>NC_071528.1:13617749-14249416 GCF_027887155.1 Malaclemys terrapin pileata
CGCAGCACACCAGCCAGCCCTCTGCACTGGTAGGATGGCCCTGGAATGCCCTGGACCCGGGAGCATCTCACAATAGCCAGGCCAAAATTCGGCCCATAGTCTTTGGCTCCTCCTCCACAAACGATGATATTGGATAAAGTGTATACTCGCATTAGAAGCAAATCCAGTCTTTTTTCAACAAATTCCATCGTTTCACACTTTCCAATCATCTGTAAAACAAACACAATTATATCTCCATTCACAGTCAAGGTTGATTACAGATATTTATTCAGAGCTTTAAGTAGAAGTAGAAGATGACTCTTTTCTGGAAGCTCAGAGACTGGGCCAGTGATACAGACTGACTGGGGTGTAGCTAATTTGTCTAAATCCTGCCGCTGCCACTGATAATGTTATTGGAAAACACAAAGGGTAAGAGGCTCTTGCGTGTAGACTGACACGCAAAACTGAGCATCTCTTAAACTCTGAGCTGATTATTTGTAAATGATTATACTAAATGCAGGATTTGGGCTCTAAAGTAGCCATGCAGAACGTTCACCTTGAACGGTAGAGGGATGAGACACATCAAAGTCTGGTGTTGGATTCAAACTTTGCACGGGTGGCGATAGGTTCAGGATGCCAAGTTCTGTTCCTAGCTCTGCCACTGAGTCGCTGTGCAACCATTTGTGCAATGGGAAGAATAAATACAGGGGGCAAAGAATCAGAACTGACACTTGATTCCCCCCCAAAACAAGAAAGTCAAAGAGTAATAAAATGTGTTCGATTACTCGGAGCGGGAATTAATCTGCTAAGAGGAATCCTGCATCAAAGCTGAAATTGCAAGGTTGTGCCATGGCGACACAAGCAATAGGCTGTTTTCACTGTCCAGGGGTTAGGAGATGTTGTGAACTAGATCTAAAAATTACTGGCAACTGACTGACACTGCGCGGGATTTTAAACGTAATGATTCCTCTTTAGTAACTTGAAGTGGCTTAATTTTATACACTGGTACCTTTCCTGGACCATTTTGCTGATCCTCAGAAAACTGGAAAAGCATTTTGGGGTACTAGTGGTTAGAGCAGGTGACTGGGAGTCAAGACCCCTGGATGCTGTTCCTGGCCTTGGAGGGGAGGGGGAATCAGGACTCCTGGGTTCTATTCGCAGCTCTGCTACTGGCAATACTAGGTGTCCTTGGACAAGTCACCTCTGTTTTCCCTGTACAGTGGGAAGAGCAGCACTTATCTACCTCATAAGGCTGCTGTGAGCCTGAATACACGTGTGCAAACACTATGGGTGACAGTGTTTGCGGCTCTTCCAGGAAGCCCTGACCAGAGCCCAGGAGCGGGAGACGGAGGCGGCTTAAAGATGCAGCCGAGCTTGTTACGCGGCGGCCACTGCCTTCACCCACCTTGGAAAAATAACCAGCATCAGTCCCAGAGGCACAGCTCAGTCCATGCTCTTCCCCCAGCCCTCGTCGCTCTGGCACGTGCGTTCCTGAACCTGCTCTGCATGCTCACATCCACTGCCTGTCCCGGCGATTAGGGTGACATCCCAGCAAAGCACAACCACCCCAGGGAGCCCCCTTGGAGGGGCCCCAGGCGAGACTAGCGGGAAGAGGACTTGTCTGCAAAGCTCCTTGCCTGGCAGCTCTTCCTGGTTAACGGATGGCGGGCGTGTAGGGTGACCAGACAGCAAGTGTGAAAAATCGGGACGGAGTGGGGGGTAATAGGCGCCTATATAAGAAAAAGCCCCAAATATCAGGACTGTCCCTATAAAATCGGGACATCTGGTCACCCTACGGGCGTGCCTTTCATGGCGCAGAAGCCACCTGACTCCTTGTCTCGGAATGACAAGACCCACTTCTGGCTGCTGTGTAAGCGGTGAAGGCACAAAAGAGGGGACGGGTGGGAAGGGCCATGGGCTAGTCCTCCCAGATAATCCTCTTGACGATTTAGTTATTATTTCTGTAGTGCACTGGGCCTGGAGAGCTTATAGCCTGCCCTGGTTTGCAAACTGATGCCAGCCCCTGGATGTTCGCTCTCACTGCAGTTTAATACACTGATTTTTGTACCAGTAGAACTAGGACAGGGAGGGAGGTTATTTTTTGTTATCAGTATACTTTTACCCTCTGCGGATGGGTTATACGGATATAAAGGTGTCCTATACCAGTATAGATTATGGGACCTTGGGACCATAGTTTGGGACTTTGGGTCTATTTTTTGCCTTCCTCTGCATGGGGGGTAGATTGCCTGCTGGGATCATCTGGCCATGTCTCACCTAATCAATTCCCTGCCATTGCAGGGGCATTGGTGCACCTCTGTCCCTCCTGTTCCCTGCCTGGGGTGTGTAACGGGGTGGTTTCCTGGGGACTAAAATGCCTTGGTTTAACTGCAATCGTTGGGCTCAACATGACATTGGATGGCCTGTGCTCTGCAGGAGCTCAGACTAGATCTATTGATCCCTTCTGGCCTTAAATTCGAGGCCGCTATGAAACGACGGCTATAACGCCTTTACACCGGCATAACTGAGTCCAGACAAGGAGTGCGCTTTAATTATATCAACTAGTTAAAACTATGCAACTTCTGTGTGGAGACAACCCCTCAGAGGTGCTTTGGGCCTGGTCTAATCACAACGTTGCATGGATTTAACTGGAAGGTATGATTTTCAACTGATTTAATTAATCCAAGACAAAACCTTGTGTGGACGCTTAATGTGATTTAAACCCGGCCTGTTTCCATTTTGATTCATTCGAAACGGAGTTCAGCACAATGGACATAAGCCGAGTGTAAATGACATTGAGGGTGTCCATACAGGATTTTATCCTAGTTTGAAATAACACTTTTAGGGAAACTGGTGCAGTTTAGAATGTAGGCAAGGAGGCCACATTTCCAGAAGCATCTAAGAGACTTAGGATCCTAAGTCCCATTTTCAAAAGTGCCTAAGGGCCAAATGTTTAAAGGTATTTAGGTGCCTAAAGATGCGGATCAGGACCTAGTTGGAAGTGGATTAAGCTAAGCAGGAATAAGTGTGTCTACACACGGAGGTATTCAGGAAGAGATATTGCAGTTTAAATGCACACTTTCCAGTGTAGAGAAGCACTTAGACGCCGATGCCCCAGCCACTTCTGAAACGGGATTTAGGCTCCGAAACCAGGTACTCTTGAAAATGTTACTCTGCCTTATCTGAATGGTGGGTAATCAGGGCTTAGGGCTTGTAGCGCGAGGTCCTCCACAAGTAAGGGAGACATCGCGGGCTCTGGTTTCCCCCCGCACTCCAGCTGAAGTCAGTGGCCCAGTGGCCCTGCCTCAGAGCTTACAGTGTCAGTAGAAGACAGTGGCTACCAAGGCCCCAGAGGGCCCTGGTGCAAATATGATTTAGGGACCCCCTTGCTTCCTCATTACGAAATCCACCCCCTTTGAGCTTCCCCACAGCCCCAGTCCAGCCTGCTGTACATCTCTGGACCCTCAGCTGGTTCCCCCATAGCCACAATCCAGATCTCCCACACCTTAGCCCCTGCCTAGCTTCCCCCCAGCTTCCTTGCAGGCCCTCTGCAGACCTGCAGCTTGTCCCCTGGCTCCCCTTGGTCCCCTCCAGCTCTGATCCCATCCTCCCAGCTCTCCCTCATCCCACTCCAGCCCTCAGCTCTCCCAGCCCCGATCCAATCACCCCACCAGGACCTTTGAGCTCCCCTCCTGCCCCCACTTCTCTGATCTACTTCCCAGCTCCATGTCAGACCCCCACAAGCGCCCCCCACAAGCTTCCTCCCATGGTCCCCGCTCTGCTCCCAGACCCTGCAGCTCTGCTCCAGCCCCTGAGCTGTGCTCCAACCCCCTTTCCTTGCCCTCCTCAGCTCTTATCCAGCCCCCCAGCTCCACCCAGTTCTGCTCCAACCTCCTGCCCCAAGCAAAGTGGCCAAGGCTTTCTGCCTTGCACTCCACCTCTGAGGGGCCACATCTTCCATCTCTGCCCCCCACCCCGCACGCATCCCCTGATGCTGCTATTTCCCCCACACCTTCTCCATGCATCCTTGCTGGCTGCTCGTGCCCAGGATCATCCTGGATGGAAGGGCCCCCCTTCCCAGCCACCCCCTGCCACTGGGGGCCAACAGGCCCTGCTCTCACCCGGTGCCCACTCTGATTGGGCCCCCATAACCTCGTGGGTCCCGCCCCACTGTAGCTATGCCCTTGGTGGAAGAGGTATGGGCCAGGCGTGAGGTTGGAGGGTGACGGACCGAGCCTGTTACAATTTGGAGGGTGATAGGACGTTGAGAGACAATTGCCCTTTGACAAACGAGTCCCCAGGCAAACCCCATTATATAAACCACAACCTTTCCAAATAGGCCGGGCGCTGGAATCAGGGGCGGCTCCAGGCACCAGCGCACCAAGCGCGTGCCTGGGGTGGTAAGCCGCGGGGGGCGGCCTGTCGGTCGCCTTGAGGGCAGCAGTCAGGCTGTCTTCGGCGGCATGCCTGCGGGAGGTCCGCTGGTCCCGCGGCTTCGGCGGCTATTCGGCAGCGGGTACAGACCGAAAGCCGCCTGACTGCCGTGCTTGGAGCGGCAAAATACATAGAGCCGCCCCTGGCTGGAATGCAGCCTCTCTCTTTCTTTTGACACACACAGCATTGGGTTACTACCACTGCTTGCTTTGTAATGAAAGAGGCGCCGGGCCTCAAGCGATATTTTTACTTTCGGACCAGATGCAGCAAGCCCGCAGGTGCCGGGGCTATGAACGGCCAAGCCTAGAGGTGCCGGGGTTCAACCCTGGCACAAATTAAGTGCTGGTTACTACCCTCCTCACCTTAGGGGCTGGATAGTTCGAAGTCACAATTCAGCGGAGCCCATTCACCGCCTTTGCGAAAACGTGATGGAACAGAACAGGTCGGTTGTGCTCCGGAGACAGTTGCCTCTGCAACCGAGACTAAGTGGATTTGCAAATGGCCTAATGCCCAGGGTCCAATCCCACCTGATTGGGTTTGTTTGTGAGGGGGAGATGGGGAGTTTGGGTTTGCTCCTCGGGGGTGACCGGTCGTGTCTGCAAGAGGACAGGAGCTGAATTGAAAAGTTCCTCCAAGGCTGGGGAAAGTGGTTGATCAAACTCTGCGGCGTGCGTAGCCTTCCTCGTGTCGGTCTTCGGGGCTCCTGGCCCAGGCGCTGCCCAGAGCCGGTGTCTTGTTGCGTAGGGATGCGCGGTGTCGTGGGAAGCAGCCTGTGGCAAGTGGAGTGTGGCAGGCCGCGGCTGCCAGCAGGCCAGATTGCCGTGTGACTGTTAAATGCAAGCTCTCGCTGCTTTAATGCAAAGAACACACGCATCATTAAAGGCAGCAACTGCTCAGTCCTAGGGTACGTCCACACTTCCAGCTGGAGGTGTGAATGGTGGCTCGGGATTGTACTCAGGGCAGCTAGCCCCTCCCAACACTCGCACCACCCACTATATTTTTAGCATGGTAGCTCCTAGTGCAGGTATGTCTCCTCCAGCTCAAAGTGGGGGCGTACCCAAATAACCCCAGACCATCCTGGGCTCCAAGTACTAGCCGGGGAGTCAGGAGACCTGTGTTTAGTCCCAGCCATGGGCCTGGATGGCTGTGTGACTTGAGGTTGCTAATAAGAATGCTCTGTGCCTCAATTTGCCCATCTGTAAAATGGGGATGATCACACCCACCTATGGGCTGGGCTGGGGGATCTTGCATGCAGGGCATCATGTGCATTGAAAGCACCATGGTGGCATTAGCATCCTGGTGCCAAGGGGGAGTTTGTGGCCCTGGAGGCTTGTTCAGGGAGCACACATGTCATATACTCTCGAGAGTCTCCCCTTGCGCTCCCCCACAAGGCTGTAATCTCTTCTTCGCCCTCCGCTTGCGGCTGGTTCACTTACTGGGACGTGGGGGGAGGGGATGCTTCTTTCGGTCTTAAAAGCTGCTTAAGGATTTAGACCGCCTCAATATTCCGTTTTTAATTAAAATGGTTTTACTGAGGAAAGCCGGAAGCGATTCAGGGGGGAAATATAAGCCCCTCGCACGGCTGAGCGCGCTGATCCTGGTGCAATCAAAGGTCACAGTCTCTGCATCCCCCTCGGGTGGCATGACAGCAGCAGAATGAGTAGCAGCTCCCACGGGCTGCATGACGGTGCCCATCACCCCCAGGGCTGCAGCTGTGGAAGGTCCACGGTGGTAGCATGGTGAGAGAGGCCCAGGTGGTGTCGTTGCAGTAGTGAGCGTACAGCCACTAGACCTCGCTCTACATAGCGCTTCTCATCCATACATCTCCGAGCGCTTGACAAAGGAGCTCAGTATCATACCCCCATTTAAGAGATGGGGAAGTTGAGGCACATAGAGGGAAGTGACATGCCCAAGGTCACCC
Organism: Malaclemys terrapin pileata; assembly: GCF_027887155.1. Lineage (NCBI taxonomy): Eukaryota > Metazoa > Chordata > Testudines > Emydidae > Malaclemys > Malaclemys terrapin. The sequence goes on from NC_071528.1 coordinate 13,624,081, forward strand.
AGAAGCAGAGCCAGGAACAGAACCCAGATCTCCTGTGCCCCACTCCAGTGCTCTATCCGCTAGACATCACTGCCTCCCACATGTGCCCAAGGTGACTAGACGTGCCTTAAACCAAGGCACTGCGACTCCATAGGGAGGTGAATGACTCTGAGCCACAGAGCTCAGGTCTGCACTGCGTGGGCATCCCCACAGTGCTGAGTAAAGTCCTGCCCCAGCGGGAGTATCACCCCCAGGGTGGGATTGTCCAGTCTCCGCTTTGCCTGTCCCACTGTCCAGCTCCGGGATCTGGAAAAGGCAACCTCAGCACAGTTACAAGTGGCCCCCAAAAGGAGGCGTGTTAGAAGCAGAGGCTGGGTGTATGTGATGCAACGAGGCCGAGCAGCCTCTGAGCTGGAAAGCCGGCGTGAGCACCTTCGCCCTTGGACAAGGACCATCTTCCAGGCTAGCCAAGACCTGAATCTCAAACTTCAAAAGCAAGCAGCAAACCATCTTCCAGTCTCCTTTCTGCCTTCTTTATCCATCGCAAAGAATTGTTGAAAAGTGCACCAGTGCCCCCTTTGCAGGTTGTCTTTGAACAGGCGTGGCTTTTCTGTCCGGAGGACTGGTAACACGGTTGACCTCTCCTTCTTTCTGTAGGGGTGCCACTTCCGTGGTGTACAGCTGTGAAGAGAAAGGAACCCACACGCAGTACGCGGCCAAAATCCTGAAGAAGACGGTAAGTACCTGGGACGCCGTCCTCAGTGATTTCCGAAAGGTTCTGAGCAGGCATTAGCAACACGTGGTAAGTAACAGGAGGGAAAAATCCTCGTGTAGACAAGGCAGTTTGTAGTCTCAACATGAGTTAGCAGGTTGAGGTCAACCCTAAATTCCCCCATAAGTGAAGAGGCCCCTACTGAGGTCTGGATTTAGCACTGCACGGTTACAAATTCCGTCTGGACTGCAAAGCATCTGCATTGATACAAGCAGATGTTTCTTCTCTTGGTACTTTTGGCTGTTACTAATTAATGCCAGGAAGAGGAAGAAATAAGCAGCCATGTGGCTGGGGGAAATGGGAGAATCCCCTGGAGATAGAGGGAGCGAAGGCATGCATGGCTGGGGAATTTTCTGGCCCTGGGGGAAAATGGACCGTATACAGGAAGGATGGGCTCCACCTAAACCAAAATGGAACCAGATTGCTGACGCTTAAAATTAAAAAGGTCGTAGAGCAGTTTTTAAACTAAGGGCTGGGGGAAAGCTGACAGGTGCAGAGGAGCACGTGGTTCAGACATCTAATAGCTAATGTGATGCCAATTTTTAGAAAGGGCTCCAGAGGAGACCCCGGCAATTACAGGCCGATAAACCTGACTTCAGTACTGGGCAAACTGGTTGAAACTATAGTAAAGAACAAAATTGTCAGACACATAGATGAACACAATTTGTTGGGGAATAGTCAACATGGTTTTTGTAAAGGGAAATCATGCCTCACCAATCTACTAGAATTCTTTGAGGGGGTCAAAAAGCATGTGGACAAGGGGGATCCCGTGGATATAGTGTATTTAGATTTTCAGAAAGCCTTTGACAAGGTCCCTCGCCAAAGGCTCTTAAGCAAAGTAAGCTGTCATGGGATAAGAGGGAAGATCCTCTCATGGATTGGTAACTGGTTAAAAGACAGGAAACAAAGAGTAGGAATAAATGGTCAGTTTTCAGAATGGAGAGGGGTAAATAGTGGTGTCCCCCCAGGGGTCTGTACTGGGCCCAGTCCTATTCAACATATTCATAAATGATCTGGAAAAAGGGGTAAACAGTGAGGTGGCAAAATTTGCAGATGATACAAAACTACTCAACATAGTTAAGTCCCAGGTAGACTGCGAAGAGCTTCAAAAGGATCTCTCAAAACTGGGTGACTGGGCAACAAAATGGCAGATGAAATTCAATGTTGATAAATGCAAAGTAATGCACATTGGAAAACATAATCCCAACTATACATGTAAAATGATGGGATCTAAATTAGCTGTTACCACTCAAGAAAGAGATCTTGGAGTCATTGTGGATAGTTCTCTGAAAACATCCACTCAATGTGCAGCGGCAGTCAAAAAAGCAAACAGAATGTCGGGAATCGTTAAGAAAGGGATAGATAATAAGACAGAAAATATCATATTGCTTCTATATAAATCTATGGTATGCCCACACCTGCGTGCAGATGTGGTCGCCCCATCTCAAAAAAGATGCATTTGGACTTGGAAAAAGTTCAGAAAAGGGCAACAAAAATGATTAGGGGTATGGAACGGTTTCCATATGAGGAGAGATTAATAAAACTGGGACTTTTCAGCTTCGAAAAGAGACGACTAAAGAGGGATATGATAGAGGTCTATAAAATCATGACTGGTGTGGAAAAAGTAAATACGGAAGTGTTATTTAGTCCCTCTCATAACACAAGAACTAGGGGTCACCAAATGAAATTAACAGGCAGCAGGTTTAAAACAAACAAAAGGAAGTATTTTTTCACATAACGCACCATCAACCTGTGGAACTCCTTGCCAGAGGATGTTGTGAAGGCCAAAACTAGAACAGGATTCAAAAAAGAACTAGATAAATTCATGGAGGATAGATCCATCAATGGCTATTAGCCAGGATGGGCAGGGATGGTGTCCCTAGCTTCTGTTTGCCAGAAGCTTGGAATGGGTGACAGGGGACGGATCACTTGATGATTCCCTGTTCTGTTCATTCCCTCTGGGGCACCTGGCACTGGCCACTGTCAGAAGACAGAATACTGGGCTAGATGGACCTTTGGTCTGACCCAGTACAGCTGTTCTTATGACCGTGGCTGGGGAATTCCTGGTTGCTGGAATGACCCCTTGTGAGCTGCCAGGAATAACTCAGAGCAGACTTGGATGTTAAGGGACTAGCCCAGCCCTCACCACCCCCAGCATTTGGGGAACCAAACAGATGGCTGAAAGCAACCTTTGCCAAACCCCCTTTGCTGCCTGACATGTTTATCGTCTGCAGCTGAGGCTCAAACCTTGGCTCTCGATTACAGTTCCTCTCTCTGTACAAAGGGTCATGACCAGCCAACTGAAGGGGGGTGGAAACCCTGCTCTCTTCAGCTCTCTACTCTGTCTCCCACACAGCTGTGCAGATCTCTGTTCTGCTCTTGGGGGTTCCCCTCACATACGTATTTAGAAGACGTGCTTGAGTGGAAGTGGGAGAATTTACATGTGGTTAATACGATCCGGTTCAGAATTAATTCCAACCTGGTTTTAAACAGCAGCAGAGGCCTCTGCATTTATGTGTTGCTCAAACCCGACGTCCAGAAGAGTTCGAAAATGTAATGATTTGCATCATGGTTCTTATTTTATTTTATTGATTTTTAGATTGACAAAAAGATTGTACGGACGGAAATCGGCGTCTTACTGAGGCTTTCGCACCCCCACATTGTGAGTACGAACCGTGGGGCTGCTTTGTGACTTAAATCCACTCGTGTGCTCCCCAGACGGGAGTCCGCTATGAATCTGTCCTGAATTAAATAGCCATAACATTTTGAGGGAGGCCAGCACAAGCCAGCGGCAGAAGGAAGGGTGGAAGCAGTGGATGTGCGTAGCCCTCTACCTCCTGAACCTCCTGGTATTGCACCCTAACCCATGCTGGGATTCCCAGAACCCCATGGCCCCTCGTCAGGGGCGCCGGGGTCCAGTTGTTGCCCAGAGAGAAACAGAAACACACAAACACACCTTGTTATAGAGGGGGGAGGAAAGTATCTTCCCAATGGAATGCAGTTTTCATTTGTTGGTTGTTATGCTGTAGATTTCTCTAGCACATTTCACCCAGGTGATGGGCACGGGTCTCAAACCCTAAGATAACAGATGGGATCCCCAATTGTTTCCCCTAAGCTCTCTCCATGCGGCACTACTGAAATGCAGCCACCTCTGGGGCAAAGGGCAATGCCAGGCGCACAGTGGGCAGCAAAACAGGGAATCTTTGGCCAAAGATGCTGGAGCAAACCCCTATCTCTTGTAGCGGTCCCTTATGGCCTGTATCTACCCCAGGGGTCAGCAACCTTTCTGAAGTGGTGTGCGTGTGCTGAGTCTTCATTTATTCATTCTAATATAAGGTTTCGCGTGCCAGTCATACATTTTAATGTTTTTAGAAGGTCTCTTTCTATAAGTCTATAATATAGAACTAAACTATTGTTGTATGTAGTAAACAAGGTTTTTAAAATGTTTAAGAAGCTTCATTTAAAATTAAATTAAAATGCAGAGCCCCCCGGACCGGTGGCTAGGACCCGGGCAGTGTGAGTGCCACTGAAAATCAGCTCGTGTGCCGCCTTCGGCACGTGTGCCATAGGTTGCCTACCCCTGATCTACCCTGACCTCCTGCATAACCCGAGCCGTTGTGTTTCACCCAGTGACTCCTGCCACCCGCCCATTAACTTACAGCTGAGCGAGAGCATCTGTTGAGTCCCAGCCAGTCTTGATAGAGGATGGGATTTTCAGAAGCACCTATGGGAGCTGGATGTCTAGCCCTCTTCCGAAAGTCAGCAGCAATTCAACTAAGTGCCTAACTCCCATGAGCGCCTTTCAAGGCGGCAGATGATGGGGGAAGCTGCTCCGACGGCGAATCACCTTCATGCTTAAAAATTTGCACCTTGTTTCCAGTTGACATTTTTCTCCCGGCCACTCTCACCCCCTGGGCCTTGTTCTTCCTTTGCCTGCCAGGTTCGAGCCCTCTGCCCTCGGGTCCTATCTCTGCACAGGGGAACTGGCAGACAGAGATCAAGCCTCCTCTCGACTTTTGATAAACTACGGGCAGGTCTAGAGTACAGTACAGAATTACTTTGGTATAACTACGTCATTCGGGGTGTGAAAATCCACCGACCTAACCCCCAGTGTAGACGGCACTATATCATAGCTCTTGGGGAGATGAATTAACTACAGCTCTACAGCGACGTGTCTACACCTAAAACGCTACTCCGGCGGGAGGGCTTCTCCTGTTGGCACAGGTAATCCACCTCCCCGAGAGGCAGTAGCGAGGTCAACAGGAGGTCTAGCGCTGTCTACACCAGGGGTCAGGTCGGTATAACTGTGTCGTTCAGGGGTTTGGATATTTCACGTCTCTGAGCGATGCAGTTATACTGGTCGAATTTCCTAGTGTAGACCAGGCCTTAATAAGGCGAGCTCCTAAGTCTCTCCCTGTGAGATGTGTTCCCCAGACTTCTCTGTGCCATCATTCCCCTCTGCACAAAGCAGACGTGCGCTGCAGCTTGGCAGCCTTCCTCGCCGGCCTGGGAAACGGTCAGCCATGCTCAAATCAGCCCTTAGCCTTTTCCTCCAGGCCCAGCCACCAAACTCTCCAAAGGAAAACAAAACTTCCAGCGGGGGCTGTCTGCCCAGCCATAATCCCCAGAGCTTTCAACCTGCTGCCTCCCTTCTCCAAGGACTCCTGCGAGAGACAGTCCCTTTCGGTGGTCCCACTCCGCTTCCTGCCGATCTTGATCTATCCCCTGCTCAGCTGTATCTGATTAGTGACCACTGACCAGGACAGCTGGCCCCAGGCCTCTGGCCCTTACAGGGGCAGGCAAGAGTCCTGCACGGGACTGTTTTCTTAATCCCGCCCCACAATACCCATTCCCACCCCCTCCCACATTGTTTGTTGAATTTTTATCCCATTCCATCCAGGTCTGCAGGACTCACAGGATCCCAGTCCCACTGTAGGGCAGGCCACCCTGTTCCTCGTGGTTTATTTTTATTTTAAAGGTCCCATTCAAAACACCCACCAGCAGCACCGTGCATGGAACTCACTTTACCCACTGGACAGGATGTGAATTAGCCCTGCTGGAGTTGCCACTGTCTGTGTTTCCAGGGGTCTTTCAGGTGTTCCAGCTCTGACATTCAGGCCACTAGACTCCCCCCTCTAAGGGTTTCCATTCGGTAAGCGATTTCTATCGAGGAGCTCAATTGAATGCCAAAGAAAAGTGCCTGTTTGTAACGAATCCTGCAAAGGAAGATAAAGTCGAGAACCCCAGGCCATCTCTTGCCAACAGCTGAGCTCTCAGCCGCTCGCCGGCATGAGCAGAGCGGCATTGATATAATGCAGCGCTCAGAGGAGAATGACAGTTAAACTGGAACAATTTGTAACGCGCAGGAACAGATATAATTACAGAAGGAGTCGGCCTAAATGGGACCTTCTTGTCAGGTTCCATGTAACTGACGCGACACGCTGCTCTGTCTACTCATCCCAGACATTCAAGCTGTTAATTCTACCGGGGTTAAGCACCAGCGCTTCCCATTGAGCTGCAGGGGCTATGCGCTGGGCAGGATTGGACCCCTTTCCCGGCCTTTCTATCTCCAGAGGTTTATTCCTGGCTGTTTACTTCCCCAGCTGGCATGGAATTACCAGGAGACCAGATGGCTGCTTTCTACCTTCCTGCCCCCTGTGCATGCTGTGCTGTAATGTAATTCCTGGAAGAAAAGCGCCCATTTGTAAACGGATGGTTTTTTCACAGGTCTGCAGAACGCCAGGCAATCTGAATTTTATTTTCATTGTTGCAGGGTAACCCCCATTTCCCAGAAAGGCTGCTTTTGGCCACTTCCCTGGGGGAAGGAGCTTTCAACAATCCCCCGCCCTCCTCGTGGGGATGAGATTGAGAATGGAAGTCTTGCCCGCTTGTAATCGTTAAAGATCCTCCTGGCAAAAGCAAAGCCAACAGGACAGGGAATCGCTGGAAACCAGGCAGCTGTGGGAAAATCCACCCCCAGTGTAACTCCACTCACTCCAGGGGTGGATTTTGTCCTTTGTCTAGGGTGACCAGACAGCATGTGTGAAAAATAGGGACAGGGGGTGGGGGGTTAATAGGCACCTATAGAAGAAAATGCCCCAAATATTGGAACTGTCCCTTTAAAATAGGGACATCTAGTCACCCTACCTTTGTCTATCCTCCCCCCACCTCCACCCCCAACACACACACACATTTGTGTGACACTTCCTAGTGCTGTAAATGCCCCAAGCAAATGAACGTGCAGTACTTCACATTCTTAGCTCCCTGCCAGGAAATCGTCACTGAAAAGCTCTGGAAACCCGTTGTTAGAGGGCTCGAGCAGGCTGCCTGGTCTGAGACAGCTATATTCGTATTTGGATTTGTTCTTTGATGGTCTCCATTCGTGACCCCTGGTGCAGGAAAACATCCCCTTTTGCAACAGCCGGTAAGCAGCTGAACTGGAGCAATTTGTAACACCCAGGAGCAGATATCATTACAGAAGGCGACCGCCTCGATGGGCTCTTCTTGTCAGGCCGTGTGGAACATGCGACCCACAGCTCTGTCTGCTCCTGATCCTGCCAGGGGCTGAGCTCCATCCCATGCTAAAAGATCTGCTGCAGGAATTCTATGGGGGAAAGTCTCTGGCTTGTGTTACACAGGAGGTCAGACTAGGTGATCACAGGGGTCCCGTCTGGCCTTAGAATCTAGGATTCCGTAGACTTAAGTTCCGTCTCGACTAGGCACATACTTAAGCGTGTGCTTAAGAGAGATCCTGAATTGGGGCCAAAAGGCTGTGTAGGGCCTTATCTGTTAATGTCCCAGGTAAGCTTTGAGGGTCTGATTCTTTTCCACCTGCTTTCTAGACTGATTTCAGCATTCAGCATGTGATGCGTGTGAATGACTGGCAAGCTGTATTTCATTAAGGGGGAAGTTTTTCAAGAGCACCTAAGGCTGTCTGTGGCACCTTAGCTATCCCAGTACAACCCTGTAGTGTAGATGTAGCCTACAGGTTTTCCTCACTGTAGGAATTCCACCACCTCCGCTTCCTTGAGCATTCTTCTGTTGACTTAGCCATGTGCACATCAGGGATTATGTCGGCACAGCTACCGCACTCCGGGATGTGGATTTTTCACACTCCTGGCCACCATAATTATGTCCATCTAAATGTTAAATGTAGACCAGGCCTATGTCCCACAGTGACACTTCAGCTCCTAAATCACGTAGGTTTCGATCCTGCTCCCATAAAAATCAATGGTGAAACTCCCATTGACGTCAATGGAACAAGATCAAGCCACTTTTGAATATGTTACCCTACGTCTTTTTAAAAGATATGATAGAGACCCAGACCAGATTTTCAGTTGGTGTAAGTCAGCCCAGTGGAGCAACATCAGCTTATACCAGATGACGTCCCACATTTGCTGTAGATGCACCACATGGTCTCTGAAGTCTTGTTTGTGTAGAGTCGTGGGGGGGGAGGCAAAGGAGAGATTGCCTCCGGTGTGTTATAAAGGGGGTAGAAAACTTAATTTGCCCACCCCAGAACTAGGCGCAGCTCCAGGCCAGCTCCATTGACATAACCAATTGGACAGCTTTAGTATTTAAATCAGTTCTGCTCACTCCCTAGTTCAAATGCTTTTTTTTTTAAACGACGCTTCGTTTCATTATTTACTCTGGTGACAGCTGTACGCTTCTTGCTGTCATTCCGTACCCACCTCAAGAGCAGACGATAATAGGATTGTAAACTTTTGAAGTTAATAGGAAAATTATAGCACTTCTGTGTAGTATTATAATACAGTAACTGCCACAGTGTCTCATACGTAGGTAATGATTAAAGCCCCATGAAATTCACAGTGTCACAAAAGTCTTAAGCACTATGAAATTTTCTTCTTTCCATTTAAAAAAAAAATGCACGTGATGCATTTGTATGAGCTAATTCCACATGTGCTGCATTGGCACAAAAGGCCAGTGCAGGCAGTCTCATTTAGGATCATTTATTTTTTTTTAAATCTTCAGGAAATATTATTTCTTGTCTGCTTTCCTCATGACAAAACAGCCCGTGCGTCACAGGCGACCTTTTCAAAGGTGCCTAAGTGACTTAGGTGCCCAACGTCACATTTTCAAAAATAACAGAGCTGGTCTCTTATTCCTGAAAAACGATGTAAACAATCACTACCTAAACATGAGAGGTTCCTAAAATATCAGGCTGTAGCAAAAGAAGTTTGCTGTGTATAGGCACATGGGACCCAATCATGTATCTTTGGCACACATTCCAGGGCCGCCCAGAGGAGTCAGGGGGCCTGGGGTCTTCGGCGGCGGGTACGGGGCGGAAGGACCCCCCGCCGCAGGAATTTGGGGCACTTCAGCGGCAGGTCCCGGAGCGGATGGACCCCCCGCCGCCGAATTGCCACCGAAGACCTGGAGCGGAAGGAGCTCCGGGGGCCTGGGCCCCGCGAGAGTTTTCTGGGGCCCCCGGAGCGAGTGAAGGACCCCGCTCCAGGGGTCCCGAAAAACTCTCATGGGAGCCCCTGCGAGGCCCGGGGCCTGGGGTAAATTGCCCCACTTGCCCCCCCCCCGGGCGGCCCTGACACATTCATTTAATTTTCCTTTCCTGTCCTTTTTGTCCTTTCATGATCTAAGGATACTGCAAATAACATACTGGAATAAAGGTACAGTTTGTTCCAGGAAAGGGGTGATAACTCAACTGCAGTTGGCGATTCCAGCATAAATGCCCTGTGGCCAATTCTGGCAATTTTAATGTGGGTCTCATGATATTTGGTGTTTTTTCCTTAAAGCCTCAGTTCCTGGAGTCATGGGATTATGTAAAACCCTTGGCTTACATTCTTTTTATTTTTTTAAGCCAGTTTCTAGTGCTCACAGTTGCATAGGAAAACTTGAAAATGTGACATCAAAAGGCTCAAAGATCAGAAGGCAAATAAAAAAAACAAAAAAATTATATAAAAATCTCGGGATTTTTTAAGATGATCTCGTGATTTTTTTCAAGCCTAGACACTTGGGATTAGCAGGGCTGTAAATGCAAGCACCCTTATTCTCAGTAACACTAAGGTCCCTTTACATGGCTGTGGCATCAGAAAGCAGCCTTAGAGTGGATGAAACAGTCCCCGGAGTATCCCCCTGTGCAGGGGCCATGCCCAACCACTGCAGAGCTGGCATAAAGGAGCTCCTCCAACCTTGCTCCCATTCTCTGACCTAGGCAGCGAATCAGGGATGTGACCAGAATGCAATGCTCCATAGCTATGTTTGCTTCTCATGGTGGGAACCAGAGCGTAAGTTAAAGTAGCCTCAAGGCTGCTGTAACTGACCCCAGCAACCAGGCAAACCTCTGAACAGGGAGTTTGCATCTTCTCCTCTCTTTGATCCAAGTGCAGGAATGGAGTAACTGAAGCCAAGTCCACCCTAGAGGTGCTATAGTGGTATAGCCCACTGTAGTGTAGATGTCGCCGACAGCACTGCGAGGGGGTTTCCTGTCACTGTAGAAACTCCACTTTCCTGAGCGACGGTAACTAGGGCAATGGAAATGTTCTTCCATCAACCTAGCTGCATCTACCCGGGGGCTAGATCAGCACAGCTCCAGAGCCGAGGGGTGTGGATTTTTCACACTTCTGAGCCTACATTGGAAGCATAGACCAGGCGTGAGAATCGGGCCCAAGAGCTTCAAGCTATAATCCCGGCCCTGCTGAAGTCAATGGCAAAGCTCCCATTAACTTCAGTGGGCCGGGATTTCACCCTTAAGGGTAAAACACTCCAATTAGCAGAACCAGCGGCTGAGTGAAAGAGCCAAGGACAATCGGCTTTGCAAAGCCACAGGAATGTGTACAGCAGAGGGTTGCTCAGTCATCCTGGCAGGGATGGAGGGGCTGCTAATTTAAAAAGCTTTCACAGGCTACAGTACATTCCACTTACAATAATGAGCGTCAGGATCTGGAGAGAATAAATGCAGGGCGTGCGGGTCAGTTTCCCTGCTCTAATTTGCAGTTGTTGTTTTTTTGAAATGCCCGATCAAGTGAGCAAACCTGTTTTGAACAGTTAAAATGCCATGTTCAAATAAAAAAAAATTAGGCATATTTGCTGACGGCAGCCCTGTTACGCTGATGCTGAACTTGTTACATCTACACAATCTGTTCTGCATTTATTTATTCCTCTCACCATGACGAGCCTCCCCGGCATGCATCTCATGAACGAATTGACCTGTTCTAGGAATAAATTGACTTACAGCGAGTAATTGATGCGGTTGGAAGAATGGCCCCTTTCTGGCAAGGGAGCAGGGCTGTGAGTGAATTGTTCCTGTTCTTTTCAGATCAAACTGAAGGAGATCTTCGAAACGCCCTCCGAGATTGTGCTCATACTTGAACTAGTGACGGGAGGAGAGCTCTTTGACAGGTACTCAGCTAGACCTTCATTGAACCTGCAAATTCTTAATAAAAGGAGACACGTCTAGCCCCACCAAAAACGTGGAGAATGGAAGGGAGATCTGAGTGGCTCAGGGGCTAACTTACCAGCTTTCCATCTCCAGGCTCATAGATCCAGTCAATTCAGGAAACCAGGTGATTTGCAAGTGGCCAACGAGGGACACAAAAAGACCTGATTCTCTAATGCCCTACATTTACCTCCGGGAAAAGCCGGCATCAGATGAATGATAGCTGCTTTATTATTAAGAGGTCACTGTGATAAAGTCTATATGGAATATGGAATAGTTAACTTATAACTGGTGTGGGCTGGGCTATCTTTTGGGGATGGGGGAAAAAGCAGTTTTCTTTGGACCTCGTTTGAGTTTCCACTAGGGGAAGTGGAGTAAGCGCACGCGATGGGCTGGAACTGAACCTTTTTCGAGGTTCTGAAATCAGCCCTTTGTTTTTCCCTTCCTGTTTCCAGGCGTGAACTGGCCAAGTGCAGAAATAAGGATGACGGTTTATAGAGGAAGAGCCTTGTAGTGCGAAAGAGTCTCAAACTTGGTGTGAACTGATTCCAGGGCAGGCTGTGAGCCACCCTGGGATCGGGATGTGCCATTGCTACGCAGGCTTCTTTGTGACCTCTTTGCTGTCTTCACCTTACAGGATTGTAGAGAGAGGATTCTACAGCGAAAGAGACGCAGCCCATGTGGTCAAGCAGATCCTAGAAGCTGTATCTGTAAGTTTGCCACCGTTTCTTTATCTGTCTACAGTGTTTTGGCCTCTCTGCCTCTGTCAGACTCTTGGGGTCATGGACAGCTGTCAAGGGATCGCAACCATTAGAGCCGGGAAAATAACTGATAAAGTTGGGAGGGGGGAAATCGTGTCAAACACAGTGGTTTGTTTCATTAGTGTTCCTTTTTTAAAACTTAAAAAAAAAATAACATTGAGGTAAAATTCACAACGCAAAGTGGTTTTGAATGGAAATGTTTCAATTTTTTTCCCCCCGACTGAAATAATTCCGGGGGATCTGACATGAATTCACACTGGTTTCGCTTGACCTGAAGCTGCATTTTTTGGCCAAAAAAAGTTTCAGCCAAAAAAATGTCCCCCAGTTCTAATGATCACCAGGCCCCACGAATAATAGATGGGAGGGAGGTCCCAGCTTAACGGGAGGAGGGTTCCTCAGTATGGCAAAGATGAAGAACCAGTGGTCTGCTGGTTAGATCAAGAGATAAGCCGCCTGTCTCTAGCACTGTGAGACCTTGGGCACCTCTGTACCTCAGTTTACCAAAGGGCTAATAACTCACCTACCTCTGTGAGGCTTCATTAATGTCTCTCAAGCTCTCTGAGATCCAAGAGACAAATATTATATGTTGTTTTTCTGATTCTGTTTATGTTTCTCCCTTTCTCTATACCTGGTTCCCTAAAAAGAGGACAGGATGACAGGGGGCACCTGTTTTATACTGGATCACGGTGCGGTTCAGAGAGGATGGGGGGCTTTGTGGTTAAGGCGTCATGGTAGGACTCAGAAATTTAAGTTCAATTCTTGACTCTGCCACAGTTTCCCCGTGTGACCTTGGCCAAGTCACTTAGCTGTGCCTTGGTTCCTTTAGCTGTAAACTGGAGATGATGATACTTCTGTTCTCCCACCCTTTGCCTGGTCTATTTAGGTTAAACTCTTTCAAGCAAGGACTGTCTCTCACTCTGTGTCTGTACGGCACAATGGGGCCTATAGGCGCTAAGGTAATGTAAATGAAATATTATGCATATTTAAGGCATTTTGCTTAGAAGACGCCGGTCTCATAAACCTGCTGCCAAATGGCATAAGAAAGGAGTGGGTCTCTGAGTACCCGAGAGAACAGCTGCAGCTTGGTTTTTGTCCTGTTAACTGGTGGCCCCTTCCCGGCCTTTTAAGGTCACCCGTCTCGGGGATCAGCAGTCAGCGAAATGAAGAGCACAGCAGCAGTGCTGCAGATTCAAGCACAATTACAAGGGAGGCCTGTACCCTGTGTTTGTGGAGGAAAGAGAAAGCTGGCTACCTCCCCATTGTAGTGGAGGGAAATGCCATGTACTCAGAGCACAGCCGGGCTAGGACCCTTGCATATGAAACAGAGGGGCTCCCTTCCTTATCCTGCCTCCGTGACTTCCCTAGTGGGGAAGCGTATCCATCAAAGCAAGATCTTTCCGACGGCCAGCACTACGCGCCTAACCTGGCATCGAAAAATAAAGCTACGTGCTCTCGGCCTCAGGCGTTGTCTCCTGCCATCGTCAATGATAAACGTTCCGGAATCGGAATTTAGCTGGCCGCTGGGCTGCCGGTGCACAAGGCAAGCGAGAACGGAGCTCGCTCTCCCACCGGCCGCTACTGGATATTGGATCCTCTACCCCAGTCCCTCCTCCATGTGCATTAGTGCACAGTTAACTAGATGCATTATAGGCTCACGCTCACCTGCAGGGACTGGCCACTGCTAGAGGCAGCTACTGAATGGGATGGCTCGGATCCAGGATTAAAACAGATATAATAATTAATAATAATTAATGGAGATATCCCATCTCCTAGAACTGGAAGGGACCTTGAAAGATCATCGAGTCCAGCCCCCTGCCTTCACTAGCAGGACCAAGTACTGATTTTTGCCCCAGATCCCTAAGTGGCCCCCTCAAGGATTGAACTCACAACCCTGGGTTTAGCAGACCAATGCTTAAACCACTGTGTGCAGGGCCAAGGCGTCATTGTTACAGGGTCTCTTTAATGGGACTGTTTCTGTGCTGACCACGGGGGCAAAGGGGGAGCCCATCAAAATGGCTTTGTGGGGGTGGGGTGGCCCGAGATATGCTCAAACTGCCCCGAGGGCTGGTTATTAAATCAGGGAGTGGGGACTTAGGCTTTGGGGCAAGCCTGTCATGACCGGGCGTGTTTCTAGCAAGCGCTGTCAGTCTTCACAAACAAGGTTACAACAGCCGCAAAATCTGCCCAACTGTGTTTTTGTGCAACTGAAAAATCCCCGCCACTCACAAAGGAACCCGCGATGCCTTGTTCGGAGGAGCTGCCTCTTCAGATCTGTGCTCTGGAGAGGATCAAAGAGACAGAGAGAAAATACCTCGGATTTGCATCAGGAAGGTCACTGTTTCTCTACATGAAAGGTGAGCTGAAGACAGTCTCTATGGCAACAGAGGGTTTAAAAAGGGAAGCTCATAACAGAAAATCTCCCGTGTGGAAATTGCACCTCCGTCCACGTAGGCAGGGAGAGAGCAACAATGGACCCAGGAGTAAGGCGTCCAGCAAAGGGGGTGTTAAAGGAAATAATTGGGATTTGGGGATCTCTAGGCGCACCGCATCACACAGCAAACCGGGGCAACATGCTGCACATCCCCAGATGGGCTCTTCCCTGCCCTTTCGTAAAGAAAGCTGATTAGCAGGTCCGGGTTAAGGGGGGAGCAGGTTACCGTAGAGGGGCGGTGATGTCTGTACGCGAGCTGTGCTTGGAGGAGGAGCGTTAGATTCCTAGAGTTGATCAGTACAATAGAATACAACAGCTGATCAATATGAGCCGAAGGGAACATTTTTCTCTCCCCTGCTGCCCCTGTGGCAAGAGCCATTTACGTCGTTCCCGACACAGCCCAGGTGCCATTATTTATACTATAGAAGCATCAGGTGCTTGGTGCTGCCCGTAGTGGGCGACAAAGCTGACAATCCAAACAGGAAGAGAGACCAAGGGGGAGGAAGGGAAACAACTTGCTCATAGTCACATGCTAAGTCAATGGAAGAGCTGGGGATGGAATTCGGGTCTCTTGGTATTCGGGGTAGGTTCCCAGCTATTGGGCCCTACCATCTACTCACTGATAGTGTGTTTTGCGTTCTGCCTCCTCTGCTCTCATTCCTCCATATCCTCTCTTCTCCTTGCTCCCTTTGGCTCCTTTTCCCACTCTCGTACATCCTGAAAGCCATCCGCTAGTTCTCAAAGACCCTCCCTCAGCTCCTTCCAGTCACTTATAACTGTTCGATACGTGCCAGGCACAATATCGACTTCAGCAACGACAGGGTGACTTAGCTCTGTGTCTGTTGCCTATGGATTAACACCAGGTGACTGGTGTGTTCCTGTTGACTAGGAGTGCTTGGGTGCAGACAAAGCATGATGCAATGTTGAAAGAGAGTTCTAATCTTCAGCTGTCTTTGTCTGCTGAGAACTCTGTCTAGAACTGAACAGAGACTGGGGCCTGATTTTCGTCCACACCAAGGCCCCTTTACACTTCCAGAGCCATGTAAAAGAGAGTAAGGCCCTATGTGATTGGATAGGTCTGTCTATGGAATCTCGTACTCTGTTTAATACAAACTAAGCATTGTGGTAAGGAACTCTAAGTGGGTATTATTTTGTGATTCTTCAAGACACAAATCTTCTTCCTTTGCAAAGTCTTCATAAGTTGATCTTCTCAATGAAGACGTTCTCTGTGACCTCTTGTATATGAACTGATGAGCTATGTCTGAATCAGACTGCAAATTCACAACTGGGGCATTGGGCCGGATCCCGCACTGGGGTAAACTGGCATAACTCCATTGACTTCAGTGGAGCTACATGAATTTACACCAGCTGGAGATCTGGCTACTGTCTTTTGACATGTGTTTACAGAGAACCAGGGTCCATTACTTGGGGCAATCACAATACAGGAGCTAAGTCTCACGCTAGTGATACAGCGTAGAGGCTACGGAACCGGTTATGCGCCTCCATGACATTCTATCCTAAACTGACTCTGGCATGTTCTGGGAAAATAGTCCTCTGAAGGACCAGTGTCCGTTGATGTCGTCCAGCCATCGGAGTTGAGGTTTTCCACCGGGTCTTTTCCATCCTCCTTTCTTTGGGTCAAAGTCAAAGAGGATTCACGCCGGAGGTTGACGGGCATTCGGAATGGATAACCACGCCATCTTAGAAGGCACTGGGCAACCATTTGAGGGGGTTGGAAAACTGAGCTCGCCATTCAACTTGAGTTCGTGCCGTTTGATGTTATCAGCCATTCAGCGATACTTCCTGGTCACACTATAAAGAGTGACTGGTGATTTGTAAGTAATTAGCTTATATATGGTGAATACCAGTAACAGTCTAATTACATTGGCCAAAAACCAAGGGCCAGATACCCTTATTGACATTGAATGGTACCTTATTCCTAGTCCCATGGATGTCAGTGGAATGAGACGTCACTTGTAGAGAAAGTTGCAACTCGATGTGAATAAAGGTATCAGAATCGGGCCCTGAGCGAACTCTCCAGGGTTTGGCTCAATGTAATTAATACTCTGAATGCTGCTGTATTATCAGTTATCATCCCTGCATTTTGTCTGACCCGGAGTTGGCTTTTTCTCCCCCGCTTCACATTCTCTGTCTCTCCAGTATTTGCATGAAAATGGAGTCGTCCACCGTGATCTGAAACCAGAGAATCTCCTGTACGCAGACCTTTCCCCAGATGCCCCTCTAAAAATCGGTATGTTTGGGGGGCAAGCAGCAGAGTTGGGGTTTCCTGTGCAAAGGCAGCTACCGTCCATGGGGAGGGCCCAGTCCGACAGGGAGTGGGAATTTGGTTCTTGATTTCAGTGGGCTAGAGTAGACTATAGTCTTTCAGTCTGCTCTGAGGAAGGGGGTGGTGTGGAACTGCATTGTCCCAGGAGCAGATGAGAGAAAAAGGGTAGAATGGCCCCATTGACGTCCATAGTGAAACTCCTATTCGCCTCAATGGGGCGGGATTTCACTCTGAATTGTGACTCAGTTCCTTCCCGCCTTTCCCCTTTACTCTAGGGAGGGTGGAAGTTACTTCCCCCTTTTCATGGCTGGGATAGTAATAATTCAGTCTGGGATTCTCCAAGGAGCCTATGGGAATTAGGCACTCACATCCCAGTGAATTCGTAACTCCCTTAAACTGAGACTAGGACATTCAAAGAAACCTATTAGCTGAAATCCCCATGCTGGCTGTGGAGCCTGCCATGGTACCGTTGCCCCTTTGGCGTGAGCGATTAGCCAATATTTGGGGCCTTGCTGGGTTGGTTACAGTAGGAGGAGAGATTGACGCTACTAGTCGAGTCTATTCTTGGCTGTAATCTTATTTACAAAAAAATGCACAGACAGACCTGTCTCCCTGATCACAATAGAAGCTAACAGCAGGCAGTTTCCTTGCTCAGAAATCCCCGAGTCTGCCCATCCAGTGAGCTCTGTGCCCAAGAATCTCCATCTCAGGGTCATGCTCACCATTCTTCTCTTTCTGTCTCTCAGGAATTGTCTGTACTTGAAAGTTGTTTTGGATTAACCTGAGTTTTCTGGGGGATAAAGTGTCTTGTATCTACATGCAAAAGATTTTCTTTACAGTCATCTGATGTTTCAACCCACACTAATAAACCCACTGGGGAAATGAGTTTGCCGCCACACCTGGCAGTCCTCCCTCTGGGTCCCACACTGCTTGGCTGACTACCTGTGTCAACCAGTCTGCTTACCTGAGTGTCCTCTACTGCTCTGGGGTCACTTTGACTGGATGTCACCTCCCCATTTAAATTCTGGCTTATTAAAGCCAAATGAAGGCAGGGATGCAATGAGAGAAATTAATGGGAATTCTTCAGTTTGACCCCAAGTCCCAGAATTCCAGTGCCTTCTGGTAGCTATCCCACAACATGCCGCGAGGAAAAATCCGAGACTGCACCGAGCCCAGGTGGGATGCGTGGGATATCGGCCCAGGCTGCCGAGTGCTGAATTCAAAACAGCCCACCATTGTGTGGACATGCTGATCCCAAAGGGGAGCAGCTTAACCTAGGATAACAAGGTGGGGGGGATGTGCTGCTCGCACAACCGTTGTTCCGGATCACTCCACGCGGATAAACATTCCCCAAACCGACTTTCACATATGGATGAGCCCTCGTACGCACAGGTTGCAAAACCAGTGTGGTAGCTGGGGCAACCAGGGCAACCCCTGTTAGCTCATCTGGGTTAGCTCTGCTGAGGAGTGCCTGGGCTGTTGAGTGCCTCACGTGATAGCCTCCATTGTCTGCAGTTGTTTTGCTACATAAAGGGGCTGAATTGCTCCTTCCACTGAAAGAAGGCTGCTCTGCGCACCCAGTTGGCTTTAACAAGGGCTGTGATTGTCTCGGATCAAAGACCCGACCCGGATGGCAGCCACTGGGCACCTGGCAGCGTCACAGTCCTTTTTCTGCCCGTCTGTTCCCTTACAGGTGATTTTGGATTGTCCAAGATAGTGGACGAGCAGGACACCATGAAGACTGTTTGTGGTACTCCGGGATATTGCGGTAAGTGGCTGAGCGCGGAGGAATCGCGTAGTGGGGAGCTTGTGGAGGTGGGAGCGGAGAGGGAATGTAACTTTGCATGTTCTGATAGACAGAAACCCCTAAGGGTTTGTCTTCATTGCACAGGGGGTTTGCCCAAACCCCCACTACTGTCCACCCCGAAAACCCTCTGACCTGGAGGTGCTTTAAGCCCAGGCTATTTAACCCACCTTGGGAGGGGAGGGGGAGATTACAGCCTGGACTCTGCTGTAATTCAGTCTTGAACCTACCCGCTTTGCAGTTAGGATGCAGTCTCCCGTGTCTTCCCCCAGTTCTCCCTGGGGACGGCAGACAAGTTCTCCCACAGTTGGCACAATGGACTGGGAATGAATCGTAGAACAACCGTAGAATCAAAGAACCAAGGGTTAGGCCTCCAGGCCCACCCGGGTGAGATCAGGGACAGTGAGGACGGAGTAAAGTGGCCGGGGCTGTGTTTTGGGGACACTCATACCTGGGGTAGGCTAGCCCAGCTCCTCAGACCCAGATGCTGATCACCCAGGTTAACTCTGCAGTGAAGACATACCCTAAGAATTGCCATTCAGTTGTGTTAAAGAGAACGGTCCTGTCACCCAGGAGAAGCACTGCAGGGGTTTAGGAGCTCAGGTCTCATTGCTGCCCAATGGGAATTAGGCACCTAATTCCTTCTGGCTCTTTTGAAAATCCCACCCTGGGTCTGCAAAGACTTTCAAGATTTTCACAAGCAACTAGTGATCTGTGTTGCCTCCATTTTTGGATGCCCAGGTTGAGATGCCTTAAGAGTCTGATTTTCAAAAAGTGCCTAGCATCCAACTTCTGTAGAGCAGGCCCTTTTAAGGTGTCACAAACTAGGCACCCAGAATCACCAGGCACTTGTGAAAGGTAAGCCGCAGACTGCATCTTAAAGAGATACTATTATTTTAAAAATCCATATAATTTATTTATATTTAGGCTCCGATTTTCAAAGCTGCCCCAAAGATTGGGATGCCCATTTGCCACTCAAGTTAATTGGAACTGAAGCTTTGATAATCTCAGACTAAATTCTTACATGCGCAACTAGTAATATCTTGAACTCTAAAGACAGGGAGAATATTTTACAGTCTAGTTTTCAGGGCGGGTTCCCTTGTGAGTAAAGCACAGGACTGGGATTCAGTAGGTCTAGAGTCTCTTCCCTAATCTGTCACAGACTTGTTCAAGTCACTTCATCGTTCTGTGCCTCAGTTTCCCATATCTCTAATATGGTGGTTAACTGCCTTGAAATTTTCAGCTGATAATGTTCTACAGAAGTGCAAATTTATTTGTAGGCTTTATTTAAAATATTGTTGTTCAAGCCACTTATTTCCTCTTTGCTTCTTACTGATATTGGTCCCGAAGATCTAGATGATTCTGCTTTTCTGTATAACCAGTTTTTAATATGCTTCATTTTGGGTTCTTCCTGTACATTGTCTAGAACAATGCTGTCTTATCCGGGTTCTAACCTCTGCAAGGGAATGTTTAAATCCCAACAGCAAAACATGTTTTTCATTGACACTTATTTTTTAATTCCTTGAAACCAGTTCTCTTCATATTAGGGTTATAAAGATCCTGAAAACCTGAGTTTTGGGCCTAAATTACTTGCTGTGGTCCCTTTAATGGAAGTGGCTTGAAACAGGAAGTTAGCTCAAAAAGTGAGATTTCAGTACACTGTCACTTTGAGCTGGTAAAGGCACAATGTAAACATGACATTGTTTTGGAATTTTCATCTGCAGTATTTAGCAGCTGATAAAACACCTATTAAGTACAGCAGACTGACCAATTTATGTGAGAGACATTAACACACGACTGTTTGACTCTATAGTAACCCTGTTGCTCTGGATTTACACCAATGTAACTGAAAGCAGGTGAAAGGAGGGAAGTGCAGTGGTTAGGGCTCTGGCCTGGGACTCGGGAAACATGGGTGTAATTCCCTTCTCTGCCACAGACTTCCACTATGTGGCCCTGGGCAAGTCACTTAGCCTCTTTGTGCCTCAGTTCCCTATCTGTAAAATGGGGATAATAGCACTGCCCTGCCCCACCCAGGGAGCTGTGAAGCCCTCAGGTGCTGTGGTGAGGGGAGCCATATAAAATAATCTAGATAGCAGAATTTGATCCTCAGGGTGTTGACAGATGCCTCCTGCTGGCATATTTTAACTGTGAATTATGCTTTCAGCGCCTGAGATTCTCCATGGCTGTCCGTATGGCCCCGAAGTGGATATGTGGTCTGTGGGTGTCATAACGTATATACTGTGAGTAACGCTGAAAATCTCTGACAGCAGCCCACGCCCCCTCATCTTTGCTGCTTTTTCCAACCGCTGTCCCTAAGCAGAGAAGCACTGACTCATCTTAACGCCATCTGCAAACGTGTCTGGTGTTTTCACCAATCTGCTCCAGGGCCTACCACGCAACTCATGTTAATTACACGTCTAGTCCATGCAACCCTTACAAGAATGAGGACTTACATGAGGACTCCCATTAATGAGCACGGGACTCAGGGTTGGCAGTCTCAGCCCTTAGCATCTACCAAGTGAGGAGGGGTGGACAATCTTTATGCTCGTTGGACTAGATTTTAACCCCTTAGTCACAGCAGTGAGCCGTTAACTCTAACAAATTGTCTCATTGACCAAGATCTTCATAGGTACTTAGATACTTCCCTTCCATTGGGAGTTAGGCACCTAAATACTTTTGAACATCTGGACCTTTGAGAACGTGGGAGCGTTCTCACTGATTTGAGAAATGGGCTCACAATCTGGCCCTTTGTTTGCAGATAATAAAAATAAGTCATACTAAGAAGAGAGAGAGAGAAATATAGACGGCTTATTGAGAGATGGCTGTCTGTTTTATGGTATATCATGATTTGTTACCAGGGTCTTTGATCACGAATGTCTGATTTTTCTAAAAGCCTTCGGTCACCCAATTTCTTTTTCAAGCCTCGTTCTGCTGTAAGTGACTCTGGCCTCTTTATTTTCAGAGTGGTGGCTACACCCAGTAATATAGATTCCCTTATTGGAACCCTTTTTAAAAAAAATGTCAATTACTGGCCAACTTTGAACTTATGGGGCCCTGCAGGCATGTTGTAAACACAGCTGGAGAAAGCAGATATCTTCTGACTGGCTGAACTTCATAGTACAGACAGTAAGTGCCAGCTGATAAATAAGCTTCCATCACTGGATAGATGAAGATTTGAATAGTCCCTACTGCTATCATCTGCTATTAGCTGAGTACTGGTGTTTTTTTAAAAAACAACTTTAGTTAGTTAGTTAACTTTATTAATGCCCCAGGAGGATTTCTCTATTAGTTTTTTCTACGAGTATATGAGTCTTTTTAAAACTTCGAACCCTAGACAGTTATATGCTACCACACTTATTCACAATGAGTAGATCTTTACTTTGTTCCTAGTCTCACTGAAATCAGTGGGCTGGAATCTGTTACTCCAAAGTAAGAGGATGAGAGAGAGAACGAATCACATGGGACAATGTGGAAGCTGATCATCGTAACTATTTGGAATAACTGTACCGCAATCTCTACCCATGTGGAAACTCTGTTCCAGAAAAAAAGTTACTCCACTTAAAAAAGAATCTGGAATGGCTACGTTGGTCAATTTCCCTCATGTAGACAAGACCTTGGTCAGCTCACTTACTGAACGACTGGCAGGCGCTTGGAGTATAACATCTTACATCCACTTTACACTCACTATGCCCTGATGTAGATGACAGCATAAGGTACAGGACAACTGAGAACTGGGACCATTTTTTAGGTTAAAAACGTTCCTTGGCCAAGTTCAGATTTGTTGCCACACTGTAAATCCAGAGTAGCTCCGCTGACTGGAGTAGAATTGTCCTAATTTGCACTGGTGTAACCGAGCTGCAAAATTTTATCCACCTCTTTCCAAAATGATCACCGAACCATTGTGAGCACGCCGCAGACGCTCAGTAGCTCTGGCCCTATGTGGAATGTGCACGGTATTACTGGCCGTGAATTCTACAAGCTTGCAAAACTAACAGATGCTCAGCAAGGGTTTGAGGATTGGCCTGCTAAACCCAGGGTTGTGAGTTCAATCCTTGAGGGGGCCATTTAGGGAAGTGGGGTAAAAATCTGTCTGGGGATTGGTCCTGCTTTGAGCAGGGGGTTGGACTAGATGACCTCCTGAGGTCCCTTCCAACCCTGATATTCTATGATTCTATGAAGAGGCAGAAGCTCTCTTGATTGTTCTTATAGGTTCCTTTCATTGTGCCATATGCTAAAGTGTAGCATGACTCATAGAAATTACAGATGGGGGGAAAAGCCCTATAAAGTAATCCAGTCCATCCGCCATGGCAAATGCTCAAGATTGTTCCCTACCGGATGTGCTCCAGTGTTTTGTCCACTATCGTTGTCAATGTCCCAGGTAATAGTGCTTCCGGCCCAGATTCACAAAGGATTTTGGGTTCCTAATTTCCATTGAATTCAGTGGAATTCCTTTGTGGATCTAGGTTTCCGCCATTTTTCTTGACTGCTCCACAGCGTTACAACTCTTCCTGGCAGAAATTGTCCCCTGCTACTTGTATGTAGCCTCAGATTCCCTTTTCTTAATTTTATCCCACTGTGTTTTCAGGCTTTGTGGGTTTGAACCATTTTTTGATCCAAGAGGGGACCAGTACATGTACAGCAGGATACTGAACTGTGACTATGAGTTTGTTTCCCCTTGGTGGGATGAAGTCTCCCTCAATGCCAAGGACTTGGTAAGTTACCCAAGGCCACAGATGTAGATGCCATGATGTGGAAGAAATTATGACCTCGGTATTGTGGGTAACATGAGGGGGCGTCTTGTCAGGGAAGAACTTTGTAAGGCCAGGTCTACACCAGAAACTTTTTGCTTCAGAGTGTGATTTTTATTTATTTTATTTTATTTTGTGTGTGTGACATTTCTATACTGTAGCCCATAGGGTTAGCTTAGCCTTTATTATATTCAGCTGTAATGCAAGGAACATACAGGCCTGTATCCTGGAAGACATTAGCTTAAGCAAGTTCCCATAAGTATAATCCAGTATAGTAGGCCTGTGACTCGTAGATAAATGCCCTGACAGTCACCCTTAGATTTTGGGGAACTAGGAATAGCTTGCTCAACCGCAGGAGTTGGAACCTAACTGTGCACAAACACTGAAGTGATACTGGGCTTGGATGTTTTAGGATAGCATCGTTGGCAGATGTTTAACCACAAATTTGCTTGAGCAATAAGTGAGATGTATGATAATGAGTTAAATGGCATTACTGTGTATGGCGTACGATACGTTAACGTATAGGATAAGTGCACCCCAGTATTACCAGGGTGAGGAAGTTAGATTTGGACATGAGCATTAAAATGAACCTTCATGATAATGCGCAGGCCCTATAATAGGGCAAACCACCATGTGGCGGGGGTTTGCTTTCCATCATTGGACCCTTCCGCTCTATTGTTATCTGCCATCAATCTTAGGCATTGAGGAACCTGGACCATTGGACTCATTCGGCATGCCAGAGACAGGGCTGGCCCTTTGTCTCTTATCATCAGGTCCTCGAGGAAGGGTGCAAGTATGCAAGTCTAAGAGCATATGCAAAGAATGATACCACAGATACTCCCCAATACTGTGTTATTCCTAACTCTTTTATGTGGTTTGGAGCTTTTCTGGATTTATTATTGATCTTAATAAAAATCACTACGGCTGTGCTTTGCCCTCAGTCTAAGTGTCCTTGCCATACACCCTGAGGTTCCCTACGAGATATTGAACTCATTGATTTGAGTTCTGTGTAGCCTGATTCTGGGACAATAGCCCTCTTACCCTCAGCCAGTCCTACCCGCGGCTCTGCTATTCACATGTTGAGACCTTGCACAAATCTCTCTGTGCCCCATCTGCAAAATGAGGGGGGTAATGCTTTGTTAAACGTTTTGAGATCTCTGGGTGCAAAGCTCTCTATTTTGTTATAGCTGTTATTCAATAATAATAATATTTAATAAATAGCTAAATAACTACTGGGTTGACTTCAATGGCAGTTGAGGGCGCTCTTTATTTTGCAGGATGAACTACAAAAAAAAAAAATGGATAGGCTGGGAACACTGAATAACAAAGGATATTGCAATGATAGAAGGAATCCAAGGGAAAATACTACGCAAAAATAAATAAATCTGTCATTTCAAAAAAAAAATTATTCTGTAAATAATGATAGCTTAAAGGTAGAGAAAATGTACTCCCTGGAATAAACCGAAGTAGAACGTACAGCTTTGATCTGTAGATATGTGTTTTAATAATAATTTACAAATTCAATTAAGTGTTAGCATTTTCAGTGTTATAGGTATTTATAAAAGTATCAATAAATATTAATCATTATAACACATGGATCCTTTGTGTTTACTGTTGAGCTGTCAGACAGAGGGGAAGGTTAGGGGATTGTGTTACTCATCTGGTAGGGACAAATAATTCTCAGCTGATCTCGTTTTTACATGGTTGCCTGAATCCATCTTCACATAACAGACTTTCAGGCCTCAGGAAACTGAATACTACATCTAGGACCTAGGTTTTTAAGGGCTTCCATTGCCTGGCTTCTGTTTGACTGGAAGATAAAGGGACAAGATTCTCAGTCTGATTTTCCTTTACATGAAGGCTCCTTAGTGTAATAAGAATCTGTCCTTCCAAGTAGGCCATCTAGTCCAGACTAAAGAGAAAATAACAATAATGATAACAAGTAAATAAAAAGATTTCGGGGTCTGTTCAAAAATGTCTGGTGGTCCAGATTTGGCCTGTGGTCTGCCTATCAACTACCCCTGTTCTAGGCTGTCATCCCGTTGAGAATGCCCTAAAATGTCTGACTTTAGGCCCAGACCTGAAGAAGAGCTCTATGTAAGCTGGAAAGCTTCTCTTTCACCAATAGAAGTTGGTCCAGTAAAAGAGATTACCTCACCCAGCTTGCCTCTCTAATATCTGGAGACCAGCACAGATATAGCAACACTCCAGTGATTTAGGCTTGACAAAGCAATGGCTCCCTAGGCTGTCTTTTGTTTGTTTTTTTCATACTATAGCACACTTATAGATTTCCATTAAATCCCACTGCCGGATGGACTGAACATTCTGAACTCTTTAAATGTAGGTTTATAAACCACTCATTCACTCCAAGGTTACCTCTGCTGGAATTAGACCATGCCCAGTGAGTTCAGACATTAAACTGTTTAGGAACTCAAAACAAAACCAAAAACTACCAACCAATAAAACAAAATCAGTGTAAACTTCACGGGCCCATGGTAGCAAATGGCCTTTTGTTTTTCCAGGAGTGTCTCAAACTAAAATAGAGCCCCCACACTTACAGTCACGCTTCCCTCTGCCCCACTTGACTTGTTTGGTAGTTGGCTCTGATTGATGCTTTTGAGGATTGTAAAAGAGATTTTTCCAAAACTGGGAATGAAGAAAGTGGATTCTGTGAAGATTGCAAAGGATGTAGTTAAGCAGAAAAAGTACTAGCTCAAGTTCTGGCTGAGGCACGATTACACAATGCAAGCCTAAGGGCGGTTAGTGGGTTGGGCCCTTGTGGCTGCTCTAAGCAAGAGTAGCCTGGACTTCTGGCTATCGTCTGTTCATGACTGGAGCTAGTCAGGAAAATGTTGATTTGTCTAACCTGAAATGTTCTGTGGGAACGTATCGGGTTCGATGCACTTCTGATAAACCAGAAGCAGAATTCTGATGGAATCCTGCCAGCAGGGCCGGCTTTAGGCCGATTCCCCCGAATTGGGCCCCGTGCCTAAGAGGGCCCCGTGCTCCGGGTTCTTCGGCGGCGGGTCCTTCACTCGCTTGGGGTCCCTGGCGGCATTTTGGCGGCGGATCCTTCACTCGCTCGGGGTCTTCGGTGGCATTTCGGTGGCGGGTCCTTCACTCGCTCGGGGTCTTCGGCGGCAGGTCTTTCAGTGCCGCCGAAGACTCAGAGCGAGTGAAGGACCCGCCGCCAAAGACCCGGAGCGCCGCCGGGTGAGTCATCCCTGCTGGGGCCCTGTGGAAACTATTCAAATCGGGCCCCACACTTCCTAAAGCTGGCCCTGCCTGCCAGCTTGCCTGGGGAGCTTGGGCTTCCAAGGTCTGCAACTCCAAGGCAGTCCCTCCACATAGACTGCCACTGGGTCCAAACTCCCTGACATGGAGTTGGCAGCCTGGAAGTCCTGGGATGGGTTTCCAGGATCACTGGGGCAGTCCACATGTCAGAGCTGTTCCCCAGCCAGGGACCCTGGAAAAGCCTGGCTGAAATTGCTAAATTGGAGCACTGGAATGGGTTCCCTAGGGAGGTGGTGGAATCTCCTTCCTTAGAGGTTTTTAAGGTCAGGCTTGACAACAGGGCCGCCCGGGGGGGAGGGACAAGTGGGGCAATTTGCCCCAGGCCCCGCGAGCCCTGGCTGAGAATCCCTTCCTGGCTAGAGGCGCCTTTTTAATTTGTACTTACGCGGCAGTAGTCCGGGTCTTCGGCAGCATTTCGGTGGCGGGACCTTCACCCGCTGGTCTTCAGTGCTGCCGAAGACACGGAGCAACTAAAGGACCCGCCGCCGCCGCAGACTTGGAGCACCTCCCGGTGAGTACAAGCACCGCAGCGGGTGGCGCCTTTTTTTATGTCCATTCCCCCACTTTGCCCCAGGCCCCCTGAATCCTCTGGGTGGCCCTGCTTGACAAAGCCCTGGCTGGGATGATTTAGTTGGGGATTGGTCCTGCTTTGAGCAGGGGGTTGGACTAGATGACCTCCTGAGCTCCCTTCCAACCCTGATAGTCTATGATTCTATGAAATTGACATGATTCTTGTCAGTTTCCTGGCTGCCCACCTCAATGGTGAAAAAAAAAAGACCAATCTGGTCAGTTTCATGAGTGGGGGGAGGCATGAAACTGACAAGAACTGTGTCAGTTTCATGAGTCTATTCCATGGGGGAGGCATGAAACTGACCAGGATTGTACCAATTTCAACCCGCTGTCAGGATCCCCTCCAGCCTATGTCATTTGGTCACGCCCAGACCGGCGGACCTCACGCCCCCCAGGTTGCTATGCCAACTCATGAGGTCACCATAGCAGCCACCTGGCAACCCCTTGTTACCCAAGCCCCACACGGCGATGCCGCCTGAAGCACGGCCCGACGGGCTGACATCACACACCATTCACGTCACCAACTGGGTGGGTGGGTGAGTGAGGTGGCCCCATCCCCAGGTCTAGTTCAGGTGGGGAGGGGGGGGGGGCACTCAAGGGCAAGCCGCCTTCTGATTGGCCGCCCGCGCTCCCCCGCCCCCCGGCCCTTTTGCGCGAGGTTGAAGAAGTTACACCCCTCGCGCAGGAGCGGGAGTCAAGGCGGCGCCGGGCGCGCGCGCGGGCGGGCGGGGACGCCGTTGGGGCGGAGCCAGAACGAGGCTAGGTATGGCGGAAGGGGCCGGAGGGCCGGGTCCTGCTTTTGTTGACGCGCGGTGAGCGAAGGGGGCGGGGCGGGGCGGCTGCGTGCGTAGAGCTCTGAGGTAACGGCGGGGCGGGGGGGTCATGGGGGGGGGGGGTCGCGCTCGGGCTCTCCCCTTAGAATGGGCTCAGACAACTCCAGCCTTCCTCAGGGGGGTGCCCCGAGCACCCCCATTCTCCCGCTCACCCCGCCCTCCCGCTGGGTCTCAATGGGGGGCGCCTGAGGCATTGGGGGCTGGGGCCCTTCTGTAGGGGCGGGGTGGCTCCCCCTACTCGGCTCTCCTCAGAGGGGGCGCGTGGGAACCCCCCCCGGCTGGGTTCCTCACCCCCCCCCGCCCTGCCCCACAAAGGGGGATGGGGGGGGGCGCCCCTCTTCCCATTAAGAGTGGGCTGGGCTGTGTGTATGAGACAGACCAGCCCTTTCCCCCCAAGGGGGGGGGGTGAGACTTTAAAGGGCCCCTCTTGTTCTCTTCCCCTCGCCCTCTGGGCTGTGCGACTTTTGCCTCTGCGTCCCCTTTTCCAGGTTAATCTTTCTGGGGTGGGCTGGCACTTGGGGGCCGCCCCCGAGCAGGCTGGCCTGCCCCGCCCCCTCTCTTCTGCGTGGGAACTCGGGATTGCTCAAGTTTGGGGGGTGCCAGATGCGGTCCGGGTCTCTCGTTTTGCACATGCCCGTCGGGCACTGATGAGGTATATTTGTGTTGACTGGTGGAATGAGCCCACGTTTCCCGAAGCAGGTATTTGGAGTGAGTTAAATGTAACTTGAGTGCAACACGACTAAGGCGAGCTGAATAAAATAGTAAGTGGGCATGTATGGATCATTCTGAGCTGGGGACTAAAGTGGACCGTTCTGGGGACTAAAAGTAGGGCAATATTTCTGCACTAACGTAGCTTATGTAGCGATGATCATTATACCTTTATATTGTTTTTATTATTCTTGCTAAAACAAAGTTATTTATTTAGCACCAGCAATGTGTCTGTTTGTGTTTGAGAGGTAGGAAATTGAATGTAATCTGTATCCAAAGTACAAAATTGTCTGGAGAAACATGGAACACAAAATACAAGGGAGGGGAAAAAGTTATTTGTAAATATCTCATGTTTCAGATTGCAATCGTAAGTGTTTGTCCTGATGCAAACAAGGTGACAAGTATGGTCTCTTAAGTTTTATGTTTAAGTACAGTAATTACACTTTACTTTTCACTTAACTTTTCATATGTAGGACCAAAAAAAAAGACTTCATGTAATTCAGTCTTCAGCCTTGTAAGTACATGAAGCTTTTTTGGCTCTTAATATGTAATTCATTGACTTTTTTTCAGGTCTCTAACAAACATGTAAAATATTCGGAATCTGAAAAATTCACATTCTCTAAATAAGCCTCAAAAAGGGTTGCCACGTTTGGCATAAGTTACAGGATGTGACAATTCACCTACATAAACCTGGGACGCACTTACTTTTCAATGCTATAAATTAGACTGTTTGGGTATTTTGTAGAAACATTGGTTATCAGAATTTGGTAAAAAGTTAATGTTATATCCTTTCCAACTAGCTCAGTGGGCAAACTAGACAAGTACGTTAGTCCCCTCTAACATGCACTGGACTGCAATGATGATTGAAATATTATTTTATTCTCATTTGTAGGTTCACTTTATTCACTAGATTTAGCAATACAACAGGACCACTCAAGCAACCTGAAACACATTGGTGGTGTGTTGCACTAGCCTAGAATGATTTGCACTTCGTGCATTAGTATTAATAGCTATCCTTGATAATGCTGGGCTGCGTATGTACAAAACAATATGGGAGAAATTAACAGAAATTTATAATATTAAATAAGCAATAATTATGTAGTATTAAATTGTTTTGAGATATTGCATAACTCTTATTTCATAAGGTAAATTGAGTTGTAAAAAGACTATGTTACACTTAGAGGTCCATGTAATATCAGTTTTGTTTCAGAATACACTGGGCCTGGCAGTAGTTACCTTGCTCATCCTACATGAAGCACAATCATGACAGATCAAGAATATATCCTATGCAAATGGAAGAACCGTTTATGGCCAGCAAAGGTGAGAGCATTATGGTACCATTTAAATAGGTATAGGAATGAGGAGAAACTTTGTGGAGGTTCCCTCTCATCCTCTTCAACATATCAGGAAAAGATAGGGAGTGTGGGAGAGGGATGTGTCATATGATATGTGATCAAAAGCCAAGAAACTTCTTCTCCTTGAAACTTCCTATTTGGAGACAACACCAGAAATGATTACCTAGGCCAAAAAAATTGGAATTATTGACAGGGACAAATCTTATTTAGAAATTATGATTTCCAAGTAAACATGATGTTGATGATTTGTATTTTGCTAGCATCTAGGAACCCCAATCCTGGACTTACGTATATGGACCCATTGTATTAAATGATGCACAAACAGAGCCTCCTGCCCCACACAACTTACAATCCAAGTACACTGCTACCTCAATATAACGCCACCCGATATAACACGAATTTGGATATAATGCGGTAAAGCAGTGCTCCGGGGGGCGGAGCTGCATACTCTGGTGGATCAAAGCAAGTTCAATATAATGTGGTTTCACCTATAACGCGGTAAGACTTTTTGGCTCCCGAGGACAGCGTTCTATCGAGGTAGAGGTATATAAAATGAGAGAGGAGATGGATACAGACAGATGGGGGCATACAAGGAACCAACGAGACAGTATCTGTCTGCATGATAGGCAGTGATCTTAGCACTCCAGCAGCCTACCTGTTGTCAGTCTTTTTTTTTCTGTTCCTCACAACAAAGGAGTTTAATTTGAAGGAAAATGAGTTGGTTTTGCAAATATTTCCAGGGAGCTTCTCCCAAGCATGAGGGGAAGCATCAGCGGAAGCATGAAGGTGCTTGTTTGAAAACTTAACATATGGGTGATGGAAACTGACCTCGTGGGCTAAGCAGAGGCGGGAGTCTACTTTAATACTGAATGAGAGATGGCAGGTAGAGTGGGGATAGGTCAGGACGGACTTTAAAACGACAAAAAGTAGTTTGATGTGATGGTCAAGAGCTAGGGAAGTGTTTCCTAATTAAGGATGATCCCATACTGTCGGCAGATTTGTCTTGAATGTTTGCTGGATGGCAAGGAGTTGAAGCCAAATGTAAGCTATAATAGATAAGACAGAGGGTTTCCCCACTTATGTTGGAGATGCAGCCTCATTTCCTGTCATACTTTAAAAAATCCTTTTATTGAGGGAAGATAACTTTTATATTAACCTAATGTAAAGTCAGTAAGGTCTGGTCTGCTTGATGTAAAGTATCACTTTACTTACCACTTAAACAAGTGAAACGCTTGGTTTTGTCACAGTTCATTTTGTTAAATGTATTCATAAGCATGTTCCCAGTTTAATTCTCCAACTCTTCTCCTTAGTTTCTTATCGTTCCTGGGAGGTAGTTTAACACAAGATAAAGATGTACTTATCTGTGCCATATTCTTCATTCCTGTTATTTCCTTTATAATTTGTCTGTCTTCTTTTCCTCAACTCCTTTTCACTTCCTTTGCATAATTTTTTCCGGCACACTTTAGCTTCCTTTATACTAAATTTTCACTTACTGTTCCCTGTTTCTTCTGCAAGGCAACCTGAAAGAGCATCAGTCATCCAAAACATTGTACACTTCTACCTCAATATAACGCTGTCCTCAGGAGCCAAAAATTTTTACCGCATTATAGGTGAAACCGCATTATATTGAACTTGCTTTGATCCACCGGAGTGCGCAGCCCCGCCCCCCCGGAGCACTGTTTTACCACGTTATATCCGAATTTGTGTTATATCGGGTCGTGTTATATCGAGGTAGCGGTGTGCTTCAAAATAGCAAGTACAAGCCACCTGGACTAGATGGGAGTGCTTAACAGAAAAGGTCCCTCGTGCACAGTTACGTTTTCATTGTAAGATGCTTGTTTTGTTAGTAAACTAGGAGTTTTGTAATTTGAATTTATTAGGAGATTTTAATTTATCCTAAAATAATCGTAATATGCATTTACAAATAATAATGTTTTATATTTCCTAGTGCAAATGGGTAGTTTATTTTAGGAAAACTAGAGATCTTTATTGGTTCCCTGTATTTTAGTAGATTTGGATGTAAGTATCAGAAGGGTGCTCATAAGATATATCATTCTTGACCTATATTCAACAAAAGAAATCTTAATTTGTTCCAAGCATAGTTAATCTACTTTGCTGTGTGTTTGCTCCTGTTATATCAAGTTTTGCAGGAACTGTGTTTGTGCCAAAATAAAGACACTAAGTTGCCACCAGGGTGAACGTGACATAAATACCCACATAAATGCAAAATTTGTTTTGCACATTGTCTATTTAAAGTTTCATTGGGCATAGGCAAGGGTGGGGGAAAGGAATAACAGCACTATTACATTAGCAACCGTATTCTGTTAAATGGTTTCTTATGTTCGCAAGATGCTCCAGAGCTATTCACTTCAGATTTCATTCAACAGCATGAAGCAAAACAAAATGAGATTTGGGAAAATCTGGAAGAGAAGTTGGCACCATGAATATCGAGCACACCTTTTGTGTTGATCTGCTGCAGAAAAGATCAGACTAAAATAATGTAACAAAATATTCTAAATCAGAGAAAGCAAGTACACTTATTGATGTTCTTAAACTTACTTGGATTGAGCAATCAAACTAATTCTCTCGCCTTCCATGGGTTAGTTGTGGGAGGGCAATTTTCTCTGTGACATAGCTGAAATTTCTTTCCAGGCTGACACAAACACATACTATTTTTGTTTGAAAGTGGTTCAGATTCTCTGGGCAGGTTGGAAAGTAAATTGGTTCTGTCTATTTTCAGGTCAGCAAGTGTGAGAAATAACAAGAATAGAAAAAAGCCTTCAGAGTAGAAACATGAAACTCTGTGGCCTTTTGGCTCTGTTAAAGGTTATGTCCTGCTAGGGGACAGACTTGATTGAATAGAATCTCTTCTATCCCTACCTTCTGTAAAATTAGTTTTCTTAAAATAGCCTCTTACAACAATCATGGAATGTTTGTTTCCATGGAGTGATATGACATCTTCTCAGACCTGCTGTATAAAAGTCACAGGCAAATATATAAACTCTAGCAAATGCTCCTTTAAAAAAAACAGTTACAGTTTGAGGAAATGTTGTATGTTTTGACTAAAAGCTAACTCTGATTTTGTGTGTGTGTGGGATACTTTCCAAGGTGTCAGGGACATTAGTGTGCATAGGTGGTGCTGTTCTGTTAATACTTTGATATGCAAATAATATGTTAAGTTATCTGAGGAGGGGGAATACTTCATTGCATATCCCATATCCAATATAGCTAGGACTAGGGTTTTCCTTACAACATAGCTTTCCGAGTTTCTCCTCAGGCCTTCGCTTGGGCTGCATGCTGTACAACATCTTTACTCTTATGAGCATTATGTGTGCATGGCTGTAAAAATTATACTTTTTCTTCATTTAGGTTTTATGCAAAATCAGAACTTCCGGAAAACCAATTGTTCCTAAAGCAAAAGCAGCCTCTTTCAAAGTTGAAATACTCGGTCTGGAAGAACAGTTAAGTACCCTTTCCATTAATCATCTTATATTGAAGAATGCAAATGTGTGGCAAACATGCTGTAATCATTGATTCTTGAAGCCATCTCTAAGACCAGATTAATTGATTTCTGAAGTGTCTTGTTGGCTAACCAGAATTTTGTGTGACAGTTTTTAAATGCATAAAATCTTGTCTGAACAATTGTACTAATATGCCATTCTTAAACTGTTCTAGGCTTTGATTTGAAACCTGTTTCATGGTCATTAAAGGTAGCAAAGCCTCCTGATATTTTAGAAGGCAAAAGATAACGTTTCTTTTTTTATTACTATACTTCCGTATAAATGTAATTATTGAAATATTTTAGATAGTGGACTTGATATCTTCCACCTTACCAGTCAACCTCTTGATTTTATTATTGTCCTTACGGTCCATACTAAACAGCAAGTTGCAGTGTTTTTCTCTCAATATGGCAGGTGATTTGTGCTATTCAAAATACTGAGGAAAAGGTATTGATTTCCTATTGTCTAAAGAAAACGAGACTTCTAAAACAATGTAATGTCATTACTAATTTAAGACTTGAACAATTTTACTGTTCTTTCAGGACTGATGTGAACTGTACAGACACGGAGCCTTTGGAGGAGGAGCGCATAAAAATCATTGCCTCTGAATTAGGTGGGATACTTTACTTTACGTGGGTGGTAGAAAAGGAAGAAATAGGTGGGGGAGTATCTAAATACCTGACTCATTCGTTTTCCCTGGGAGGCTTCCAAAAATAGCCTCCATGTGGATACATGAAACATCACAACATCAACTACCTCTGATGTTCCCCAAATATGCCATCTCTGTAATGTGATACCAATATGTACTGAGGAGTGACTTCTGTGCAAGCCATGTCACAGTTATTTTTTTAAAAAAGCATATTTAGTAGCCAGACTGTCACCTAACTCCCCTGTTAAGTTATTGGTCATTTGGAAATGGTGTGTGAAGCAACACAGAGACGTAAACTTCATTCTTAAAGGCACAAGGACAAATGGGAGTCAGCAGGTCTTGAGTTCTGATTATGGCTCTGCCACTGATTTGCTATATTGCCTTGGGCAAAGCCGCTTCATTTTTCTGTCTCCAGGTTCAATGACTCTAAAAACTGTTGCCAGCATAGCTGTGCCGGTCAGGGGTCTGATGAGGTGTGACTGATGTTGCTCTGCTGTCAAAAGCCCCTACCATAGATGCAGTTTTTGCTGGTATACCTTATTTTGTTTAGGAGGCGTGGTATAAGTTACACTGGCAAAAGTGCAGTTTTCCAATATAAATGGCATCCGCGCTAGAGTGCTTTGCTGCTGTAGTATACCCGTATCCCGTTCATCTGACGAAGTGGGTATTCACCCACGGAAGCTTATGCTCCAATACGTCTGTTAGTCTATAAGGTGCCACAGGACTCTCTGTCGCTTTTTACAGCTCCAAACTAACACGGCTACCCCTCTGATACTTAGTAGCACTATACTGCCAAATCCTTCCAAGTGTAGGCCTGGCCTCAGTCTATTTAGTTTATCCAAGAGAAGGTTAAGAGGTGATTTGATCAGTCTACCAATACTTGTATGGGGAAGAGACTTCTGATAGTAAAGGGCACTTTAGTATAGCAGGAGAAGGCATAATGGGATCCAGTGGTTGGAAGCTGAAACTAGACAAATTCAGATAAGAAACAAGGTGCATATTTTTAACAGTGAGGGTAATTCACCGTTGGAACACCTTATCTAGGGATGTCGTGGAGTCTTCATAATCTGAAGTCTTTAAATCAGGACTGGGTATCTTTAGGAAAGAGATGCTATATCCAGGGTGGCCAGCCTGTGGCTCCGGAGCCACGTTCAGCTCTTCAGAAGTTAATATGCGGCTCCTTGTATAGGCACTGACTCCAGGTCTGGAGCTACAGGCGCCAACTTTTCAATGTGCCGGGGGGTGCTCACTGGTCAACCCCTGGCTCTGCCCCAGGCCCTGCCCCCACACCACCCTTCCTCTTAGTCTGCCATGGCCTTGCTCTTCCCCCCCCCCCCCCCCCCCATCTGCAGCCCACCATGAAACAGATGATTGGGAAGTGTGGGGAGGGAGGGAGAGGCGCTGATTGGTGGGGCTGCCAGGGGGCAGGAGGCACTGGGAGCCAGGGAAGGGAAGCAGATGGGGGGCTGCTGACCTATTACTGTGGCTCTTTAGCAATGTACATTGGTAAATTCTCGCTCCTTCTCAGGCTCAGGTTGGCCACCCCTGTGCTATATAGCTTAACAGAAGTTATGGCCTTGATGCAGTTTACTGGGTGAGGTTCTTTGGCCTGTGTTACGCAGGAGATCAGACTAGAAGAGTGTTGTAATAGTCTCTTCTGACCTTAATGCCTGTGAATCATTTTCCTTATGGGTTTCCAGCTTGCTTCATTTAGTTGGTATCTCAAATCTGCATGTGGAAAATGGTCTGATGACCATTTTGGTAGCAGTTTAGTTATATGCTCTTTTATTCACTTTTGCTCTTCCTTCCCCTGTTCTAGGCCTTCCGTGCTGCACTGAGGGAGGCATAACAGAGAATCTTGGCCAGGATGTGTTTTAACCTGTACAAGTCTATTTAAAATTTGTAATCGGAGAGAAGCATGAGCCTTTTTGTTAGCATTTCCTTTCTGCCTTTAAAAAACTAATGGTGTTTTTTGCCATGCATTCTGTGATGCACTGTGCAAGAGGTACTATAAAAACAGTACATTTATATTTTTAATACACAAAGTAAAAATAGTCATAACTTCTTGCATGCCTCTTTCAACAGACCAGAGGAATAAACCTAGTCATCCTGTGGAAGAACTGAAGTATCGGAAAGCTCTTAAAATCGCTCTAGATATTTTGAGTGCCTCTCCGAAACAAGTAAGGCCTTCAGATGAGGGACGAACTACTCGATCAGCCCAGAAAGAAAATAAAATAAGAACTTCATTATCTCCTCCTGTGACTAGATGTCCAATAGCTTCCCCAAAAATAAAATTGGAAGGGGGCGAGACCTTGAAGGAAAAAAAGAAACAAAAGACACCCAGTCCACAAACTGATACAGAAAAAAACAAACGGAAATGTCGGCTCAGTTCCAAGGAGACGGCTAAAACATGTGGAAACAGAACAAATTCTTTAGGATCTAAATCTGGGGACTTTTCTAGCACATGGAAGTCGGAAAGCCAGCATTGCAAGATAGCTAAATCAAAACTAAAAACATTAACTCAACAGAAAAAAGTAAAATCCAAATTGTTGCCAAAGTCCAAAACAGGAAAAAGCTCATTGCTTTTGCTAAAAGAGAATGAGAAAAGTAAGAAAGGAAGAAAGAGACCTAGAGATGCAAGCGAATCCTCATCTCCTAGCACTAAATCCCCGGATGATACAGCACGTGTTTTTGTTAGAGAGAGTACCCCAGTATCTGCTTCCTGCAATTCTACTATGTTAATATCTGCTGGAAAAAGGCCAAATGTTAGGGGTCTGCCCAAAAAGAGATTACTGGATTTTTCTATTACAAGTACCTCACCTGAATTGGAGAGTAACAGCAGTGAAGAGAGAGACACTCCAGCAAGGAAATATAAAATGTTAGATGGGAGCAAAAAGCCAGTGAATTCAAAGTGTGTTAGCTGGAAACAAAAGACTACTGCAGTGTCACCTCTGCACAGAAAAGGGGGATGCATAAGTGGCCCTGAACCTTTATCTGGGGCTTCTAAACACACAAATTATTCTGATAGCCCTCTTTCTGAGTTTAAAAAAGAGGAGAATAAGGGTACTTCATATAGTCCTGTGAATAAAACTAAAAACTGTCAGCTACCTGATTTTGACGAAGACGAAGAAGGTAAAGTATTTCAGTGGGGGAACAAGGATTTTTATGCCATTTGATGTTCAAATATTGCTTATCTATTATTGTGGGAAGTTGCAATATCTTGAGGAAGGCGTTCTCTGAATACTCATTTTATACTAAAGTCCATCATGGCCATTCCCTCTATCTGACGTGTTTTGTTTTGTTTTGTTTCCCTGAAATTTAAATGTGGAAACGGTTCAGTCATATTGGCTAGAAGGAAGATATTTCCTTGTTGGGGAAATTTCAGAATTGCTTAGTCAGATGGACAATTCAACACTTTCTCCATTCCAACGATGCTTTGGATTGAAAGTTACGATGCAGAATAATTTACCAGTACTAGATGTGATTTACTAAATTTTATTTTTGTTTTTTATTAAACTCTTTATTTAGGAAGTTTTTGCAACTCCTATCCATGTAAATATCCGACACAATACAATAATCATTATAACAATGAGCTTTTGTTTAGAGAAACGTTATACAGTGGTATAATCATTGGCTCTCTAACAAAATGTTAGTGTGTGACAATGAGCATCTTTACAGTACCCATGACATGTCATTTCTGCTTTACTAAATTTTAATTTTTTGTGCAGTGCCAGATTATTATCTGACTATTTTGCAGTTCAGTGTTACTAAGAAATATAGTGGGAACTTGCAAACCTTCCATTAATTGTTAGGATTTTTACTGCTCTTCAGCGTTCTGATAGTAACTGATAAGTTTCTTAGCACACTTTTTAGAGGTTCTGGTTCCTTCGCTGAACAATTCACATGAAAATTGCACAAGCTTGTATTTTAATGCCTTGTCAATTGCTACTGTAATTCTCCAGTGTTAATTCTTGACTTCAGTCTCCTTCATCCTTTGACCTCGGCTTGATGTTTTACTACTTGAATATCTACAGTTGTATTGTATTTCCTTCAATTCAAGCAGCCCTTGCAACC
The DNA here is from genome assembly GCF_027887155.1 of Malaclemys terrapin pileata. Taxonomy (NCBI): domain Eukaryota; kingdom Metazoa; phylum Chordata; order Testudines; family Emydidae; genus Malaclemys; species Malaclemys terrapin. Next base: position 13,662,260 of record NC_071528.1, read on the forward strand.
TTTTGACTTTCTTCCTTTCGCTGAGTCATAAGGATTCTACCCTAGCAGAAGTCTCTCCCCTTCCCTTTTTTTTTTTAAAAGATCCTTGTTGTTTCTAGACACTTATTTACAGAAGTCTGTTCCTCTCCCCTTCCTAATTTCTTAAGCACTTAACTCAATATTCACTGGCCAGATTCTGATTTTACACCAGGGTAAGTTTGAAGTAACTCCATTAAAATCAAATGGAGTTGTCAGTGTGCCTAGGTTAGAATGCGCAATGGCAAATTGTCATAGCTTAATAGATGTAATGAACTCAGTAATTCAAAATACTATTGGGATATTTTTCAAATTAAGATACCTCGCATGACCAGAAAAAAATATGATAAAACAATTCTTCTCACTTCACTGACAGGATTGGAATCCTCTGATCTGTCTTTGAAGTTTAGCTCTCCAGGAGATATCTCTCTCGATACAACTTTGGTAGATGAGGAGGAAGAAGAGGAAGATGAAGAACTTCCTAGTATTCTTTTACGTCAAGGTAAGAAGAGAATGTAACTATTTCTTTGAGCCTTAGTCATTGAAGACTTAAATATGATTTAGACTTTGTTTACTAATAGCTTGGTAACAAACAAATGTTTTTATTCATTAGACTTGTTTTGGCTAGAAACTGTGAATGTTGTTTTGTTCATTTGCGTGTGGCAACACGTTCATGCACAGCTCTAGAAGCTGCATGCAAACTCCTCTTAAAGGAATATCTTCAGGCCATGCTGTCTTACCTCTCTGCTCCCAGAAATATGGGCTTCTTTCAGGCCTCTGACGGTCAATTCCTTTTACCAGTACTAGAGTAGTCTTTGGAAAGAGCTGCTATGATGTGATGACTTTTGTCTTTCTTCCCCCTCCCTCCGGATGTGGGCGAATGTCAGGGGATGTGTATGCTATCCATAGGGCTGGCCCACAACATTTTGGCACCTATGCTACCCCATACCCCCTTGCTTGGGCCAAACATTTGAAAGGTCTCAATTCTGCCTTCTTCCTGTTCTCCTCTTGTGGTACTGCTCTGTTGCCTACCCCAATAAAGGAGAACTAACAACTTAAAATGCCTTGTTCAAAAATTTTAAGTAACACTTAACTTTCAAACACCTGAACAGCAAATGTAACTTTTCTTGTCTGCATAGTAAACACTGGCATTTTTATCTGTTTGAAAAATCAAATTGTTGCTTTCCCGGCCTTCCTGGTTGCAAAGATTTGAACTGCTTCCTGAAGGTCCACAGTCTGGGCCAGCTTATGCTCTATTGAGATGGTTGCAAGGCCGACGAGCCTCTCCTGTGTCATTGTGGAGCATAGATGTGTTTTTCTTAACTTCAGCTTGGAGAAGCTGCGTTCTCCACTGGCAGCTGTTACAGGAAGTGTTAGAAGTATGGGCAGAGCAAAAACAGCATTTGGAAAAAGGGTGGTCATCTTATTTGTGCACATATATTCCAGAACAGCCTTTGGAGTTGATCCTGCTGAAATGTATCTTGAAAGGGTTTTTAGTTCATCACCTAAATCACTTGCATCAATATCGCACATGTCATCATGTGTCAACACTGTCTTTAGTGCCCTGCATTGCTGGTGTAGGTCTTCTTCAGGTATAGTGAGGAGCTCTGGAATATCATACAATATCCCAAACATACTGCCTCCTCTCAACTTTCCCATTGTGTGGCACTCGGTTTCAGTGTCAGAGAGAATGTTCCCTGATGTTGCTTCAAAATTTGCCATCAATGAGTTAATGCAGAGAAAAATACATAGATGCTTTGAATTACATTTAAAAAATTCAGCAGCCTCACTAGAAGCTGGCGCTGTATCACTGACCCACCAAGTTCAATGAACTGCATGAGACAAAAAAAGTTCGAGGGTTTAACTCTCGGATCCATGTCTGCACTCCTCTGTTCTTTCCTCTCATGTTGGCACCATTATCGTAGCCCTGACCTCTCATGTCGGCTATCGCAATTCCCATATCTTCCAGCTTTTTAAGAAGCACATTTGTCAAACCAGCTCTTGTTGTACATCAATGTCAATACATTTTAGAAAATGCTCTGACAGTCACCATTGCAGGGACATTTTCACTAGGTTCTGTTGTTACAAAACGCACCATTAAAGTCATTTGTTCCGTATGGCTGATGTCAGGTGTGCAGTCCAGAATAAGAGTAATATCTTGTTGACTTTAGATCTGCCACAATCTTCTGTTTGACTTTTGTTGCCAGTAACTGTATGATCTCATTTTTAATTGTTTTTCCAAGGTAGTGGTGTGTACATTCTTGGGTGGTGACTCTTTTTAGATGCTCCTGGAGTACAGCATCAAACTCAGCCATCAGCTCCACAGTTTTAAGGAAGTTTCCATTGTTTGGCACATACATCCGATCTGAAGTGCCACGCAGTGCTAGGTTTTGGGTAGCAAGCATTCTCACAATGGCAATGAGCCTTTTCAGAACATTTTGCCAGTAAAGAGACTCTGATACAATCTTCTCTTGATGTTGCTCATCTATGGTGGCCTTTAACCTTAGGCTCATCTCAAGCTCTTTGCACCTATGGAATGCTCTCTGGTGATTTGCTGCCTTCTTATGGCATGCCAGATTTCTAGCCAGATTTTTCAGGTCCTTTGTTCCTGTAGAACCCAATGTGGTTGGAACATTAGACTGGAAGAGTTTGCAACAAAAACAGTATGCAGCATTCTGGGTTTTTGAGTACATAAGCCATGGCCTCTCCACTTTGTCACCATTGGGGATTTCACGCCAGTAATGTGTTGGATGGAAACTTCTATTTTCATTGTCTTTGGGGAACATTACATTTTTCACTTGCTGTCACCCATGCAGTACAAGGAAGTCCCTCAGGCTACTGCTTAAGTGGGTCCACAGTCCTGGATCATCTAGACTTAAGGAACTAAACTCAACAGCAGCTGTTTCTTGCGTCTCCACCATACTCTTCTCTGATCTACACTTTTCTTCAGGAATGTGCATGGTTACATCCATTTGAGATGGAGATATGGATGCTGCAGTAGCTGCCAGGTCACCTGCACTCTGACTAACTGGACGATCAGGCATCTCCTCATCACTCGCATCCTCACTGGGGCTGGCAGGCTCATCGTGAACATTTGTGTCTTATCTCAGGAGAGCTCCTTCCTGCTTAGAAAAGCTTCCTTTGCTTGCTTGCTTTCTGAATGCTGCCCCAGAGGGGCATTTTCTTCTTTACCTCATGACTGTTGTTCTGTGACAGCTATAGTGGCTCTCAACACTCAGTTGAAGGGGGCAAATAAGCAGGCTGGTAGCAGGGCCTGAGTGAGGGAAGAAATCAGTGTCTTAAGGGTCTAACTGGCTCCTACTACTTCAGTTGACTGCCTGTTCTCCTCAAGTGGGTTCAGGGAAGCAGCAGGAAACAGGAAGCTCCCTGAGAAGCTGGTGTTAATCAGTCCAGGCTCCTAGGGGTACTAGAGAGGTACATAAGCGGCTGCTTCTCCTCCTCTCACTCCCTGCAGCTCCTGCTGCTTTTTGTTATTTCCTCTCGCCTTTTCGCCTGCCTGCCTGTTATGTCTCTTGTGCCCTCCTTCCCCCAGCACAGCACTGCACCATCTTGGTGCATCTAGAGCAGCGAGAATACATATGCACCAGCAGCAGACACAATTTTCTACATTCTGGGTCCTAGTGTGCCCCACCCCCACCCCGTCTGACACCTGAGGCAGCCATCTCAGTTCGCTTCATGGTAAGGCCAGCCCTGGCTATCCAGTCCCAACATGGAACTGGAAGTATCCACTTTGCACCCTATCACACCACTCTTGCTTCCCTCTAGGAATAGTTCACAAAAACTTCTATCCTTGTCTCTTTGGCTCCCTCATTCACCTTCACCAAATCTTTTTCTCTGTCTGATCCATGTTGGAGGACACTCGAAAAAGTTCTTATGCCATTATGTAAATCAATGGTGCACTCTCCTCTTGAATACTGTGTGTGGTACTTGTTACCCTATCTTACTGATGATGAGAATGATTAGGCCATGGAAAAAACTCTTGTACAAATAGAGATGGAAAAGATTGGGCTGATTTACCTTAAAAAAGGGATAATGACAAAAGGACATGGTGATAACATACAGAATAATGACTAGTGTAGAGACTAGCTTAGGAGCATCTGTTCTCCTTGTCTCATAACACAGGAACAAGGGAACAGCTAATGAAACTGAAATATAACACATTCATATCCAATAAAAGGACTTTTTCCCCACAGAACACATAATTAGACTGTGGAACTTGTTGCCACAGAATGTTGATGAGGCCAAAAAAATTACCAAGAGGGATTGCACTTATCTGGATAACAAGACTATCCAGGATTGTTATAGTTAATGCTGATAGTGTCTTAAGGCCTGCCACTAATCTCTAGCTATTAGGGATTGGGTTGAGATTATCATAGAGGGCAGATTATTTCACATTTGCCAGCTGCAGGGTTGCTTGCATGTTCCTCTGAAGCATCTGTCACTGGCCACTGTTGGAGAGGACACTGGACTAGATGGACCATGAGTTTGATCCAGTTTCGCAATTCCTGTGTTCCTAGGAGACTAATGGAGATACTGAGATTGTAAGATCTCTGGGGCGGGGACAGTCATCTTTTGTGTTGTGTACAATGCCTAGCACAAAGGGACCCTGTTTCTTAGCGTAACAAGTTCAGGGACCTTGTCTTACTTGTTTGAACGTCAATGATGCTATGTAAATATTACACTTGTCTAATTATGTAGTCCAATTAACTTTTATTTTTGTGCTGTAGAACCATGTTCAATTGAACCAGGGATGTTGGTCTGGTGCAAATTGCGAAGATATCCATATTGGCCAGCAGTGGTAAGAACAGCACCTTACTACTTTTTTGAAAATGGGATCCAAGGGTCTGATTCTGAAACCCTGTATGGCTGTATTGAATATCTTCAGCCCTCATTGACTTCAGGATAAGTTGAGAACACTCGGCACTCTTCCCTGTGTCGTTATTTACATTGATTCAAAATCTTTGAACAACATTTAAAAACAACGGCTACCTGAAAGCAGGATAGATTTTTGCTTTCCCATGGCAAGATGTGCAATGCCGATCTGAGCTTGCTAGATGAACTGTGAAGGATTTTTATGCACAGAGACCACCCAAAAGGCATTTTAAAGGTTTTACTTTTCTTTTGATTTTTACCTTCTTAAAATATCAGGAACTTCAATGTGTAGACTTCTCTAGTTTAGCTGGAAGAATATCTTTTGGGGAGGGGTGGAGAAAGGTATATCTCAAATGTCTTATTAGTGCTTATTTCCACTGAAAAACGAGGGTTTTTTGGACAAAAAATGTCTCTATTATAGATTCAAAATGTTATTTAGGCATTTGAATTAAATATTTTTTAATGAAAAACAACCCACTCCCCAAAGCTTTATCCCCCTGATTAAAAATCAGTGCCTTGCTAAATTGCTCATCTGTCTTGATTCTTGTGATGTTTCCCTCATTCTCTAATCACTATAATATTTTGGGGTAAAGAGAACCTGTATTTTGGATGTAAAAAACAAGCAGGGGCAAAAAATGTGTTTTTGTGAAATCTCTTGACATAATCTTTAAACCCTATAAAGTAGAAAAAAGGGCACAAGCCCAAAATTTTGCTTTTCAGACGTCACTGGGAACTCATCAGTCACCTTTAAGAGATAGATGTTAAGGATGACATGCTTGTTGAAGTGTGTAGCTGCAAGTCTAGGGTGACCAGATGTCAAGTGTGAAAAATCGGGACGGGGTGGGGAGTAATAGGTGCCTGTATAAGAAAAAGCCCCCAAAATCCCAACTTTCCCTATAAAATTGGGACATCTGGTCACCCTATACTAGTCTGGTGTCTAAAGATAGAGCACTTGCTACAGATTCCAGTATAGAAGGTGATAATCACTCAGAGAGCTTTGTAGTACATAATAAATTCTCCATTGAAACCCATTCTATTAGGTAGTGAAATCTCATGAGTTCCTCCTTATTCATTGCATTGTATTACGTTGCTACCTGTCAGAACAGCCAGCAAAGTGGTCCCTCTTGTGGCTGATAACACGCATTACTCTGTTCTGAATAGGAAAGAATGATTAATGTACATCATAATACAGTGTTAACAGATAGCATCCAAAGGTGAATTAACTCTAAATTATCAGTTATTCTTGTCTTTAATTTGTAAATTTGTTTTGATCATGCTACTTTGCTTTTTTCCAGTGTGCAGCAATAAGGGAATAAATTCAAATGAAGTAAAACAAATTGCATAATCAAACAACTAACAAAGCCATGTGTGCACATGCTGTTCTTAATGTACCAATTTTATTTGCTTTATTTGTTTGCCTGTTAGACATCGTCAAGTTTAATCTATTTTCTGTAATGATACATGGAGCAATATATAAAAATGCAAGTGGAAATAATGTGATTGCTTTATAAGCAATCCAGTTTCTAGAATGTTAACTTGTCTTTATATTTTCAACAGATAAAAAGAGTGACGCGGAAATATAAAAAAGCAAACGTGCTGCTAATAGAAGCGGGTATGAATAACAAGAAGGCAAAGGGGTATATTTTGTTGATTCTGATTAGTTTCCTAACTTCACTTACCATTTGTTAGAATTGTGCTAAGTGCCTTAACAACCAGGGTAATGGAGGCATTCTGAACATAATTCCTTTTGCTAGTATGAAGCCTAGCGCAGCCAATCATTCTGGTTTTGAGTTGGCATAAAGTAGCTCTTAGCTGTTAATGGCATATCCACCATGGAATCCTGTTACAACTGCCAACAACCTCGAGAGGTCTTCCTCATCCCACCCCTTAAAATGTGCATGGCTTTTATAAAACTTTTGTTCAGTGTGTTGCGGATCATACAGAAGGATTCTTAACTTTACAAAACCTCATATGTTGAGTAAAGGTGGATGTGCCTGTCCTTGTGGGTTGGCTTAAGTCTGCAAAGCAACTTTAAACTTGCACTTCAGTCTTCATGTGGCCATCTTTATCTCTGTAGCTGAGGACCACTGGACATAGCCTCACTCAAAGTTTGTCAATGTTACTCCTAAATCAGTTGTTCTGTTGTCTTGTGCCTAACCCAATTTAGCATCAAACAATTCCTTGAATATGAACTGGTAGCTTATAAGAATTAAAACTGGTACAAATTCTATTCTTAACTAGTTATGCAACCTAACCTGCAGAAAGATGTAGAATTTGGGGGGCTGTGGGGTGAGAATCTAAGCTTGTCTGTATGCACTAACTATGTTCCCCCCCTTTTTTTTCCCCACGAAGTTTCTCTATAGGTCTCAAAAATCTAAAGCACTTTGACTGTAAAGAAAAGCAGAAGCTAATAGTAAGTACAGTAATAAGAAGCAGGCGTCACATTTTTCTTCAGTATATGACATTACTTTAAAACTGAATCCCTACTTATTGGCCTTAATTGGTTCTTTAGTCCATAATCAAATTTTATGCAAATATATCTTACCTCTTTTTCAAATCTATTGTTCGTATAACTTTTTTCAGCTGGAATGCAATCTTGAACAAAGTAATTAAATGTAGATATTCAAGGCATGATATGTCTTTCAGAATGGAGGGCAGGAGGGTGCATTTGGGGTGGGTACCTCGGATTGTCTCTGGAACTGGTTTTCGTTTGACTTACTGCTTCCAAGCTCAAAGCTCTAAGCGCCTGTACCTGCAAGGTAATCCATAGCTAATGGCTGTCAGCATCTGGCTTCCTTTAACTATCTTCTTAGGACAAAACCACATTCAGCACGCATTGCAGAAAGCATTCTTTAGTTTCCGAGCATAGACCAGGCCTAAAGAAATTTTTGCTTGAATCTGTCTAAATGGGTGGCAGTTTGGTAAGTCATAAATGCTCCAGTTAGTAGTTACATAAATTTTTTTACCCAACTAGAGCATAGAGCTGAAGTTGAGACTGAGCTGAAGTTCCAGCTTATTACAGCAGCACAGTGCATTGCTTCTGTTCCTGAGCGTTTGCATTTTCATTGAAATTAGTTTTAGGCTTTCAAAATTCAAATCAAACCTTGAAAAGACAAGTGCCAAAAGCATTGCCCAGCCAAGAAGGAATCCATAAGCAAATAATCCAAAAGACTCTCCAAAGTACTTTCTCAAAAAACTTGTATTTGAATTGTCTTCAGGTTTTTAGTATTTTAAAAGTACTTAATATTTTGTATTATTTATTCAGTGTGGATGGAGTTCTCTCATAAATGTCTAACATGTAAGATGAGCTACATTATATTCACTAGGAATGTTCTTCTTAGCGCCTTCTAGCATGTGTATTCTTGTGGATTGTGTACTAGTCTACAAAGTGCATTGATTTCAATAGGGTTTTCTATATCCTTGAAATGGATTCATAATAGTATGTACTCTCTTTAATCTACATTGAAAGCTTATAGATTTCTAAAATGTATTTTAACCATTTTAAAGGGATAAAATTGTTCTTGGGTTATATGGGTCAAACAGCTGTTACACTATGTAATAGACAAAATTAATCCCTCTGCCTTGGAACTGCAAGCCATGTTCTCTCCCCGCTGATGCTGAGTAAGATGAGCTTTAACTGCCCTTTTGACCTAGAATAGATATCCCAGTTCACCTGTGAGCTCTGGCAGAGGGAAACCTGCAGCTAAGAGCAAGTGGGAAAGGAGTGTGTGTATGTTTACAAGGCTGAAGACCAACAAATTGACCGAATTGTGGGTGTTGTGTACATCCTGTGAAGCAGGGAGATGCGGATGCTGTTTTCTGTCAGTCGGTTAATGTAGTTGGCTGGTTTGGAGTGTATAAAGTAAAGCTTGCTCTTTGTGAGGGGAAGAGTGCTCAGGCACCTACAACCATTCTGTCTGGGTTGTCAAACAAATGCATTCTACAATCAACTTCCCAGTGTGACTGGACTCCCAGAAGATGACTTGTCCTGAGTGTTCACCAGCTTCCATCAGTAACTCTAACCCTAAATGGGGTAGGTGTTAAAATCTGAGTAACCTGTGGAGCCATACTCATTTAAAAATCTAATTACTTCTGTGCTAATTGCAAACTCAGCCCCTGTTAGCTTGCACTTCTGCAAGCCTTAAGAAATCTTCAGATTCCTCTGTAATGCAGTCCCAAAACTTGGGAACCATTTCTCCCCTTGGAAATAGAAACAAACAATTTCATAAGCAAGACGTATCCATTTTATGATGGCAAATGGACACATTACTCTGTTGCAGAAAAACACTGACCAAACATCCCTGCATTATTTTTTTGATTGGTTGAGAGAGGAGGAATTATTCAGTTTAAATCCAACCTGTTGACTTTTTTTATTGTAGGACAAAGCCAAAGAGGACTACAGCCAGGAAATTGAGTGGTGCATTGAATTGATTGCTGACTACAGAATTAGAGTAGGTAAGCAAATGGGTCAAGGCTGTCAACCATGTCCTTTCTAGTATATATCTATTGCAATATTGTCTTTCTTTAGATCCGGCATAGCTGAGGTCTTTATACTTACTGGACATTGTGGTAGAGTAGAAGACTTGAGACCTGGGATTTATTGCAGGCTGAAGTTAACTCTTCCTTCTTGTGCCTTGGTTTGCCCACCTATGTGATGATTATACCTCACTGGATGCTGAGTCTTCATTAATCAATATTTTCAATGTGCTTTGAATCCACAGAAAAAACGTATACACCTGATTTTCTAGTTTATATATTATATCAAGTCTGCAAGAGAAAATGTTCAAAGCCAAGAAAACATATTCCTGTTCTGCTCCCCTCACCGCAGTTATGAGTTAGTTGTGCTAGGGGTTCTGTGGTCGCTCTAATTTTGTAGCACCATGCATTGCGGGCTTCACAGGGGCCACCTGCCGTGGGCTGGATGTCATGGGAACTGAAAAAATAATCAATATTTACACAGTCCATTACAGACTGACAAATCTTCACAATGCCTCTTTAAAAAGTAGGTTTCCCCATCTTATAGATGAGGAAGAAGCTGAGGCAAGTGACATGCTCATGGCCAAAAGAATTGCCCTACAAACTGGGATTGGAACTCAGGTGTTCCTGGCTCTCGGTTCTGGCATTAGACTATTGGGCCACACCTTCAGACAGGTCAGTATTTAGACTTTGAAATGCTCAGGTGAAAGGTGCGGTATTATGAGCAATGTGATGTTTAGATAATGTGCTGAATACCCTTCATAGCTTGGAAATGTTCACCTGATCAGTAATGGCACTTTAAGTGGCTTCTCTGATTTAAAATTTGCACACTGTATGCCTGTTGCACTAAAGTATTTTAATGGTTGAATCAGATCTTGATTACAGCACCTTACATTTAGAATATTTGCCTAAAAGCTGTAAAGTTTCTTTAGGTGCAGTCTTTGCGTAGAAAATCTCAAACTTTTGTTTTCAGAGATTCTAATTGGATTGATTAAAGTTCCTTTATTTTTTTTCAGGTTGTCGTTCTTTTACAGGATCCTTCTTGGAATACTGTGCTGATGACATCAGTAAGTATTTCCATGGTGAGGCTGGGTTTTTTTTCCCCTGTCCATGTCAGCCAGTGTAGATAGCTTCCTATGTATTAGTCTACCAAATTCTTGCAGTTAGATTTTCTGACAACATACTTCAGGGATGCCTAAAAATTGTGCTGTTAACTTGCCTTTTAATTTTGGAACTAAAAATATCTTAGTCAGTTTTTATAGCACATGTTTTTCTGTGCTCGTGCACATGAATAACAGTTGTTTCATATTGTCAGATCAGAAATATCTAGTTGCCTTCATCTCTTCCCGTCAGTGCAGCCCCCAGAGAAAAAGAGATGGGGCAGGGTGAAATCCATACTACTTTTTTTTTTTCTCAAGACACCTGCTAAGACCTGGGGGGCTTTCCCTTATTTGACACACTGCAAATGATTGGCAAGGTACCTGCACCATGTGTTTGTAGGTAGTACTTGCTTCTTCACAGTGAGCTGGGGAGGGAGAACAGGTGTAAAAAATGGGTGAGCTGCCAGAATAAGGAAGTGAGGATCAGGCTTAAGCACTCCAACTATTAGGGGATATAGAGAAAACATCAAGACTTCAAAAGATTGAGTTGGAATGTTAGGAAGAGGGATCAAGAGAAGCATTCGGGGGCAGGGGAGGCATTCAATGTCAAATTAGGCAGGAAACCGTTTTCCTATCCCATGAGAATTGTTGAATTTTTGAAAACTTTCCCATCTTGAATTGGGACAAAAAGTAAATCTTAAACGTTTTGGCAAACTGAAAATCGGGGTGGAGGGTGAAATCAGAAGAGCAATCAAAACATTTTGATTTTGACCTTTATTTTTTCTTATAAATTAACTTAAATTCCAAAACAAATCATTTTGACCCCAAACAACCTGCCTTTTGAAACTTGTCAAAACTGACCTTTCCTGCACAGTCTCATACGCTAACTATAGCATAATATGGAAAAGAGGGATGCACTAAGCCTGCAGATGACAATGGCAGGTGTGAGGGTCATGTTATCTGACATACAGATTAAGGTGGAGGTGCTGCCTAACTCATGCCAAAGATGGCTGCTGGTCTCTTTTAGGAGAGGTTTCTGTTCCTAGGCCTGTTCTACAGTTCTGGGTGATAAGTTCTCTTCTCGTTTCCTGGCCACTCTCTTGACTCCTGCTGCTGGCATGGCACCAATCATTTTTCTTTCCTCCTCAGCTGCTGCCCTCTGTCCTGACTACAGTGCTTCTTCCCAGCAAAATGCCATGTCTTCTGTGCACTGGCTTATTTTCCTGGACATGGTTCATTTTAGAGCAGATGTAATGACGGGCATAATTTAGCCTGTTTTTAATAGACTCCATAAATGTACATATTGCTAACAACCCAGGCTGCATTTTCCTTCCACTTCTATCCCCTGGTAATGCTGTCCTCACTTGAACAGACTCCGTCCTAAACGTGCCCTATTATGAGGTATTTGGTGAGTTGGTCAGATCTACTACTGTAGTGACTAGGATGAAGGTAAAATCGAAGTTCACTCCTTCAGGGTTCTCGGTGCCTCTTATCAGCTGTCTGTCTTTTGGACAGAAAGCATTTTGAGGCAAAGACTCCTTATCTGTATCTCTCCGAGTGTGTGCCGCTCTATACGCAAGCGAACGATAATGACTTTCATACCCAAGACAGATCATAGTTAGAGAAGACCTCTGTTGTCACCCTTCAAGGAATAAGTTGATACGTACAAGCACTAGGCAGGAATCTTTCCTGTTTTATTTTTTACTTCACGCGGCCCAATCTCCCGGTCATCCAGAATTGCACAAATAGCAGTGTGCATTATGGGGTGGCTTCATTCTTTGTCAATCAGACATTGGCTGCGGATGAAGACCTGATGCCACATTAGATCAACAAGTGGCCCACTTCAGCATGGGAACTCCTATGTTCTGAGAACAAACACATTTCAAAACCACTTCTATCCGAATTTCAGTTCTTTAGTTTCTTTTCTGGCACAGTTAAAGGTTTATCTTCCAGAATCAAAAATATTTTATTTTTCTTATCTGTGGTGTATTTGGATGCAGTTACTTTAAGGTTGGCTTTCCTTTCAGGCTATCCAGTTAGAAAAGAAGTTAATCAAGGTAAATTACAAATGACCTTCCCAGTCATAGCAGAGGAAGACCTTGAAGAATCTTTGTCAGAAACTCCACCTATCAAACCCTCCAAGAAAGTTCTTCCTGATAGAACGAGGGCCGCCAGAGACAAAGCCAACTCCAAGATAGTCGACTTCATAGTGAAGACAAAGGGGGCAGAAGAGCATCTTTTGGCTATTTTGAAAAGCAAAAAGCAGTCCAGATGGCTGAGAGAATTTCTGAATTCAAGTCGGTATATGACCTGTGAGACCTACCTTGAGGATGAAGAGCAGTTGGACCGCGTGGTGAATTATTTGCAAGAAGTCTGTCATGAAATAGATACCAGGAAGCTGGATGTAAAAAATGGTGATAGAATAAAATTTATTTTGGATGTCCTTTTGCCTGAAGTAAGTGAACATCTTTACTGTTGTTTGACCTGGGTTCAGAGACTTGCTGAATGTTCCCTAGGCATTGAGTGATATTTGAGCTAGACAAGTTAAAATTAATGGGCCCAGTTTTTAATCTTGGGTTCTTCAGATTAAGTGCCTGACTCTGGATTTAGGCAACTAAGATTAAAAGCTGAACCCTTTATTATTATTATTATTATTATTATTATTAAACCACGTTTACGTGGCTCAGCCTTGGGAGGTCAAAGGTGTCCATTTGGTTCAGCACAGCAATCTGAAAGCTTACATGTATATGTTTTTTTAAATATTCTTTGAAAACAAAGTGCCAAATTAGCATTCTGGGCCTCCTGCTGGTGTTGCTATCTTGTTGAAAAGTGAGTATGCACACCAGCATAACGGCAGCTCTATCTCCATTTATAAACCGTTGTCCAGCTTGATCTATTCTGAAACTCCTTATGTAAGCACCAGTTTAAAAATCAAACATTAATGGTTTGTCCAAAATTGCCTTATTGTAGAATAAGAGTGCTATACAATAGCTCTCTGGGCTCATGTATTTCTGGTGTCACAATGTTACCTTTAGGGAAGATGACTGCTTCTCACAGTATGCTAATTATAATTTGCCTCTCTGAAATGCTTTTATTATTCCAATCGTTGCATTTTTAGAAAATTACACAAACAACTTTTCCTAAACTCTATAAATACTTCTGTCAGGTGGCCTATAAAAAGAACTGGAAAAATCCTTGTAAGGAACTTTTCCAACTTCTATAGAAACTAAAATTTCTTTTAAACAAAATTTAAACTTCTAGCTCTTATGGCTGCAAAAAGATCCTTCCAAGTGGGTTACAGGAAAAGTTTATTTCCTGAATTTCATTTCTTTAAATACACACTTTTTTCTAAAAGCACGATGAGCGAACTTTACTAAATAAGGTAAAACCTTATTCCAGAATTTTGTTCATCTGCTGAGACAATTTCAGTTGCTGTTTTCAGATTATTGTGCATACAATTTAATCTTTAATTTTTCACTAGTATCAATAAACTCTGTTCTTACAGGCCATCATTTATGCAATTTCTGCTGTGGATGATATAGACTACAAGAAAGCAGAGGAAAAGTACATAAAGGGACCATCTGTCAGCAAACGGTATGGTGGTTATTGTAATCTCCAGAATTTTACTTGTCAGACTTTTTGCCTAGAAATTAGCCTGATTCTCACCCATCTTTGCATAACAAATCAGCATATAGCCCCAACTTCCAGTTCATAAGGAAATAAGACTCATTAGGTTTTACCTTGTTTTCTCAGTCACTAAAATGGTCTCAAAAGTGGGCTTTTCCAGCCGTCCCTCAGCTTTTGCAAAAATATTACTCTGTATTCATATTTAAAGCAAGATTTGACTATTCCAACATGGAAACTTGTCAGAAATTTTAACTCCTTAAAAACTTACCATTTGGCTTTTCATCTTACTTAAAAAAAAAAAAAAAAAAAAAAAAAAGGGGGGGGGGGCTAGAGTCTTTGCTCCAGTTCAATCCCCTTTATGCTGAATGCGTGGCGCTCAGAGGTTGTAATGTGGCTGCAGCGGCCCAGTTGTGAATTCTGCTGGTAGAGGGGAATTCTTAACTCACATAATGCTGGTGCAGTGTGCCTTTGCCAGCCTCCTCCCTTGCATAAGGGGGCATACCAGGGGAGGAAGTGAGTTCGGAGTGGCATGGGGAGGGGAATAGAGTGGAGCCAATTCTCTGCTGGCATGTGGGCCTTTAGGGACCATATCCCTCTCTCTGAAGTTAGAGCAGCCCATAGGCTGATATGTATTGAGCAACCGTAACTAAACCCAATTAAATTGGTGCATAGAAGATTACTGCATAATACTAGTCATTGTTTATGTAGCGCAGTTGTGACCTATACAAAGGGATAATTTGAATATGAAGAGGAAATGGAGACTCCCGTTCAGTTTCACTTAATGCATGTACAGTAGGACCTCAGAATTATGAGCTGACTGGTCAACCACACACCTCATTTGGAACCAGAAGTACACAATCAGGCAGCATCAGAGACAGGGGTGGGGGTGGAAAGCAGATAAGTACAGTACTGTTAAATGTAAACTAGAAAAATAAAGGGGAAATTTTAAAAAAGAAAAATTGACAAGATAAGGAAACTGTTTCTGTGCTTGTTTCATTTAAATTAAGATGGTTAAAAGCAGCATTGTTCTTCTGCACAGTAAAGTTTCAAAGCTGTGTTAAGTCAATGTTCATTTGTAAACATTTTGAAAGAGCAACAATCACATTTTATTCAGAGCTATGAACATTTCAGAGTTACGGACAACCTCCATTCCCAAGGTGTTTGTAACTGAGGTTCTACTGTAATCAGTTTTTGATTAAAAACTAGTTTAGATGTTTTTGTAATGGTGAAAATGCAAACTTCTAGACAAGATGAAGACCAAGATTGCCAGTATTTAAAAATAACTAACAGATATTCTAAAATGCTTACATTTTTAAAATGTACCTTGACTGCCCACTTACAATTGTAAAGCTAACTTCTTTCGTTATCCGAGTGCTGAAATGATTAAATGTTGGAAATATTCCTACTGACAATAGTGTGTTTTGGGTGTGTTTTTTGATTTTTAAGAAGAAAGTAAGTTTTTATTTTTAAATGCAGAAGTTCAGTGCAATGTTCGGGGTTTTTGTTTTTTTCAGGGAAAGAGAAATATTTGACACAGAAATTCTAGAAAAAAAGAAACTGGAGCTGCTGAAGACTGACCTTGCCCCTGAAGACCGCGTATAGCAACAGCGGTAGGGAGCTTTAAAGTCTGCACTGGCACTGAATGTATATCATGAAGAAGGCAATTTTTTGTATAAATTGTGAAATATTTTTACTTTTTTATCAACGTGTAAATATTCTTTAGTGGATGTGCTGAGTCTTCAGAGTGCCGTGTTCTTTCGGATGCAGTTGTACTTCTACGTCTTATTGAAAGTTTGTTGTTCAATGGAACTGCTCATTGCTTTCCTCTGAATGATATAATACTGAACTCCCTGTAAAATTAATTTTACAAAGATGTAATATAAATTTTTATGGACGTATTGCTAGTCAGTTAGCTTGACGTCACCCTACCCTACTTGAAATGTACATTCGTAACAATCTAAGAGGATAAATGGCAAATGCTTTGAGGCTTTTGACATAATCATGTAATTTGTATTTAATTTTGTGTGGATTAGCCTTTCAGAATATCTTTGGAAACAAAGGTCTGCCATCAGAGGGATCTGTGATAGAAATGTAGAGTTACAGGATTTTCTATAGCCAAGTATGCTTTGGTAGTTTCATTACTGCTAAATATACTGGGTTTCCTGTTTTTAAAATTTTCAGAGGTTGATTGTTCTTGCTCTACTTTAATTTATGTACCTATGGGGAAATAAAAATGCCACCCGTTAATGAAACCCAAGGCACAGAAGCTCTCTTTCTGTTAAGAGGGCAACTGTAAACTTTAGTGTAAGAGAAGGCGTTCAACACACTAAAATTATTTTATAATACAATCCGCTTCACCTCATTTAGAAAGATGAAGCAATAAATTCAATGAGTGTCATGTTTAGCATATTGTAGGTTAATGAAACCACAGTTTCTAGGCATACATTTAGCACTTTTATGTCTAGCCTATTCAGAAATCAAATCTGCGTGCTTCTGGAGCTGTGCCAGCATTAGAAGCAGTTCACATCATGGTATCACAAATTCATTAGCGTGTTGCAAACAGATTACTGTTGGCTGGCCTACAGTGAAGCTGGCTGACATCAGAATACATCTTAATTTGGGAAGAGCCAATCAAAAAGGTTAGCTATTTATATTCTATTTGTAGTGCAAATCTCTGATCAGGGTGTGGTATACAGTCTGAACTGAGGTGTAGTTTGATTTATATGGAATTAAATGATGTAGCTTAATTTTTTTCAAATCTAATTCCTTGTGAGAAAATAGAATGTAAAATGGCATATTGATATTATGTGTGTATATATATTGTACTCATCTGAATAGTTCTTCAAATGACACTAACTGCACTGTATCTTCAGAGTCCATCCTCCTTAAATGGTTTAGTGACCTATTAAATAGGTGTATTAAGAACATGAATGTAACAAATGAATGTGAGGATATCGTACTAAAACGTACTTTCATATTACTTTTCACTAAAACTTTTTCAAAAAGGGATAATGCAATTTATATACACTTTTTGTCATGGTATAAAACCTTTAATTACAAGCCAGTTATATAAATATACCTTGAGCTCTGCAAAGGTCTTGAAAGCTGCTTTGGCAGATGTTAATTATAGATGGAGATTTCTGAGGCTTGGTGCTATCTCCTTTTACAATGTGCAAGCTTCGTGTTCAGAAGAGAGATTTAACAAAACTACTGCAGCCACTGTTCCCAGAGATAATGGGCCACACCAAATGTAGATCTCTTAAAGTTGGGGGAAAGAAGGCAGGGAAAGGCTTAAATCACAATGTGATACCCATTTCCCCTCCTGAAATAAATCATAACCACACATGCACTTTTCATCAATATTCCCATAATGGTTATGGGACTTCTAAACAATGCCACAATAGCTGAAATTCTAATATCTCATGTTCTCGAATTAGTCTGGGGAGAAGTAACCTCAGAAATTCTGATGCCTTATTTATGTGTCACTCTTTTTCCATGTTCATTTTTCCCCTTTCCTCTTCTAATCACATCCTACCATAAGACTTTTTTTTTTAAATACAAACTAGTAGTAATATCTAATCTAATTGCACTTTAACCAAGAATGAATTGGCCTAAAGTAGTACATCATGTTGAAGTTTGTTTTTAATATGTGCCTAGCACAACTTAGCCTTGAAAATATTAAAAACAAAATGTAAACATTATTATCGTCAAGAAACCAAAGGCTAGATAGCTTTTCTTTTTTTTTTTTTAACTGTTATTTTTATGGGTATATTAAGGCCAAATTCTGCACTCAAATCCACATTTGGCTGTCATTAACTTCAGTGGGTGCTGCACATATGTATCCAAAGGCTTAATTGGATCTGTAAACTTAATTGGGATAACAAATACTTTCCACTCATTGTAGAAAGCGCATAGACCATTTCTGTAAAGTACAGATAAATCTGAAGACTTTTTGAATTCCCATGATAAGATGTATTAAATTTAACAGTACATTCAGATTGATATTGCCTAATGCAGTAATATTTACTTTCTATTATATACAGTATTTACCTCTTTATGGTATTTTGTGTGACGTCAGTTTCTTAAATACCAACTAAAACTGGTACCTAACAAGACATGAACTCTCAAAGGTATATTATTTCTACTTTGTTTAAATAAATTCAGTTGCTTCAGATACAGTTCATGTAATCCATTGCTCTCAGTTTAACCAAAAAATCTTCCAGCTGCATTTTGTATTGTCTGATAGCTGAGTTGATTTTTGTTTTCTTCCTACTATGGGTATGTCAAATACCATTAAATGACAGTATTTGTGTTGAAATATTTTGTTTTTCTTGTAAGATAACATCTGGGTGAATATAAGAAAGCAGTGTCCTGTATTGTAATTTTTAATAAAGCAGACTAACCAAAAAGAAACGATTTTAAGCAGTAGCTTGTTCTTCTTTGGGATGTGCAGTACAGTTTAAAAATAGCACTTCCAATATTCTGTCAGCAAAGTGGTTTTCTTTTAAAATGTTTAACTTATGTCTGTCTGTTTTATTTCTAACCCATGGAGGGTTTTGAGTAAGCATCCAAAAGTATTTGTGTTTATCTAAATTGAACCTTCTAAGATCCCCTGTCAATATTATTGTTAACATTTTGATAACTTTGCCTTCAACATGTACACTAATGTGTTTTACTTATTCTTTCATTGTAGGCTATTTGCCCTTTAGAACTGTAATAAGAATTTTTTTTTTTCCAAACACAATTTAATCATTTGAAACCCTGATGATGGAATCTTGTTCAGTACTTTAAGGCTAAGCTACATGGAGACACTTCCTGACATAATTGTAACTTCTAATGTGAATGCTCTTATTCTGACATGAGTCCCTCTTTGGGATTTAGTTTGTCTCTTCCTAAGCAACATAAATTAAACCAGAAAGAGACACTTATTCTGGAGTGAGTGTCCAGATGGGGAGTTATAAATACACCTCTACCCCCATATTGTACCTGATATAACAGTAATTCAGATATAACGCAGTAAAGCAGCGCTCTGGGGGGGCGGGGCTGTGCGCGCCAGCGGATCAAAGCAAGTTCGATATAAGGCGGTTTCACCTATAACGCGGTAAGATGTTTTTTTTTTGGCTCCCGAGGACAACATTATATCGGAGTAGAGGTGTATATCAGGGTAGCTAAGTTGATAAATATCCCTATGTAGACAAGTCCTCACCCTAAATACTTCCCCCCTCCTTAAACTAGTTCATTGATATGCATCTATGGCATGTTTCTTCATATCTAAGCAATGTATGGACAAAATCCTAGGGAAGAAGGTTCTGTTAAATTTTATGGGTAAACTCCATGCTTTTTAGTTAAGCTGTTCTTGTCAGTAATATTTTTAATTCTCTGTAAATCGAAAGCAGCATTTTGCAGGGAATGAGAATAAACAGACACTATTGCCTAGCTAGTTGCAGCTCCACGTACTGTACTGTTGCATATCAGATTTTAAGAATAGCATCTTACTGCTCTATCCATCTGACATTTCTGAGAGAAAATGCTGATCCTCGCAAGAACCTCAGCTGAATGGAAATTACACTGTTTTATCTAAAATATGTTAAACCTGTATAAACCCCACTGTGATCATGCTTTTCAGGAATCTGTCCACTCAATCAATATATGCCCCTCTTAATCTAAAATAAGTGTCTAGGGTAGGGATGGCCAAACTGTGCCTTGTGAGCAAGCTGTGGCTTTTTTACAGTTAATGTGTGGCACCTGGAGGGCGCACATGCGCGCACACACAAATTTTCTGCCTACAAGACTGGGCACGGGGAAGCTCAGGGCTTCTGCCTGCGGCAGGATTATGAGACTAGGCAGGGGTCGGCAACCTTTCAGAAGTGGTGGGCAGAGTCTTCATTTATTTACTCTGATAGAAGGTTTCGCGTGCCAGTAATTCATTTTAACATTTTTTAGAAGGTTTCTTTCTATAAGGCTATAATATAGAACTAAACTATTGTTGTATGTAAAGTAAATAAGGTTTTTAAAATGTTTAAGAAGCTTCATTTAAAATTAAATTAAAAGACAGAGCTCACCCCCATGGCCAGGAACCAGGCAGCGTGGATGCTACTGAAAATCAGCTCGTATGTTGCCTTTGGCACATGTGCTATAGGTTGCCTACTCCTGGACTAAGGGCTTGGCAGAACCCAACTGAGAGTGCCAACTCAGGACAAATTGCTCAAAGAGGGCAGTTACAGCCCAAGGCTGGGTTTTTTTTCCACCTCTAAGGCAAACCAAACCAGCCAGACTAAGAGGACTTTGGTCTCACCCCACTGGCTAACTGCAAGTCTCACAAGCAATCTCCTTAGACACTCCAGTTTCCCAGTATTACCACCAGTGCCACTCGTTATGGGGACAAATGATTATGAAAACCAATACCCCAGTAAAAGAAAAAGGTTCTCCTGATCCCAAAGGACCAAGCCCCAGACCCAGGTCAATATACAAATCAGATCTTACCCACAAATCACGCTGTTGCCAATCCTTTAGAATCTAAAATCTAAAGGTTTATTCATAAAAGGAAAAAGATAGAGATGAGAGTTACAATTGGTTAAATGGAATCAATTACATACAGTAATGGCAAAGTTCTTGGTTCAGGCTTGCAGCAGCGATGGAATAAACTGCAGGTTTAAATCAAGTCTCTGGAATACATCCCCCGGTGGGATGGGTCCTCAGTCCTTTGTTCAAAGCTTCAGCTTGTAGCAAAGTTCCTCCAGAGGTATGAAGCAGGATTGAAGACCAGATGGAGATGAGGCATCCGCCTTATATAGACTTTTCCAGGTGTAAGAACACCTTTTTTCTTACCGTGGAAAATTACAGCAAAATGGAGTCTGGAGTCACATGGGCCAGTCCCTGCATACTTTGCTGAGTTACAAGGCGTATCTGCCTTCTCTCAATGGGTCCATTGTATAGCTGATGGTCCTTAATGGGCCATCAAGCAGGCTAGGCAGAGCTAACACCATTTTGTCTGGGATGTCACCCAGCAGCATAGCATAAGTTTGAAATACAGACAGTATAGAGCCAATATTAATAACTTCAACTACAAAACTGATACACACATATAGACAGCATAATCATAACCAGTAAACCATAATCTTGTCTTAGACACCCCATTTGACCCCCTTTATACAAGATCTGGGTGCCACTACAGGACCTTGGTTGCAACAATGATCTATATGGGCCGAGAGTATATCAATAACGTCACATAAGCGTAGGGAGAATTTTTTGTAAAATCCTTCCACCTCTCTCATTCTCTAGTTAAAAAATACAATCCATGCTCTGGCCTATGAGCCTAGTGCTTAGTTGCAGAGGGAAGAGTTCAAAGGGAGATTTGCAACAGTGGCTCTTAGCTACCAGTTGCATATCAGGGGTCAGCAGATGAAACGTTTGCTCGGTTGGTGCTGCATTTGTAGATGCCCTGCAAGGCATCAGGGCTTGGAACATGGAAACTGCTAAAACTAACCTCTTTTGACCAAGGAAAACATCTGCCGAAACCCGGGATCGAACCAGGGACCTTTAGATCTTCAGTCTAACGCTCTCCCAACTGAGCTATTTCGGCTGGTTGTGGTCTCTTTTCTCTCTTCCTTACCCTGAAATTGAAGATTGATGCCCAAGGGTTTATTAAAGGAAATTTAAAGTGTCTTTATTCATGTATTGATTGAGTGCTTTGGTGTTTGCCAATGTAGCCCATTGCCCATGTATGCAAAGGTCCACCTTCTTCTTTGATTCGATAGCCATCAGCGTGCAGTGCTGTACACAACCAAGGAAGACACTGGCCAAGCCAGTCCAGGGAAGACATGCAGGACAGATATGCCTATGTCCCGCTAAAATGACTTCAGTACAGTTGACGTTGTTGCTGATTAATTAAGTGGGTGAGAAGAGAGGAGGCTTGGGTTGTTTTCTTGGGGCTGGGGGAGCAGATTGCAGCGGATGTGCGGGGAGAGGGGGCTAAAATTTGGCTATATATATATATGAAATATGTCCCTAG
The DNA here is from genome assembly GCF_027887155.1 of Malaclemys terrapin pileata. NCBI lineage: Eukaryota > Metazoa > Chordata > Testudines > Emydidae > Malaclemys > Malaclemys terrapin. The sequence goes on from NC_071528.1 coordinate 13,684,382, forward strand.
AAAATAGGCCATATTTCTACCCTTACTTCTTTGCAAATGCTGGCTGCTCAGATGCAAGACCAACTGAAGGAACAGAGGGACAGTCATCCAGGCTTTCTCAAGTGAGCAAAGCATAGGACTGTGGGGGCAGTGAGGGAGTAAACACAAATCCCACAGAGAGCTTTTCTTTTTTTTTTTTTTAATCAGATCAAATTCTGGGGTTCTGGCCACTGGCCCTGCACCCTGGTAGAGGAGGTTGCTGACACTCATGCTGCTGCAATGAGATGATCTGGAGTCGATGAAATGTGCCCATCACCTAATACAAAAAGAACGGGAGTACTTGTGGCACCTTAGAGACTAACAAATTTATTTGGACATAAGCTTTCATGGGCTAAAACCCACTTCATCGGATACATGCAGTGGAAAATACAGTAGGAAGATATATATACAGAGAACATGAAAAAATGGGGGTTACCATACCAACTCTAATGAGATTAATCAATTAAGGTGGGCTATTATCAGCAGGAGAAAAATAATCACTACAAATTTTTTCTCCTGCTGCTAATAGCCCACCTTAATTGATTAGTCTCGTTTGAGTTGGTATGGCAACCCCCATTTTTTCATGTTCTCTCTCTGTACGTGTATGTATGTATATTTCTACTGTATTTTCCACTGCATGCATCTGATGAAGTGAGTTATGCAAAACCTTATGCCCAAATAAATTGGTCAGTCTCTAAGGTGCCACAAGGACTCCTCATTCTTTCTGCTGATACAGACTAACACGGCTACCCCTCTGAAGCCTGTCACCTAATCCAGTGTCCTGGGGCTGCACCCTGTCGGACTGTCAGCAAGTTGTGGCGAAAGTCAGCCCGTGTTTGGGATGTGTCAGCCCGCAAGCAAAAAGGCCCCTTTCCTTGGAAGGTGTCACCCACGCCTTTCACAGGGACACAGTGTCACAAGACAATCTCCTCCCTTTGCAGCAGCACCTCAGCCTGGTTTCACAAGACCCCCCCAGCTTTTGGGAGCCCCGCAAAGCTAAAGGCCACAGGCTGCATGCGGCCCTGACACCATCCGGCTCACCCCCTGGGCAATACCTAGGAGGGGCCAAGTGGCCAGGCCTCCTTAGGGAATTACCTCCTCCTGGAATCTAGTCTATAGTTAGAGCCCTGGTGCTTTGCATGGCTAATCAGAACATTCTTTATTGGTATTAATGATCACAACGCTGCACATTAAAAAACACACCACCTCTTTAGAGACTAAGTCTCTTGTCCCTTCCCCAGGAGTATTAGCCTTGCAAACCCAGGGACTCTGAATCGGAGGGATCAGGCAACTGGGCGAGCTGCTGAGGAAGGCCCGTCCTTTTTCCAGTCCAGCCCTTCCTCGCTCGCCCTGGAATAATTTCTGCCACTTTGTTTTGCAAAATTCTTTAAGTGGTAGATACAGAGCAGGACATGAATTTAAGATCTTATGGGGCTGCAGAAAACAACTTAGCAGCGCGGTCTCTGTGGCGCAATCGGTTAGCGCGTTCGGCTGTTAACCGAAAGGTTGGTGGTTCGAGCCCACCCAGGGACGCGGTTCTCCTTTTTTGCCCCCCAGCAATCTTGAGGCACGGTCTGGGGCTGGGTGTGGGGGGATGCAAAGGGAACGGCCCAGGTTGCGAGTGGGGAGCTGTGGCTTGTGCAAGGGAAATGAACCCCCTTCCTGAAGGACAGGGGAAGGGAGGCTGCATTTTGCACGAGGGGCGGTAGCATTTGAGTGGGACACTAAGTGTGGGAGGGAAGTCAGTGAGCAGCCAGACAAGAGCTGCCCCTACTCAAGATGGCTGCGCCAGGAGCCAAGGAGGGAGAACGTGTTTCTTTGCACACACGCACACACACACACACACACCCCAAGCCGGGGCAGCTGGGTGTCCCCTTTGCACCCCCTCGCTAATCCTGTGCCCAGTCTGCGCTGCGAACAACCCCCCTGCAAGTGTCTGGCACAAGTGGGTGCCACGCACACGTGTTCTGCGCCCCCTCGGGCCCCCCGCGCTGCAGATCTGAGTCCCCGCCCCTGGCCACTGCCTGGCCTCACCTTTTGAACACCCACCCCCCTTTGCAAATCATTTGGCACCGCCAGCCCCACACACACACACCCCTACCTCCTTTCACACACACACAGATACTTTCCGACACACACACCTCCTTACACACACACACACACCCCTACCCCTACCTCCTTTCACACACACACACACACCCCTACCCCTACCTCCTTTCACACACACACACCTACCCCTACCTCCTTTCACACACGCACCCCTCCTTTCACACACACACACACACACCTACCCCTACCTCCTTTCACACACGCACCCCTCCTTTCACACACACACACACACCTACCCCTACCTCCTTTCACACACGCACCCCTCCTTTCACACACACACACACAAACACACAGATACCTTCACACACACATCTCCTTACACACACACGCAGACACTTCCTTGCACACAAACACACAGAGAGAGACGCCTCCTTACACACACACAGATACCTTCACACAGACCCCTCCTTTCACGCACAGACACACACAGAAACAGACACTACACCTCCTTTCACACACACCCCTGAGACAGGCGGAACCTGGGGGGCCTCCCTGCGTTTCCCCGGCCTGCCGGGGACCGGAAGTGGGGCTGCACCGGCTCCCGCCGGATGGCTTAGGCGGGTGCACGGCCCCTGCCAGGCAGAGGTTGGCTGAAGGGCTGGAGGCGAGATGGCTGCGCTGGCTGGTGAGCGGGGGGCAGCAGGGGGCGTACGTAGCCCCTCCCCTTTCTGGGGGTAGGAGGCAGGGACCCCCCCTTCCCTGGAGGGTGGGGGAGCCCCCCTTCTAGGACACGTGTGGGGCCAGCCTCCCTGCCTGGGGGGCTGGGAGTGGAGTGGGGTGGGGGGCAGGGCAGCCCCCTCGAAGAAGGTGGAAAGGGGGTTTGCTTCCCTTCTGTCTTGGGGGGGGGGGACCCTGTCCAGTGGGCTCAGCCCAACCTCTCTGGTAGGAAGCCCCCCCCCCTTCTGCCCCCCAGCTTTGGGGTCTGGGTGGTGCGTCTCCCTGGCGGGGTGGTGTTTAGGGCTGGGAGGAAGCGTGAGGTTCAGTGTGCAGAACCCTCTTGTAAAGTGCCTGGAAAGTAACTCTCCCCTCCCTCCAGCCCACACATGGATCCTGGCAGCCTGATCCTCTGGGATCTCTTGGGGACCAGTGCGGGCACCGCTACCCCTGCAGCGGGGTTGTGACAGCTCAGTGCGGCTTGTCTGACAAACTCACACAGGTGGCAAGTCCTGGGCTGTTGATCAACAGGCTGCAGGGCGCTGAGCAAACTGAGAAATGCACCACAGCAGGCTCTGAACTGGATTCGGGGAGTGGCAAATGCTAGGCTCCCCAAATATTAGGCCGCTCTCCCGACCCTAGATGGGTACTAGATTGCTTACTTCCACCCAGGCAGTGCTACCTGCAGGGCTGTCAGTGTGCGAGACAGTTTGAAATAGTGATAAGGCAGGTGGGATAATATCTTTTATGGGACCAACTTCTGTTGGGGAGAGAGACACGCTTTTGAGCTCCACAGAGCTCTTCTTCCGGTTTGGGAAACTAACGGCTAAATCCAAGGTGGAACACATTGTTTAGCATATAGTTAACAATTTCAAGGGACCGTTGAAAGAGTGTCATTTAAGTCACTGACCTACTTTTGCCCTAGGCAGTGAATTGTAGGCACTCTTTTCTTTTAATCACACTTGTGATTTGGACAGAGGTGCGGTAACACTTTCTTGAAGTGCATTGTTCTTGACATTTAAAAAAGCACCAGCCTGTGTGTGCATTTATTTATTTATTGTTTTGCTTGGTTTAAGGGCTACTTTATTTTAGTGGATAATGTGACTTTGGGGGGAATACAGGGGAATGAGTTAGAGTTTTATGACTGAGAGATCTGCTTAGCTTTCCAATCGTTGCAGAATTATACCCATTTGCGAATGATGATGAGGCAGGTTGGTCAGTATTAAACCTCCTACCTGGGGCTTGGACATCCCACTTTTCCTTCCCCTGCCTCCACACCCCCCCCCCCCCCCCCCCGTTATCCTCAGCTCTGAGCCTTGGGGGAGGAATAGCACACTTAGTGGAATGCTGCTGCCAGGATGACAATGCAGCACCGTTATCATCTTTCATTGAGATTCTGGCTGTGTTAAAGGTAAACTGCCCTGTGGCTTTTGTTCACAGCTCCTCGCTTGGCCCGGGTTGGGATATTTCTTTTGCGGTAAGTAGCACCTGGTTGGTTGAGCAACCACAGAGAAGAAACTTACTTGTGCCGGGGGGGGAGAAAGGCAAAATGGATTAAATCATTTTGCTGCTTGCAGCCCTCTTCATGCCTTTCTCGTGAATCCTTCCAATCTGCCGTCTCCACAGCCCTATTCCTTTAATGTATTTCTCCTCAAGTGAGAGGGAATTTGGGCTGATTGCCGCTGCACAGCTCTCTGCTTGAGTTGTTGCTGTTCCTATAGAGACAGTAACCACAAGTTCTTAACGGACATTCAGGGAAACAAGCCTGACTTGTCTGATGGTGAGAGGGTCTCTGAAAAATGTTGCCCCGTGGTTAGATCACAGGGCAACAGTCAGGACTCCGCTTCTGTTCTCACTCTGCCACGGACTTTGGTCAGAACACTTAATTCCTCCATTGGTCCGTTTACCTGTCTGTAAATGGGGGTATTATGCTTTACAGGGCTGAGGGCCTTAATTAGATAGTATCTGTAAAGCACTGTGAGATCCTAGGATGGAAGGGACGACATGGCTGGCAAAGTGTTGCTGCTGCACCATGATGTTTGGCTGTGTTCATTTTTACAGGCCCAGTGCTGTGACTCCTGTTCATGCTAAGTCACTCCATGAGACGCCAGCAACCGGCCATGCTGACAGGTAACGCCACGCTACCATCTAAGTTCTTTAGCTGAGTGTCACTTCTTCAGGTGGGAGATCGCAAGTGATACAGCTCCGTTCCGGTGTATGGCCGAAGAAAGCCCCGTTTCTCTCTCCTCTTAGCAATCAGTATTAAATGGCAAGGTGTTGGGTCGTAGAGATGAGCCTGCCAGGTAGCCTGAGCGTAGTGAAGGTTCCCTGTCTGAGCAGCACATTCCACGATATTTGGGCTTCTCCCCACTATGTGGAGTCTGCTCGTTTGAACAGCATAGAGCTCTCTCAGCACGCGGCCTGGTGTGCTATTTTTAACGATTAGAACTCTCCGAAACAAAACTCGATGCAGCATATACAGCCTGTGACCCAAAACCCTCGCCCTCTTCAGCCGCCTGCGTCACAAGGCAGATGAGTGATATTTACAAATATTCTATGTATTGTGCTCCTCTTCTTCGACTGGAATCCTGGTCTTTAATTTGCGGATGAGTTCCAATGCTTGTGAAAGCGGGGGACAAACAGCACTGGTATTTGAGCCGGGTGCATCCTTTCCCATCCTTCCCTCTGACCTGGCCAGCAGTATCCCCGTCTATTCCAGAGCACCGACTCCTTACCAGAGCACCTTGTGACTTGCTCTTCCAATCCTGGATCCCATGCACAGGTCTGCCAGTGGATCCCGGTCCTGAACTGCACCGTCCCCTGCCTTTCCAGCCCTGACCAGACAGGCTTTATTGTGCCAAATGGAGTGGTAGTGTGAGATTTCCTCTGGATTTTAAACTGGCTGGTCCAAAGATGAGCGCTGAGTCTGCCTTCACCCTACTGTGCCATCTTTAGCAGCAGCAGCTGGTATTGAATTGACTATGAGGAGCTTATTCCAGCCTCTTCAGGGGATCGAATGTCCTCAGAGTTGAGACACCTTAGTCAGTGACTCTGTTAATAACCGGGTAGATTGTAAGCTGCTGTTGCCATCCATGCTGTTTGTTCTCAGCCCCTCCCAGGTCCGGCAAAAGAGCACTACCGTCGTCCAGAAAAAATCCTACGTCCCTACCAGCCGGGGAGAGTATGTTGTCACCAAACTCGATGACCTAATCAACTGGGCTCGTAGGGTGAGTGGCCAGGAGTGCCCATGGCCTGTAAACGAGAACGGGTAACAAAGGCTTCGGAGTGCTCGCAGGAAGGTAGCTGAGCCTGTCTCTTCGAAAGGGCAGCAATCGAGTTCAAAACCTCTGGTGCCCTGCAATGAAATAGGGCATGTTCCTTGGCCAGAGCTGGGGGCTTGGGAATTTCTGCTTCAGACAGAGGACTAACGTCTTAATCTGAAGGGGCTATAAACTTGCTTAAATATGTGCTGAGAGAGTCACCCTGTTCCTCTGTGGTTTCCCTCCTGCCTTGTATATTCCAGCAAATGTCGCTTTCTTGGCTCTTTATCCGTATCTGACAGGTTTCAGAGTCGCAGCCGTGTTAGTCTGTATCCGCAAAAAGACCAGGAGTACTTGTGGCACCTTGGAGACTAATGAATTTATTTGAGCATAAGCTTTCGTGGGCTATAGCGTGGGGCTCTATACATGACACCTTAAACTGCGGTCTCTCTGCTCTGGAGAGTAAGGCTTTATCCTGGCCAAGATTGCTTTTCTCCATTCTCCTGGGCCCTTGTGCAATTCGTTGTGTGCTGGCAGCTGCCCCTCTGTTCCAGATCTGGCTGCATTTCAGTGACGCAAAGCCCACATCCATCTGTAGGACTACATGTGTCCTACACCTTTGCCATACCAACTCCCTACCCCCTGACTTACTGTCCCTTGAAACATTCTGATGGCCCACGCGGGTCTCCGTGCTGCGGACCCCAGTCCCGTAACCTAACTCAGATCTCTGCCGTCCCAGAGCTCCCTGTGGCCGATGACCTTTGGCCTGGCGTGCTGTGCGGTGGAGATGATGCACATGGCGGCTCCTCGCTACGACATGGATCGCTTCGGGGTGGTGTTTCGGGCCAGCCCCCGGCAGGCGGACGTCATGATTGTGGCAGGCACTCTGACCAACAAAATGGCCCCGGCCCTTCGGAAGGTATGGATGCTGGCCGCACTGGCAAGTGCAGCTTTATAACTCAGATGCAAACGGAGTTCACTGTGAAATCTCTCTTGCCTCCAGGTTTATGACCAGATGCCTGAACCACGCTACGTGGTCTCCATGGGAAGGTAAATGCCAGAGGCTTCCTTATTATCTTACAATTTGCTGGAAGGAAATCAGTTGCCACTGCCTGTATTGAGTCAGTAGATAAAGGGCCTGTTTCTCACTCGTGTGGCCAGCCCTTTACACTGTGTCTAGAGGCCTCGGTGTGAATGAAAATAAGGCCCAAGGTTCCCTTTTGGTGAGGGGGGAGAGGTTAGAATATTTTTTAATATTAGTGTCCTCTCTGGGAGTCAGAACTCTGAACTGTGAGCTACGGAGGGTTCTTTTTACAGAGGGGAGGAGCCGCCAAATTCGCCTATAAAAATCCCAAAGAAGGGGGAAGTGGGCGGCTAGCGTTAATCATCCGTAATGAACAAAACATGAGACAGTTCCCACCTTCTGCAGATCCTGAGCAGTGGAGCGGAGCTGGCTCCTCTGCTGGTGCGAGTAACCCCAGTGACGTGGAAGCAGACGTTAGCACCTGGCAGTGCTGCGTCCAGGTGCATAGGGAGGCGGACGCGGTTAGGAACGGGGCTAATTCCATTATTCAGACTGCACCCGGGGTAGAGCCCCGTGTTCTTCACAAATGTGAAGTCACACAAAATAAAATGAAAAAATGACGTATTAAATGAACTGGAACTAAAAACCGCACTCTCTCGTGACTGGAGGGGCAGCCGGGCTAAATTTGTGTGAACGATGCTGTAGCCCTAACAGCCAGAGTGGGGAGCTGGGCGCAGCCCCATGGGACAGGAGCTGCCGCTGGGGGGGCACATGTGGGGGAGGTTCGTTCTCCAACCCACCTCCTGGGGGGCAGGAGCTGACAGGGCCTTCTGACCTCCTTGGGAGATAAAATGGATAAACATGAAATTCCCCGGGGGGGGAAAAACAAAAAATAATTAAAAATAAAAAGAATGTCACAGGGCTCTCCCCACTGGCTTCTCCCTTCATCAGGAAACTCGCAAACATGTTTCCAGGATTGCTGGCTACCCCTTGTGTTTTGGCCTTCGGTCTCATCTGTGCTATAATTATAGCCACACTAAGAAATGGCTCTTAGTACATCTTAGGTTGTGATCCCAGTACGCGTTAGTAGCCCTGTCTCTGTTTTCAGAAGTGGTGTCATCAGATCCATAGACTTGCCGGCAGCGGCAGCAAAGTGGCGCTCGCTGTAGCGATTCGTAAACATAAGGACTGATACGTAGCGCTGTAGCATATATGGGCCTTTCATGTGTGGCTGATTCCATCACGGACGTTTGTAGGCAAGTGGAGATGAATGGTGTGCGGATTGCCCTTCCCATTGTGGCCAGCACCGCTTCACCGAGGGTATGCGGTCGTGGGTGTAATTGCGCCTCCTGTAGGCGTACTGAGGTAGCTTGACTCTGACTAGCTCAGGTCCTGGAGCAATGAAGCTATGGCAGGACGGGCTGCAGAGTGGGCTCTGGAAACCTGCCCAGGACCCTGCGTATGGGACTAGCCTGTACTGAAGTGTTATGACTAACACTGCTGCAGCTTCCCTGTGTGTCTACACGAGCTGCAATCCCACCCGCGAGTGCAGTATAGACCTACCCTAAGAACGTGTATCGGAACGAGCAGCACACGTCAGCAGGAGAAGCAGTGATTTTAACCAGGCTGGTTTCTAAAACCCTGTTTGTATGCACAGATCGTGACGCAGGTTTGGGTTATTATTGTGACTGACACGGAGACTTTTAGAACGTAGATTTCTTTTACATGAATGAAATTCTTAAGTCCTTTGCTCAGGATCTGGTCTGTCGGGAAAGCAGCCGGGGTGTCCAGCGATTCTCAGAACCAGGAGCCTAAGCCAGGCCTGTGGGAGATGCACTGGTGCACCGTTATTCATCTGCATGTGCAGATAACCACGTGTCACTTAGGCTCTTGTGTCTTGAGAGCTCGGCCCTGTGTTTTCCTGTGGAATGGCCACAATATTGACCCAGCACTGAACTGTCTGAAACTTGCCTGTGGCTCTAAAGTCTTTTGCTTTAACTGCCATGTGGATCTGTTCTCTCAGCATCTCCGATGCGCGCGTAAAGTCTTGCCTTACCTTCTGTGTAATCCTTGCCTGCTGCTCCCGAGTTGCACTGCAAAGGACACTGAACCCTTTACGTCTTTTTGTAGCTGTGCTAATGGCGGTGGTTACTACCACTACTCCTATTCCGTGGTGAGGGGCTGCGACCGCATTGTGCCAGTGGATATCTACGTCCCAGGTAAAAAGAAACTGCTCGGCTCTGGGATTACAGTACATTACTCTTAAGTGCAGCAAGCTGGAGCAGAGCTGCGGCAACCGAACGTTGTGTTTTAGTTTGGACTGTGATTGTAATATGTTCTGACTCCTGGCCAGTATGTAGTTACTTATGGGCCTTTTGTTTAAGTTTTAAGCTGCATCGCTTACATTTTCAGGCTTTCGTTACACTGTGTTCAAACAAGGAAGTGGGAGAAAAGTCAAATCCTTGTAACTTCTATACAGCCGATTGCATCCAGTCCAGTCTGGGTATTTGTTAGTCCCCAAGGAAGGAATGTTCTGTTTCAAGATGTTCCAAGTTACACCTCTACCCTGATATAACGCTGTCCTCGGGAGCCAAAAAATCTTACTGCATTATAGGTGAAACCGCGTTATATCGAACTTGCTTTGATCCGCCGGAATGCACAGCCCCACCCCCCCGGAGCGCTGCTTTACCGCGTTATATCCGAATTCGTGTTATATGGGGGTAGAGGTGTATTTACAAGGAAAAGCAGTTGTGACATTCATAAAACTTTTCCAAGTGCATCTCAGTTCTAACGTCTAAAAATACAGCCCTCCTCTGTGACGTCTGCTTTTTTTAATGCAGGAGAAAAATTTTGTGCCTTATTAAACCCCCCTGGAACAAACTGTCACAGATGTCTTCAGAACAAGACCAGCTGCCTTTCTGGGGGAGATGCTTTAGTCAAACACAAGTTATTGGGCTCCATGCAGGGGTAACTGGGTGAAATTCTCTGACCTGTGCTATGCAGGAGGTCAAACTAGATGGTCTAATGGGCCCCTTCTGGTCTTAAAATGTATTCATTTATGCAATCTCTTTCTGAGTGGCCCTTTTGTATGTCCGCTCCAGTACTGGTGTCTTTAGCCCACCCAGTGCAGCAGGCTGGCTGGTGTTTATTATGTGTACTGAGGTAGCACCTAGGAGCTCCAGTCATGGAGCAGGACTCCCAGGTGCTAGGCACTGGACAAACGCGGCCCCAAAGAGCTTACAATTCTCAGGCTCTCCCTCTCTCCCTCAGGCTGCCCGCCTACCGCCGAAGCACTGCTCTATGGAATCCTGCAGCTGCAGAAGAAAATCAAGCGGGAGAAGAAGATTCAAATCTGGTACAGGAAATAGCCTCCCTTATTTATGACCTCGCTATTCGCCCCCTTCCCTGACAGAGAAATGTATTTGTATTGTCACGCACACTGCAGCTGTGGTCTGCACAAGCCTCACAATAAACATCATCTGTTTAATGTGATCTCCTGTCTTTAACATCCCCACTCGGTTATTTAAACTGGGGGGGGGGCACACCTCATAGCTAGTGTCGTTGCACCCCCCCAGGTGCTCCCTGGGAGCCATCCCTTTCTTTTTCAGGGACTCCCTGCAACTCACCCAATCTCCCCCCCACCCTTTCCAGGTGTTCTGGGTGCCCTCCCCCCACACGCATACCCCCCAGGGGTATAAGGATTAAATCGGATAGGATTCCGAATACACTGGTTCCTGGCTTAAATGGTTCATGCGGGGGAGAGAGCATGCCCACTAGGTTCTTCATATCGTTATCCGCTGTTGGCAAACAAATCTGTTCTGCAGCCTCCCTCCCTTCTGCGACTCCGGGTTTGACCCATTGGCTGCAGTGGAAATTGCAGGTTCTGGAAACGACCCTCTTGTGTAGTGATGTTGTTTACGTAAAATAGTGTTAACTGTGCAAGCGGCCAAACCAAGTTCTAATACCAGAGACGTTGAGGCAGATACATAAGTGAGTTTCACATGTTTCACAGAGTCCTGGCTTGATTTTAAACTGGGGAAAAGTACCTCAAAACTCCTACCTCTTTGACGAGAACCGGCTTGGATTCAGCTTGCGTAGATGAGATTGATTTGGGGTTTTTTGACCCCTCTGTGGCGATCAGGACTGAGACGTATCCCCAGCTTTGCCACAGATGGGCCGTTTGGTAAATCAGTCCCAAGCCTGCTCTAAACCTAACTCCCAGAAGTCTCATCTCCACTTCCTCGCGTGCGAAATTCCGAGCTTGATGCCGTCGGCAAAAGCACAGCTCCAGCAGTGGCTGATATGGACCGAAATCAACATTAACCGTCTTCAGTTCAGCCCATTACTGCAGCTTCTATACCTCCCTTTGCTGCCCTAAATCTCTGCTATCTTTGATTACACTTTTCACGTATCTGTGAACTGATCACAGATCTTCAGTCCTCGCTTCAGCCAACCCATTACCTCCCACCCCTTTGATAATCTGTTCTGCTAAGTTAGTCCCTCTGGATAGATTTTTGCAGCTCTTCTCTGCACTCCAGCTAGTTTATCATCATTGTTCTGATAACGTGATGCCTAGTACGATGTCCCAGGTACGGCAGCACCAGAGCTGTCCAGAGAAGGATTTACCTCCCCGTTCCACGTCTGTGCATACAACACGACTGTATTGGACCTCTCTTTAGAGCTATAGATCCCGTTGGATACTTAGCACTTCTGTACATCAGGCCTCTTATCTGGTTGCTTCACTAAGTGCTGAGACCCTTGCCTGTCATGCTGACCAACATTCTCATTGTTTTCTTTGCTCCCCCATTTCCGTCAGTATCCACGTGTTATCTCTTGTCTTAGATTGGAAGCTCTGTGGGGCAGGGCCCATGCATTTGTACAGCCCCTAGCGCAATGGGGTCTTGGTTTGTGGGCTCATAGTCTACAATTAGGCACCTGCTTTATCTAGAATCTTGCCCAGCAATCTTATTAAAAGGCTGCGGCCTTTGTGAAAATGAGACAGGAATAGAAAGCTTCTAAGCCGAGCTTAGGCTGCCTACATCAGGCCCACAGGAGCTGCTGAAGAGTAACCAGATGGGTGATTTGCTACCAGCACCTCAAGCCATCTGTAATGAGGAGCACAGAGCCTTTGCAGCGTTACACATGGGCTTATAAAAAATGAAAATTACTCTGAAGTTTCAGCTGTGGATTGAATCAATTTAATGTCTTTAGTGTTCGTATTAATAGCGTGTCCACCACATCTATGTACAGAGGTGGGTAATTATTCATGTAATGGTAAACTTCCAGGAAGGTCATCAGAATTTGTTACCAAAATCTTAATTAAAAACAGGCCATTAGCCAAAAATATGAGCAGAGATTCCCACGGGATTTGCTCTGGGAGTTGTCTGAAACTCATTTAATTACACAAATGCAAACGTCCGGCTTTCAGAATTAAACGCGGGGATGGAGGGTACTTTACTCGGCTTGTCGTGGAGAGTCAAGTCTTGATGTTTAAAAAAAGACACTGTTCCCCAGGAAACCTAGATTTGGAAATCCCTCATTCAAGTTACCTACAGTCCCCTCCTGATTTTTACTTTAATCCACCTCTGTGGAGCCTACAGCGAGGGCTCTGAGCGCTGGTCAAACCCCACACTAAAAACGTTCTTTAAAAACGTAGGAGAAATTCCACAGCCAGGCCATCCCACAAGGGGTCTGCCCTCGGGGCATATTTCTTTGATCAAATAACACCTAGCTCTGACCTAGTGTCTTGGAGCCATAGATCTCAAAGAATTGAGGGGAAGGGGATAACGATGTATTGTGGATGGGGAAACTGAGGCACAGAGGGGGCAGTGACTTGCTCAAAGCACCAGCAGCTCAGTGGCAGCGCTGGGAATAGAAGGCAGGCGTCCTGAATCCCAGTCCTAGCCACTTGGGCCCTCTGTGGTACAGGGTCCACTACCGACGTGCTAGTTCTAAACTGTCACAAACTTCCAACTCTACTTTCCCAAATCCTCTCCACCCTCCAATTTTCCTGGAAAGTCCAATCGATATGTTAATGTTCCCTCATTAGTACTGTAGAGCGACGACTATTTCCTCCCCTCCCTGGATTGGCAATAGCCAGTCCCTGATGATTTCATTTTCACTCCAGCTGGCAGCATTTCTTCCCTCGCTCTTTGTCGCAGCAGCTGAGCGAGCGAGACGGGAGTGGGTGCCGGGTGGCTGCTCACTCTTTGAGGATGGTGGGCGTGATCATCTTGTGAAAGGAGTAGTAGCGGCAGTCCTCGGGCGGGATCAGGTCCATCGTGCTGGTGCTTATGTTCTCCTTCTTGAACCCTGCCTCCATCAGGGGTGCAACTTGAGTCTCCTAAGAGAGGGACAGGTGAGACAGAGACCGGTGAGGTTCTGAGCCACCTCCGACTGAACACGCCGTCCGTCCCAACGTGATCCTCGATGAACGCGACGCCTAACCCTTTGTTTAACCGGTCTGGTTACGTTAAAACGACTCTGCCCCAGCCGCAAAGATGGCTGAAGCTCTAGAACGGCCCTGGAAAAACACCCACTGTACTTCATAGTGCTTCTGAAGTGTATCCTTTAACTGGGTCCCGCCAAGCCCTACTTGTCAACCGTTCCTTCCTGCTCCTGTTACCACCTGCCTGTTGTATAACCGGGCCATTTACCGGAGGGTCTGTTTCCAAAGGGCTGAGGACTGGTCTGCTTTTCTGTGGATCTAATCCAGGCCTGTAAAACTCATGTGCTCGTTTGTGTCTGCAAACCGAATGGCAGGTGCGAGACTAAGTGCAGCTCTGCACCCACAGTCGGGCAGGTGGTAGGACTCTGGTATCTGTAAGTTCCTGTCAGCAGCCACCTTGGGTGAGTGAGAAACGACTGCAGGGTTTGGCACCCCCTCGCCTGCGGTCGTGTCTGCCATCAGGCTCTCCGCGCCTCTGCCCCTCCTCACCTCAAACATCTTCTCGATGTCCGTGTATTGCGTCTTCAGCAGCTCCCCCCAGGACGTCAGGTTGCAGTAGGTGAGCACGCCACCGGCTTTCAGCAAGCGGAAAGCGTGACTCTGTGGAAGAGGGAAACAAACCGGAGGCTGATGGGATTTAGGGGCTGGCCTGAACACCGTGCTCCTCTCTGTCCCTTTCTGGGGCAGGAACCTGCCTTCCGTAGCGTAGGGTTGACCACTTGTAATACTTAAAAAACGGACTCTCCAGCAGGAGTGCTAGAACTTCCCCGTCCCTCCTCTTCCCCCAAAGCCCTACCCTGTCCCGCCTCTTCTCCTGAGACTCTGCCCCGTCCCCCCTCTTCCCCCAAAGCCCCACCCTGTCCCGCCTCTTCTCCTGAGACTCTGCCCTCATCCACTCCGCTCCCTCCCCGCCGCCCGTCTCTCGCTGCTTTTCCCCTCCCACCCCACCCCCGCCAGGAGGGACTTGCCTGTGGAGATGGGTTTGGGAATGGCTGAGTAGGGGCTGGAGTGGGTGATGACCCAGTGCCTTCCTGCGTGCAGTAACTGGACTTTGGGTGTCCGGTCAGTAGATCTGACTGGACACGCTCAGGTCCCCTTTTTGACTGGATTTTCCAGCCAAAAACCGGGCACCTGGCCACCCTACTGTAGCGCCTGCCATCTAGAACAACCTCCTCTTACGTCTCCCCTCTCCATTTCCTTTCAGAGAATCTCGAAAAGCTTCAATTGTCCCTTGCTAGTGTCGGTTCTTCTCCCACGTAACTCCAGCAAAACACTTCTTGGGTAGCATTGGTAGGAAAGGTGTCACAGGAGACAAACATGGGCTACGTGCAAAAATCCCACATCCTAAAACACCCTGAGCCCCAAAGCAGCATGGAGAAGCCGATGGCTGTAATGTAACAACGGGCAAAGGCTCATCCTAGCAAGTCTCTCAGGGCCGGTGCCATCTCATGACGACTCCCGTGTGGCTTTGGATGTGGGCTACAGATCTAACTCTCCAGCTCAGAGGGGCCGTCTTTCCTCTGGGGAATGACAGTCCTGACCCTGCCAGGTGAGGTGTCCTCAGTTCCCAGAGAAACCCAACCGGAGCTGAGAGCGCTCAGCACCTTGGCTGAGCAGGCCCCAACGGCCTGGCGCTGCTGCAGAAACACTAGCAGGAGGCTTGCAATATGCAGATAACGAATGAAGAACGTTGCTCGTTGGAGAACAGCAGCAGAGCCTTGTACCTTGATAAAGCTGAACTGGTGGGTGTGCCAGGTTTCTGCCGACAGGGGATAGGTATCATAGAGGATGCCTGTCCAGGAAAACCGAGGGAAACAATGCATTAGCTGCGAGAAATACTGTAGCACGGCCTGGGACCATGTAGTTGGGCTAAGATTCCTCTTCGTAGCTGGCTGCCTGGCGTGTCCCCCCCCCCCCCCCCCAATACATGACATGTGAGTCACTTGCATTTGATAACACCAACGTTGGCAATAGCTTCGTCGTAGTGAGAACAACGTGCTTTCCTTCTGCCAACCTTTGGCAGGCTGGGCTAAGCGGGCTAGCTGAATTTCATCCCTCCTGCTTTAATGAGGCAGCAGGGCCTAGCGGCCAGGGCCCTGAGCTGGGAGTCAGGAGGCATCAGTTCTAGTCTTGGCTCTGCCACTGCCCTTGGGCAAGTCACCTCCCTTTTGTGTGCCTCAGTTTCCCCTCCAGCCCTTTGTCTTGTTGATTTAGACTGTAAGCCCTATAGGGCAGCGATTGTCTCTCACCGTATGTGGGTGCACCACCTAGCCTAATGGGGCTCTGGGGCTCTATCCACTAGGTGTCACAGCCTCCCCTGTAGCTAATGTGCAGCTCCTCCAGCCACGTATGGTTCTTAAAGTCCTAGGGCCTGATTTTTTTTCATAGCGCCTGAGCAAGGTCAGCTCCCTTTGAACTGGCTGGGAGTTTCAGGTGCTCAACACCTGTGACAATCAGGCCAGCTGGTATATTTTCTTACGGGTGCGTGGTCATTCCTACTCTTAGCATCAATAAGCTCAGGTCCTGTTCACACTGGGTTTATGTAGCTCCCTCCTATGGAGTATATAGCTAGGGCCTCTGATTCATGCGCCATTTGAATCCCTCCATTGTCTAATGGCCACACCTGTCCTAGATTCCAGAACATTTCAGGCCAGAGCACGTGCCACTCTAAATGCTGCCCCATAAACTAGGGCTTGTGGGCTCTGGTGTAGTTTGTCTTTCTCTGGGCCCCTGGTCCATGGATGATGTGGAGGTCCTCACTGCCTGGCAGCCTCCTTCCCCAGAACCCACCCCTGGGATTCCAATCTGCTTCCCTTACCGTCGAAGTGTCCATCAGGCAGCGTCGGCGCCACGTCCTCCCACAGCCCCTTCAAGGGGACGACCTTCAGGCAAGACAAGAAGTCACAAGATGGTATGTAGGCACAGATTCTGACCAATGATTGACCAAAGAGAGAATAAGCAACACCCAGCGAATGGGGCAGGAAGGAAGAGTTGGATCAATGTCCGCTACAGGCAGCAATAAACTTGGTTTCCTCTTAACAAGCCCCCATTAAATATGAAAGTCCAGCTCCACAATGGGTGTATGTCGCTGGAGCGTGATCGCTTCAAAGGAGCTAAGCTGATCTGCACCAGGGATTGGGCAAGAGAGAGAGAGAGAGAGTGTGTGTCACAAGACCAGCATTTGCAACTTCTAACACACAGCTATTGGGCCAAATCCCACCCTGGTGTAATTCAAGTCCATTTGTTGCAGTGTAAGTTACACTAGGGATGGATTTGGCCTAGTAAAAGTGTGCGGGGGTAGGGGAGAGTCCACAAGTCAAATTCAACCCCACTGGCATCTCGCTGGTCCTCAGTGGAGTGACATCCATGTAACCCAGGGCTGATGCGGTGCCCGTGTGTGTTAGATTAACTGAGGATCCTCTACCCCAGGAGTAGGCAACCTATGGCACGCGTGTCGAAGGCGGCACGCGAGCTGATTTTCAGTGGCACTCACACTGCCCGGGTCCTGGCCACTGCTCCGGGGGGCTTTGCATTTTAATTTAATTTTAAATGAAGCTTCTTAAACATTTTAAAAACCTTATTTACTTTACATACAACAATAGTTTAGTTCTATATTATAGACTTACAGAAAGAGACCTTCTAAAAACATTAAAATGTATGACTGGCACGCGAAACCTTAAATCAGAGTGAATAAATGAAGACTCGGCACACCACTTCTGAAAGGTTGCCGACCCCTGCTCTACCCCATCAAGTGGACTCTGTGACCGATTTAAAAAACGGGTTTATGGTGCAAATTAATGAACAACTTGATACTAGTGAGCGTACGGGAACCGTGTGGGGCCAGCCTTCGCTTTACTGAGAGAGTTAATAGTTTGCTTAATGGAGTGGTTGTGTGTTGCTAAACTTTTCTTCTGCTTCCAAGTTATGAAAGTTTTGGTTTTTTTAACTCTGGTTCCAAGAGTTTCCTCATTCAGCTCAGGGAAATCTAGAGGGTAAGAAATGGGCAGGAAGGTATTGTATTAACCAGGCAAGGTACTAACAAACTTCAACAGGACTAACATCTGTTAGTCTTAAAGGTGCCACAGGACTCTGTTGCTTTTTACAGATCCAGACTAACACGGCTCCCCCTCTGATATTCAACAGGACTTTATTTTTACAGTGGAAACCTCTTTACCAAGCTGCTGCTGCACCCTCTGTAACTCTCACTCAGCCTCCTCAACTCCTCTCCCCTCCTTCCTGTCCTTTCAGACTCCCAACAGCCAGTGCTCCCAGTTCTAATAATGACAAGCAACATCTAAACACCACAGAAGGCTGGCCTAGTGGTTAGGGCACTGGGGAGAGACTCGCAATCTGGAGTCATTTCCTGGCTCTGACCATCTCCCTGTGTGACTCTGGGCAAACCACAATCTAGCCTGTGCCTCACCTCCCCAGCTGTAAGATGGGGGCAATGCTTTGGGGAGTGGGAGGAGGGACAGAATCCTTTACCAACTGCAAGGCACTTGGAGCCTGGTGATAAGGGCTGTATATGGACATATCCCAATCTCTGGCTGTGTAGCTAAGTCCCCCCCACACCATCCCAGGCCATGTTGTGGCCCTTTGATGCTCCCATCTGAGCTCAGCTGTAGCACGGAGTCTGCAACGCATCCTTGTCTACAGCGAGCGGAGCTGCTCGTACCTTGTGTGGCTGTTTCTTGGCCCACTCCTGCAGCCTCTGGAAGACGCCCTCATTGCATTCAATGATCCAGTGCTCCTCAATGTCGAACTCTTCCAGTTTGGTGGCGGCGATGGCCATGCCAAACCCCACTTCCAGCACACGGCCGCCTGGGGAAAGACAAGTCACAGCCTGGCTACCAGTGTTCTGCAGGCACGCTTGCGAGTTAAATGACAGCTATCTTGATCGCAGGATACAAGGCAGCTGGTCCCTTAGTCTTCTGTGCTCAGATACGAACCTGGGAGGAACTGGCTGGGCCGGTATAGAGCCTTTCACCTATAGGTCACTGGTGCGGGTCCAAGCCAGGCTGCTAGTGACCAGCAGCCATTCCTATCTGAAGGCTTTTTGGTCTTGATGTCTGCCCCCACCCAGCTGGGTCTCCTCTCTCGACAGTCTCAGCAATGTGACCAAGGACTGGATGGGCCACGGAGACTGAAAATCACTCTTAGCCCTAAAGGAGGTCCCTCCAGGCCAGGGTTGGGTCACACCAATAGGGTAGCTTGCAGGGGAAGCTTGTCCCACCTCTGCATGTTGGACCCATTCTCAAGCCAGGGGATTTTCATGCTCTGGCCCCTTTCATTAGCACTAAGATCAAAGCAAGCTGTGAATCAGCACTAAGGGGCCTGCCCAGCCAGCTAAATCAAAGCTGAATTGGAAAACAGGGTGCAGTGATTTGTTACTTATCTACTCCCACTCTAGCCATGTCTCTCCTTCCTCCTGTACCTTAAACACAAAACCTTCCTCCTAACTCATGGGTGTCCTGCCTAACTGGAGAGAAAACCCAGCAAATGTGTTGGAAGAGAAAAGGAGATAAGGAATTTGAAAACCTCTGGAAGGAACAAGATCCACAAGGCTTGGCAGGCTAGAAAATTAATTCATCAGCACGGGAATGACTCGGTGCATGCAAACTCCCAATCAGTGGGCGTAAAGTCCTACCACTGACCCCCTTTCACCAAGGATGTGATGGCGTTACTTCCTCCAGCAACATGCAACCCTGTAAAATCGGTGAATCGGCATGAATGAAAGGAATGTTCTGCATACCTTATTCGTTTGGTCTATTGTCAGTCACCTCCCAAACACAGTCATTATTTTATTCTTAAGGGGACATTGTCGGGTTAAAATGTTACTTAAACATAAATATCCTGTCATCCAACTATTAATCCCTGAAATTATTAAAACTAAACAAGAAATTGCTCCCCCCCCCCCCATTTATACTGTTTCTTTGCTGGTAGAGGGAAACTCAGTTTGTCAGTTTCACCTATGTTTCTAGTCAGTTTCACTTTCTTTTGGCTCATGAGGTCCTGATCATGCAAACACCTATCTGCAGGCTTAACTTTAAACATGTGACAGTCCCACTGATGGCAAGGGGACTGCTCATGTGCTTGTATAACTGCATGTTCAGGATCAGAGCCTAACTGTATGGGAGGCTGCTTTGAAAATGGAACACTGGATAAGTGTGAAGTATTCTTACCCTATTCTGGCCCTCGTGCATTGGAGTCACACTACAGTGGCTGGAGCTGCTCAAGACTCCAGGTAATCTTTGACTCCATAGGGACAGAGGACTGCCAGACCTGAAGAAAAACTCTGTGGAGCTCAAAAGCGTGTCTCTTTCACCAACGGAAGTTGGTCCAATAAAAGATATTCCCTCCCACACCTTGTCTCTCTCATATCCTGGCACAAACATGGCTACAACAACACTGCAAAACAGACTGGAGAAAAGCAGAGGTCCAACTCCTCTCTGACCGTGGCCATCACCAGATGCTTCAAAAGAAGGTTCAGAAATTAACCTGCCATTGGAGAACGTTTCTTCCTGACCCCCATCAGAGAGAGGTGAGTTTATGCCCTAAAAGAGATTATCGCCCTTCTAAACTTTGAGGATTTTTTCCCTCCAAAACAATTTAAAAAACCCATAATACCTTCATTACTTATATGAAATGTGGTTAGACCTTTTCCTAACAAAACCAAAGTACCTGATCCCTCTGGGCTGTTTCTCTGGTAATAATTCACTGCTTGTAGAAATGCCACTAAAAATCTCCAGGTGCCATGTTTCAAGAGCTTTGGGCCTAAACCGCAACGTACTGAAGTCTTTACCACACTTGGTAAAGCAGCCCCCATCCTTTCATGTATTTATACCTGCTCCTGTATTTTTCACTTCATGCATCTGATGAAGTGGGTTCTAGCCCACGAAAGCTTATGCCCAAATAAATTTGTTAATCTTTAAGGTGGACTCCTCGTTGTTTTTGCTGATACAGACTAACACAGCTACCTCTCTGAAACCTGAAGTCCACGTGAATCTTTCCATTCATTTCAATGGGCTTTGGGTTAGACACTTTGTTTTTAAATGAAAGGTAAAGTGCAAAGATCAAGTAGAGCATGGGAGGGTTCTGGTACTTCAGTCCCTCCTCCCATACAGAACTGCAGACCTCCCTTCCCCCTCTCTTGCCCTACGGATAAGTCTGCAGCTATTTGGAAACCTGTCTTCTATTACACAGAGCACAACTGTTTAACACAGCTACTGTTACAGTGGGGCTATTCTTAACCTTGCCTCTAGTGCAGCATATGGTTTTGCCTGGCATTTACAGTTAAAATGTGGATTGCATGACAGAGAAGAGTGAACACCAAGGACAATGGACAGGAGATTATATATGCACTGTTGGAGTTCTCTTGACTTTAGACTGAAAAGCTACAACAGGCCTGATTTTCCCCCACAATGTTACCTTCAAAGCGGTGCAGAAATCAAATACTTTAAAGGCATCCATGTAGAATGAAAGTCCAAAACTCTGATCTGAAGTCTCGATCTATCTGGGCGAGCCATATTTAAAGTTTAGTTAGGGGACATGAACCACTGTACTGATGTACTCAAAAACACATTTTCCCCTCTGGCTTCATTGCTCTTTGAATCACGAAGCGAATCAATGTATAAAAAGCTGACAGTGACTTTGAGATGCTAGTGGTAAGTGCTGCTAACAATACAGCGGATAGTTACATGGGCAATGAGTTCACCGGAAGGTTTAAAAAACACCACGCTTTCGGCTGTATGCTGGGAGCCCAGCTCCTTAGTTAAAAGAGCTGTATGTTTTATTCAACACCAGTCTTCATACGGGAAGGAAAGGCTTGTTACGTTATCAATTCATTTCAGAATACGCAAAGCCCAGCTCCTATTGACAAAGGAAACAGAACTTTCAATCTTCTAACATGTAGCAGCTTCTCTTTAACACGATCAATTGGTGCTGTGAACAGTGCAAAGGGATAATCAACTGAAGCAAGAGTCCAAAACACACATACGCCCTCAGCCGTGTCTGCAAACTGCTCTTTATTTCATAGTCTGAGCTGCACATGTTAGACTAAGAACATAGTGCAACATTAATTCCCAGGCTAAATTGCTGATTGTTGCTAGTCTTCGTTAGCTGTTGTTCCCAAATGCACAAAAACTTTGGGAAGCTTATCTCAACTAACCACAACAAGAAGCCCCATTCAGGACAGCGTTCCAGAGCGGAGAATGACAGAAAACACTTGAATTCAGTTCCAAATAAAATCCCTCCGAATCCCCACTGGTGCATCACAACTCCTAGCTGCGGACAATACTCGCCCCCCTGCAAGGAGCTGGGACCTCACTAGTCACTTACCTTTGGATGCTGCTACCGTAGCCAGAGAATGCATGTAAGGGGTCTCCCACCTCTCCATCACTGGTTTGCCCAAGATCTCTAAGTGGGTGTCCGTCTGATTGAAGCCAGCGTCTGCCTCCTTCCATGACGGCTTGCAGTTCTCTCCCTGGAGGAAGATAGGACAAGCAACCTCGGAGGAGCTCATGGTAGAGGAAAGTCCAGCAGGCTAAGGAGGGGAGAGGAGAGAAAGGGAGCCCCCGTGATCTCGCTGGCTTTATATAGGCAAGCCAGAAAAAGCTGCGTGTGCAAAGAAGAGCAGAGGCTACTTCTCGGTAAAAGGGATCCCTTATCTGGGCTGTGGTCCTGAGCATGCCCAGTAAAAAGTGGGAGAGGAGGAGGGCAGAGATGTGAACGAGGAGGGACATCTGCTGATGCCTTGGAGAAATGCATTGACACAGATTACCCGGCTGAGCGAAAGCAGGTTGCAAGGAGACATGTAAACAGAGCACTTCCCCTCCCTCTGTGATCAGGGAAGGAAGGAATCTTTCAGTATCCTTCCATCTGACACACGGAGCCAGCTTATACTAATTGTAAGACAGGACAATGCCAAGGTGCAGGACACGCTAACGGAACAAGGATATTAACGCCTCACTGAAACCTGCAGCAAAATCCCTTCATGCAGACGAGTCTGAAGGTATCTTAAACGAGAATCCCCGTCTAAAAGAGGGAGATTTGGCAGGTTTGGAAAAGGGTGTGTGAGTGAGGGTCCACTACTGGGCAAAAGGCAGCTGTAATCAATGGCTCGAGAGCTAGGCTCATACTTACAGTTCCTCAAGGCAAGGAGAAGTCCTCAGCCACAACAGATAATCATCAAGGAAATTCCTGTCTAGCCACACTCCATCAGCCACCCCTAAAAGTGCAGCCTGGTTGGATGGCATATCTCTGCCCAGCACATGGGTTTATGATCTGTACTCTACCCACTGGGATAAAAGCAATTCTCTTCTCTCGAAAAAAGATTGCGCTGTTAGCCTAACCTTATGCCAGGTGCATCGCTTATGCAGTTGTCAGTTTTGTGCAAGCCATCTGCCTACAGAAACACCAGACCCATCCCAAACTGGGGTGGGTCCGTGCATCAGTCTTTCTCTGTGAATTTTAATTCTCTTTGCCCAAGCCCCTGAGATACAGACTATCCCGCAAACACTTACGTGTATGCTTAACTTTACGACTGTAAGTAGTCCCATCGACTTGGTAGTAAAGTGAATTCTATGAATAACACTTTGCAGGATCCGGGGATAGGGGCATGGTTTTCGTAAGTGCTGAGTACCCATAGCGTCCACTGAACTCAGCCAGAGTTTTGGGTACACAGCACTTCTGCCAATCAAACCCTTAAATATCCTTCTGGGATTCACTAGATGTCCCTGCTTCTCTCTTATCAGGAGGGCGAGCAGGGCATCCATGCTGTGTGACTATTTCAATAGATAGAAAGTTAGATTTCCAAAAAACCCACCTCAAGTGTGAGATTTTAAATGTCGCATTGAAACCCACATAAGCAAAATCCTTCCTCCCACTAGGGAGAGGTTTTCAAATAAAACTGTCTTAGACTTAATCCAAAATTAGGATGTTTTCCTCCCAAAGAACAAGATGTGGCAGGTGCATGCCAGAAAGATCAGACACCTGGGTAAAAATAAATCTGCAGAAAGAAAACTCCACTCCCAAACTGTGCAACATATGGGATTAAATTGCCTTTCCTGCCCTCTACAGTCTGGGAGCATGTGTAATCCCATGGGCAAATTAGTGATAGAAAGGGAAGAGGGGGTGTTATGTGATTCATAGAAATCTACAGAATCATCATGCTCCCAGACTGCTAGGGGACTAATATACAGCAATGGTGCTATATAAATACAAAACTAAATCATACTAGTTAACAAGGGCTAGGTATCCTTCTGACATTGAAATAAAACCACTCGCTGCCTGTTACAATCTCATTGGTTTATGCTTTTCCCTTGTGCTGCACACAAACAGAAACTATCCATGCACCTGTGGATGCTGCACATAGAGGTCTTGTATGGATTTAAGGCTTGTCTACACTTAAAACCCTGCAGCTGCGCTGCTGTACGGCTTCAGTGAAGACACGACCTACGCCACTGGGAGGAGTTCTCCCATCGGCATAGATTGGTCGATGGAGGAATTCTCCTGTCACCCTCGCACTGTCTACCCCAGGGGTTAGGTCGGTTTAACTGCGTTGCTCAGATATGTGGATTTTTCACACCCCTGAGCTATGTAGTTATACCAACCTAATTTCCTAGGGTAGACCAGGCCTCAGGCCTTGCCTACATTTCAAAGTTTTGCTGGTTTAACTATGCTGGTTTAGTTAGGGCTGGTCTACGCAGAAAACTTACATTGACATCACAACGTCTCTCAGGGCTGTGGAAAATCCACACCCTGGTCAAGTACTTAAGCCACTCCAGTCCCCGGTGTACACAGCGCTAGGTCGGTTTAACTGCAGTGACTCCCGTCGCTGTAACGAGTGTCTATACTGAAGCTCAGCAGTGGGGCAGCTGCTAAATGCAGACTGAACCTCAAAGCGGCAAAAAAAACCGTAGCGTAGATACAGTTATATCCGTACAAAAGTGCTTATACCGGTATAGCTGTATCTACAGTAGGGCTTTTATTGGCACCCTTGAAAGCTTATGCTCCAATACGTCTGTTAGTCTATAAGGTGCCACAGGACTCTCTGTTGCTTTTTACAGATCCAGACTAACACGGCTACCCCTGTGATATGTTGGCAAAGTATTACACTACTGACATAGTTCACAGATTCCACTGATGCTGGTAAAACTTTTTACGTGTAAATCAGGCATAGGAAAAAGGGTGCTTTTTTCAATCACATTAGTTCCATGGAGTTAGCTAAACTCTAACGATTAAGGAGATGTCTGCACTATAAAATTATGTCGACCTAACTTACGTCAGCACACAGCCACTGCAGTCATTAAATCACTCGTGTGTGCGTGCGCACACTTGGATCCTTGTGTCCGTGGTGCACGTCCTCACCAGGAGCGCTTATGTCAATTGTACTGTCGGTGTAGAGCATTGTGGGATGGCTCCTGAAAGCCAGGAACAATTGGTAAGCAACACAGGATCTACACTGACACTGCATCAACCTAACTGCATTGACTGTGACTGTATTCCGCTTGGGAAGGTGACGTTACTAAATCAGCGTATAGAGGCACTTATCTTGGCAGGAGCCAAATTTAACTGAAGACACTTCCAAAGCTAGATTGATGCAGGGCTGCTTACATCAACCTAACCCTGTAGTGCAGACCAGGCCTAAAAAAGTACTGCTTTTCCTAAGGCTTGTCTACACACAAAAGTTGTACTGCTTTAACTGTAGCGGATGGGTAAAGTGGTATAACCTCAGTAGTGTGGCTACAGATATATCGGTATAAATGTGCTTATACAGGTATAGCTTTTTCCTTACAGGAAGAGGGATAAGCTGTATCAGTGTGAGGCACCCTTATACCAGTGTAACTGTTCACACTAGGGGTTGTACTGGTATAACTATTTTGGTTAAAAATCACATCCCTCTGTGACATCATGATACCAGCACAAAAACTGTGTGTATACCAGGCCCTAGTCTAGGCAAAGCCATAGGCACACTCACACCTTACTAAACACCCAAGAGCACCTCTGCCCCACATACCCTCTCCCCAGCCCCCAGGCTGTACACACCATGCTATGCACACACTCTGACTGCGTCTACACTGCAAGCTATGGCGCTGTACCACAGATGCTTCCTACACAGACGGAAGGGGGTTTTCCATTGATAGAGTTAATCCACCCCTCTGAGAGGCTGGAGATAGGCTGACAGAAACCTAGCTGAGGTCAACCTCATCCCCAGTGTTGACAAACTAGGACCTTATTCTGCAATTTTTTTCATCTCCCTGGTCAATTTTTATATTTAAGTGTAGACCAGGCCTCACTTGCAAACAACTTTCCTGCCAACCTCCCATTCCCTTTCACACGCTAGATCTTATGCATTCGCTCGTGGGCTCTCTCACGCGTCCGCTCCTTAGCACCCACCCGGCCTCTCTTTCTCGCCCGCACTGCCCTCTCGCTCCCTCCTGCCGGCTCGACTCCGCAGGGCTGCCGCGGGACTGCCCCACGTGCTAGCCAGCCGGCGCTGGACTACGTTTCCCGTGCGGCCCTGCGCCCGCCGCGCAGGCGCGCTCCCGCTTTCCCCCCCTCACCCGCTCGTTGGGCGCGGTCCCGGAGACCCCGTAGCGAGGCCAGGGTGCACGCGCAGCGGCGGTTGGCGGGCGGCGCTGAGGGGGAGAGGGGGCCGGAGCCGCCGTTGCGCAGCTCGGGAGGGAAGCGGAGCCCGTGACCTTCCGCTGCTGCCGCCGCCTGGGCCTGAGGGAGCCGGGCCCGGCCCGGACGCTGCCTGGAGCCGCCGCCGCCGCCATGAACAACGTGGGAGGCGCCGACGAGATCGGGTGAGGCGGGCGGGCGGCTGAGGGGCTCCGGGGACGCCGAGCCGTTGGGGGGGGGGAAGGTTGTGCGAGGGGGGGGAGCCCCCCAGTGAAGGGGCTGAGACCGGGGGGGGGGCTGGGATATTGCCCCCCCCCGGCTGCCCCTGGCCACGAGCTGGCGGCTGACGCCATCCTGTGTCCTCGCGCATCTCATCGGGGGGGGGGGGAGTTTCCCCTCCACGTGCCGCCCCCCCCCCCCCGCCGGTCCCGCGCCTAGCCGGGGGCCTGGCGGCTGCAGGGGCTTCGAGCCGGGGCCCAAGGTCACAGGGGCTCCCGGCCAGCGCCGAAGCGGGAGCCTGCGCTCCCTCCTCCTCCAGGCCGCGGATCGAAGCGCCCGCGGAGCCCCGTTTCCGTGGGCCCGGGAGCATCGCACGTGTCCCGGGGGGAGGATCGCGGCCTCGTAGGGCCCCTGGCCGGGGAGTGCTCGCCAGCCCAGCCGGCGCCCAGACGTGCCACGAAGCGGGTATCCTGGGACCAGAGCAGCTGCGGCAGCCCTGCACCTCGCTCGTCCTCACCTGGATGTTGCCCAGGAAGATGCACAATCGGCTGACGGCCTGGCCCCGGGGCAAGGAGTCCCTGACTCACCCGGCTTTGCCCACGTCGTTTCCCCCCGTGTGTCGGGAGGTGCACGCTGAAGGTGAATTATCCATCTGCCTCTACCCCTCCAAGACTGGCGGGACAAAGACGGACACAGAGTCTTTTTATCTTCCCTCTGCTCCCCTGCTAGAGACGGGAACCTTGTACTGTGCCTCTGGTCTTTTAACCTTCCCTTCCACTGACAGGCTGCCACAGATCAGTTTCACATTCGGCATCTTGAATGGCTGAATTTAAAAAAAGAAAAGTTCCCCTTGCTTTAAAGGCCTTCTGGGGACTTTGGCTGTTTCAAATAGATAATGCCATATATGGCTCCCCATGGATTTAAGATTGCATTTTATATAATTTTCCATACACTGCTCATACATTTTACAATATTAAGACTCGCAAGACAGTGGACGGCGCATGGGAGAATTGACAGCAAACTATAGAGTATTTTTACACAACACTGGTTGCCAAGTGTTTTGTTGTAGTGCAATGTAGCAACAGTTGACGGTGAATTTTTCCACCATGATAAACTGTTCATCCTTGTCAAAACTAAAATATACATAAAATCATAAACTAAAACCTTAGAAGACATTGTCCTGGACTGTACTCCTAAAATGGTTCATCTATTGTGTCCCTCTGTGTTTAAGTTCTGAACTAGCTCAGAAGTACAAGAGATGTAAAATAGTACTGAATACCTTGAAAATAACTTGTCTCAGTGAATGGTGTTTGCCCCTTGGGTTATGTTTACCCCATTTGCCTGTTCTGAAAGTATTATTTTTGTGTCCTGAGCCCCAATTACTGTTGAAACTAATTTATGAAATGCCCTCCCATGGGAGGGCATTGACAGCTGCATTTCTCAAAGTGACTAATTTGTTGCTCTGGGGTAACATATTTAAAACAGGCTTATAAATATTGGGCAAAATATTATGTTAACTCACATTCTGGGCAATGGGCTTGTTGTGGATTGCAAATTGCTCATAATTTCACTCCCTGAGTATATTTAGGTGTGGAAGGATCAGTTTTTAGTTGGTAAAAAAACAATCATTAATTTCTTCATCCACTCAAAAATACTTAGAAGGGAAAGGTGAAAAAAATAGGATATGTTGCAGTTTTAGACAACTTACTATGATGTCAAGTCTGTTTGGCAGCCAACTAGAAATTAATCTTAAGAAATAAAAATTGTATTTTGGAAGCTGTTATAAATCTTCTGTGGCTGCCTAATTGACTAGAGTAGGAGTCTTACCTTCTAATGCAAAAATGTAAGTTGATAACCTTTTTTTTTAAAAGCTTAGAAACAAAATATGTGGGCATAATTGAACTGTCAGCATTAACTTAAAAAAAGAACATTCCAAGCTTGTTGAACTACACCTCTACCCCGATATAAGGCTGTCCTCGGGAGTCAAAAAATCTTACCGCGTTATAGATGAAACCGTGTTATATCGAACTTTTGCTTTGATCCACCGGAGTGCGCAGTCTCTCTTCCCCTCCCTCCCCCCCCCCGAGCGCTGCTTTACCGTATTGTATCCGAATTCATGTTATATCGGGGTATAGGTGTAATTTGTATAGTGGGGAATATTGAATTGACAGAAAGAAAAAAGTTTTCATATTTTTGATCACTTGTGTGTTTCCAGTAGGCTAACTGCTAAAGTTGATATGTGATAATCACTCTGAAGAAACAGTTTTAAATATGTATGGTATTACAATGTGTAAAATTATTTAAAAAAAAATAAGATCTGAAAGATGTTCTGGGTCTGCTGGACTCAAAACATCTAATTTGAGAGATAATGCCTGAGAATGGAGTAGTAGAGTGCTTCTCCTGCCTTTTGATTATTCTGTCTGACATGGCTTCTATTTTCAAATCTCTTTGCTGCTCCTTGTGTCTTGAGATTTATTACTTTAGCTACCTATACTTCATGCTTACTGCCAAATATTACAGTTCTGACATTCATGGAAGCCTGGTAAACTCATATAATAAAATAAGACTTTGATTAGTTCACTGTCTTCCTGCTGTATTGAGAAATAGGGTAATGGTAATGAAGGGAGGGGAATTTGTGCCATACAGCACATGGAATTTTAGTTTTGTAAATTTGGGATTTGTGGTTGAAAATATTTAATACCGGAGTATATAGTCTCATACTGCTATGAGCCCCTAAGACTCGTTCTCTCTCGACTACTGGTGAAACCTGCTTGTTATTTCATACCATATTGGTTATGATTGCCTATATAATTGAAGGGAAAACTACATGAGATTCCAAGGCAAATCACCTAGGTGATACATTATACACATAAGGGCTGTAATCCTTTGCACTAGCTGGGGCACATAGAGATTTTATGGATACTATTCTCTGCAGTTACTGCCAAAGAAAATGGTGTACTCCTGGAGGACTCTGTAGCCTACTGAAACTGCATTGAAAACTGCTGATGTATTCATCAGTGAGGATATTAATTGGAGATTTAGTTTAATAAGTGTCTTTGTTATAGTTAATTCAAAACTTTCACATTGTTGAAAGTTTCAATTGTTGTGTATCGCTTCTCGGCTCTTTGAGCTGTGGCGCAAACCTAGTTTCTGGGCATAGTTAACACATTGACTCCAGAGGTGGGATGGAGCTGCTTTGCATGTCATATATTCCTCCTCCACTTGTATTGTCCCATGCAAACTACTCTGGGATGAGGTGAAGCATGCAAAATTTCAGAACGATCTGCTTTGTTTGAGAGAAGGTAACTTCAGCCTTACTATGGGTTGATTACAGCAGCTCCATAATGTCAGTTGTTATATATAGCTGTGTGAAAACATTGATTTTTCGTGTGTGTGAGAGAAGTACACTTGCACAATACTTGAACTGATGGCAAGAGTTTACTAACTACCTGTCCTTAAGTGTTTGTACAAGCAAAGCTGTAAATGGCCAAGCCTCAGCTTGTGTAAGTCTCCTGAGAACAGGTTGATGATGGTATAAGCTAAATGTTGCAAGATGAGCAATCTTCTTGCACTGTCCTTTCTTAAATATTTTGCTTCTGTCAGCTTTCCTTTATATTGTGCCTGTATCCTTGTTTTAGGCAGGTGGGTTGGTTAAATAGGGTTTACTTTTGCTCAGTATATTAGAATCCATCCATCACAGAGCTGAAGGCTAAGATTGGCCTGGCTTTTGCCATTCTATAGTATGCATATAAATAGAAGTGCTCTATTTACATACAGCTGCTGTAGTTGACCTTAGACAACCCTTCTTTTTTGTTTGAATATTTGTCTGTGAAGTGGCTAGAAATAATTTATAATGGAGTTGGAAGGTTTCAATGGTCATTATCGAGAAGGGGAACTCCCTGCAGTCAAACTACTAGATGGTCTGTCAGAAACCCACAGATGGTATATTTTTTATATTTGATAACCTGACCTAGAATAGTTGTATGTGGCAGATGAAGAGCGTATTGCTAATCCAGAGTCCTTGGTTTAAAACTAAAGCTAAAATCGTTGCCTTTTTTATTTATAATAAAATTTAATTGTGAATATTTTGTTATACACACAACTACCTGATTTATTTAAAAAAAATCTTTGTGTGGTTCCTATTAGGCATTATTAGAAACTTTGTTTTCACAGAATAGATACAGCATAGGAAGGAGCAGTGAAGGCTCTCTTTTGGGGGGACCAGATCTAAGGAAGAGTGCAGTTCTCATCTTGGCCACTTTGGTGAGACTGCTAGCAAAACTGTTTTTGTTTCTGCCTAAGGGCAATTGGATGGAAAGAAATTTGCTTCACTCAGATAACCAAACAGACCATCTGGTGGTAGGCTTTAAAACCTTATCCAAACCAAAAAATGGCATGTTACTCGAAACTATTGTCAGCAATGTGTGGGTTCCTTTGAACTGATGCTGCAAACATTTCAATGCCTAGAGACAGGACAAAACCATTTTTAGCACCATTGTGGAAAACATTCTCAACATGTAAGCCTTGTTTAATAGTATCTTCCAGGAAATCTCCCTCTGTTGCGCACTACTGTTGGTGCAGCTTCACTGGTGGTAACAAATGGTGGGCGTGCCCAGGCATTTTTACTTTTGTATCATTTAGACCAGCTTTCGGCAGGGTTGGGTTATATGGCAGCTAAAACACTGAAGCCCTGTATACACTGGTATCACTGGTGAGGATATGGTAATGATCATTCCCCCAAAACAATTTAAGTGTGGATGTAGTCAGTGTTTTTGTAAGAGTGCTGAAAATTGTCCTTTGTACACTGATAGTCGTTTTCTGGACTGGTTCATGTGAACCCACTGACAACTGTTCTCAGCAGCAAATCAGTTTTCTAGTGCAGATAAGGCTTATGTCACTGCTGATCTGGTCCATCTACGAATCAGTGACTTAGAGGTGAAATCCCTGATCCAGCTAGGCAAATTTTAAAATACCATTTAATAAGATTAAAATTTGTACAATATGTTAATTATTTTTAGACTCTGGAAACCTAAATTCTTCAAGCATTTTTATTTACTATCATTTGCTGAGCAGCTGAGGTAAGCTTGAGATGTCTTGGAGCAAGTTGGTGTAATGTGTGTTTTAAAAGAAATGCAAGAAAAATTAAAATTACAGCTCCTGGAATCAAATTTTAGCTCCTGAGGCTTGACTGCAGCCTTTTTCTAAACTGCCATACCTCCCTGGAGCTCCTAGCTCAAGTGAAGTCTATGCCACCGCTACTAATCTTCTTCTGTACAGCAGAATTATCCAAAATTCCTGATGATTAATTACTACTGCACCCACAACTCTGTAAATTAGCAACAGCTAAGCTGACTGGTGCCTTATGGCAGCCATTGTTAGGGAGTAGCTAGTTGTTTAATAGAGCCAGTTTCTTCTGCATAAAGCAGGTGAGAGGAAGTTGCAACATTTTCTCATAGGGTAAAGTAGCTCTCTTTTTATCTACAGGCTGAGAATGGGAAAAAATACAAATGAAACTTTCTCCTCTCATTGGGAGACACTTTTTTCTGACTTCAGCTGAGCTATGGCCGTACACTGCACTATAGCAAAGTGGAAAACACAAACAATAGATCATTTCCTCTTTTCTCTGGAGAAAGATCATGAAAACAGGACATTTTCTTACGAAGTAGACCGCCCTGTCATATTAGTGTAAACTCAGTTACTTACTAAAATATAACATGTGGACCTTTAAGATGCTGCTTCTGAGTAAGAGGGCCAAATGTTGGGATGGCCTTAAGTTAGCTTTTAATTATGGGATGCACTTTTTGTATATGTAGGGTTTTTTTTTTAAATGCTAAAATTGATATGCATGTGCATACAGTTGCAAATCAGGTAGTCCAGCGTCTGTGCACAAATAGAAATTTTGGGGCATGCTGTAACATGGAGAACTTGTGGGTACCGATTTAGATGCTGTTTCTGAAAACTTGCCCTTGACCTAGATTTCTGCTACATTTTAGTTTAAGAATTGGTAATTTTTTTATAATCTTAGTGTTTTGGTCCATAACGTCCTGATATACAACAGGCATGAGACTGTCCTCACTTGTTACTTTTAAACTGTATCATAAGGTGACATTGTAGGTATGTAAAAAGCAACAGAGGGTCCTGTGGCTCCTTTGAGACTAACAGAAGTATTGGGAGCATAAGCTTTCGTGGGTAAGAACCTCACTTCTTCAGATGCAAGTAATGGAAATCATTGTAGGTATGGTTTCACAGTCCAGTATTAAGGAGATTTCTGGTGGTTGATCTCAATTCTGGAAGTCAGTACTCCAAAGTTCATTTTTTAATTCTGTGTCTGACTTTCATGACTGTGGCCCGGTCACTTCTGTTTCACATTTTTCAAATCACAGGTGGATTAATAACTATTAAACACCTCGATGAACTCAGATGAAAGGCATTGTATGAATACATGTCACTGTCATGCCTCTTGTCTTTGTAACAAAACTACAAATTCTGACCAACCAGCATACCTAAGCAATGCATTTTGATTGGTTTTCAAAGCTACCTATTGTGACAATTTTACTAAAACTAAATACCCTATTTTAGTATTCCAGATGTTCAGTGCACGAAATGAAACTTGACCTGCTGTGTTCTGTTTTTAAAGTGGGGAGCACACAGTTTAATGTTTACCATTTGGTTTCAACTGCAGCAAAAATATTTTTCATAAGTTAGTTAAAATGGGCTTGTCTTCTTTACCTAGTACCTGAAGGTTCCTAGGAAACACCTTCTTATTACATCACAATCTTTTTTGAATGTCACATTTCATATAAACTTATTTTTGGAAACAAAAATAATTTAAGAACTTACTAATGAGTCTGAGAGTCATTAATTTCAAGTAATTTTTTTTTTTTAAAAAACATCATTTCTAAAATAGGATCAAACAAAACATGATGTGCTGACTGCACAGCAAAGTTTACAGAATTACTAGACTATGTATTTTCCTTGTGGGAAAGGCCTTGGCATTCTGTTCTTCATTCACCATGAAGCAGAAATCTTTGCTATTGATTTTATGTGGAAGGTGCTCCGATACTATGGTAATGGGTAGCAGTATGTAAGATAGTTTTATGCTATGGTAAGAGCCTGTTAGGAGAAGACTCTCTTCAGATACAACCAAATTAGCATAAATTTCCACTTTTATTTGGTACCTTGCGTTTGTTCTTCAAGCAGAGAGATTACCATACAAAAATGGTGCAGTCTGCAGTCTTAGACTGCAAATCATTAATTTTGTGTTTCAAAAATTAGCTACAGAAGGATCCTTTTGTAGCCTGACTGTCAGGACTTTGTAACTAGCGGAGCCTAACTTCACTGCTCTTTAGTTTTCACCGCAGTTAACAAACAACTTGACCGAGATGCTGTCGGGTTTTTTCCCTAGAATGATGTAGCTATTGTGAAAATGAGCTTTCCGAGACCTAAAGACCAAACAATAGAAATGTTTCCCTGTTTTTTATGCCAATACACATTTAAAAACTAAACTTTCCCCTGCAGTTTTTAACCTGAACTTTGTAGTTACTTTTCCTTTCACTTTCATTTATTAACTAGAATCTGACATTAACCAAAAATGAATCTGACTTGTCTTCCAAGATAAGTGAGGTAGCAACATATAAGTAGCAAATAAATTATTACTTTTAATGTTTTGTTTGCTATGTAAGAATTTCTTTTTATGGATTTTTGGGTCTGACTTAGGCCTGGTCCACACTAACCCCCCACTTCGAACTAAGGTATGCAAATTAACGTAGCTGAATTCAAAGTACCTTAGTTCGAACTTACCGCGGGTCCAGACGCGGCAGGCAGGCTCCCCCATCGATGCCGCGTACTCCTCTCGCCGAGCTGGAGTACCGATGTCGACGGCGAGCACTTCCAGGATCGATTTATCGCGTCTAGACAAGACGCGATAAATCGATCCCAGAAGATCGATTGCTTACTGCTGGACCCAGAGGTAAATGTAGACCTACCCTTTGTCTCTTTCTGATTTTTGGGAGCCCAAAGACAAGTGGGTGTAATTCACCTAAAGACCAACTCCAGCTCTCTGATTTGAGAGTGGGGGGAAATTCAAATGTTGTTCTCTAAGTTTATAATTAGGTCAAAGGAAAAGTGGTATACAGAAGTTCCAGGAGATTGGAATTAATGATGCCTGAATTTTTCAATATTGTGTCTAGTTCAACATGCTTTAAAGTGAAGCATGTGTCTTTTAGTCTCAATGATTCCCATTGAGCTTTTACCATATGGCACACAAGAGAAATTTGCTATACCATTTCCCTGTGTGTACGCATTTATTGCTTGACATTTGGAAGTTGGTACAAGATAACTTTAGTAATTGAGGTGGAATAAATTTTCATACACCAATAGTTTTAAAGATAGTCCCTTGAAGGAAAGGTAAAGTGAAGTACATTCGAGAACTTGGGAAATCTGCTATAACATTTATTCTTACAAAGGGGATTCAGGGACTGCAGTATTTGCAGTGTTTACATATCTCATTGGATACTCTACAGTTATTAAAATCATCTGTTATCTAGTTGGGTTGTTATTTATCCTTCTTAACAATTTTGTATGTTCAACATTCAGTGTTTAATGGGTTTATTAAAACAGTCACACTGGTGTTCTCTGAGCTTATTCTCAGAGGGTCCATGCAAGATCCTATGCACTACTTCAAACCCTTAACTCAGGAATAAAATGATGAGTAGATCCTTGCTCATACTCTCTGAACCATGGGGATTTTCACAACATGAACAACCCCACTTGGCCCCAAAAAGTAGATAAGTAAAGATATTTGGTGTTGTCTTCTTTCTTCTGGATATTTTAATGTTGTTAGACATATATTTTCTTTTATGAATGTCAAAGCTATAGATGTTTGATTTGACTTCTGCTTTTCTGGCATATTTCCTATCTGCTATTTCAAATGAGAATAAAATATATTCTTGGTATAGACGTGCAATCCTATACCTGTGGGATGCAGAAGAAATAATACTTCAGTGTTTTTAAATCCTTCACTATACTAACAGTATGTAACATACCTGAAGATAATCTTGAAATAAAAATGGAAACTTAAAAGCAAAGGAGAAATGCATCTTCAGTGAGTAACAGGCCTTGAGTTCTTCAAAGTATGCTAAAATACTACATTAGCTAGATGAAAGCCCAAACAGGTTGTGTATGTTATTACTTAAAATAATGCATCATGTTTGATTCAGACCTCAGACTTTAACCACGATATGTTGTTTGAATTACAGAAAGTTGTTTGTGGGTGGCCTAGACTGGAGTACAACACAAGGTAAGTTATATATTCTACAACCATTATACCAAAACATTACACAGGACAAAACTTTATACCTCATACTTTCTTATAAAGTAATATAGTAGTAACATCTCTAGAAAATTGAGTCTTTACTACTGATCTTTGATTTTGTTGTTTTTTAATGAATGACAGTAATAGAATTCCCGTAAAGAAACTTTAAATTTACGTTTCTCTCCTGACTGTGTTGTTCATCTTTACATTATGTCACTTTCATATCTCCTGGACAAGGATATGGGGAAATTTTATATTCCCTGGTTATGTTGGTTGGTATTAGGAAAAGTTGGTTTTGATATCCCTTAAAGTGCTGACTCAGAAATAGCTGATCTCTGTTTTGAAAATTAATTTACTGTACTATTTTCTTCCATCTACCTGAGTGGAGTTAAAACAATGAGCATATTCTGTTTTCAGATACATGGCTAGTATATCCTTTTTAAATGATACAAATCATCAGATGCGAGATTTTAGCAAGTGCATATTAGAAGATTTAGACACGTCAGTTTTACTAAAAGTTAAACTCTTTAATAGCTGGTTCTGCTTAATACCATATTTTTTAACAGAAACTCTCCGTAGCTACTTTTCCCAATATGGAGAAGTTGTAGACTGCGTAATAATGAAAGATAAAACAACAAACCAATCTCGAGGGTTTGGATTTGTCAAATTTAAAGATCCCAACTGCGTGGGAACAGTACTGGCCAGCAGACCACATACATTAGATGGCCGAAATGTAAGTTTACGTGTCACTTTGGTTTTAACTATTTAGAATATGACTAGGTCTTTAATATTTTTTTTAAATCAGTGAATTTAAAAGTAATTTGGGTGGTGGTTGACGTATATCAAGCTATGTTTAATTCAATGACTGTTCCTTCCAAAATGTGTAATCTGGGGGTAACTTTTATCAGAAGTGTTAAGTTTAGAGAATGGCATCCACAGGCGCTTTGAATGCATTTATTAGAGCAAAATATTCTGCACACTTAGAACTGACCAATTTGGAACTTGTTACAGATTGATCCAAAGCCATGTACACCTCGGGGAATGCAACCAGAAAGAACACGGCCAAAGGAGGGATGGGTAAGGAGAGATCCTTAAAGTATGCTGATAGATATATTCTAAGGTCTTTCTGGCTAGCAGCCTGCACTCTTCAGCCTCTACGCATCATGAATATCATGTTGGTATTTCTCTCAGTTCCTGATCGTCTGACGTAAATTTTAGAAAGCTCTTTTACCTGCTTGGAACTGAGAGAGAAATGCAGAAGTGTTGACGTAAAACACAGTAAGCAGTTGGTATTAAGGCCAGATGCTTTCTTAATTAAAGCTGACTACATTTTATATTCTGGTGTGTGAAGGAGTTTACTTTCATACATGCTGCTTCAACAGAATTTTAGTTCTAACAGCCAAGTGTTTTTTTCATAGGGGTGAAGCTCTCATTGGAATTGTTGGTTATGCTACTAGGTCTTTTGTTCAAAGATTCTTGCGGTTTTAACTGACATTGTGACATATCTACTGATTGCTGCTGGGTGTACAACAAGCCAGAGTATGGAAATCAAAGAAATACTTTGACAAGAAGCAAGTATGATTGAAGATCTGTCACTATGCAAGGACAAATAGAGTAGAAGTTAAATTGTATGCTTTTGTGAAATTTCAAACAGGCTAAATCTGAATTAGCTCTTACGTCTGATTTACACAAAGTTCAAGAATTTCATCAACACTTGTGTAAGGTTTTTTTGGGGGAGAGAGATGGGGGATGAATTAATTAAAAACTTATTTATGTTCCTTATACTGTGGTAGCATCAGGTATTTTGTACCACAGCTTAACCTCCACCACCACCTTTTTGGGGAAGAAAACTGGATCGTTGCTCTGTTTAAAGTTCTGCTATATTTTGAACATATTTTTTTCTGAAATATATTTATTTTACTGGTTTAATTTTAGTATTGTTCTGTCTCCTGGGTGTGTATGTTTTTTGTTTTTGTTTTTAATCTAACTGGTAAAGTAGCTGTTTGTCTAGCATCTACTTTTTTTCCTATTCTTCAGATAGTGTAACTTGTAAAATCTATGAGCATGCAAAGCACAAAATGAGGATGAAATCTTTGCAGTTATAGCCAAATTCTTGAGATCCCATTTTTGACTAGCCTTTTTTAATCAACTGATGTCCCTTTCAGTCTTCCTTTATGGTTAAGTCTACAGATTGAGTTCTGTTTCAGAGGGGTAGCCATGTTAGTCTGTATCAGCAGAAACAATGAGGAGTCCTTGTGGCACCTTAGAGACTAATACATTTATTTGGGTATAAGCTTTCGTGGGCTAAAACCCACTTCATCAGATGCATGGAGGGAAAAATACAGTAGGCAGGTATATATATTACAGCACATGAAAAGATGGCACTTGCCTTACCAAGTGGGGGGTCAGTGCTAACGAGGCCAATTCAATCAGGGTGGATGTCGCCCATTCTCAACAGTTGACAAGAAGGTGTGAGTATCAACAGAGGGAACATTACTTTTTGTAGTGACCCAGCCACTCCCAGTCTTTATTCAGGCCTCATTTGATGGGGTCGAGTTTGCAAATTAATTCCAGTTCTGCAGTTTCTTGTTGAAGTATGTTTTTGACGTTTTGTTGTTGTTGTTGAAGAATGGCCACTTTTAAGTCTGTTATTGAGTGTTGAAGGTGATTGAAGTGCTCTCCTACTGGTTTTTGAATGTTACAATTCTTGATGTCTCATTTGTGTCCATTTATTCTTTTGTGTAGAGCCTGTCCGGTTTGGCCAATGTACATGGCAGAGGGGCATTGCTGGCACATGATGGCATATATCACATTGGTGGATGTGCAGGTGAACAAGCCCCTGTTGGGGTGGCTGATGTGGTTGGGTCCTATGACAGTGTCCCTTGAATAGATATGCAGACAGAGTTGGCAACAGGGTTTTTTTGCAGGAATTGGTTCCTGGGTTGGTGTTTTTGTTGTGTGGTGTGTAGTTGCTGGTGAGTATTTGCTTCAGGTTGGGGGGCTGTCTGTAAGCAAGGACTGGCCTGTCTCCCAAGGTCCATGAGAGTGAGGGATCGTCCTTCAGGATAGGTTGTAAATCCTTTGTGATGCACTGGAGAGGTTTTAGTTGGGGCCTGTAGATGACGGCTAGTGGCATTCTTTGTTGGGTCTGTCCTGTAGTAGGTGACTTCTGGGTACCCTTCTGGCTCTCAGTCTGTTTCTTTGCTCCCTTAGGTGGGTATTGTCAGGGCCGGCTCCAGCATTTCTGCCGCCCCAAGCGCGGGGGGGGGGGGGGGGGGCGGGGGGAGCCGCAATTGCGACTGGCGGTGGCAATGGGGGGGGAAGCTGCAATCGGCGGCGGCAGGTCCTTCACTCTTAGAGGGAGTGAGGGACCTGCCGCCCCCAAATTGCCGCACGTGCCGCCCCTCTCCCTTGGCCGCCCCAAGCACCTGCTTGTTAAGCTGGTGCCTGGAGCCAGCCCTGGGTATTGTAGTTTCAAGAACGCTTGATAGAGATCCTGTAGGTGTTTGTCTCTGTCTAAGGGATTGGAGCAAATGCGGTTGTATCTTAGGGCTTGTCTGTAGACAATGGATCATGTGATGTGGATGAAAGCTGGAGGCATGTAGCGGTCAGTAGGTTTCTGGTATAGGGTGGTGTTTATGTGACCATCACTTCTTTGCACTGTAGTGTCCAGGAAGTGGATCTCTTGTGTGGACTGGTTCAGGCTGAGGTTGATGGTGGCGTGGAAATTGAGGAATTCCACCAGGATTTCAACAAGGGCCTCCTTCCCATGCGTCCAGATGATGAAGATGCCATCAATGTAGCGCAAGTAGAGCAGGGGCTCTAGGGGACGAGAGCTGAGGAAGTGTTGTTCTGAGTCAGCCATAAAAATGTTGGCATACTGTGGGCCATGCGGGTACCCATAGCAGTGCCGCTGACTTGAAGGTATAAATTGTCCCCAAATCTGAACTGTGTTTCTGAAGAACAGTAAATCCTGAACATGAATTGCTTGGTGTAAGCTGCGTCTATCTACTTGGGGAATATGATTGGGATATTTGGCTTCTACTGGAATAACTTACATTATTAATAACTATATTAACTATATTATAAATATTTAGTACTGCAAATACTCCCTTTCTTTTCAGCTCCCAGTTTCTAAGAAAATGAAAGGTGCTTGTGCTCAGAGGAAGAAAATTAAACAGTTCATGATATACTCTAGATAAGAGAATGATACAGGCATTATATTTGAAATGGCTGTGGGAATAGATGCACTTGGGTAAAATTTTCAGAAGGACTTAAATGACTTAGGAGCCTGGCCTTTCGATTTTCATTGAGATGTGTGTCCATCACCTTTTTAACATGACTTGTGGTTCTGAGTCACTTAGCCACTTTTGAAAATTTTATCCTGAATGTCTATCCTGTAAGTGAATAAACTGAAGTAGAAACCATCTGACTACAATTTAGGACTGATCAGTGTAAATTCTCTGCTACCCAGTATTCTCCCCCCCCCCCCCCCCCCCAACAAAAAAAATTGTTCTAATTACCCAGAATTGTAGAAATTCATAAAAAAGTTACTTTAATAAAGTCTGTTTTACTTGGACTCGTAGCTTGATTTCCCAGAATAACATGTTTAGCCTTCCACTGATTGTGAACCAAGTCCACCTGGCTTGTAAATTCATGGTTGCTGAAATTGAGTATAGAGTCAACAATTGATAGGTTTTGACATTTTCTAGGCTGTAAGTAGCTC
Organism: Malaclemys terrapin pileata; assembly: GCF_027887155.1. NCBI lineage: Eukaryota > Metazoa > Chordata > Testudines > Emydidae > Malaclemys > Malaclemys terrapin. The sequence continues at coordinate 13,724,777 of NC_071528.1, forward strand.
TCATTTAAAAAAAAGGTGTGGGGGGGGGGGGGGAGGTAATCCGTGACTGTGATTCTTCAATAGCCGTGGGGATGTTTAGGTAGAGTACAGTCCAGGTATGCTACAGATGTTCATCTTCATTTGGGCGATTGACTAATCAACATTCAAGTTTCTCCAATGACATCAGTAATACACCTCTACCCTGATATAACGCGACCTGATATAACACGAATTCGGATATAACACGGTAACGCAGTGGTCTGGGGGGGCGGGGCGGCGCACTCCGGCGGATCAAAGCAAGTTCGATATAACGCGGTTTCAACTATAACGCGGTAAGATTTTTTTGGCTCCTGAGGACAGCGTTATATCTGGGTAGAGGTGTATTTTAATTACCCAACTTTTGTGGATTGAAAGAATGTAAATGATAGTGTCTAAAAATCCCCTTAAGGTTATTTGCTATCCCAGCACAACCCACAACCTGCTGGTTAATACTGCTTAATTAAGAAATAAATGCTTTCAGAACATTGCCCTCAGTTCTCCGTCCTTACCAAGAAAGGACACCAAGTTATAGCTAAGCATACCAAATTAATGAATCCAGAACACGCTTTTGCTCCATTTGAAACAAAATGGGTGTCTTCCAAGTTTGGACTTCAATTTGAATTGTGACTTTGTTAGTCCTAGAATGCAAAATGGATTAGAGCAACCCACCTTCATGTACCAGTGAAGGAAGATTATGCTACAGTGTTTATCACAGTTCTAACTAACAGTATTTTATCCCTCTTGATTTAGCAGAAAGGACCCAGAAGTGATAACAGTAAATCAAATAAAATTTTTGTTGGTGGGATCCCTCACAACTGTGGCGAGACTGAGCTCAGGGAATACTTCAAGAAATTCGGAGTGGTGAGTCATTCATCATCATGGCAAGCATCGGCTGGTTACAAGATGTTTTTCCCCCGTCTTCATTCTGATTTCATTAAGCTGTCAAATTTTAGTGTTAATTTAGGCAAACTTCCCCAGAGACATATTGAAGTGTTTTGTGGTAAAGTATAGTAAATGTTTACTTTTGCAGCACATTTGCCATTTTTCATCAGATCGCTTGCCCTCATGTGCGCAACTTGTTATGCACCTTCCCCTGCCTCCTTTGGTTTAGCTATTCCTGATACTATTTTCTCTCCCCTCTTCAAAGGGGGGGAGGAAAAACCCTCAAGTTTAATTATGACTTGAGTATAAATGTGACTTATCACCCTCCTTTCAGCTGCTGTTTTACTGTACCTTAGTTTGATTATGAAAACTTTCCATTTGCTTTTGGAACAGCAGGTACTTCAGTGAATTTGCATCATCACAGGTCTCTGTCCTCTAAGCAAATTGGTGAAAGACTTTTTGGTGATCCACTTGACATTGTTTTGGTTTCACTATGCTGTTTTAAAATTAACTGAGTCCTTTTGGTCTTCAGAATCTCATTTCTAGGGTCAGACTAGTATTCATGCAGTTTCTTACTCATGCTTTTCTTGCAATTTTGCCCGCTTCAGTTTTAAGTTGATATAGAATGAAGATGTCCAGATATGACTTCATTAAACTCACGTTTATTTCTACTTTTATTGTCAGATTTTTTCTGGAATAGGTAAATTGTTACAATGTTCAAAGATTAGTTTGTATATTAAGTTCAATTTAAAATATTGTGGAGTAGTATAAATTTTATATGACTGTTCATCTCAATTGTATTAGTCATAATGTCAAAAGCAAAGAGATTCACAGTGGCTATTGGTTGGTCGCCCTAACTCCAAAATGCTTTCGTAACCATCTTCACCTTTAAATCACCTATCTTTCTAAATTCCATCAGCAGCCCAAAGCATCTATGTAGCCATCTTTCTCAAGTGGTGGTATGATGTTTTTCAATGAAATTTGGTTAAAACGATAATTTTTTTAAAAAAAGATTAACCCCAATGGCTAATAGATGTTTCTTTAGTTTGAAAAGCTGCAACAGACTGAGTTTACAAATAAAAATGGGGAGTGGAATCCATAGTTGTGGAGCATAATTTCTAAAGGCTCTTCTCGCAGACTTATGGCTTTCCAATTCTGACCTGGATGGCTTGGGAGATACAGGGTTAAGTTCCATCAGATATAGGAGGCCACAGCCATTGAGTGTAAGTGCCATAAAAGTAAGTAGAAGCACTTTATAGTTAAAATAGAATTTGGGGAGCCAAGGTAGCATTCTTAAGACAAGAATTGTGTGTGTGTAGTCATTTAAGTACCTGTAGAAATATGGGATCCTGCATTCTGGGAAAAACACATTCAAGAGCACACAGAATTACAGGAATAGCAGCCTGAAAAACTAGAAGCTAAGACGACAACAAAAAGGCAGGCTCTGCTTCTAAGAGACCTATGGGGATTGTTACTGACCAATATGGGAAGTAGGACTCAAACCAAGCAAAGCGGTATCAAACAGACCAGTGGAACAGATGTGTCAAAATAATATTATGGCTTGTTGTCATGCTTCCAAATGGCCTACCAGCTCTAAATGATGACAAACCTGAATCAGCACAGTTCGATAATATACCTTCAAGTGAGTGTATCCTTTGTGGTGATCTCCAAAACATGACTGGAATCTTTCACAGAAGTTGGAAAGCAAGACAAATGAGTATCAGACGAATAGATTATTTCAGCTGCTTGAGATACAAATGTTCTAAGCTAAATTGAAAGTAGTTTTTTAAAGCAGGGATGTAGTGATATAGGAATAGCCACAAGATTGTTATGAAACTGGAAACTTTCTGGTTTATTTTTATATTTAACTTGAAAATGGCCATATGACCTGCCTTTAAAATTGGTATTAAAATAAATGGCACCCCTGGGGTTAGTCTATGCATATCACCTTAATTGTGCAGTGAATTTTTATTCTGAAAAATCTGGAGAGGGGTGATTAATATTGACAATAATCAGCCCTAAAGCAGTACAGATTAACTCTGTTTAATACATGCATGTGTTCTGTACTAGTTGTATAGTACTTTTGGAGAGTCTATACTTCAGAGTATTTCAAAGTAAAATGGAGACATCAATTTCAGCTCCAATAAGCTTGCATTCTTTAATATTTTATGTAATTTAGTCTCAATACAAATTTTTCATAATAACTCTTGAGACCAATTGGCTTTTCCGTGTAATATTTACCAGTGTTTGCAAAGGAAACATTTTTTGAACTTTTATCCTGTTTTCCTACAGCTTAAATGATCACAGTTCTCAAAAACTTTAAGCTTCTCTATCTATGCATATGTGATAACATCTCAGATTTAACACCAGTTTTGTAATTTGGCATTTTAATCATTTCCATATTTAAAACAACAATCATTAGCATTATCCACTGGCATAACTTTGCCTAAACATCATAGAAATGTCTTACCTCAGGGACATCATGCTCCACAGAGAGACATAAGCAGGAAAGCTACACAAATCCTATATTAGTCAGTAAAGTAGTTGGAATTAAGGCTACCTTGTTCAGGATGAGGGTGGAAATGTGCATGTTGTGGAAGAAAGGTAGTTGAGACTGAGAAGTAGTACTGAAAAGGGGTGTTGAATGATTTAATTGTTTGTTTCCTTATTTTTATGATCTGGTTGGTGGGATATGTAGTTTAGCAACCGTAACTCTCGTTTATCAATGTTTTTGGTGGGTAAAGTTTGTTGCAGTCCTAAATAAGCAAAAATGTGATTATACTTTAGTTGCTAGGAACAAATGAACTCAGTTAGAATTTTCATAAATGGGAAGTGTTGCTCTTTACTGGAGTTTATTTGCATTGTGCTGTGACAAACAAGTATTGATGGCTACATCAGGCATTTAATTGTGCTTTGTGGATTGAGTGCTGGAAACCAGCCTGTTCTACGCTGCTTGTATCGCTCCCCTGGTAACGTAGTTAGTAGAATTTCCCTTCTCTCTTCCAGGTCACTGAAGTTGTAATGATCTATGATGCAGAGAAACAGAGGCCCCGAGGTAAAGGCTGATCTAGTTTGTCCTTGAAATTTCTTCATCCTCTCCTGTAGTCAGATGGCAAACTATTTCACACCATCAAAAAACGTAGTGGTTTTTTTTGTTTTGTTTTTGTTTTTTACATTGCCTCAGGAAAAGATTTCAGTGGACAAATATCACAAACGTAGGCTTTTCATACACCGCTTCATTTGGTGTGTCTGTTTTTAAAGTCAGATGTTACATGTTCATTTTTTGGCTGGTTCTTTTTACTTGAATATGAACAGAATTAAACATCTGAACCGAACACATGGTTTAAAATGTTGAAAAAGTTCAATTAACTAATTTGCTTCAGATTTTCCCCATTTAACATGAAGGTATGTTAAAGTCTACAGTTGTGTTGTATTCAGTTTTTTTCTTTGCAGTTCAAATTATCTCTAAACATGAGATTGGAATCAGATCCATCCATTTGTGCTTTTTGTTTTGGTTAAATGTCTTTACTTGAAATTCAAGGAAAAACAATTTTCTTAAATTATATAAAATTGCCTTTGAGAAGTTGTTTATATGTTTGCAGGAACTATATGTCCCCATTCATACTAGAATTATTATTTTTGTTCCTTAAAAAGGAAAACAGTTAATAGGCTAGATGAGCAAGTCTGTAACCTTTGGTCAAAATATGAAGTAATTTTCATGTCATCCGCCTTTCATTGCATCAATCATCTATTTGTTAACTATTACAGAGGCACTATTGTAAAAGTACATGAAGTTTAGTTGCACTGATCACCTTGTAGCATGTGAGACATGCTAGAGAATAGTTTGCCATCTGAACTTTCATTTCTCCTCTGATTCCATTATTAAGAAATATATTCACTTCATATTTATTAAGCTAAGTCAAGTCTTAGTTTTATTTTTAATTTAGACATACATCCTTAGTGGCATATTTAAGTGTTTCATAGTAAAGTACAGTAATGTTAAGTAAGTTTTTTTTTTTTTTTCTTTTCTTTTTTTTTTTTCTCTCTGTGAATTGTTTAACTGTGATTAACGATATCTCTTTAGATTTCTTCTCTCTAGGTGATAATTTATCACAGAGGTACAGGCCAGTTCCACAGTCAGAGGAAGGGCGGGCTTTGTCTTTATTGGGGTGTAAACGAAGTTTCAATATATTTGTTTTGTTTTTGTCTTGATAATAGAGTCTTAATCCTCTTGCAACTGATCTGTTCTCCTTAAATAAAAAACAAGTTCATCCATTCAGTAAATGCTATAGAGCAGCTTATTTTAAATAGAGGAGGCAGTGGAGACCAAAATAAACACCTGATTAAAACTTGCTTGGAGTTTTGAAACTATATTTTAGAAATGATTGCATCACCTGTACCTTTGAAATATTTATCCCAGTCTTGCAGTCTCTGAGTAAAAAGGACTAAAACATCACAGCTGGTTTGGATTAATGGCTCCGCTGCTAAAGCTGCACTAAAAAATTAATAGAAGGCTTCCAATCCACTCACAGTGTTACAGGGTAAAGCAGAATTTTAAGACGACATATTCTGGGATGAAAGCCTATGAGTCCATCCATTTGAGGGAGTAGTTGTACCCCACAATTCTCTTTGATTTGTCTAATTTTTAAAAATGACTGAAATCCCTGAGTCCTGTCACTGTCGTAGCTTGTTTCTGTTCTCCATTTCTGTATCCTCTTCATAACATGGTAACCGCATGTAGTTTCCAAACATGGCCTCCTTAATCCCTCAGAAAATGCTAGAAAAATTTCCTCATAGTTTGTATTCAATGCTGCTGTTTGTACATCCAAGAATATTTTTCTCCTGCTTGGTATTTTGTTATATAAAATGCTATTGAGCTTATACTCTTCTTGTTCTTTTGACTTATCTTAAATTTCTCTGCATTAAATTGCAGAAGCTCACTTATCTGCCAATATTCTTTTCTATCCACATTATTCTGAATTTTGCCTTCCTCCTTTGACTTTAGTGCTCTCTCACTTTCTACAAATCCCTTAGTGCATGTCATTTTATCAAGTCACTGAGAGAGAAAAAAATCAAAATTGGCCCTGTTACTGTCCTCTGTGGCAGTCTACGGCTACTTCCTCCATCTCAGACTGCTTACTACAAGAAAACCAGGGGCCAGATCCTCAGGTGATATAAATCATGGTTGCTGTGTTGACTTCTGAGACTCTGGCCCTGGGTCTTCAATACTGAAGTCCAGTCCTTCACTTTACACACAATCCTATCCTTTCCACATCCCATACCTACTCACATTGTTGTGGTCTTTTGTGCAGTGCTTTATCAAGAACTTTTCTAAATTCCAAGTAAAGTAGAAGCATAGCCAATATTATTATTATTGCTTCCTAAAAGAAATAATTTGTTTTGTTTGTCCTGATCTTTACTTTCATGCTGTTTCATTAACTAAACCAACTACTTTTCAGTAGCTCAGAGGTTCTTACTGTGTGTTCAGTTTCTTCCCTTTAGCTGCAGTCCAGCTTCACTGTTCTCGAGTCCCCCATCTTAAACACAAAATCTGTCTAGTCCATCAGTAAACTTCTGCCTTCAAAAAAGTTAGAGCAATTCTTCCAATAGCTATATTTATCGTTTTTTACGACATCCTTTTAAAATTTTGTGGCCGTTCCCATCTGCTCTGGAGTTCTGTCATCTGTAATCATTCTCATTTCTTAAATTCTCATTTCTTTTTATGGTATGGTGTTTGGGTCTTTAAAAAATTGTCTGTTTCCCTGAGACATGGCATCTGTCTGCTGTTTTCACCCAGTTTTCTGTGAATAAACTTTAATGGACCATCTCAGTAGTTGGATGGGTATCATCTGTTTTCCCCTCATCTTTTGAGGTGGAAGGCTGTAATATTAAACTGATCTAATACTCAATGTAGACTTTGAATGTGTCCTCTTTCTACTCCAGTGCTGCTGAGAATTCCAGTTAACTTCAGACAAATATATTGATGAAATGCGGCTTTCAGTTTTGAGGCTGCTTTCATCATAGACCAACAAAACTTCGTTTATACTGCCAGTCTCTTGTGTGTGGGAATTGCTAAAAGTTTATTCCTTTTATTTTAATTTTATTTTAGTGATGTCTTTTGCTCTTGTTGCTGACAGCAGAATTTGACCTGCTGGAATCTATTTTGGCCTGTATCTTTGTGTATTTTATATATAAACCTTCTCTACAATAGGCCTCTTTGGGCTTACCCAACCCAGTTGGATAAGCTTAGAGAGACACTAACTGTTATAGATACTGTATTTCTGTTTAACGCTTTAGAGCAATATATGGCTGCTGTCAGCACTAGCTGCAAAGCAAAATGCAAACCAAGGGGGAAAACTTGGGTTTCAGAAAAGCAGAAATGCACCCATATTCCATATGCTTTTGATGCTGCACCTTGGTTTTTTTTTCTTTCTAATTTTACTGCTGTACCCCTTAGCTAATTTAAAGAATGGCAAAACTGTTATATACTGCATGTGTTCTTACCTTTCCTGGGATTTGGTTATTCCACCAGCAGTGAGTGGTTGATGGCATGACTCAGCCTTAATGTTCTGTGAAATTAACCACTACTTTTCCACTCTCTAGGCAGTGTCAGCAGCTACAGCCTAAGCGCAGTGGTTCTCAAACTGTGACTGCAGAGAGTTCTCAGATCACATGGTGCTGGTATCTTCTCCTTTCTGGCTGCTTCTATGGGCATTGGAACCCAACTGCCTGTAAAAGCAGCTGGATTCTAGGAGGATCCAGTGGGATTGTTGCTATAGGTGAGAGGAGGAAATGAGTTACCCTTCGGAACACCAGAGCACCAGTGGTAGAGATGTGCAAGGCAAAAGGCTCCTGGGGAACATATACTGAGATTGAAGAAGGAGGGAACTAGGCAGCAAGCGGAAGGGATAGTAACAGAACAGATTGGGCAGAGATGAATTGACAAGCAAGAGACATGAGTGGTTGGTTTTTGTTTTTAAGGCAACCCTGGTTACTTTAAACAGCTAAATACTTCTCGTTTGCTGTGCAGGCAACTGCTATATTTGGCACAGGAGAGCTATGATTGGCAGGGGTAATGTCCATTAAGTGCTCTCTGTGTTAAGATGTAAGAAGTTTGAGAATCTCTGACCTAGGCTGTTAGTTTCTGAAGCTTATCATTCATCCATGGAGTGGTAAAAATTCTCATGCTTTATCAGCTACATTTCAAAAAAATTTCCTTTAAATTTGTACTGTTTTCCAAGAAAGTAAATACCCCCCACACACGCACAATATTTTTTGGGGAGGAGCGGGGGGGTTACTTTGCAGCATTAGTAACTGTAATAAGTGTAAGTTTTACCTGGGTTCCTAATCCTAGGATATATTTTGGTTCAAGGATGAGAGCAAAGCTGCCTTATTTTAACCTGCTGTTCCACAAACATTGTTTTTAGAAGTTGTGGTACAGTAACATTTAGGGTTGTGGTAGTGTTTATCTCTCCACCCCTTTTAGTGGATGGATTAGATACAAGAAGCTAAACATTGATTTTAATTGTTTCAGTTTGTAATGTTGCATGTATGAAACTAAGCTGAGGCATTAGTTGCCTGATAATTTATATATAAAGTACACACTACAGTTTTCTCAGAGGACTGATTTTTGAGAACTTCATAACACAAGCCTTGGTTATCTGAAGCCCCTGCTTGAACCCTTGGTCCGCCCCTAATACTGTTCATCATCCTGTTTTGTGTCACAACACCCTGCTACCTTGATTCACTCTTCGTCGTTGGCTAGGTTTTGGATTTATTACTTTCGAGGACGAACAATCAGTGGACCAGGCTGTCAACATGCATTTTCACGACATCATGGGCAAAAAAGTGTGTAGTTGTAGTTTTATTTTACCTTAAGACAAAACCAAGTCTTGGGCAATTGGCAATTTCACTGGTGAAATAGAATCAGTAATTTGTGGTTTAAACAGGGGAGATCCTAAAAAGTTAAAGAAAATCCAAATTCAGGGCTTTGTCCATGATGATGGGGAAAGTCCCTTGAGTTTGCATAAGACAATGGATATGAGGGGAACCTCTCCTTAACTTGCTGCCTATCCCATGGGAAGGAAACAGACCTTGAAGGCCTGAGTATTTATGCAAGTTATTTAAACAGTTCAGATGAGTCCTGGACCATTATACAAATAGCAAACTGCTCCATTTGAGCAGTATTTGTATCTGAATAAATTGCCTATATGAATAGTCATGGTTTATGCACTGCTACATGACTGCTCACTATTGTCCTTTTCAGCAGCAGGGATAGAAGTTAGTTTTAATTCTCATATGTTTGTAAATTGAGATCCCAGTGAAATCTCTGAGCTGGCTAAGGCTCGGTTTAACATACCACTCCTTCAGATGTGCATTTCATATTCCAATTTTGAGGCACTTTGAGGGGATCTGCCTTTATAGTCCTAAACTTTAACCCAAAAAAGACCATAAAACATCATGAAGGATTGGTTTTTTAAAAATTGGGTCACTTACTGTGAAACTTTGATACGAACCCACATATTCTATATAGTATTTAACCACAATGCAGTTAAGTGACCTCTGGTTGTTTCATCTTCATACTGTGTTGTCAGCACAAGGAGGTTTGATAGGTGAGGGATTCCGCCTTTCTACTCCTTTTGATTGTATCATCAACTGTGAACATTAAGATTCACCTACGGAAAATTTAAAAGTAAATGAACAAGTAGTTCCTGAGAGAAATTCCTAAATCTTAACTATATTGTGAATATCACAGCTTCTAAAAGGGAAATTCTGGTAAAATCAAAAATATTGCAGCTTTATACAGCTTACCCTGAATTTGAAAACATAGATGTTAGAAGGCTGTTGAAAATCTACATGAAAAGTAACCCAATGAAACTTGCATCAAAACCAAAGGACTTTGTCATAGTCCTTTAACTCAAACATTTTTCCATGTTGAATTCAAAAGATTTCTACAGCCTAGTATCTCTCAGGCATTTCTTTGGCTGACAGGTAATGTGTTCTTGTGGGTTAGTGCAAAATTTGCATTGTTAGATTACAATGCTCTATACAAAGCGCTTTAAAAAGTCACTGTTAAAAATTAAGTATTTAAAGGGTTACTACCCTATTTCGATACACTGAAACTACAGTCACATTGAGAAAGAGAATGGTTTACCAATTAATACAAATGAATTATCTGCATGAACACACTTTTGACCCAAACCTTGGAAGGAGGAACATGCGTAACTTTCTTACTGTGAGTAGTTGAGTAATCTCATTTGAATCAATGCAGCTACTTACATGAGTAAAGTTATGTGTGTATTTGCAGGATTGGAGCATTTATTTACTTGTTATCCTTTATACATCCATTGCTTTTTCACTGATATTACCTTAAACTTTGGAAGAACTACTTAAATTAGAGCACAGATTGCAAGGCAGTATGCCATTTATGAACAGAACCAAGGGATGCCACGGCTACTTTTTTATGGTTCTGTAAATCTGTGGAGAGCCCCCTTGTAAGTCTCTAAAGTGTCATAATCTTTTATGTGATCAGTTCTTGAGGTATTTCAATCAATTGCTACTCACTAATAGTGCCTCTTTAGGTCTCTATTTGCTATACAGTGGTTCCTGAACAGGCTCAGCATCAGAATTGAAATAATTTTCTGGGATTACCTTAACTATTTCTTGCATGACCTGGTCTAAAACGTGCACAAATATATGCAGTATTTTCCCCGGTTGCATGAAAGAAACCTAGGTAGTTCTTCCTCTTTTGAGTGTTTATAACTTTGGCCTTGGGCAGGTCTAGAATTCTCACCTTGATCCTAAAATTTGTTTGCATTAGGTTGTCCCAATCCCTAGTTTAGGAGTCTAACACTTCCAAATGCTGGTTTACAGGTTAATGAAATTCTGCCATTTAGATAAATGTAACATTGGATGGTCCACCCCCTTAATTGATTATTAATAGATGCTTCAAGATTTTGAAATACTTTTCTTTATAATTAAAAATTTATTGCTGAAGTGAATCTGTATCCATATGTTACTGAAAGTAGAAATTTAAAATTACGAGCAGGACTTTGCTTTTGTAAGCAGTAACGGAATTCCCTTCAGGAAAATGAGTTAAGACTCATTAATTTGAATTCTTTGAGAAATTCCCTTGGTTCCTCTCTAGCAGGGCCTTCAGCTGACAGAGGTTTGGTTACTGTCATGTATAGTGTCCTTGGGGCATCTTCAGAAGAAGGGAGGAGGAGAGGGAGGCCTTTGTCCTTGTGCTGTGTCAATTTCCCGTTTGTTCTGTAACATGAATGGTTTAAAGACCTAGCAGGAAGAATTCTGAATACTTTATTTTCCATACTACTCAGGCCAATTAGCGATTGAGATTTATTTTCTTTGTACTCTGGCATCCACTAAAATTAATCATAAAATAAAAAAAGACTTTAATTCAGCATACATGAGCGCTGAGTGTTTCATTAAATCAGAAACTGGATTTTTTGGTTGAGGTTTATATTGAATGTGGAGCTTATTTTAAGTAGGTCAGATGCACTTGATGCCTTGGGGCCCTAAGACATTTTATCTTTAAATGAAATAAGTTAAGCACTGAGGATTATTAACACTTTTAAAAACAGGAAGGTTTTTGTCACTGACTTAACACAGTATGAAGATTTGCTTCTTATTGACTCAACTGTCCATTTTTATTACTTGCATGTTTGTTTACTTTTTTGTTAGATGTAATGTAAGATTCTCTTATCACATCCATTCCCTCTGACATTGTTTGAGTTATTGAGATTCTTTAAGCGTTAGCCTGGGGAAGGTAAGTCTTTATCTTCCATTAGACATTTAAATAAAACCTAAGTAAAAAACCAAACAAACGAATGTGTGTTTCTCAGGTATGAACAGAGCTGAAATTGCAGGTAGATGGGGTGGGTTTAAACTATAACTTCCAAATGAACCCCAATCATCCTTAAATGTTAAAGCATTAGTACCCTTTTTCAGAGTGGACTCTTTGCTTGTGGAAAGATCTTTACTAAAATTGTTTTCTTCTTTGTAAATGTCACAGTGAACATTTAAAAAATAGTCTAAAGACTAAGTTAAAAAGATTGTGCCTATACGTTTTTAGCAAAGAGCCATTGTAAGAGGGTACTGCTGCTTTAAGATGAGCAAGCAAATGACTACTTAATACAATGGAACAGCAATTGTTTGTAGGACATGTTTTGCTTTAAATATATGTTGATATAGGACTTGTAATGTCTTACTATCGCATCTATTGTACCTGAGAAACATTTTTTAATTACTGGCCTAACTAGTTTTATAATTAAGTATTTAGACATAAGTCATAAGGTGCTAAGTGTAGTCTTAAGTGTAATTAAGGGTGTGTGTGAAGGGAAGGGGGGTGAACTAACCTACATAATCTCCTAAATGGCTAATCTGTTTGTTTAGGTGGAGGTAAAACGTGCAGAACCTCGTGATAGCAAAAGCCAAACCCCAGGGCCACCAGGTGCCAGCCAGTGGGGAAGCCGGATCATGCCAAGTGCTGCCAATGGCTGGGCAGGTCAGCCCCCTCCTACCTGGCAACAAGGATACAGCCCTCAAGGTACATTTTCTTTGGGAGGGTTTCAGAGAGCCAGAGCCAGTGATTCCTGTCTTCCTTAAAACTGGCAGTGTCTGTCACAAGCCATGGTTTTGTTACAGACCACGTTTAACTTGCATTATTCTTTCAAAAGGTAACAACATCTCATTAGTGATACAGATACTTCCAAGTGGAGTGAAGCCATCTATGCAGTGACACAGTAGAGAACTAAAGAACTCTGCATCTGTTTTCCCCAATTCTGCCTGGGGTTTTCCTTAATTTAATTTTTTCAGAATGATTTTTGTTACATGCTGCAGAAATCAATGGGTCTTGGCAGCACAAGTTCTGTTTCCTCAACATCCTCCATCCTGATTAAGTGGGGATCATTACTGTGATTGGTGCTTCATCCATTCTGTTTGTGTGGGGAGCAGGAGTACCAAATCAGCATGTTCTTTTTACTCAGTAATGGGGAGAAGTCAGGGAGAATTGCATGATTCTGCAGCTGTGGGAATGTGGGTGGCATGGGGCCCTGATTAAAAATATTTATGGAACACTGATTTTCAAAGATGAAATCTGAAATGAGTTTCAAGAGAAATGACGAGTGAAATATGAAGGAAAAACAGGCTATCTTGTGTCTTTGTATTTCATTACTTAGTGTAGCCTGGAAAAGTAACAAGCAGCTCTAGGGTTAGTTGTTAGTGGTGATACAGGGGAGCACTTAATGCATATAATTTTCTTGATTTAGCTTGAGCCCTTTGGGGCTGGAAGGAGCAGATGCTTGTTTTAGTTTTGAATGCCATAAAAAAAAAAACCCAAGATTTTGAACACACAATAAATGTGCTGAATTCATCTAAAGAATGTTTTCATACTATATGAAGAAATAAAGTGGCATAATTGAGACATCTAACCGAATATATAACCTGCCTTTCTCAGATATGAGAAATTATTACCATGGGGATAGGGGGTGGCGTCACCTTGTCCATTATGCCCCCATAGGATGGCTTACTGTTTCCCCATGGTACTTATTAACTTGAAAGATGCACCTGAGGCTTTGACAGTCTGCACAGATTTGCTAATCTGCAAACTCAGATTGAGAAACTAGATCACTTTCATCTTGGTTATTTGTAGGGAAAGGTATCATTATATCAGTCTGTGGGCGGGATTAAATGCAGGACTGTTAAATAAGTTAAACTTTCTACCTTCACACTGCAGCAAATATAAAATGAGGTTCCATGGTTCTAAAACACTTGAAATAGCTGAATGATAACTCTTATCAGCATTATATTTGAAACACCTTGTAACGATAGCTTCACCTTTGCAATCCTTAGTCTTTTTAAACAAAGTTATGGAATGACTTTTAACGCTAGAATATTCTCTCAATTTGAACAGTGAGTGTAATTTGAGTTTTGAGACTCCTGGACACTTCTTGCATTAGCTCTTTAACCAATGTAGAACACTATTTTTTCAGAATTGCATTATATGCCATTTTTAATAGAACAGTTTCAATATATAAGTGGATAAACTATCATTCTGTTTCATTGTTTTAGGAATGTGGGTACCAGCTGGACAGGCAATTGGTAAGTAGGTAACAAAAGTTTGATTGTTTAGTATATTGTAAACTGTAGAAAAGGCCAACTGGTAGTGCAGATGTAAATTGCTTTTCAATGAGAATTGATGGTGGCTGTAAATTTCTCAAGTACAGTGCTTCTAAGCTAGTTTTAAAACTCAACTTTTGAGTTTGTATTGGAAAAAAATATGGGGCAGGGGGAACAGTTCTGTTCTTAACTATTCAGTGTTGGGAATTGGAATACACCCTTTTGCTGATAATGCAATTAAACTGATACTGGCCATCAAGAAAATAAATACAAAAAAGAGAACTGTAGAGCTATTTACAGTCAGGGTTCTCTGAGTATTTTCCAAAGTTCGTATCCATAGAGGGGTTAGAGTTTCCGAGAATTTGGTTCCAAGTACGGTAACAACTTCTTTATTCTGTTTGAGGTAATTTTGACTTAGTATTAAAAAGTTGCCTTTGCTAAATTTAGATGAAGGCACCGCTGTTCTCACAACTCTGTATTGGATTTTCTAGGTGGGTATGGACCGCCTCCTCCAGGAAGAGGAGCCCCACCTCCTCCACCACCTTTTACCTCATACATAGTTTCTACGCCTCCTGGAGGATTCCCACCTCCACAAGGGTTTCCACAGGGCTATGGCACCCCTCCACCATTTAGTAAGTGTCCTCTGTGAGTCTCGAACCAATGATGTGCCATTGAACACAGGAACGAGTTTTAGTCAGTTCTGTTTGTCTTTGTTTCATGCCTTTCTGTGAATTCACTGGAGTCTTTCACATTTGATCCACCTGTGGATCCACTCAAATATTTGTTTTGTAACTAGAAATCAGTATATTTTCAGTTCATGTTTCTTTGAATCCGTCAATTCTGATCATATTAATAATACTTAGACAAACTGAGAGGTTATGGTATTATTACGTTTTGACTGAGGACTTTTATTTTTGACCTCTCCTTTCTAGAACTGAGGTATTCAAGATAGTAATACTGCATGTTGAAGACTAGAGACACAGGCTCCCTTGAAAATTCTAGCCTAATAAATTAGGCATCCTGCTCTCATTTGAATTTAAATGGGATTTGGGTACCTAACTCCTTTACGTTCCTTTAAAATTCCTATGCACAATTGGGTTAAAACTGGCAAAAAGATGCCCTTAATTATACAGAGTTTCTTGCACATCCATTATGCACCTGTTAGTTCTGATTCTTGTGCTTTGGGGAAGCAGCCTGTCCAGGATTTTGCAGCCTGTCCAGGATTTTGCAGCCTGAGGCTTTTGACAACTTCCTTATTTGGATGGATGAAAGGCTTTTTGGAGGGGTGTCTCACCATGCTTTTCCCTGCTCCCCCAGTACACCTTTCGGTACCTGTGTCTACCTCTTCAGCTATTTTTTGCTAGGTAAGATGGTTCAATTGCAGTCTGTGTAACAGGTATAAGATTTCACATCTCTTAAAAGACTTTAGCTGTGGATAGGATGACTGTCAAGAGATGGTTAAATCAATCCCTTTACATCAGCTGCAGGCAACAAGTAGTAATCTCTTTTCTGTAGACACCTTACAAAGGGTTTAGTAATAAAATGTTAAATTACTCTGAAGCCAAGTGAAAAGTCCAAGTGCTTTTGGCCTCGTAACATGTCACAGATTTTATGCTCTGCCTCTTATTTATCAGGTTTTGGATATGGTGCTCCACCTCCTCCACCTGACCAGTTTGCCCCTCCTGGAGTACCCCCTCCACCTGCCACTCCTGGGGCAACACCACTAGCTTTCCCACCGCCACCACCACCATCTCAGGCAACTCAGGACATGAGCAAACCCCCAACTGCTCAGCCAGAATTCCCTTATAGCCAGTTTGGTAAGTAACTGCATATAAAATACACTCAGAGTGGCAACCTTTCCCCTCAGCCCCAAGGTTCTGCTTTCCTTTTATTCATAATGTTTTGGTGAAAAGTCACAGTTTCCAGGAGCACTGTATTAATGCTGATAGCATTTGTACTAATGGTGGGAATGCCAGCTCTCAAGGGCCCCCAAAACATCCAATACTCTGATATCACAGTATTGTTTCATTCCTATTCTGCCTGAAGTATTGCCCATTTCCTGAATCGCTAAATAACTGGCTCTCTAAAGATCTGTGCAGTGGTGGAATAAGTCACCACTTGCATTCCCCCAAATGCTCAAATTAAAACCCTTTTTTGTTCAACTAACAATTTCACACTGCAAGGTGCTCAGTAGTTTGCTTCCTTTTCTGTTGAAATGTCTTTGGTTAACACAGTAGCAGCCAAAGGGAATTCTGGTAATCTTACCTCAAGGAAGATGCACTAGAATTGAAGCAAAGCACAGTGAAAAGGGCACTGAAAATCATTGAGTGATGGGGCTTGCCATAAGAGGGTGGGCTCAGCAAGGAGAACAGTGATACTTAAAAGTAGTATCTAATTATTCTAGAGTAACAGGAATTGACTGAGACAAAAAAATAATAAAGGGTATAGCAAAATCTGACCTGCATGCCCCTTTTGTCCCTGTTTCATGAGACTTGTTGAAATTGATGCAGCTAATTTAAAACAAAAGTGGATACTTACTAGGGAAAACTTTATCAAACTCTGGAGCTCATTGCTGAAAGTAGGTGATAAAGAATGATTTAGTAGGTTAGCTACAGTAAGACAAAATATGGGAAGTCAAAGTCTCGTGCTACTGGCTGAAAGATGACTATTTGTGGAGATCAGGAAGTAGTTCTTTCATTTTATCCTTGCACCCAAGCCTTCCATGAGCAGCATTGCCCAATTAACTGGGTGGGTGTGCCGCCTTCTTGATCGCTGGCTATTGGTAACCTCTGAAGGCAGCATAATACGCAAGGTGAGCCTAGGAATCAAGAATGGCCACTCTGTCCCTGCATTTTAACCACTTTTCCCCTGTGTTTATGCATGCCCTACTAGTCCCATATAAAATACCTGCAGAAGCTGTTCATTACGAAATGTCTGCTTCATAAAGTTCTTTGAATGGATTTTCTGTAGTCCAAAAAATCTGAAGTATAAGACTCCTGATAGGAGGAGATCAGCTTTTCAGTTGTTCTTGACATGCATAAGATGAGGGTGTTAGTTATGATGGGTTGAGTTAGAGGCCTGGTCCCCACTTAGTCCGGACTTCGGACTAAGGTATGCAAATTCAGCTACGTTAATAACGTAGCTGAATTCGAAGTACCTTAGTCCGAACTTACCGCGGTCCAGACGCGTCCGGAAGTCTCCCCCCGTCGACGCCACGTACTCCTCTCGGCGAGCTGGAGTACCGGCGCCGACTGTGAGCACTTCCGGGATCGATCCCAGAACATCGATGGCGTGCCGCCGGACCAGCCGGTAAGTGAAGACTAGGCCAGAGATGTTCCTAAGCTTGTGTCATAGACACAGTAGCTGGGATCGAAAGTTCCTCCAATTTGACTTCAGGTGGAAGATTTTCTTGTCTTGTTGGAAATGTGCCTCTGTTACATATAAGAGGAAACATTTACTCAATAGAATAAAAACTGATGCATACAAATGTATCTTGTCTCAGACTTGGTAGCCAAGTCTTTTAATACCAATAATTAAAATGGATCCAAACAGCAAAGGTATAATTGATTTATATATAAACTTTCCATACAGGGAACTCTGCTCTAAAGTTCCTGTTGCAAGACTTTTATGTAGTAACCTCCAATTATCATTTTAAAAAATTCACCACTCAGTTTAATTGACTGACTTTCAAAACAATGCTGTGAGGGATAGTTGGGGTGTCTGGTGTAAGGAATATGTAGTACCAGCTGCATCTTGTATAAATCATGGAGACATTTTTTCCTACAGCAAAATGCTGGTTGTAGTTAGTCCTTAGTGGTTAATGGATTTTTTGGGAGGAGGAAGAGGGTTAGATAATGTTGTTAAATGGATTAGTGGGATTAATCTCTCTCACCCCAAAATTCATGCCAGAAAGCAAACTACTTCTGTACAAGACTGCACTCTCACAGTATATGTACACAGTGATAGAAGTGTTCAACTTAGTATATCACCACCCAAGTCAATAACCTCTTCATGTTTATAAAGCTGTGTTTAAGATCTTTTTAACCTCTTTAAGATCTTTGGAACTTCATATGTCATTTGCAATTCAGCTAGCAGCATTGGTATACAAAAGGCAGTTAACAAATTTTTCATGTTTTCACTTAAATGCATAGAGTTTATAGACTTTAAAGAGGCATCAAAGTATTTAATCGTTTTGGCATTTACAGATTCATCCTGGCTTCACAGCATCATAAATGCTGCTATGTTTACAGCTGAGATAAATGTAAACACTCTAGTAAATTAAACTCTAACAAGGGTGTGTCTCCCTCACCCCAAAAAAAAATTATATCTCTGTACAGGGCTGTCTTGGGGTTAGTCACCCTGGTCTCCTCATTTCTTACTAGGGCTGGGTACCTATTCTCAAGACCCTTCAGGCTACGCGCCAATACTTTGTTTACACTCTTATGGTCAGGCTGAGCAGTGATATATCCTAGGTAGGTGGAGCCTATTTACAACCAATGCTCTTACTTTATCTGCATTTGGGAAATTAACTTTTGTTTCTTTCAGGGTCTCTTCTCTTTGAGGGTGGGTGAGATAAGTATGGTGGCTTGGAAATGTTTGCTTTTTACAGTTCAAGGATAATCTACTGTAAATATCTGTTAGTTGGCCTAAGTAAAAACACGTCGTTGGAATATGACTCCACTGCTGTTCGCTTCCCAAGATATTGCATTGGCAAGACTTAAATTGTCTTGTGTAAGCAAATTGCATTTAGTTACCCTAAGCAACAGAGTCAGTATCGCCTGCTACTGTTGACACAACTGACTTAGAAACCAGGTCACTCTGGAGTTGTGAATCAGCTATGTGTCACTGTTGGAAGTGACAATGCAGACCAATGGTGGGATAGTTCACTGGAGGAAAGAACAGTGCCCCCCTCCCCCCACATGTTTGTTTGACTGCTGGATTCCTTTGTGGCAAACAACCCAGCAGAGCTCTGGTTTTCGTAACTCTTCACTGGAAGCCATAATGCTGGTGAGAGTAATGTGATTATCTTTACTCCGAACCCCACCACTTGGCATTAAATTAATGCATTTAAGATTGCCTACTGATCTTTGTGTCAAAAACAGCTGAATTAGCAGCTTGAGAAATCTTCAAACAGGGAAGCCCATGCGCAATGCATCGTTGGGTTCGTTAGTGGTAGTAAGTCCTGTGAGACAGGCAGAGCTTGGAATTGAAATACCGAGGAGATGCCAAGAGACTGTTGCTTTGGATTAGCAGAGTTAAACCTGCTTTAACCCTGTGCAGACAAAATGTGAGTCCCAGAGATCTACTGAGTAATTCTAGGATTCTTACCAAGGCTGTCTTGCCTAGTGGAATTTCACGTTGATGCCATTGTAATGACTGACGGTTGTATTTTAATCACTAGAAATATTCTGTTAGATTTCTTAACTTCTTTTAGTAAGTTACTATTAATACACATCCATTTGCCTTCCAGGAATTTAGTTTTTTCCTCCAAACTGAAAGGCTGTCTCTCTGTCTCCTCTGTCATCCTGCTTACTCTAAACCTGTTGCTCCAAAATCTCTTACCTCAGCTCCAGATTATGTCGTAGAATGGAGGTTACAATCTCATTGACAAGGCAGGAGGAAGATGTGGTAGGAGGTAAAAGTCTCCTGATTCTGTAGTTACCTTTATGATCTCTTCAGGGAAAGGGAGCTAGTTGTTACCCTGTCAGAAAGATACTGATTTACAGAATAAATGAGCATGAAGTTCACAGAGGGACAGCTCACTTTTAGATTTAAAATGAGTAAGTCTGGTGAAACAGCTTAGACTAACTCAGTAGTTGTGTTAGTATGAATAGCAAGGGTACACAGAAGGGATGGCTATTCCAATATAACTATTTATCTGTTGCTTGTGTTTTTGCTACATTGGAAATATAGTCTGCCTGCTTAAGTTATGTGGGAAGTTGATGATAAAATAGCTTTTGCCGTTCTTTTGAGCTACCTTTGAGAAGAAACTTGCCACACCATTTGCTCATTTCAGCTGGTTCTGTGCAGCGAGTTAACGCCGGGGTAGGGTGTTGGATTTGGATGGCAATTAGCTGAAGTTCCCTTTTTAACCACATAATGGGGGCAATAGCAGCAATAACAAAGCTTCCTGATTCTGGTCTGTGGATTTGATGGAAGTTTATGGGAGTCCAGTCACCACAAACTTTGAAAGGGACACTGTCAAGTTGGGTTTTTTAATTGACAATTTCAGAAAATTCTAGTTTCTGATGCAACCATCATCTTAAAAAAAAATACATTCAGGGCCTAGTATTTAAAACTCCTTTTTAAAAGAATTTCCTACGGTTATCTTTATAGGGGTCTTTTCAGCAAAGGAAAACTTGACCATACACAGGAAACTAAAATTGGCTGTACACAAAATAAACCGAAAATCACAAACTCTCACTAACTCCTTTCAGTTACAAACATCAACTATAGTAACTGTCAAATTTTCAGACAGATGTTTCCCCATTAATCTTCTCTACCTCTGCTGAAACTGACAGAATGCTAGTTTTGCTAATATGAACACTTATCCATTATGGACTAATAGATACTACCAACCCACTTTACATAAGCCTCTGAACAGCAGTAGCATGACATTTTGGTCACCACCAGCCTGGGTAAGATTTGCTATAGAGTGAAAAGCACTATCTCCAATTAGGCATTCAGTCCCCTCTCCTCTCTGCCTTTTATCAGTTCCTGTATTTTCTACATGTAAATCCAAATAACTTGGTCAAATGTCAAAGCAACTATCATCTGGGTATTAGATCAGCACATGATTGTGTGTTCATAAGGCTGTGCATTGGTGTGTGTGGCATCAGTTTTGAAATGGTGCTGTGCCTCTACCTTTGAGCGTGTGGACTGTAATAGAAGCTTACTGCAGCCTTTTCCTCTTCTTCCCAGGTTATGGACAAGACTTGAGCGGTTTTGGACAAGGTTTCTCCGACCCCAGCCAGCAGCCCCCCTCCTATGGAGGCCCCTCGGTGCCACCATCAAGTGGCCCACCTGCAGGAGGAAGTGGTTTTGGACGAGGACAGAACCATAATGTGCAAGGATTTCACCCCTACAGACGCTAGCACATGCAGGGAGTCCTGTCCACAGTGGGATATCTGGTAGCAGCTGAACCCGGGAATCCCAGACTTCTGAACTTGTGACAATCACATACTTGATGGAAGAAAAATCTAACAACATTGGGGGAGGGGAATGGGAGGGGGGATGGCTTTTGAAGGCAACGCTGTGGGTGTTTGGACTGCAGGTTTTAAATATATTCCTTTCTCTAACCCATCAGCACAAATAAAGAAAATGTCACTGGTTCAAACTACAGGGTTTTAAAAATGTCTTCAGCTTTAATTCAAAACTTCAGGTTTCTTTTTTTGAAATTATTTTTCCTGAGCCTTTGTTTTACCGTATATTGTAAACTTTTATGTTTAAAGAAAAATATATACATTTACAGATTGTGAAATTTTTAAGAGAAATTTTCTACTATGTATGCTGGCTTATTTTTTAATTTAAAACAGGGTTTCCGTTAGCAATGTTGGAAGTGATGGTCCGTTTCAACCCCTTTACTTCTAACATAATGGTGGGGCAGTTGGTCCAGAAACTCTGGGAGTTAAAAGAAGAAATCTACTGAGTGTATTTTGCTTTTGTTACCTGACAGTATAGAACTGGTAACAATGCAGGTGCAGACTTGTTGATGCACAGTGTCACTTACGAAGTACAGCATTTAGATCTGTGCTTCAAACTCTTTAAAATCCTCTGTGGATTTCATTAGGGGTTAACGGAGGCCTTGTTAAGATGTAGATTTCCCTCAGGCAAAAGGTTTAGGTGCATTTTGCACTAACCAGTGATTACCCCTGGTTTGAATAAAGAGAAGTACATTTGGATTAGAAACATAAGCCTGTCTCCATTTTTTTTTTTTCTTACAAATTTTTCCATGTGAATTTGGGTTCTCATGAAAGTTGCCAGATTGACAGCCCTGGAAAAGAAGTCCTTGTGGGTAGAGCATCAGTGCACACTTACCCACACTTTTTGCTCTGTGCCTCAACCAGGACCTTTAGGTACTGCCTAGAAGTGAAAGCATAATGCACTCTTCATGCCCTTTCAGCCATTAATGCAAGTGATATGATTGGGCTGATGTGGGATTTGGACTGAGACCATTAAATTCATTTCATAGGCTACTGAAGAACCTCAGTAGTTTTAGGTCCGTACCAGCCTGATCTGGATTTGAACTGGTAATGTACAGGTGAAAGACTCAATATACCATTATGAGTCTCCAAAACCCTCTTCTGTCTCTTACATGTGCGTGACTATAAGCAGGAATTGATGCATTACGGTGCATTAGCATGTTAATTCAGTGATCTGCTTTAGTCTAGAATTAAAGGTGGGTTAAGTTTCAAGATTATCAGGCTGCAAAGTAATCTTAAGTCCTAAATGTAACATGTAAACATATACAAGCTCTTGATTTAAGAGGTGAGATCAAAGTACATAAATGTCTAATGGAAGAATATATCCATCTCAAAGAAGAGAGTGGGACTAACTCCTCTGAGATTTTTAGGTCCTTTTACCTCCCTGTATCAAGGATCTGATCTATGAAAAAAATCCTCCACTGCATAATTCCTGTGGAATCAGCTTTGTGCTGGTTTGAGCAGTGATAGTGGATTAAACTCCAATTGTTTGCAAACTGGTATGTGAGCTAGCTGCTTTATTCAAGAAAGTGCTTCGGGGCAGGTTGTAGGGAGCTAATGAACTGTGGTGTCACCTTCACAGAGCTGGGTTCATATATGGTTCAGAATGCAAACTAAACTAGTTTGAACTTGTAGGCTTGCGTGACACTTCATCGACACATCCAGAATTTACCACAAATCTCCGCCTACAGAAGCCACTCCCACTATGCCCAGATCTTCCCCAAACCAATTCATTGGCTTCCCCTGAACCTCTGTGTCACATTTAAGCTCCTTGTTCTTACCTTCAAAGCCCTGCATAACTTGGCTTCTGCCTACCTCTCTGCAAGTAACTAAACCCCCATCTTGCTTTTCTTTCTTCCATGCAGCCTCCTGTTCTGAGGTGCTCCCTCCAGCCTGAATTTTCAATGCCTCTGCTAAGTCCTGTGAACACTTCATTTGGCCTGTGAACCTTAGTGTTAAAACAGAGAACTAACTTTGCAGCACCAGCTCTGCCCTGTTGCTTCTTGATGTCCTTCAACCTTCCATCTTTCATCTGCTGATTGCGTAGATTGCAAGCCAGGGCTGGGTCCCTTGTCTTTGCATGTCTGGCTCCAACCTGCTTTTAGTGTTGTCATTGTACAGCACAGTAATTTGTACTTCAGAGACAACTGGCACATCTGGGGAAAGCTATGGGTCAGAATTTTAGAGACTGGATGAATTAGTTGCAAGCTTCTGAACACAAGTTGATGTAGTTCTATTAATGCTGGAAAATTTCACTTGCAGCGTTTCACATCTCTGCTGCTACTTGCTGTGTGTGAGTTATGCTTGTAATCTCAGTACAAATATAACAAATTGTGACACATATAGGGAGGAGACAATTCAAGTGAAGCAAACTAAGGCCTTTGTGTGTGTGTATGTCTGTATGTAATTTGGATGCTAGCAGTACCCTCTGATCCTATCTTTAAATGTCACTGGACCATAACTCAACTTGACCATAACTCAAAAAAAAAATGAAGCTAAATTCTGCATTGTCTTTGTATTGCTTAAACACTCAGCCTTTCTCCTCCTTGCACCCAACCACTGCTGCTTGTTCTCCATCCTCAATTGTTCACCTCTGATACTCCTAGGCTCTGCATCAAGAGTCCACTAGCTTCTGCTAACTCCAGGCCTGGTGCTTTAGTTGAGCGTTGATAACTCGGGGGTAGAACTAGCTTTTTTTTTTTTTTTTTGATGGGTGAAGCAAGCAGAAAAATGCTAAAATGGGATTTTAAATGGTAGGATAGATGCACAGTGAAAACAGACTATCCTAGTTGAATAGATGAACAATGCATAGGGAGGTTAACCCAGATTTCTGCCCTCTCCAGAGAAGAATGGTGGCTGTAGTCCCCTCTGCACCTCTTCCTGAGCCCCCGGTTTTGCAAAAGGAAAAACTGGAGTGACCATGTGAAGCAGGTTCCTGTGCAATTTCTGGCTGTTCTTGGAGCTGGTAAATTAGTTTCTATAGTGGATTAATTTACACTGATTCTCAGTGCTAAAGCATGGGGGTCTCTGAATGTTAAACAGCTTGTGTCCGTATTGTCCAATCACTGTTAAATGGGGAGTGAAAGCAGATCTTGCAGTGGCACTGTGCTCCTGTTGTGTTAATGTCACAAATGCCACCTCAGCAGCACGGCAGGCACTGGCAGAAGATGAACCGCAAAGCTTAAAGCAAAAACTGCATTATGGCCAGCAATCTGCTCGCTTTCCACTGCCAGCCTATGGTGGGGAGATCGGGCAGAAGTAGCTCTTTAGTTTTTTTTTAATTTAAAAGTTTGAATTTAAAACTATGCTGAAAGAACAGGAGTACGTGTGGCACCTTGGAGACTAACCGGAGTACTTGTGGCTGTAGCCCACAAAAGCTTATGCGCAAATAAATTTGTTAGTCTCTAAGGTGCCACACGTACTCCTGTTCTTTTTGCAGATACAGACTAACACGGCTGCGACTCTGAAAACTATGCTGAATGCATCTCTAATGACCCAGTTATTCAAGTATTCTGTGACCGTAGACCTATTTGTTAGCTCGCCTGGTCATCTATAAAGAAACACTCAAGAGACCTAAATTTTCCAGAGTGACTAGTGATTTTTGGGTGTCCAATTTGAGATCCTTTACATGGGCACGATATTTCAGAGCGGTGGCTCTCAGTCTTTAAAATCTTAGCTATTACTTGCAGTGAACAAGACTCTTCCTTCCCTATGTTAACTCCTACAATGACTGGAGTTTAGTAAAAATGTCATGGGTCTCGATTCACTGTTAGCCTGGTCTTTGCGCAGGAAAATATTTCCAAATCAGAATGGAAGGATTTTACATTTGGTCATTTAAACCAAAGCAAAGAGTGTAAAATCCTAGGCGTCTGACTTGGAAGCATTGTACTCTCATGTTGCATTGGGGTAACTGACTGCAACAAGGGGCAGGATAATGGAGAAGATCTTAACTCTTCTTTATTTGTGCTTTTCATCTTGTATTTTGTGCAGCTTGGAGATGCAAGCTTGACTGGATGCATTGAATTTCTAAACCAGGTTTGCTTTCCAGTTCTCCTGCACTTCAGCTGTTTGGAATTGCAACATGGCAGGGGCATGTTTTAAATGGTTGGACAGGTTTTGTTTAATAAACCATTAAATCTGTTTGAAGTGTAGCTCTGCCCAGCAACAGAAACTGAATCAACCTGTGCTAACAACTGAGCCAGCATTGTCTGCCACACCTTGGCCTAAGGCTTATGTGTGAATCCTCTCACAAAGTACAGCAGGGTGGAGGCTCTCCAAATTCTGTGAGCAAGAGCGAGAAATGCCCCAATGATAGTATTGGAGGAACAGTTCTATTAGGAAATCTGATCTTGGGCATGTCTTCACTGCACTTAACTCAGGTGTTTGGCAGTTGGGTCTAGACTAGTACAAAGCCCTATCCGACTTCTGGGGGCATATCCCATAGTTCTTTGGGCTGCTGCAGCAGTAAACCAAGATGCTTTGTGATTTTTTTCCCAGTGAATGGGGGTGGAGGGCAGGAGGGGACACTTGTCTGTTCTGGGCACAGGGAGGGAATTGTGGGAAGGCATTGGGGGACTATCAGTACTTGAGTGATTTAGCCTCATCCACACTAACAGTGGGTGAGGACCAGTGTGAGTGAAAGCAGCACCCAAGTTCCAATCCATGTCGCCAGCTAGCCTGGGTTCAGAGCACCACCAAACTCAGGTGAGAGGGTGTTGTGTGTGGACGGGAGAGGGCTTAGGGGCAACACCTGAGTAAGAACCCAGGTTAACTCTGCCTTGAAGACCTACCTAATGTGTGAGACAAATTCTCTGCTCCCTCCTAGATGAGTTGAAAAAGGACGGACAGTTTTATGGTGCCACCCACTGGGAAGCAAGGAGGTAGCAGTTCTGAAACCCATATAAATCTCAGCCATGTTGCCTCCCTTAGGTTTTCTTTGCCTCCTTATCTTGGAAGCACAGAGGCATTGCCTCCTCTTTCCTGCTCTCTCCCTCCATCTGGACTAAGGAAGGAATAGGAGACAAGAAAAAGGAGAGTAAGGAGAGAAGCCAGAGACCTGAGATTTCTGCTTCAGCCCAGGGGAATGGATAGAAAGCAGAGCTCCTACCTCTGCAGCGGAGCATCCTTCATAGTGGTCTCAGCTGGGGCCAGCCATTTAATCAGACATGGAAATGGCCGAGTGGTCTCTCCTACTTCTGAAAGGTGGCTACTTGCGTACCTGGGACGAGCACCCTGCCTAAGCGTTCTGCTTTGCTTCACAGCCTACTCAGCTCTACAGAAGCTTCTCTGCCTCCACCTGGACCTGATGTCTTGTTCTGGTAAGTCCTGCACTGATGGGGATTTCTTTTGCCTTGCCCTTTCTCAGCGGGGATTCCCCTCAACCATCTGCTCCTCACCTCCTGCTTTTGCTCCAATTTCTGCAGCCTCTTCATCTTCCTGGAATTCCATCCGCCCCTTCCCACCCTGCCCAGGCATCTGTACGGTTGGAGTGCAGAGCCGAAGGACTCAAAATCACCTGACAGCCTTGCTCCTAGCCCCTGGCGTAGGGGGCAGATTGTCGGCATAGCCAGAGTACTGTGATTATGGTTATTTGCTGCTTCCTAGGGCCTAGAGGGAGAGATGAAAAGCAGCATAAATTAGAGCAGCCCTGAGGCTGATCTAACTTACACCAAGCGGGCAAGCAGGGCCTCGGTATACTCAGAACATGGGGAGACCACAGGTGACACAGTCCCTCTTCCCTTCGTATCCCCAAGCACAGGAATAGAGTAACTGAGAATTGGTCCCACTGTGCTATGTTAGATCACTCACATTTTATTGAGCCACTATCCAATATCCTTTCTGTAATTTTCTTTTTTTATCTTAAAATTAATTTGGTTAATAAAGCTCACAAGGACTCAAATCTATATTCTAGCCAAACAACTAGAATCCAGCAGGGAGTGACTTCTTTTCTGAGAAATTTTGATGAAAATGAAGGGGAACAGTTTTGGTTGGGTTTTTTTTTTTTTTTTTTTTTCCTCAAAAACTTTCAGCTTTTCTTTGAACAAATAAATTGGAACCTGAACAATTTTCAGTTTTAAACTATTTATTTTTTCCCTCTAAAAATTTCATTTATGACAGAAATGGAATCTTTCCCATTTACCTAATAAGGCATTTTTCTGTTGCAAAATGCTTTTTAATAGAAATTTTTCGATCAGCTCCTAACCCAAGTCTCCAGTGAACTTATGCAAAGCATGGGCCGGGGAAATGGTTTATAGAAACTGCTTAACCAATAGCTATTTCCATACTATTTTTGCCCTCATTCTCACAGTTAACTTTATCAGTCAGGTTTTACAACACCCAAAAAGGGTTGGTTCCTGATCTTAGTCCCATGTTATTGGTCATCTCCCCACCTCCTTCCCAAGTTGATGGGGAGAGGTTCCAATATTTGTTTCTGGTGTGGGCACATGTCTGATCTAGAGTATCTTCTGTGCCACAGGACCACTGAATTGCCGCCATCTCTGGGGTGGGTGAAAGGTGACAGCCAGGACTGGCCTACAGTCCAGGGGAGTCTCCTAAAACCTCGGGAAATGCCTACTTTGAAACCCACTTCCACCAAAAAGCCCTTGAGGTATGGGCCAGGATTTGTGGGGGCTTAGGGCCGGCCCAGGTGGGTGAATACTTGGCAGGTAGCAGCCACCTCGGGAGTGATGGATTGTAGGTGGGACATGAAGAACCAGCACACAGCCCCTACCTCCAGAGAGTAGACAGACGGCAGACTTCTCTAGGATGTTTGCTTGGATTGAGGAGAGGGGTCAAATATCCGTAACATGGAATAGTGGCTGGTGGGGTATCAACTTCTGGGGCAGAAGCCAGGCAGGAAAGGTGGCAGGACAGAGCACCAGGCAGCGGCCAGGGGGACTAGGAGATCTGTTACTACCCTCTGTGGTAAGTCGAGCTGGATAAGGAGCTGCATGTGGGTGGGGGATGCCATAGGGGCCTCGGTGTGTGCCCGGGGGTAGCCACCTTGGGAAGCAGCCTGTGCCAGAGTGGGGGCTGTGTTCAGCTGGGGCTAGTCTGGAGCAGGGTGGGGGAATAAGTAGGGTTGCCAACAGTCCCTTTATTACTTCATCTCTGCTGAGTGCTGCAAAAAGCTACAAGAAATACCCCTGCACCGGTAGCTGAGTACTGGTTGTGATTAGTATTAACATTAGGTGGAAGAGTGGGGTGGGGGTGCTGAGAAAACAGCCCCCAGTGTTGCCAACCTTAGGGATAAGTGTGGGATTGGGGGGTGGGGGTGGCAGAGGAGATGGGGGCCAGCATGTATGAGACTTTAGAGTTTTAGGCAACAGAGGGTCCTGTGGCACCTTTGAGACTAACAGAAGTATTGGGAGCATAAGCTTTCGTGGGTAAGAACCTCACTTCTTCAGATGCAAGACTAGGGTTTTAGGGTATGTCTGGGGTAGGGAGGTGCCCTAGAAATGGATAGGTGAGCCATGTTGCTGCTGTAGGGTGACCAAACAGCAAGTGTGAAAAATTGGGACAGGGAGAGGGGGGTAATAGGAGCCTATATAAGAAAAAAAAAAAAAACAAATCGGGACTGTCCCTATAAAATTGGGACATCTGGTTACCCTATGCTGCTGGCACCCCACGTGCTGCGCCAGCAGGGATGAGCGAGACTAACACCGCTTCCCTCCTTCTCTCCCCGCCGCCCCCCCGGCCTACTTTCTTTTTTTTTAGCGGCGGCCCCTTTAAATCTCAGTGAGGGCGGAACGGCTGCGCTGAAGCCGTAGTGGGCGGGGCCTGCCCCTTGCCCTGCTCTCGCGATATCAGGCGCCGCCCGGACGAGATCAGCCCTTTCCGAAGAGACGCGGCCAAGATGGTGGGTGAGAGTGGCGTGGGCCGGAGCCCTTAATCCGGCTCCATCCGCTTCGGGGCCGGCTCGGCCGGGGCTCTGGGTGCCGATACCCCCGGAGGGCGCTGCCCCCTGCACGCCTGGGGCTGTATGGGCGGGGAGGGAACGGGCCTGGGCTTGGTTGAGCTGCTGCAGCCCGGTCCGGGCCCTGGCGGGGGCGTGGAGTCCCCCGTCTTCTCCGGGGCTGGGGCCCGAGCGGAGTGGGGGGGGGATGCGTTGTGGGGGGAGGGGGCCCGGGAGAAGAGTGGGGGGCAGGGATTGTGATGGGGTAGTTGGGGTGTGAGTGTTGTGCATGTGTCTTGGGGGGCTCTTGGCGGTGCTGCGGGTGTGTGCAGTGTAGGTCGGTGGGGTTGTGTTGTGTAGGCGATGTCTGTGACTCTTGGGGGGCTCTGTGTTGAGGGAGCGTTGTGTCTTGGGGGGGGGAGGGGAGAGTTGTGAGATTGTCCATGGACAATGTGTGGAGCTGGGCTCAGGGAACATTGTGAGCCTGAGTGTGTGTAACGTGTGCTGTGGCAGGACGGGGCACCCAGGGAGTTGTCTGGAGACAGGGTGCCAGTGACGCATGTGGTTGTGGGGGTGCTGTGTAATGTGGGGTGCTTGCTGGGGGAGGCTGATGGAACTCGTGGGCCGCTCTGGGGAGCTGTTGTAGGGCTGGGCCTGGTGCTGACGGTGGGTTTGGGGAGGGCGGTGACGCTTATGGGCTGGGAGCAGTCTGAGCAGGGTTGGTTTATGTAGGTTGTGCTCCTCCAGGCGAAACGGGCTCCAGATATGTCCAGTAACCAATCTCTTGTAAATATAGATGTGCCCAGTTAAGCCATGGGAATGCTTCACCCTTGGGGGGGGTGTTTCATTAGGTCTGTGTGCTCCAAAGTGAAAGGAGCATTAATATTTATCAAACAGTGAATCATTACGAATAATTCACAGCATTTATATTCTGTTTATATTCTTCAGAGCACTTTTACAGAGACTAATGAACTACCACGCATGTGCTCCTCTTCCCCCGGTAACACCTATACGTGGGCAATAACTGGGCTGGTAAACACATGGGAGCAGGGCAGCAAAGGTCTCTGGCAAAACGTCCCGCCTGCTTGGATGTCTTTGTAATTTGGAGGCCTCATCTGTTTTCCCTCTGGTTCTCTCCATCCAGGCGGAAGTCGAACAGAAGAAGAAACGTACCTTTAGGAAATTCACCTACAGAGGTGTCGATCTGGATCAGCTCCTCGATATGTCCTAGTAAGTAACTCTTGCTTATTGGCACCCTTCTCCCCCGTTACCAAACCAAGCAATGAGGTTATGTTAAGAGATGACGGCAGGTCTTGTGGCCAGAGCCCATGACTGGAAATCAAGCTCTCTACATTCTGTGCAACAGGTCTGTAGGCCCTGTCTTCACTGCAGAAGTAGCCAGGTTTAAACAGGATTGTGAAGTAGTTTGGGGCCAAGTGTATTATATGACTTTTATTTTCTCATCTCCTAACAATGACAGTGGACCATATTCTGAACCAAGTGTTCATTGGGATTAAGCTGTGGTTCCTTAATTTGGATAGAATAGCTTTTTTCCTATCCGCTCAGGCAAAAACCTTATAACAAGACCAGACCTTCTGTTTAGTTTCCCCATCTATAAAATAAAGACACTATCAATCTTCCTCCTGGAGACTTAATTTAGGGTAAATGCATTAATATGGGTAATGTGCCCTGGAATCTCTGAGTACAAAGGGCTATAGAAAAGCAGCATTTTGTTGTCCGCTATTTTACTTGCGTGTTCTGATAGAAGTAATTTGCCATATTCATTCGTATCGCTTAGTCCAAATTAAGGATACCAGAGTGTGGGAGGAGGGGTGGTGTCAAACAGGGGCCACTCCCCCATCATTCCATGGGCCCAGAACTGTGCAGGGGAGAGCCCCTAACTCTGAGGGCGCTAGGACCCAGGTGGGGTGCAGCTGCAGAGAGGAGCCCTAGAGTCCAGCTTGCAGGAAGGGGAGTTGACAGAGCAGGGACCTCTGGCCATTCAGAAAACTTTCTACAGTTTGTCTGGATGTTGCATCGATCGGCTGTTTGCTCCATCTCTCAATCTCTTCGCCTCAGCTTTGCCCCCCTCATCCACTTCCCTTCCTCTCTTTCTATTTAGTTAACCCCCTTCTAAGTAAACCCACCCTCAAAAAGTTGTCACACATTGTTCACTCTGCTTGTGGCCTTCCTTGATGTCATGGCTGACTGTCTTTGGGGCAAGGACCATCTACTGCTGTGTTTGTACAGCTTCTAGCCCAATCCTTGGTTGATCGTTAAGCAGTACCACAGTGAACATCATTAATAATTGATACATGGCTCTGCATCTCATTGGAATGTCCTCAGCAATACTGGACTACGGATTTGCTCACTCCTGAATCTTTCCCAACTGTGAACAAATGATGATTCCATCCTCCCACGGCTGGCAATAGAACCCAGGGGTCCTGGCGCCAGGTCCATTTCTGGTGTTTCGCTCCTTTCCTCACTGAATCTAAATGTTACATATGAGCTGACTCATGTTTAGAGTCCTAGAATATCAGGGTTGGAAGGGACCTCAGGAGGTCATCTAGTCCAACCCCCTGCTCAAAGCAGGACCAGTCCCCAGACAGATTTTTACCCCAGTTCCCTAAGTGGCCCTCTCAAGGATTGAGCTCACAACCCTGGGTTTAGCAGGCCAATGTTCAAACCACTGAGCTATCCCCACCCCCCCAGCTGATCTAGTCCTCTTCGTTATTTCAGCGAGCAGCTGATGCAGCTGTACAGTGCTCGCCAGCGTAGGCGTCTGAACCGCGGCCTGCGTCGTAAGCAGCATTCCCTCCTGAAGCGCCTTCGTAAGGCCAAGAAGGAGGCCCCTCCCATGGAGAAGCCAGAGGTGGTCAAAACTCACCTGCGCGACATGATCATCCTCCCCGAGATGGTGGGCAGCATGGTCGGCGTATACAACGGCAAAACCTTCAACCAGGTGGAAATCAAGGTGAGCTGTGCAGGAGCGAAAGGTTTAAATACTGCCTGATAGCAGCAGAAACTTACCAGCATCCTGCTTGCTTAGGCCCCGTCTCCGCTCCTGAATTTTCCTGTAATGGATCGATTCTGAAAGGGTAAACCAGTTGCCCTTTAATTTGCTTGAACGTCTGTTCCAGTTGGAGCTTGGCCAGTTCCCTCTCTAGGAGGAGAGTCTCTGTATATGGGGCTTTAACACCTATGAAAGGCAGGTTGTTGTGGGAGGTAAACAAAAAAACCACCCCAAAACTTTGTCATGAAATCATTCTCTATTTTCCTTTGAGAAGGTGGTGTCTGACTTCGGGGAATGTGCTACATACAAGGCTTTTTCTTCTTAGCTTGTTAAGACCTAGACTGAAGTTTTGCAAGAGGTTGCTTGCCCGCCTGGTAATTCAGTGAATGAATCAGTTGTTCATAGTGCTGCTGTGTATGAGAGAAGTAATCGGGGGGAGGGTCTGCCTGGAGTTAAGAACATGTTGCTTCTTGCAATGTAGACAGACCCTTTGGGGCAGTCCTGTATTCCCTCACCCCTACGCTTACCTGCCTGGTGGTGACCGAGCAGGGGCTCCGTTACAGAGCCACAGAATGTCTTGCTGTAGCGAGAAATCCGACTTGCCGATCTAACGGGAAATGAAGTAGCCTGCAGGTGCGGTGTGGCGTGATCTGATATTACAAGGAAGGATTAAACAACTGACCAACATTTTCTTTGCCTGCTTTGTTTGTGGTTGAAATCTAACCTGAAAGCCTGTTGAAGGGCTTAAGGTAGATCAACCTGTTTGGGCTCTCTGGTTGGGGGAATGTTTTGAGTTGGACACGTGGGGGTGATTATTTTTTTTAAAGGCACAGGTGGCAGTTAGACATGAAATGGGAGTTAGACACCTGGGATACTAAATCATAACTGGAAAAAGCAACCAAGAGTCCTGTGGCACCTTTAAGACTAACAGATGTATTGGAGCATAAGCGTTCGTGGGTGAATACCCACTTCGTCAGACACATGTAACTCATAACTGCCACTTGTGCCTTTCGACATCTCCTTTGGCTGTCTATCAATGTGGATTGCTGTAGCTAATTACAGTGGCCTAAACATAGCCAAAGCCATGTTTACGCTAGGAGTTCCTTAGCACTGCAGTTCTATTGGTAAGCGCTCCTAGCATGGACGCAGCTAATGCCCCCAAAACTGCGCTTTTACTGATCGTTTAGCCCACCCCAAGCAAAACAAGCTTTGCTGGTATAAGAGCATCTGCATTAGGGCGATCTGTCAGGGATCGCACCTTTTCACACCCGACAGACACAGCTGTGTCAGCAGAAGTCTGTAGTGTAGACAGTCTTATCTGCCAGAGAGGTGGGAGTGCTGTCTGGGGAGGGGGCAGGAGGGGCATTTTTGAATATGATAAGGAAGAGGAGGATCTGCAGCTGTGACTAGAGCTGTCTGAATACCGAAAGAAAAGGGAAGTGGCAAGGTGTGCTTGCTCAAAACAATAGTATCAGTGAACCCTGGAGAAGTCTGAAGGCTGAAACGTTTAGATTGTTATTCAGTGAAAGATCAGTCAGTCTGCCTGGATAATTTGGGAACAGAAAGAGGGTTACATTAATTCAATTATCAGGGGGTAGCCGTGTTAGTCTGTATCTACAAAAACAACAAGGAGTCTGGTGGCACCTTAAAGACTAACAGATTATTTGGGCATAAGCTTTCGTGGGTAAAAACCTCACTTCTTCAGATGCATCTGACGAAGTGGGTTTTTTACCCACGAAAGCTTATGTCCAAATAAATCTGTTAGTCTTTAAGGTGCCACCAGACTCCTTTGTTGTTTTTATTAATTCAGTTGGCTGCAAATGGCATGCCCATCTCTACCTGTACCAAGCACCTGATAGATGCACGTGGAGGTACTGTATTTTTAAAGAATAGTTCTAAACAGTCATCCCAGAGCTCTGTGTCATGAAATCCAACTTGTCTTCTGATGCTCTTTAAGGTCTTTGCAGGGTACTCTCCCGTTTGAGGCTCTCAGCTGCTTGTCACGTCAGATCAATCCTGTTTCTGAATAGTCACCCTGTCTTTTCTCTTGCAGCCCGAGATGATTGGCCACTACCTGGGCGAGTTTTCCATCACTTACAAGCCAGTGAAACATGGCAGACCTGGTATCGGTGCCACCCACTCATCTAGGTTCATTCCTCTGAAGTAAATGATGCTTTGGGAAAATGTTTTCTATATGTAAATAAAGAAAATGCTCCTGCCCGACACTGTCTCTGGTCTCTCTCTGGGTAGGATCTTGAGAATTTCCCTTCCATTTGGGCTGTGCCTTCTGAAGGTAAATGCCACTAGGAGCTTGTGTGTAGGCTCGGGGGTCCTGTAGAGAATCTGGGTCCATGTGTCTGCATAAGCTCACTGAAAACGCTTTGTGTTGTGCAAATGGGGACAAGTCAGGTGGAGTATCCCGTCCTGACGCTGCAAGCGAAACTCCACCTGTCTTGTCCCCATTGCACAGCTTGTTGGTGAGTTGGTCTAGGAATGTCCTCTCTAATGGCGGGTGGGAGAGGGACTGGGCTTGTGCTCTAATAAGCCGGTTTGCAGGTCTGATGAGAATTTTTCAATGTTTCTTTTTATTGTTCACGCGAGAAATTCTGATGCGGTCTAGCCCGGGGAGCCTGACTTGAAGATTGGTGAAATGACATCACAACTGCTAAATGTGGGGGAGGATGGCTTACGCAGACTGTTCTAGAATTACTGATTCCAGTCAGTAGCCATTTGGAGTAGAGATGGCCCCGATAAAGATTCGAGACCCTCTCTTCAATGAAGGGATGAGAGCTCATTATAAACAACTAGGGTGACCAGATGTCCCGATTTTTTTGGGTCTTTTTCTTATATAGGCTCCTATTACACACTCTCCTCCCCCCCCTTCCCCTCTCCCTCCCCCCACACACACACCCCTGTCCCGATTTTTCACATTTGCTGTCTGGTCATCCTGTAAACAACCCATATCCTCCTGCAAGACTAGAATCAACAGTCTTGGTACTTAAAAAACAGGAGTAAAATCCTTTCACACCTCTTTGTGGTATGGTGTGGGGGGGCAGGCCATGTGCCCAGTCTTCTGGAATCTTTTAAGCACATATTGAATATTAAAGAGAGGCAAAGATGAGGTTTATTGGCTGTTAGATGTTATAGTCTGAGGAATGCACTCTGGATTCTTAGATGTCGATACCCTCTACCTCTAAAAATTGTCAGTATGCTAGTGCTGCCACTTTGAAAGCTATTGAGTGTTTTTTGGTTTGGTGTCCCAAGTATGTTCCCCTCCTGTGCACAGCTGCTTTCTGTACTAAGGTCTTGCTTGTTACTTCCATGAAGATGCTGATACAGAATAAACAAATGTGGTTACCGTGGATATCTGAAGGATGTAATAATCTGTGGCTGACAGAAAAGGATGAAAATAATTTTTTCCAAGCTTCCATGACATCCAAAAATATGTAATGTTACACCTCTACCCCATATAACACGAATTCGGATATAATGCGGTAAAGCAGCGCTCCGGGGGGGCGGGGCTGCGCACTCGGGTGGATCAAAGCAAGTTCAATATAACACGGTTTCACCTATAACGTGGTAAAAAAATTTTGGCTCCTTAGGACAGCGTTATATCGAGATAGAGGTGTATAATAAACCCTGCAGGTCAATGATGCATCCCAGTGTGCAGAAAAATCTCATCTGGCATAATCTACGGGTAAATTCTAGAGAAAAACACTGAAGATGGACTAGAAACGTGAATGCAACTTTTCTTTACGTGGTCTGCCCCGGGAAATCCCGTGCTGGTTTCATTAATTGTACTCTTGAGAGGTCCAGAATCCTTTTCCACTAAAAACCAAACACCTGTATGGAAACTAATCAGAGTGGTTTCATTGTTGGGTGTGTGTAAAACCGGAAAGAAAAACAGCATTGAATAAATGAAACCCTAATGGGACTTGTCTAAAATACCATGTCCTGAGCATGCTCCCCTACAGCTGCATTGCTTTCTGTAGCACAATTTTCTTTAGAAGTAATTGATACTCAATTGAAACAGGATTTTACTAAAGGTTCCCAATGGCAGAAGCATGGTTGTAAAAGGGCTTGTGTATTAAGACCCTGGTTCTCCAATCTTCAATCCTTCTCCTGACACAGCTCTGGTCACATCAGTTTTTCCTTCTCTTGTCTAGTAATATTAAGGTCAAACAGAAGTTCATGTGGTTTGCCAAGACTTTGTTCTAGGGTCTAATCCCAAGTGGGTTCAACAGATTCCCCTCTGCCTGTGGCAGCAGGTGTGTGAAACTTCAGTCAATGACCCAAACAAATGGTAGCCCCTTTCCTTGTTCTGCAAGCTACTGGGTAGTGCTGGTTCCTTCCATTCCCTCAGACTGAAATGCAGAGAGTTTTGGGAGCTTCCTCTAATTACATCTCATGATACCATGTTTTAAAACACAGGGGTTGGAGCAACCTGGCTCCTTTTCAAACTACTGAGGGCTCCCTTTGGCCTGGGCTTTTCTAGATCTTGCAAGGTAAGTGATATCGAGCTTGGATACCTCTTGGCTCTCGCACACTACAGCTAGTGGGGGTTGGGATGAATCCTGGGTGGTAGGTAGAATAACTTTAGTGTGCCTAGTATGAAGCTCTAACCGTTCTATAAGGCCTATAACTGAGACGGTGATGCCACTTTCCTGGCCACGTTTAACGGCTGCCCCGTTTCTCCCCAAAGGTGCCTGCACTTCAGTGGTAGGTCGATTTGTAAACTAGCCTGGGGCATTTGGGGCTGAAAGATGCTACATAATGATCTCGTCAATTGCTATCCCTTCAGTTCCCCATGCGGGGGCTTGGTAACGAACGTAGCTAATTCGGCTCAGGTGAATGGGAACTACCCTGATGGCTGTTTGACGGCCGGTGTGAAAAGAACAGGTGGGTCTTATTCCATTTCCTATGAAACGTGTCTGCAACATCACCACCATGGCAGTTTCAGCAGAGAAGTCAGGAGGACTTGGACACCCTTCAAAAGATGGACTTTCTGCAGCCAGGCAGAGAGAGTTTCTATTTGTATTACCGTAGCCCCTAGGAGCCTTAGTCCTGGAGCAGGACCCCACTGTGCCAGGTGCTGTACAGACATAGGACACAAAGCCAACCCCTGCCCCAAGGAGCCTACAGTTAAATATGACAAGATACAGACAGAGGTGTGTTAGTGGGAAGCTTGTATTGCTGTACCTGTTGTGCAGTTTGGCCTTGATCTACCAAGCTAGGACCTTTCACCAATGCTAGATTTACCTCTCCCGTCCCTCCCCCACCAAAACATCTACTGCAGCCTTGGTGCCTGGCCCGGCGCCCGCAGTGAACACATCATAGCTGCCATCCATTGACTTGCTCTTTGCTGGCTTATGACGGGGGCGCCAGGTCAGTTAGCAGCAGGGTTCAAAAGGGAATCTTTGTGGCTGGTTCCAAAAAGCCTTTTCATGCTCTACCAGCTTTGTTCTCTTTGGAATAGCCTACATTCAAAAAGAGGCTTTGCACCCTCCCCTTGTCCCCGAATGACTGCCTGTCCAGGAGCTTAAACAATAACCGAGGAATTGGATGGCTTTAGAAAGGAGAGAACTGGGTTGCCTGGTGTCGGAATGTCCTTTGTGCACCAAACCTCATCTCCATCTGAATGGCTGGGGACAGGCATTCACTGTTAAGATGTAGCTATTGTATCTATTGCATCCATTTGTTTTCCAGGTGCCCCAGCAATGGTCTGATTAAAGAATGCAGCTCTCTTAACCCATTAGGAGCATCAGTGCGAAGGAAGTTCTATTGAGCCCTCCTGCATAATAACGGGAAACCGGGGATGCCACTGCGGGTACAGCAAAGTGCTGCGGGATCCCGGAAGAGGAACAGCGATTCTCTGTGCCTGGTGTGTGTGTCCGCTACTCTTAACACCATTTTCTGCTTCATCCAGCAGAACCGTGTCCCCAGGTGTTTTACGCTCTATAGATCACGCCGCTGCTGAAATGCCAGCAAGCCACCCAGAGGCGAGTGCATGAGCGGAAATATTGCTACATGGCCATTACCACGGCTCCAGGAACTGTCTGGATGACTGATGTTTGCACGGGCTGTTGTAGTAAAACCGCATGACCTCCAGGCTACCCCGCCTGAGAGCCAGAAGGATATTTGCAGGCCAGGCTGGCTTGCAGCCAGGTAGTGTTTTTTGGCCAGAAGATGTCGCTGTGAGATTATTCCCATTTGGTCAATATTTCTGGAGATCATGTGAAATTTGCTTACTGCCTCTTTCACCGGTGGTCAGAGAGGATTAGCATTGCAGCGCGGGTTTGGCTGCTGGGGTCAGAGCTTTTAACCCTTCCTGAGAGGAAAAGTCTCAATCAGATGCCCAACTCTCAGTTAGAACGTGGAGGAACAACCTGAAATTTCCTAGCAGCTTTTTAGGTTCATTCGGCTCTTCTCTATCGTCTTCTCTCAGCGCACTTTCCAACACACGTGGCTTTTAAATGTAGAAGCCTGGGAACTCCGAGCCGGAGAAGCCATCCGCATCCAGCTCCTGCCAGTGCAGGGTGGTTCTCCAGGGAGGAAGGCTGGGTTTGGAGTTAAGACATTGGCCTGGGACTACTTGGCTCTGCCACAGACTTCTTGGCTGGTCTTGGTCAAATCTCTGCACTTACCCTGCACCTCCATTCTGTAAGAAGAGGCTAATATTTCCATGCCCTGTAGAGGAGGTGTGAGCATAAACACTGACTCAGGCCTGCTGGTGTGGGCCATGTAAGGAGATAAACAGATAGAGCTTTGTCTGCTCCAGCTCTAAATGTCTTTGGGAGATTATTCCACACAATCAGCTCGGCCCTTTTGCAAATATTTCCTGTTACCCGGCTTAAATTCCCTCGTCTAAATGTCATCCTAGTAGCTGTATCACGGTAGCACCCAGGGGCCCTCAACATGGCACCAGGCCCCATCGTCCTCGGAGCTGTATGAACAGCACAAAGAAACGGTCCTTGTCCCAGGAGCTGCCAGCCTTTGTTCCATGAGGGTCTGATCTGCTGGGGGTTGTTTCAGAGTCGCTTTAATTGTCACTCTCGGGCGAGATTGATGGAGAAATGACAAAACACGTGTCCTTTACTCCCATATACATGCCCTCCACCACCGTCCTCGTTCTCCCTCTGGGGTGATTATGCAACTCACCCTAACACAGAGTGTGCCTTTGTCCCCTGCTAGCGGGGGGATAATAGCCTAGTGGTGCTATCAGCCGGAGGAGTTACTCCTTTAGCTCAAGCAATGGTGGCTCCTCCTAGTTAGCACTGAAAGTCATGGGCTCAAGCCCTGCTGGCGACCCAGCGGAGTCACCATGACACCTGGCCAGTTACACGCGTGGTTTCCTGGCTGGGCCTTTTCGCGGAGCTTTTCCAGAAGCCTCCTGGAAGATCTGAACGGCTGCGTGCTGCGTCCCCAGCAGACTGAGCAGGAGACAAGCCCAGGAGGAGCCGGCCATGAAGTGGTTAAAGGCGTCCTTCTCCCGGGCATTCAGGATGGCGCAGGTCACGGCCGGCGGGCAGGGAGAGGGAGGGCATTGCACTAGCACGGGGAAGTGGCTGTAGAGCGTGTGGAACGTCACCAGGAAGATGCCTTCTAGGACAGCCTTGGCCAAGAGACTTCCCAAGTGCAGCCAGAGCCGCGGCTGCTTACCCCGGAGTGTGGGCTGCCGCCAGCTGCCCATGCCCTCGCCGTGTGGGCGGAAGTGCCAGGAGCTGGCCAGAGCATGGCTGAAGATCACCGCCAGCTGCAGCGCGAACAGGCTGAAGGGCGAGATGGGGAAGGCGGCGTCGAAGCAGGTGCGGCGGCAGCTCTCCGCGCTGGCGTTGCAGGCCAAGTCCCCCACCTCGTCCCGCCACAGGGTCCTGGCTCCAACCGCCAAGGTGACCAGCCGCAGCGTGAAGACCACAGCCAAGCCAGCCCGACACAGGCGGGGGGCGTGTGCGCTGGTGCCGCTCAGCAGGCTTGTGACGGCGTCCACCTCCATGGCAGCCTGTGGGGGGGGAAGGAGAGATGTAGGTGTGTGGTGCAGAGGAGTATAGACGGTAGGAAAAACAAGACAATCCCCCACTTCATCACACCTGGCCTTTAGGGAGCGTGAGGAGGGGAGACACAGGTTAGAACCCTCTGGATTACATTAGAAATCAGCCGAGTCAGAGCCTTAGAAATACTGTCGCTTGGATGGAAAGACAGGTAATGGGGGATGG
The DNA here is from genome assembly GCF_027887155.1 of Malaclemys terrapin pileata. Lineage (NCBI taxonomy): Eukaryota > Metazoa > Chordata > Testudines > Emydidae > Malaclemys > Malaclemys terrapin. Next base: position 13,765,136 of record NC_071528.1, read on the forward strand.
AAGGTGTTAGAGAGGAAGGCCAGGCTAGTGACTAAGGCATGGGCGTGATCGTTGGGGGACCTGGCTTCTATTCCCGGCTCTGTTGCTGACCTTGGGCAAGTCACGTCCCTGCTCGGTGCCTCAGTTTCCCCTCCCACCCTTTGTCTATCTGGTGTGTTTAGATTGCAAGCTCTGTGAGGCAGGGCCAGTCTCACTGTGTCTGCAGCACCCAGCACGATGGGGCCCGGCTCCCAGGCTCGGATCGTACGTTTAGGACACGCACCCTGTCTGGGCGGGTCGTGTTGCGTTAACAGAGAGGACTCCACTGCCACAGAGAGCCAGGTAACAAGCTGCTCTGGCTGGAAGGATCTGGTCTTTGAGGCTCAGAAGGAGAGCTCAGCATTCGCAGGGATGAAGAGGCTGGCGGAATGTGGGCTGGGCTGGGCTTCGCGTTTGGCCTCTGAGCAGGGATGGTGGGAGCTGCCTGCCTGCTTCCCTAGGGGAAGAGCGTCCCAAAGTGGGAATATTTTGTAATGTTTTTGAGTCCTGTTTGTGCCTCAGTTTCCCCATGTGCTGCATTGTTACCCAGTGGGATGGAAAAGGACTTTGCTTTCGGGGCAGGCGAAGAGAATTAGGCGTGGGTGTCACCTAGCTGTCCGGGCCTTAGTCTCCAATAAACGGAGCATCTGAGAAGACAGTGGTGAATCCAATCGCCAGGACATTGGAACCTAGCAACCAACATCCCCAAGGGATATGGACTTCCCCATCTCTCCTCTGGGCAGATGAACAACAATCCCCCAGCTGGAGATCAAAGGACTGGTGTGGGGTAAGAGCTGGCTGCTGGAAGGAGTAAGGGATCTCTCAAAGGAGGTCAGACAGAGCCTGAACCAAGGGGTTCCCCGCAGCTTGGCTGGGCTCTGGGCTAACCAGAATGGGCTCTGCTTTCCCCTCCAGTTCTCTAGACTACCCACAGAACTTCCAGTTAATGAACGAACCGGACTCTCCACAGCGCCGTGTGTGGGTGTCACTGCAAATGCTGGGCGAGGAGCGTTGTCTCCCTGAGGGGTCTGTCTCAGTGGGACTCGCTGAACGGAGCTCACTGTGTGGTCCAGCTGCCTGGCTTACCCTGGAGGAAGAGTGGGACCCCTAGGGGGGTCTGGCGCACTGACCGGGCTCCTCCTAGAGACTGTTGCGAGGCTGGGGCCGTAACACCGATCCTGTGGAGCCGAGAGACAGAGCCTCTGCCTGCCTGACCCGCGTCAGTCCTGGGACAGACCTGAGCCTGGCAGGGAGGCTGCACCGGCCCTTGGCTAGATGATCTCCAGGCGGTGGATGAAGATCAGGTATTGTCTCTGCTGCTACGTTGTTTGATCTGTCGATACCACTGATTGCGAGGGGCTGGACACTCACTTGCAAACCCTACGGGGATAGGTGGGGGCTGCATGTTCCTACCTCCCTGAGAGCCGGCAGAGGGAAGACTGCGTGATTTGCTCTTCTGCCTCAAGGCCTGTCTCATGTGGCATTCTGCAGGGCTCCAACTTCTCTTCCCTCCCAGAGGAGTAAACTGAGGCACAGAGAGGGGAAATGGCACTCATTTACCCAGCATGTCATTGATAAGGGAATCCTGGATCCCCCCTCTATTCCAGTCCCTAGACCCCATGCCCCTCCCAGAGCTGGCAAGAGAACCCAGGAGTCCTGACTTCCAGCCCCCTGCTCTGAGCCGCTAGTCCTAATTGCTAGAGCAGGGCGCAGCACCCAGGACGCCTGTCTCCCACTCCCTGCGCCCTTGCTACAGCGAGGTTCCAAGGAATGGCTCAGGGGGCACGGGGGTGACCTTGCCCCTTGCAGCTTTGGAGGAGAGCTCTCCTCCTCCCGCGTCTCTGGGCCCTTCCTGCAGACCAACCTGCCTGTGCCCCGCTGGGTTCTTTAACAGGCCCGTTGGAGGCGGTCACGTGACAATGATTTCTGCTGGCCCATCGGGGCAGAGACCCTGGTGGAGCTTCCACCCCCCACGCCCCCATCCCCGGTCAGTGGTGGGAGGCGACGCTGCTGCTGTTCTTGCTTCTCTGCATTAGTTCATCCGGAGTTTGTGCCTCATGGTCCCGATCAGAGCCCCAGGGGCCTTTCCCTGTATTCAGAGCTATGACTCCATCCCTCCCTACACTTAGCCCGGTGCAGGGCCTGGCCTTCACCCGCTGAGCTGCTCTGGTAAGCCTCATGCTGGCCATCTCAGTTGGCTGGGATTGTACAAGGCCTGGCTAGTGGGGGAATGGCTATTGCTGGCCCTGTGGCCTGGGAGCTAGGAGACCTGGGTTCTATTCCTGCCACTGACCTGCTGGGTGACTGTAGGCACGTCCCTGCCCTGCCCCGTGCCTCAGTTTCCCCTTCTGCCCCTTTGCATGGTTAGATCGGGAGCTCTTTGGGGCAGGAACGGTCTCACTCCGTCTGTGCAGCGCCTGGCACAATGGGGTCCTGATCCGAGCTGGGCCTTCAAATCGTCATCTTAGTTACTAAGACAGTGGAAATCAGACAAAGGAGAAGGGAGGGGAGGTTGCCCCCACGGAAAGCTGACAGCTGATCCTTGGGAAGGTGGGAGGAGGGGCTTTAACTGCGCAGGAGTGGCCCAGGCATGGAATAATTTGTTCCTGAGGAGTGAGGGGCAGTGGGGTGGGTTTGGACTGTGGGGCATCAGCAGCGCTGAGGGTGGGGATCCCGGAGCGGGACTGGCAGGGGGCAGCAGTTCAGGGCGTTGGCAGAGCTGTGTAGAAGAGGAGAGCCCAGGACTGGAACAGCAGCGGGGGGCAGTGGGTGCCCGGAGCGAGGAGCACAAGGAACGCTTGTGCAGTCTGTGGCCAGCGTGCTCAGCGGCAAAGGAGATGAAAGTGGCCGGAGTCCAGGCAGGGCACCCGCCTCCGTTCAATGCTTTTGATCCCTTTGAGGTCTGGCCGGAGCCGCTCTTGGGATCCTTATGAACGGCATTGGCCGGCCAGGCTGCTCCCAGGGCTGGGGCGGGCCAGAGGGGGAAACCGCCCGGCTCATGGGTAAAGCCCCCTGAAATGGAGATCAGCTGCAGAGATGGGGGCAGATTATGGCCAGCCCTGCCTGGCGGCACAAGGGGAAGAGAGAGGGGAGGCAAGAGCTGTGCTGGATTCTCAGCTGAGCCCCTGCCAGCCTCCCCCTGTAGCCTAGGGGAGGAATCGTTCAGTGGTTTGAGTATTGGTCTGCTAAACCCAGGGTTGTGAGATCAGTCCTTGAGGGGGCCATTTAGGGATCTGGGGCAAAATCAGTACTTTGTCCTGCTAGTGAAGGGAGGGGCTGGACTCAATGACCTTTCAAGGTCCTTTCCAGTTCTCGGAGATGGGATATCGCCATTAATTTAAAAGAATCCAGTTGGTGCTGCTGCCTCTGAACTTTTCCAAGGCTCTGGCTAGTTTGGGGGCCTCCGTTTTGGGGGGGGGGCAACCTGAGACACCTTCGAAGAACCCTGATGTGTTTTTCAGGAAGGGATTAGCTCTCTCCCTCTGGAAATCAAGCCCTTTCTGGGGTCTTGAGTGGGGTCCATTAGCCTAGTTTGGAAGGCGATGGGAGCGACCCCGGTTTACACCTGTTGAGGACGTGGCCAGTTAGCTACAGCACAGGGCAGAAGTGGGACAACTAAGCAGGAGGATCCAACCCAGCTTCCCCTTTACCTGGGAGTTTGCATCAAGGACGTTAGAGGTTGTTCGGCGACATCTCCTGGAGTTGGAGGGTCCTTTCCTGTGGCACCTTTCTCAACCCGTCTCCTCCCAGGAACTGAGGTGGCCAGGAAATGCCCAGGGACCTCTCCCGCTGCTGCTTTGTTTTGCTGTAAATAGCGGCGAGCGGAGTAGCATGCAAGGTGCAGGCGTGTTCACGGCTCGGCCTGGTTTGGAGCAGCCAGGACCGGGCAAGAGGCTAGAACAGAACCAACCAGGGAGCCCTCAAGAGGGGAAGGGAGCAGGATGTCATTGCTCAGGCTGGGAGGCTGCAAGGTCATTCATGTCACCTCTGTACTGTCGGCACATGAGAGGCGTGAGCATGGGGCGAGTGGCCTGATTTTAAATGTAGGCCCTGCTCTATGCCACCGTTAGGGCAGGCGTGGGGGTCTCTGCAAAGAACTGCTCTGATGCCTTAGCGACAATCTCTATGCTCCAGGGCACAAGCGTGGCTGAGGGTCAGGAGGAATTATATCCCCTTCCAGTACAAATGCTGTAGGACCCTGCAGGGTTTATGTGTTGATTTTGCAGCTTACAAAACACCTGTTCCCCTTTGTGCCCGGGCTTTGAAAGGGCCTGGGCAAGGGGCGAAAGGGGAGCGAGCAGCCTCACTGCCCGACAGGAGGGCATAAAGGGAGGAAATCACCCTGATAGGATGAAGTAGTGGCAGGGCTGGAAGAGGACTCCTGTGTTGTATGCCCAGCTCTGGGAGGAGCGTGTGGTCTGGAGATGAGAAGGGAGTTGGCATTAGGGTCAGGACTTCTGGGTTCTGTTTTTTGGCTCTGCCTCTCACTCACTGGCTCACTTTGGACAAATCTCTTCCCTTTCCCGCGCCTCAGTTTCCCCCATCTGTAAAATGAGGATAGTGAACTTTAACCCCGCTTTGCGACTAGGGGATCAAAGATGTCAGATAACTAAGGGGTGTTCCTTGTCCACAGTATGAGGGCCTGAGAATCAGGAAGTGAAACTGACTAGAAATAGACAGAGAAAGCTCCCACTGACTTCAATGGGGCCACGCTCTGCGCCCCCCCCCCCCCACCTCGGAGAGTGAAATTCAGTAGTAAGAGATCGATCCTGCAGGTGCTGAAGGATTGCAGGATCAGGGCCTAAAAGGAGGATCAGAGAAGACAAGTGTCTGATGGGACGGGGTTTGGAGAAGGTGGAGGGTTTGCTTCTCAGATAAGGGTCAGAAAGGAATTGTTGCCGGTGGCCGGCTGAGCTCCCGTTGAAGCGATTGTAGTCGTGCACGGTGGTGTTAACGGGGTGTCACGGCCCCTACAGAGCTTCTGAGTTATTACTTACACTGAAATCAACGCGAAAGCAACAGATTTGATGATTAAAGTTCTCTTGGGTCTAACAATCTCGGAGGGGTCTGGAAAGATGGTTTTTGTCCGTTTACGGGAATATCGGGCTGGACGAGGCTTCAAGCGGTCCAACCCCCTGCGCTGAAGTGGTACGAAGTAAACCTAGCCCATCCCTGAGCAGTGCTGTCCAACCTGTCCTCCAAAACTCCCCAGGCAGCCTTTTCCGGAGCGTGACTAGCGGTATAGACAGAAAGTTTTGCCTAATATCCAATCTAATTCTCCCTGGCTGTAAACTTCGCTGATTTCTTCTTGGCCTGCGGCCGGGGGCGTGGAGAACAGCTGATCGCTGGCCTCGCTTAGTCTGAGATGAGATTTGTGGATTTTCATAATTGTTTCAGGTGGGACCTGCCGTCCCCTGACACTTCTGGCCTCTCCCTTGCTGTCTCTTCAGGTCTTGTCTATCCCCCCCACCCCCATCTTTTCCCCAGGCTCACGCGCCTTTGCGGCTAGCCTTGCACCCTTGACTGTTCCCTTTTCATTGCTGTCGCCTTAGGTCTGGGAGCTGGAGCCAAATGGGATCTGCTGCCATCTAGGGCTGGGAGCCCGGCTCGCTCGGGTAAAAAATTCCACTCCCCGGACCCAGCCCTTTAGGAGGAGACAGAGCGAGACAGAGACCGCGGCCGCGGCTGCAGGATGCAGGCTCCATGGGACTGCTCTGGTTCCTGTCCTTCCTGCATTCCACCTTCTTTGGGGATGAGGTAAAGCACCAGGCGGCGGCGATTTCAGGTGCAAAGCCCGCTGACGCGGGGCGGGGGGGGGGGTGGTCTTTTTTCCCCCCTGCTGGGAGCTGTATTTTCAGGCTGCCAACCTGAGCTGCATATTAAGCAGGGTCAGCTGCAGGGGGTTTGGGGGGGGGGTTGTTGCAGGAGACAGAGAGGGTGGGGGGCACATTTGGGGACTGTGGGCTCCGCATGGAGCGATCGCGGGGGGGGGGGGGTTGATCCACGCTCTGTTTTATTGTGAGGGAGATCGGGGCACAGTGGAAATCATCGTCTCCTCCGTGTCTAGCCCCAGGGCGCGGGGAGGTGCCTGGATTGGGGGGGACCTGGCCGCAGAACGCGGGTCCTGGCTCGGGCTGAGGCCGGCCTGGGGCTGTGATGACCGGTCAGATCTAGCAGGTTCAGTGGGGACCCTTTGAGCTGTAGGGCGGACACAAAGCTCCCTGCAGCGGGAGGCAGAGCGTAGGCCCTGTCTGGCTGCCGCTGGCTTCAGCACAATGACAAGGTGTGTGTGCGTTTTCCAGAGGCGCTCGCTGCATAACAGACAGAGCCGGGCTCGCTGCGGGCCTTGCAGCCGGGGCTTTGGGGGTGGGGGTGGGGTGTGTGTGTGTGTGTGGGGGGGGATCTGTCTGGAGGGACAGAGAGATCCGCGGCAGCCGCTCCGCCTGTCTTTTTTTTGGTCCATCTCTCCATCACTGGGCTGATTCTCCATCCCCACCTCCGCACGGAGAGCTCTGCACCTCGGATTCCCCCACGCAGCTATGAACTCTGGGTGGGGGGAACTGGCCTCTGGGCTTCCCACCAAGGGTTACGGTGCTGCTGGGAGCCGGTGGGCATGGGAGGAGGGGGGGGTTCTGCTGGGTTCCTGGCAGTTCGCGGGGGATTGCAGGGAGGTTGGGGGGTGTCTGTTGCCCAGCCAGGCAGGGCCCCGGGACCTTTGTTGTGCTGGGGGAAGGGGAGGTGACCAGGCGGCGGGTGCGGGGGGAGCTGGATCGATGCAGGGTCTGTTCTGGTTGATCATCCTCTTCCCCTCACAGCCTACCCTCCTCAATCACCATAACGGGCCAGCTCCACCCTGGGTGTAACTCCGCCGAGTCCAATGGAGTTACACCAGGAAGGAATTTGGCCTGACATGGTATTGCCTTTCATCCAGCAGCATCCCAGATCGCCCCCGCGCGCACACGCTGAGCGGCAGCTGTCTCTGGGGTGGAGCTCAGCAGCTGTGCTGCACTAGACACATGGCACACCACGTCTCTTCGATGCAGGGAATTTCAGGGAGCGCCTAACCCCCCTCCCCCAACCCCCCACGCTGGGATCTAGCTAGGACGCCGGGGTCCCTGACTCGTGGGGGAAATGCCAGGGGATAGCTTAGTGTCTGGCGATGAGACGTCAAACAGTCCCCCTGGCTGTGCGTCGCCCCCGAGAAGCCTGCTGGCAGCATTGCTTTGAAATGCGGAGGCCTGAATGGTGGCTGATGGTTGGGCCTTGCATGTCTCTGCTGGATCCGGGGGGGGGTTTTCATGGGAGGGGGGCAGGGGCTGCCGAGTTCTGTACGGCTGGTGCAGAATTGGGAAGGGCAGAATGTTCAACCTGGGCTTGGTGTCCGGCTCCGGTCGGGAATGCGGCGTCTCTGACGTCCCTGGGAGGAGACCGCCCTGAATTTCATTGCAAAATAGCTTTTCCAAGGCCCTGACGTCTTGCTGCTGGGGGCCGGGCAGGACTGAGGGTCTTCAGCAGAGCTGGGTGTTGGGACTGGCAGGGGCGGCCTGGGTTTGGAGTAGCAGGGGGGCTGTGAGTCAGGATTGAGGGGCACCAGAAGAGCTGGGGGTTGGGGACTGGAGGGAGCCCAGGACTCAGATGCGGGGGGGGGGGGTGCAGGTCAGGATTGAGGGGCACTGGAAGGGTTGGGGGCTGGAGGGAGCCCAGGACTCAGATGGGGGGCTGCAGGTCAGGATTGAGGGGCACTGGAAGGGTTGGGGGCTGGAGGGAGCCCAGGACTCAGATAGCGGGGGCGGGGGGCTGCAGGTCAGGATTGAGGGGCACCGGAAGGGTTAGGGGCTGGAGGGAGCCCAGGACTCAGATGGGGGGCTGCAGGTCAGGATTGAGGGGCACTGGAAGGGTTGGGGGCTGGAGGGAGCCCAGGACTCAGATGGGGGGGGGGGCTGCAGGTCAGGATTGAGGGGCACTGGAAGGGTTGGGGGCTGGAGGGAGCCCAGGACTCAGGTGGGGGGGGGGGCTGCAGGTCAAGATTGAGGGACAATGGCAGCTGATTTTAAACAGCCTCTTGCATCATATTCTTGTGGCAGGCTCTCTCCGCAGCGTGGATGAGCAGGCGGGGGGCTCTGCCTCCAGTTTGGGGTGAATTGACGCTCCTGTGACACTTACCGGGCTGGGCAGGTGTGGTGAGGAGGCGGGATCCTAGGGCATAGGAGGCAGCCAGTCCTCTTCCCCCCAGTTCCCCCTCTGCTGCCTGGGCACTGTTGTCTCTTCCCCTCCCTGCTCTGGGGTTGTACCCACTCCACATCTCCGCTATTCTTCAGTTCATGGCCTGTCCCGGCCCCGTCTTCGCTGCGAGGAGCTCCGTGCGAAGCCAGGGGCCTGGAGAACTTAGAAGAAGTCAGGGGGGCTTGAAAACAGGCAGAAACTCAGTAGCCTGGCTGGGGGAGTCTCCCCCCTCCCCCCGAATAACTTTCCTTGGTTCCCTCCCAGCGCCCGAATCAGAGGCCAGCCCTGCAGGTGGTACATTGCCCTGCCCTGAAACAGTCTGGGACCTGTCCTCGTTCCCTGCTGGCTCTCAGGTTTCCACTGCATCCATACCTGTGTCCGCAGGTGCTGGCGGGAGGGAGGGGCAAGGCCGGCGCAGGGCAGGTCTGACAGAACTCGGGCAGAATGAGGATGTCGAAGGGGGGCGGGTGGGGGGTGGGGCTTGGACTCTTATCCTGGCAGGGAGATCTCGGAGACTGTGGAAGAGTCTCCCCCGGGCGGCCCTTAAATCTGGGCTGGACGGTGCGCTGTGAAACATACTGGATCGTTACTCAGAAGCTCCACTGTGCTGGGCCCAGCATGGACCCGGGGGGAGACAGTCCCTGTCACAAGGAGCTTGCAATTAAAAGAGACCAGATCGATAAAGGCTGCGAGGGGAAACTGAGGCAGTGGGAGGGGAAACTGAGGCAGTGAGAGGGGAGGCTTCCCATGGAGATCCTAAATCACCTAGGTCTTTCTCTAGCACCTCTGCTCTCTTGTGGATACAATCCATACCGGGACCAATTCTGCCCTCCATTCCCGTGGACTTCTGGGGGATTGTGTGCGGGTAACTGAAAGCGGAATTGGGGGCTGGATCCTGGAGCGGTTCTGCATCTGCACCAGCCTCCCTGGGCGTGAGGGCCAGATCCTGAAGTCAGGGGTGTGACTCTGGGTGCCACTGAGAACAGGCTCTAGCCCTAAATCCATTGAGTTAAGTGGAGTGACTCCAGATTCACCCAAGTGTCCCTGAGATCAGGATCTGTCCTGCTGCCTCCCTTCACTTTCCTACTTCCTCTCCTCTCTCTCCTCCCTCTAATCATTCCCACTAGGTCTCCCGCCCCCAGAGCCGGGGCTGGCAGATGCAGATCTGCCTAGGGGGGTGCGCCGAGAGGAAGGATCGATCCTGGGTCCCGGTGCAGTTCTGGTGATTTGTGGAAGTGTAAACCTCCCGAGGCAGGTCCGGAGCCCGGGTCGCTTCGTTTATCTCCGAGCAAAACCAGATCAGAAATGAATCCGGCTCCCCGGGATCGCGGCGGGGTGCTAGGGGCTGCCGCAGGGCCGTCCGCGCGGGACGTGGCCTGGTTATTTCGCCCCGTCTGCCTCCAACAGTTGTGCCTTGGAGATGGGGCTCTGCACAGAGGCTGCCGGAGAGACCCCGGACCGCCAGGCCTGGTTGCTGCGGGGTTCTCTGGTCCCCTCTGTGCCCATTTGATGCCCACTTTGCTCCCTGAGAGGCTGGCGTTGGCTTTATTGGTGTGGGGGATGGATGCATTGAGCTGCCCCTGGCTTGTAATTGTCCCTGCTGCACGGACTGGGATATGTTCAGAGGCGGGGTAGGGGGGGGCTAGTTCTCTGGCAAACCCTCCCTCGGGGCTATTTGCGCTGCTGGCTATTGGGTTTCTCCCCCAGCTGGGTCCCCCTTCGCCTGGACCCAGCCGTTACTCCGGTTTCAATTAGTGGAAGCTGGTAACAACAGACTGTTTGTTTAATGCCCCCGGGGACCTGCTGGGGGGGGGGGCTGCTGTGCAGCGGAGGTGTCTGTTGTGACCGAGATGCCGCTTTTCTCCCATCGGGACTGTCCTCTGCAGCCCCTGGCCCCACCCACGCAGCCCCCCCTTGCTGGCCCGCCTGAGCTGGAGGCCGCCCCCGAGGGTGAGAGTGGGGTAAGGGGCTGAGTTTTGACCTGCACTAATTTGAAGCCAGGCCACCGCAGATGCAGCCCCCTCCTGCAGTACCCCTTTGTAACCTCGCTGTGTGTTTCCTTCTTCCTTTCATGCCCCCCCCCAGCTCTCTGCACCCCAATCTCAAGGGCATCTGTGTGACAGCAGCTGCTGGGAGCGGAGTGGCGCCAAGCCGCTGCCTGTCGCAGCCTGGGGAGGGGGGCGGAGGGGGGGCGATGGCACAGCTGATCGCTCCATCTTTATTCACCCTCCGTTCGCTGTCGGAAACTCCCCTTTCCACCCGCTTGATCCCGGTGGAGAATAAACCTCCCCTGGGATCCCCCGTGGAGGGGGGGGCACCCTTCCTGTTCTTCCACTGCTCCCCTCTGCCCCCCTGCTCCTGGGGCTCAAACGTCCCATAACGGGGTGAACCCTGCAGGGACCGAACCAGCTCCCCTAGGGGTGGGGTGGGTGGGACACAAGGCCGGGAGACTTAGGGAAGAAACTCCTGTTATCGGCCGAGGTTGTAGCAACAGGAGATGGAGGCAGATGCGCGACACCCGCTCTCTCCTGAGCTGCGCCCTAGAAGGACCAGGCGACAGCAGCAGCCCCTCGCACCCCCCTCTCCCTATCAATGCCCAGATACAAAGGCAGCGCCTGGCTAAGCAAGGGGAAGCTGCAGCCTGCCCAGATGTTTTGGCTTCTCACCCCAGTAATCTCCCCGCAACAGCTGGGCTGGGAGCTGAGACCCCCGAGCCTTGGGATGGTGCAGAACAGACCTAGGCCCTCGCCGTGATTTTAATTCTAGCACATGGAGGAGCCAATCCACACAATGCTGTTGGTTCCCCCCTCCCCTCCTTGCGCGGCATCGACTAAAATGGGACATTGCCCCGTGAGAGCCGCGGGCCAAGGTGACGTGGCGTGGCCCCGGCAGATCTCCACGGTGCAGATACCCCTCATCAGCAGTATTGCCTGGCCGAGGAGCCATGGATGCCGTCGCTTGGGTTCTGGCGGGGCTACCGGGAATTAGACTTCCTGGAAATGAGCACGGGGGCGTTTGCAGTGTGGGTCCCAGGCTGAGAGAGAGACAAGGTTGGGCGGGGGAGTGGGGGATACCTTTTATTGGACCAGCTTCTGTTGGGGGAAAGGAGACGCTTTCGAGCTTCCCAGAGCTCTTCTCCAGGTCTGGGGCGTCAGGGGAGCACTGCTAGTACCGCAGGGCAGGTGTGGCCCGTGGAGATGGCACAGGGGTCTGTGCAGAGAGCCTCTTGGCAGGTGCGGCGGGCCTGGCTCCGCCGGTCGCTGTCGAGAGGGCTGTCACCACAGAGGGTGCCCTCGGCTAGGCCCTATATTGCTGGGTACAAGGAGACTCTTCAGAGGGTCCGGTTTGTGCCAGACTCAGAACCGGGGCCAGGTCCTCAGCGGGTTTAAATCGTCACCTTTAATGAGTTCAGTGGGGTTACGGGGCCGTGCACCAGCTTGGGGGTCTGGCCCTGGAAATCAATGGCTTTTTTTTGGTGTGCATTGATCAGCTGTAGGGCGGGGGGAGAGTGGAGTCTCTTCCCCCTGTTGGCAAAGTCTTGGGGTTCTGCTGGGACAGAGGCCAGCGGCTGATGCCAGATGAGGGCCAGTGACCGGGATAGTGGCTTGGGTTGGCAGTGAGGGCCGGGAGCGGCATTGGGAGCTTGCCGCTGAGTTACATAAGGGCTTTGCAGGGGGCAGGCGCCGTTTCTCATACTTGATTTCCTGGCTGATGTTTCCCCAAAACTATCCTAACCCCTTTGGAGTGTATAACGGCCCCGAGCCAGATCCTCGGGGGGTGATCTGCACCGCTGGCTCGTGACCACTACGTCAAAGGGGTCGAGACACTTGGCCAATGTCAGGTAATGAAGCACCGGCCCTTCCCTGAGAACCTGCACAGTTACAGATCAGTAAACTGAGGCCCGGAGAGGGGGAAAGACGTTGCTCATAATCACACGGTGCGTCGATGGCAGAGCTGGGACCAGAACCCAGGAGTCCTGAATATTACACACACACACACCCCTTCCCAGAGCTGGGGATAGAACCCAGGAGTCCTGATTCCCAGTCCTCCGCTCTGATCACTACATCCCACTGTCCGTGCCACAGGCCCTTGACTATTGGCTCCTTAGGCCAGGTGCACATCAGCCACCCGCCTTATGGTGAAATAACGAACCCCACATTGCTCCCTGTTCCGTGTTCTCCATCTTGCTTGGTCAATCTGCATATGCTAATTATCTACTAAGTGTGGGTGGGCGTTCACAGGGCCACACTCTACCTCCAGCTATACCACTGGCCTCTTCCATAGGTGTGGCTAGGCCAGAAGAGACCCTGGCTTCTGTCCATGGTGCTGAACCCCGCGTGGGGGCAGGGCCATTGCGGCATAAGGAGTTACTGTGGGCATCTGTCCCAAGTGAGATCAGGGCTCTGTTGTGCTAGGTGCTGCACATACACACAGTGGGAGAGCCCCTGCCCCAAAGAGCTTCCAATCTAAATAGGAAAGTGTGTGTGTGTGGGGGGAAACTGAGGCACACCCCCCCCCGGAAACAACTTTTCCCAAGTCCCACAGCAGGTCAGTGGCAGAGTTGGGGACTAGAACCCAGGTCTCCTGAGTCCTAGCCAAGTGCTGCTATCTATTGGCCTATGCTGCTGACTTGTGGGAGTCTCCCTATGGCAGCATAAACCTTGCAGTTACCCCTGTGCATGGGGGGTTAGACTTCAACTGCTTCTACTGTCCAGTATGGTTTATTACAGCTTGAATGACTCACCCCAAGGCCTTTCCCCCTCCCTTGGCTTCCAGCCTGTAGTCGGAAAGATGGTGGCTGCCAAGGGGGAGGGATCTAAAAAGGTTGGGGGAACCAATCAGAGCAGCGGGTGCTGTGAGCACAGGAGCCCTGAGTTCTAATCCCAGCTCTTACACTGACTCTGAGTGGCCTTGAGCAAGTCCCGTACTGCCTCAGTTTCCCCAAGCTATACAATGGGGACAATAACTGGCGCCGGAGCAGGAAGACTCAGGTTGGGACCGGGGATCTAATCACGGGCGTAGGGTCACTCGTTCCCCTGGGTTTGTGCTGCGATGATTTGCCTTTGGAAGGTGTGAAGAATGACAGAGCTGCTAAGAATTAAACCCCCCCTCTGGGGAGAACATGACATTAATGTATAATGATGAGAACCTTAAAATAACCCAGGTCTCAGATTGCGTGTGCAAGCCGGCTCCCGCGGCTCAGCCTGTTGGGGTGTGTGTCTGAGTGAGCGAGAGAGAGCACGTGTGCGTGCCAGCTACACTGAGAAGCGAGCTCCGACGCTCGGAATGCACTTTCCGGTCCAGAGCAGAGCCCTGCACTGGGGAAGCGATGAGCTTCTCTGGAAAGACGCCAGCCTGGGAGACATGCTCTAGCCAAACATACGTTACTGGGCTCAGTAAAGGAGGGCCTGGTGATCCAATGATCTCTTCCGGCCATAAACATCTATGACTCGCTCAGGTCCCCCCAGACTAAAACACCCCTTGCAGACCGGGAGACCGAAGAGGAAGGTGATGGGGCTGTTGGCTGCACTTCAGGCCTTTTCCGCCCCCAGTGGAGACAACTTGTCCGTGCCTCGGTTTTCCCCTCTGTAGAATGGGGATATGATACTGACTTGCCTTTGCAAAGCGCTTGGAGATCTACCGCCGGGAAGCGACATAGAGTCACCAAGCGGTTACATGAATAACATGACACAGCGCTTGGACTGGGCCAGGAAAACTGGCTGTGTGCGCGCCAGCAAAATCCAGCGGATTGTGACCTGCGTTGTGGCTCAGAGCTCCCGCTGAGGTGCTCGGTGCTACACCAGCACCCAGGGAGGGGCTGAGCCCGCCCCAAAGAGCCTACAAGATCCATAGGTGTGACAGACAAAGGGTAGGAGGAGGTACAGTTCTCCTCGAGCCTGAGAGGTCAGGAAGAATTATTACCCTTCTTTTACTGGTGGGGAAGCGGAGGTGCAGGACAGATGTGATTTGCCCAAGGTCACAGGCAGGCCAAGGATTAGAACCTAGATCGTTTTAGTATCAGAGGGGAGCCGTGTTCGTCTGGATCTGTAAAAAGCAACAGAGGGTCCTGTGGCACCTTTGAGACTAACAGAAGTATTGGAGCATAAGCGTTCGTGGGTGAATGCCCACTTCGTCAGACGCATGTACCTGCTTATGCTCCAATACATCTGTTAGTCTTCAAGGTGCCACAGGACTCTCTAGATCTTTTTAGTCACCCATCCAGTACCCTAGTCATGAGGCCGGCCTTCCTTCAAGAGCCTTCAGGGGGTGAATAATAAGGGGGGCAAAGATTGGTCAAATATTTAGTAGGGGGGGAAGTGAAATTTGTGGCACAATTTGTTGAATTTTATGATTGAATAAGAACCGGACGGGTTTTTGTTTTCCCTCTTTATCCTGCGGATATTTCATTATTCACCCCCGGCCTCTGCTATGCAACAAGGTCGGATTAATAGTCCCTTCTGGCCTTAAAATCCGTGCCTGTCTAGTGAGCGGGGCGGGGGAGCGAATACTTTGGACTGTTTTCATTAAAGAAAATGATGTTGCAAAATGTAGGGGCTAAGATGTTCGGCTATCACTGCGTCTGCCGTCGGTAGCGTCTGAGGCCAAGGACAGAAAGATGCCAGGATGGGAATCGAAGCTAATTAAAAGGGAGTCAATATATTTGTTTCCTGACATGGTTAGAATGCCTTGGAGTGAGAAACCCTATCCATCTAGTTTATCCAAAGGAGAGTTAAGACTGACCTGATCAAGTCCCTACGTGAAGAGATTTCCCTAGTACCGGGGTCTGTATCTAGCAGGAACAGAGATCTAACGGTTAGAAGCAGAAGCCAGACAAATTCAGATTAGAAATAAGGGACACGTTTTTAACCCCTGCAACAACTGACCTAGTGGTCTAATGGCGTCTCCAGCACGTCAGGTCCTTAAATCGCAAGCGGACATCTTCCCAAGGGAGGTGCTGCAGATCCAACAGACGCTGTGGGGTCGACTCAGAAATGGCCGGGTGGGTACTCCGGCCTGTCTGCTGGAGGAGGTCGGACTAGATGATCATGTCGGTCCCCACAAATGCCTGGCTTCGCCAAGGGCCAGATGTTCAGAGGAGCCCAGCTGTGAAAACACAGAACCCGCTATGGAAAACCCAGCCCTAAGTCTGTAGGGGCCTTAGGCAGTGCATTTAAAAATTTTAAATTTATTTATTTAAATTTATTTATTCTTCTGGGCCTGCTTTCATGCACAAAGGAAACGCTGAGTGCGGAACAGAAGCCCGTCCATCTCCCTTGATTTGAAGTGGACAAATTTTGCCACGGTACAAAACGACTCATTCCAGTGATATTCAGCGGCTATGATTTGTAACTCGGTCCCTCCACCCCCGGCCCCGATTTAAAACCAAGTTGCCTTCGCCCCCGCAGAAGAGGGGTCAATCCCGCTTCTCTTGACGTCAGCGTGCGCGGGGCCATCTCCCCCGCAGTGCGAAAGGCAAGCACAGGGAAGGAAAATGCCATCAAGGCTTGGGAGGTGCTCATGGTCCCTGCTAAATATCTCAACACCCTCCTGCCCCCAGGAGACGCCAGTGCAACCCCTAGAACCCGCGCAGGCCCCCGCTGGCCACTGACTTCTATCTCCCACCTCTGGGAATGGGGCATGTGCCCAGCCACCGGGGTTCATTTGCAGTCTCCACCTGTGTGAGCTCTGCCCCTTTGCGGCTGGGCTGGGCTTGGGATGAAGCTTAATGGGGGATGATTGTGAAAAGCGTTCGGTTTAGGGGGAACAATCTAAACCAACTCTAGCGTCGATGTTTCTCATTCTTTGAGCTGGGGCGTGGGCGTCTGCCGATTGAAGGAGCTGCGGGAAGAAGGCGATGATAGGCACAAGGCACGGCTCTCCTTGGGCACTCGAGCGGAATGGATGTAGGTCTGACGAGCTGGTTGCGTGTGACGCTCGTTTTGATTGGTGTCAATGGCTGGGCCAGGGGTGGGGCGATGAGGAATTGGGCCCGTTGGGCAGGTGGTCCGCAGGGGTAAATTGGCACGGCTGCATTGATCGCAGGGAAGCGATGGCTATTCGCGCCAGCTAGGGAGCTCGATGAACAACGTGGGTTCTGGAGATGAGACTCCGGGGGCGTTAACTCATCTGATCTGATGAAGGGCTGGATACTTGGAAAGACGGGGGAGGGAATGCAGAAAGTCAGGGGAACACGGAGCAAGGAAGGGGGAGAGGGAGGGAATGAACGAACGGTGGAAGGAGCAAAAGACAGCGCGCAAGAGGAAAAGTGGGGAAGGAGAGACAGGACTGTGGGAGAGGGGGGATTAGAGGGTGTCCTCCAGGAATTCCTCTCCCAGGGATGGAGTTTGGGGGGGATGGAGGAGCCGAGGCTGGGGGAATACTGCCAGCAGCCACACCCCGTTCCCCATCACAGCCGGGAACCTGGGGCACCTAAATAATTCATTTGCCCGCTGGAGCAGAAAGACAAATGCTGATTAAAACGGCTGGCTGGAGGGGGCTTTGTGTGCCATGGGCAAAGGGAGAGGACAAGGTGGCGGGGGTGGGGGCGGCTCTTATTTCCCTGATAAATCCTTCCCTCGCAGGCAAACAAACCCATTGTGGTGCTGCGATATTACGGAGGGCCATCCCGCGGGGATTCCTCTGCCACTTCCCGGGTGCGGCCAGAGACGGGGCCTTCGGCTTTAGTCTGTTGGTGGAAATTCCCCTGCGTTCTATTAGTTGTTGTCGGTTTCTAATGCCCATGGGTGCTCTGAGTGCATCACTCCGCTAAAGAGTCCCTGTGCAAGGAGGGGACATGTCCCCCACCCCCACCACCCGAATTTTCCTTTAACGTAAAGGTCTTTATGATTTCCTGATTGGGCTTCTTGGCAACCCGCTTACAGCCCTGTCCGCACCTGGCCATCAAACCCCATTAGCTGTGGTCTGGAGGATAGAGCCTGGGAGCCAGGAGACCTTAGGTCTAGTCCCAGTTTTGCCACTGGTGAATCACTTCCCCGCTCCGTGCCTCAGTTTCCCCCTCTCTAAGGTGGTGGGCTGAGCTCGAATGACTGAAAGCACTACATAACCGGCGGGGATTACGAGTGGGACTAGGAGATGGACTGACCTGGTTTTTACTAGACCCATCTGCTTTATGGCAACCTCATGACCGCTGGCCTAGATCCTGCTCGCTCTGAAGCTTACACGCACACAAGCTTTGGGTCTCTGTGCTTGGTCCGGTATAAACACAGAACAAAGACACGGTCCCTGCCCCCAAAGAGCTCAACTGGGCTTTAGATCAGCATTCCTGGTTCTGCTAATACCAGGTGGAGTTTTGCATGCTCACATCCTTCTATTATGTGCATTACGGTAGCGCCCGGAGTCTCAGCCAGGCATCAGCAGGCTATTGTGCTAGGAGCTGTACGTACGCGCAGTGAGAGACAGTCCCTGCCCCGAAGAGCTTGCAACCTGAGTAAAGACTTTGGTAAAAGCTGCCCCAGTCCCTGAAGGGTTTGGGGAGCTTGTCCCTTTGCAAGGGAAGACGCTGGCTGACTGGCCCCGGCCTTCTGCTTTTCCCAACGCCAACCCTCGCTTTTTTATTTCACCACGGACTGTTCTTGTCTTGAGCTGGGCCCAGAAGCCCAGGGTGGAGCTGGAATTGACAAGCAGGCTTGCATCTATATTTGATGGCATGGTCGAGAGCCCAGGAAAAGAAATTGAAAGCTACTTTGCCTTTAATATTCCGGCTGCCGGGGTGCGATTGGCTGTCACCATAGCAACCAGAGAGCCTTGGCCAGGCTGTGATTGGCTGGCCCCGTTGGCAGCCTCTCCATGGCTTTTCCTGATTGCCATGATTTATTCAGCATCGCATGGGAATCGCCCACAACGCAAGATTCAGGAGGTTTCAAAGAGCCGCGGAGCCTTTTGTCTGCTATGGGGGCTTGTCTCTTATTTATTGATTTAGTGGGGAATTGGTTTGGCTCTGGTTTAAAGGAACCCTCGGCCCATTATCTCTGCCGAGCGGGGCCTGCCCCGTGTCCTGGCAAAGCTGGTTGAGGGGAGCCGGCCGGCCGGCTCGGGAAGGAAATTGGGAAGAGGATAAGGGAGCCCAAAGTGCAATTAGACTGGGGAGGACCAGACACTGTTACACTGCTGTGAGGCCACGTGGAAGGTGTTTAAAGCACAGGAGTCGAGGCCAGGACAGGGTGCTCTGGGAGGTGGGGAGCGAGGCAGGGCTGGGAGTCAGGACTCCTGGGTTCTCTTCTGGCTTGGAGAGGGAGTATAGTCTAGTGGTTAGTGCAAAGGAATCTGGGCGCCAGGACCCCTGGGCGGTGGCGAGGCGAGGGTGGGGAAGTGATCTCAGTATAGGACTCCTGCCTCGGAGCCTGATCCGTGCCTCGGTTTTCCCCCTCTGTCAAATGGGAATGATCACCTTTCCCTGCAGGACTGTTGCGAGGTTTAACTCATTGATGTCTGCAGAGCAGTTCGAAACCCTTGGGTCATAGGTCCTAAGTCAAGCAGGTCTGGAATTTTTCTACTGAAAGGGGTTTTAATACAGGAAAGGGCCTTTTGACAGCAGAGATATTGTGAAAGAAAATCCTGTTTGCCTTGAAATGTGGAGACAGACAGAAAAGAAACCAAGACATCTGAGTTTTGTAGAAGTTTTTTTTTTTTTTTTTTTTTTTTTGCAGGGGAAAACCAGTGAATTTCCCCACCAGCTCTGGTTAAATGACTGACCACCTGGGTGACTCTCTGGGCGGCACGGTCTTGAATCCACTAACTGGTGGGAAGAGGGAGCCCCCTGCTCAGACCCAGACTAGCCCCGTCCCTCCTGAAATGTCAGTTGGGTGAGACCTTGCACAGTTCACTGATGTGTGGGTGACAGTGCCCCCCGGGTGCCCCATCCACAGAGCGGGTGGGTCTTTTCAGGCCCACCTAGGAGGGTTCATTCTTTAGCTCGTGCTTTTAGGTCCGTGGAGCAGCCCCTGGTGGGTCAGACGCGAGGGTTGTACAGGCTGGAGGGAGGGGTACTTGGCCCCACTACCAGGGGGTTTTCTGCCGCTGCTGGTGGTACTGTCTGGCTCTCTGGATCGCTGGAATAACCCACTCTGGAGCCTCAAGGCGCTTTACAAAGGAGCGTGGTCGCATTATCCCCATTTCACTGTGCACTGGTACCGCCCTCGAGCTGAATCTGTGTCTGTGAGCAGCTCCGTCGGGGAGGGTGTTGCGAACGTGGCTGTTAACCCGGCTGTGGCAGATAACGCCAGCGTCCGGCTCTCCAAGCACTAACGCAACTTCCCATCAGGCTAGTCAAATCCTGGCCCCCCCCCGCCGCCCCAAGGCATAGAGCAGGGCTGGTTCCTCCCGTGGTCGCTCAGTGAAGGGCCAGGAGACGGGGTGTGGCTGTTACCTCCTTGTGCCCTGGCGTTGTGGGCACTGACACGCACTCCGCCTCTGCACCACGCACGCCGTCTCCCTCCTAGGTGCCTGCTGCCACCCCGAGCCACAATCGCACCCCGAGAGAGACTCTGGGACGCACACCCGCCGTGAGACCCGGTGGGTAGCGCCCGCGTCCTGAAAGACGCCCGTGCTCTGTGATGCGTTGGCACACGTGTGCGCTGACACGCCGGGACACAGACGCACTCGAGCTACTCCCCACTCACCAGCCCTCTGGCAAGCTCAGACATTTAGCGGGCACCGACCGTGGAATGGAGAAGCAGCTGTTGTCCTGCCCTCCCCCTGGCCTTGTGCGAGCTCCCCCAGGACACCCTGCACCGAAGCCAAGGGGCAGCAAGCAAACGCCACGAGCTCTGGGGGAAACAGGGATGTCACAGCTCGAAGTCCGACCCATATGGTTCCCAGCCTGACACACGGAGACTCGGGAGATTCCAGCCTGGGCAGCACAAAGGGGTCCTGCATGGACCACCACCGGCGCGCCGTTGGCAATGACCCCGCAGTGCTATTAAAGCCCTGGAACTGCCCATCACCCCCCCGCGCTGCCCTCTTTGTGGGGACGCCCATGTCACCCTGCAGGTCCCGTGGAGGACAATAAAGATAGCTCAGTGGTTTGAGCGTTGGCCTGCTAAACCCAGGGTTGTGAGTTCAATGGTGGGGGGGCATGTAGGGAGTTGGGGATTGGTCCTGCTTTGAGTAGGGGGTTGGACTAGATGACCTCCTGAGGTCCCTTCCAACCCTGATATTCTATGACCCACTGTCTCCCCGTTCGCACTGGGAACTGCTGGGTCCCGCACCCACATGAAAATCTCTCGCAAGAGCCAGGGAGCTGTGGGAAACCATCATGGCTACCATGGTAACCGTCCCCCAGGGGAAGTATAGACGCAGAGGCCTGAGCACCCAGCATGAGTATTGGTTATTCCTCTGCCCACTCATCCGATCTGATCGCCGCGGGCTACCCGGTAATGCCTTTGTCCCCATTATCTGAGACCCCAGGGTGCGACCCTTCTGGCCGTTCCACGCACGCCCAACGGCTCTGCCTTTCCAGGCGCTTGTGCAAAGGTAATGGCAAAGGGCCGGCTCTGATGTCACTTACACAGATGTAAAACCAGAGTGACTCTGTTGTGGGCAGTGTGGATTTAAATCTAGAGCGGGCCGAGGGTAGTTCATGCTGATGTCCTCTAAAGAGGCCACTAGGTTTTGGTGCCCAACTTGAGACACTGAGGCCAGATTTCCAAGGCTGAGCACCCGACGCTCTTGGGAAAGTGTGGCCCTGCCTGGGGGTGCTGAGCCCCTCTGAAAATTCTAGCCATGGGACCTGAGTTTTAAGGGGTGCTGGGAACCCCTGCTCCCATTAATGGCTCTGACCTCCTAGCGGCTTAGTGACATGCACAGTGGATTGAGAGCCTCAGCTGGCAGGTGATACAGGAATGCAGATGGGGAGATGGTGAGCTCTGCGGGGCAGGGACTGTCTCTTTGCTCTGTGTGTGTACAGCGCCTAGCGCAGCACGGTCTTGAGCCATGACTGGGGCTCCTGGCCACTACCACAGGAAAAATAATTAATCCTAATAAGTTGTGGCTGAAAGAACCATTCACCCAGCTCTTGGTTCAACTGACACATTGGGCAGCAACACCTTTCTGTAGTGGGTCCCCGATCGAAGAGAGAGAGCATGTGTGTGTGGGTGGATGTGGATGTGTGTGTATATTTTAGGATCCATTTTTGTTCTGCTGTTCAGTTCGGGGGCACCGGAGCAGCTCCCGGCTGCTCGCATCTGCGATTCTGGTTCAAATCTAGGCTGTTCGAAAACCATCTAGTGGCTTGTTGGTGGCACCGGGGTGAAAGAGTCCTGATCTTGGTTGAGTTTCCAACAGATACTCACAAAGACCCCCTAGTGCCATTATCGGTAAGGGCCAGATTTCCCTCAGTGCGGGAGTGGGATGCCCATAGTTCTCGATGGGAGAGGGGAATGCCCCATTGTTCTCAGCCGGGGAGGGGGGAATACCCCATTGGTCTCAGTGGGAGAGGGAGGGATGCCCCATTGGTCTCAGGAGGGGACGGAGGGAGGGTGCCCCATTGTTCTCAGTGAGGGAAGGGAATGCCTTATTGTTCTCAGCAAGGAAGGGAGGGATGCCTCATTGGTCTCAGTGGGAGAGGGAGGGATGCGGTATTGTTCTCAGTGGGGGAGGGGGATGCCCCATTGTTCTCAGTGGGAGCTGCTAGGTGCTGAGCTCTTTTGAAAACCTACCCCTAAGGGTCCCCTTTGGTGGCCCCCTCAAGAGAGCGGCGAAGAGCTGAATGCGGCAGCAGGGACCCAAACTTCCCCTTGGGCCCTGCCGAGGCCCCCTGGGGTTAGGACCGAGGCCCATTGGACTGGAGTGGGGGTAGCTCCCCTGCAACTCCTCCCCTCTGAGGGTCCCCCCGGGGCATCCCGTGCGGTGCCGAACCCCAGGCCGAGGGAGGGGGGTGCACCCTCAGAGGCAGCAAATAATAATCCTGGGGGAGAATTTTAACCCGGGCTCCAGTTGGGGGAAGGGCTGCTTTCCTAGCCCCCGTGCAGCGTGTGAAGGAATGAGCATGCCCAGCGCTCGCGCGTGGTAAACAAAGCCCAGCCGCCGTCTCCACTCGGATTGTGGCGATGCCGGGGGTGGAGCGGGGGCTGCTAGGAAATGAGCTGATCACGGAACCCCCCCCCCCCGCGGTGCACGAGCGTCGATGAGGCGCCTGGGACAGGGCCGAACATGCAGCGCGCACCAGAGCGTCGGAGGCCCCCCAGCCTGCTGGCCAGGCCCTCGGGGTAACGAGTGCAAAGACGGGCCCCCCGGGACGCGGAGCCAGCGGGGCAGGAGAAGGCGCTGGGGGCAGCCCTGAGAGCTGGAGGTTAGAGGGGAGGACGGGAGGCTGCGGGGTGGGATATGGGGTGAGCAGGGGACTGGACGATGGGGGATAATTCCCTGCGAAGCACCTGGCCCCGGCCGGATACCGGGCTAGCCGGACCATTGGTCTGCCCCAGGACGGCCTGCAGTGAGGGGGTGTCCGGTGAGGCAGAGGGGGCTCAGGTGGGATGGGGGCAAAGGCTCCTTTGTTGTTCCCTTCCAAAGGAAAAGAAAGAGAAAGGAATGAGAGGGAGGGGGAGAGACCCAGGAGAGCTGGGGGGAGACAGACAGACAAAGGGGGAAGGCAGTGGAGCAGGTGGTGGTGGGGAGACGGCACCTCTGGGGGGCTTGTGCAGGGAGATCAAGGGTGAAGGAAGGAGCGGGGCAGGGGGACGCTTAGGAGTCGGCAGGGCCAGGGGTTGTAGGGCCTGTCACTTGGAGGGCAGGTGGCTGGGCCTGGCTGATGAATTGCCTGCTTGGAGTTAACCCTTTGCGTTCCCCCCGTGCGTGCTGTTCTCTCTCTGGCTGGGGGAGGGGGGCGCCCGTTCTTTGTGAACCTAGTTAGGGTATCTGGGCTGGGCGATCCGGGGGTGTCGGCTGCGTGTGTGTGTGTGTGTGTGTGTGTGTGTGTGTGTGTGTGTGTGTGTAGGAAATAAACACTAGGCTGTGGTTCCGAAATGGCCCATAGGCTACAGGCCGAACCGGCTGCAGGGTTGCCCTGTTACTCCTGGCTACTCCAGGGTTTTTCCTGAGCCCTCCCCTGCCAGACGGCGACTGTGTTGGCTGCGGGTTTGGACAGGTTGGGCTGGTGCCGCTGCCATGTCTAGAGGCCCCTTTACCCTCACTGAGCAGCCCTGCGATGCTGGGCAAACCGCTCCCCACAGAGGCGATGCCAGGAGATGCCCAGCCCCTGCTGTGGGCATCACTAAGCCAGTGTGAGCGCCTGGGTAATGCATCATACAGCAAGTGATTGGCACTGGTGCCCCCCCCCCGGTCTCCCAGCTCGGGGCCACGCTGCCAGCTCCTCCCCCCGGGTGCCACGTGCCAGGCTCTGCCAGCGCAGCACTGCCTGGGAACAGGGCGATCGCCTGGCACATTGCAGGGCCAGCTGATTGCAAACCTGCGTCTCCTTGCATTAGCTCAGCTAACTGCAAATCCCCTCCCTAATAAGGGAACCTAGCTGGGCTAATGCTGCCTTGCAAACGCTTCCTAATGGCGCTAATGTTGTAATCCAGGGGGGGATTAGCTGCCCCACGCTGGCGTGGTTTTGGGAACTCCTTTATCTGGGGTGAGAGCCATGCCGGCTGCCCCACCAGCCGAGACAGGCCCGGGAATGTCCGCCACCAGGGCAGCGGCAGGTTGGTGATGTGGGACGGGGCCTCTGCTGCCGAGCTCTGGGCTGCCACATCTTGTGCCCGGAGAGGGGGAGGGAGGAGGAAAGAAAAGGGAGCAATTGCAGGGGAAGGGAAGGGGAGGGAAGAGTGAGAGGGGGCCCTGCAGAGAAGAGAGGGCGCATTGGAGTAACAGCACGGGCTAGGCCTGCGAAGCCAGCTGCTGTGTGAACTGTATCCATACACCCCTGTGACCTGTCCGCCAGCCCCTCTGCTATCCCAGCCCTGGGCTCCCCCTCCCTGAGCTCTGCTGGTGCCCCTCAGTCCCGACCCACAGCCCCCTGCTATCCCAGCCCTGGGCTCTCCACTCCCTGAGCTCTGCTGGTGCCCCTCAGTCCCGACCCACAGCCCCCTGCTATCCCAGCCCTAGGCTCCCCCCTCCCTGAGCTCTGCTGGTGCCCCTCAGTCCTGACCCACAGCCCCTGCTATCCCAGCCCTGGGCTCCCCCTCCCTGAGCTCTGCTAGTGCCCCTCAGTCCCGACCCACAGCCCCTGCTATCCTAGCCCTGGGCTCCCCACTCCCTGAGCTCTGCTGGTGCCCCTCAGTCCCGACCCACAGCCCCCTGCTATCCCAGCCCTGGGCTCCCCCCTCCCTGAGCTCTGCTGGTGCCCCTCAGTCCTGACCCACAGCCCCCTGCTATCCCAGCCCTGGGCTCTCCACAGCTCTGTCAATGTCCCTCAATCCTACCTGACCCACAGCCCCTCTGGTATCTTATCCCCGGGCTTTGTCCCTCATCCCCCACAACTCTGCTACTGACCCTCAATCCCAACCTGAGCACCTCCTGGAGGGCCGAGTCCTACAAGCACCTCCACCCGCAGAGCTCCCCCCGACTTCAAAGGGAGCCGTGCTGCAGGACCAGAGGTGTGAGGCGCCCTGAGGAAATATAATTGAATCGGGTGCATGGGTTTGCACCCAAGCTGCCCTTTCCAGCTGCGGTGTGGGGAGTGGGTGCTGGTCACTGCAACAGGTGCACTGTCATTCTGAGGCCAAGGGGAATCCCGGGAGCCGGGCATGTCCTTCCAGGGGGAAAGGCAGGAGAGACCCAAAGGAGCCGTGACCTGATCTAAGGATCCCCTTGGCCGGGTCCTGCTGCTCTCTGACCCCGGCAGCTCCGTCACCCCCTGGCAGGATCCTTGGCCCGCGGTTCCTTCCCAGGAGCTTCTGCTGGAAAATGCTGCAGCAAGAGGAGCGGAGAACAAGGACGGGCAGGCAGGCTGAGGGAGGCGTGGACAGAAATACTGGTGGAGGAGATGGGCAGAGAACTGCAGCAGATGGGGAGAAGGTTGGCTGGGGAGATGGAAGTGAGAGAAGAGATGGTCCCAAGAAGGAGGCAGGGTAACGTGAGCTCACTGGGCAGGGCCTAAGGGCAGTGTGGCTCAGTGGGTAGGGTGCTGCCATTCCCAGCTCTGCTCCTGGCTGGCAGGGTGACCCTGGGCAAGTCGCCCCCCTTCCTGTTTCCCTCTAAGGCCTTTGTCTATTTAGACTGCACGCTCTTTGGGGCAGGGACGGTTGCTTCCTACGTCTGTGGCACTGAGCACGGTGGTCTGGGGCCAGCCCTGCTGCTGAGTCCCTGGGCAACCTCGGACAAGTCACTGACTGTCTTTGGACCTGAGGTCCACAATTGACAGGTAGGACATAACCCTGCCTTGGTCTGTCTTAGACTGGGGCAGGGGCCGGCTCTCCGGGCAGCACCTTGGGGCCCCCATCTCTTGCTATGGTATTTCCCTGGCCCCCCTTACCTAGGATCTGAGCCCCTGCCCATCTGCAATGGATTTCTCCTGTTAGCCAGCACCGAATCGGGACCTACATCCCCCCCTTGCACAAGCCCCCGGTGCTTCCGCTGGACACGGCTGGAACACACCTACAACCGGGCACACCAGGGCGCAGGGGGACCCTGCCAGGGATGGTGCACCCACGTCTCTCTCTTTCCCCAGGCGCTGGAGGAGCTGAAGATGTCTGGCTCCATAGCATCCTATGACCAGCTGGTGCGGCAGGTGGAGGCGCTGAAGAAGGAGAACACCCATCTGCGCAGGGAGCTGGAGGACAACTCCAGCCACCTCTCCAAGCTAGAGAATGAGACCTCGGACATGAAGGTGAAGGCGCTGGCAGCCCCGGGGCCCAGCCCTCGCTGAGCATGTCACCCAATACCCTGCAGCAGGGCGGAGGGGCGGGTTTCCAGCTGGGTTTCCTGGAGAGGGAGGGGGGCCTAGTGGGCGGAGCACAGGGCAAGCAGCTGGGAGGTCCAGCGTTCTGACCCCCCGCTCTGCTTTTGACTCAGGCAGTTGTGTTGCTTCTCTGGGCCACGTTCTGCTCAGATTTACACCCTGGCGAGGCAGTGAATTTGCCCTTTCCGTGCCTCAGTTTCCCCACCTGGAGCTACGACTCTTCCCCCCTCCCAAAAGGGTTAATCAGGTCCGCTCTGTACTAGAGCTCACTGGGGCATGTATTTCATGTCCTCCCCCACCCCCGTAGCTTGTGCTTCAGTCAGACCATGGGGAGGGCAGTAGGAGCGGAGTGCTTTCACAATCTCCCCCTTTGTGCCCCCACCCCACCCCTCCGCTGGCCCGGCTGGAGCGATGCCGGCTGAGATGTCGACTTTGCCTCTTGTTCTCCTGCTGCTGGGAAGAGCTGGTGAAAGGGGCTGAGCTCGGAGCCCTGGAAATTAATGTTCTTTGCCCACCCCATCCCCTGGGCCCGTACGTGTAACCCACACGCTTGCAGCGTGGTGGTGTATTCCTCACTGGTGATGCCTAGGCCACGCATAGCAGCTTGTGGGCCAGCGCCGGCCATGGCTAGTGCAGGCAGGAGTTTGATCCCTGCTGTTAACAACCCGCCCAGGAGCGCAGCCAGCCTGCCCTGCAGGGATCCCCCTTAGAAGTAAGAGGGGAGCCCGTCTCCGTGGCCCATTTGCATCTTGGCTTCTCTGCAGGGGCCTGGCTGGCTTGACTTGTTTGCGCTGTGTTCCTCTGTTTGTTAGGAAGTCCTGAAGCACCTTCAGGGCAAACTGGAGCAAGAGGCCCGAGTCATGGTGTCCTCCGGACAGACAGAGGTTCTGGACCAGCTGAAAGGTGAGTGAGCCTGAAGAGGTGGCC
This sequence comes from Malaclemys terrapin pileata, assembly GCF_027887155.1. Lineage (NCBI taxonomy): Eukaryota > Metazoa > Chordata > Testudines > Emydidae > Malaclemys > Malaclemys terrapin. Next base: position 13,792,164 of record NC_071528.1, read on the forward strand.
CGTCCAGGGAGGTGAGGGCAGGTGGGGTTCTGTTCTGCACCAGGGGAGTCCTGCAGAGCTTCTGGTGGCCAGTGGGGTGATGCAGCAAGAAGCCCAGAACCTGGGGGCCGGGGGCAACATGGAAAATAAATTGTCCTTGATCCAAGAAAGGAGAAGGCCAGCATTCTGCATGGCGGGGAGGACTGGGGCCAGGACTCCGGGGTTCCAGCCCCAGCTCAGATGCGGGAGTTGGTTAGAGCAGGGTCCTGGGGGTTATCGGTCCTGGGTTCTGTTGCTAGCCCTGGGAGGGGAGTAGGGTCTAGCGGATGGGCTGCTGGGCCAGGACTCGGCAGATCTGGGTTCTTTTCCCAGATCTTCCACTGACTCCCTGTGTGACCTTGGAGAAGATCCTGATCCTTACTATGCATCAGGCTCTACTTACACATGGAAGTCGCACGCTGCAAGCGTGGGAGGGACAACGGGTTTCAAACCCATCCCATCCCATCTCCTAGAACTGGAAGGGACCTTGAAAGGTCATTGAGTCCAGCCCCCTGCCTTCACTAGCAGGACCAAGTACTGATTTTGCCCCAGATTCCCAAGTGGCCCCCTCAAGGATTGAACTCACAACCCTGGGTTTAGCAGGCCAATGCTCAAACCACTGAGCTATCCCTCCCCCCCTAGGCTGTTCATTTCATAGTAGGAATCTAGAGCCAATGATCCACTGATTCCTTCGATGCACCTATAGGCCCTGATCCTCCAAACACCTACCTGTGTGCTTTAAACACACGAGCAGTTTCATTTGCTTCAGTGGAGCTACGCTGCTTTGCACTATCTGAGGAACTGGCCCTAGACCAAATGGTGCCCCAGGCGAAGACCGTCTTTGGCGGCCCCCCGCCTCCATTTGAATACCTTATTTTTTATTGCATTTGTAGCCCATTTCACGACTTGGATGCACAATTTACATGCATGATTTGTCCCTGTCAGATAAGACGATAAATTTGTCTGTTGCATGAATAAATACAGATTTACAGATCCTAACAACAAAAACAGCACCCCGAGTCCGGCACCCCCCAAGCCTGGCACCTCAGGTGCCCCTAGATCCAGCCCTATTCCTCCCCCATCCCCGGTGCCAAGGGAGTCCCCTGGCAGAGCCAGCCAGCGTCCTGTTCAAATACAGCTGCGCGGTTCCCCTCCCAGCATGAGCAGAGCATGAGGAGGTGCTGGCCCACTTAACTCCCCTTAACTCTGCCCACGTCCAACTGAGTTTGAACCATCTGATCCGTGAGCAGCCTTCACTTTGCTGGGAAATGCATGTGGCGTATCGGGGCAGCGTATTATAATATGCTACTGCTTCCCACTCCCACCATGCCGAGTTTGCTGGTGTGGACAGGACCAGACTGAGTGATAAGCAGGGTATGGAACCATGTAACAACCAGGGGCTCGGTTCACTGCCCCACCTGTGCCGTGGTGCGTGGGATTCACCCCGGGGGAAAGGAGGGGCAGGGATTGTGTGAGTTGTCACCAGGCCCCGGGGCTTCTGATGGGGCTGAGGATGCAGCTTGAAGTGGCTGCTGGCTGGGAGAGCATAGACTGGGGTCCCCCTCTCCTGAAGCTGGATCCTGGCAGAGTTGGTTTGGGGGTGCCTTGCAATGCTACAACCATCCTCTAGGGGGAGCAGCGATCCAGGGACGGGTCAAGACCCAGGGGCCGCTAGCAAGGCTCAGTCCCGCTGTTCCTCCGAGCACCATCCACACGAGGGTGCCCTTGTTCCCGCTGCCCCCCCCCCCCAGCTCTGCAGATGGACATCACCAGCCTCTACAACCTGAAGTTCCAGCCTCCCACCCTGGCGCCCGAGCTCGCCTGCCCCGAGGGCAGCCCCGTGCACTCAGCCGCTCCCCAGAAGAAGGACAGCATGGGGGAGCTGAGTCGAGCCACCATCAGGCTGCTGGAGGAGCTGGACAGAGAGAGGTAAACGTTCACACTCGTCTGTCTGTCCCCATACACATCCCTCTGTCTGTCTGTCTGCCTCTCCCCCTGTGCACCCATCCGTCTGTCTGTCCCCCTGCACACCTGTCTGCCTGCCTGTCCTCTTACACACCCGTCTGTCCCCATACACATCCCTCTGTCTGTCTGTCTGCCTCTCCCCCTGCACACCCGTCTGCCTGCCTGTCCTCTTACACACCCGTCTGTCTGTCCCCCTACACATCCCTCTGTCTGCCTCTCCCCCTGTGCACCCATCCGTCTGTCTGTCCCCCTGCACACCTGTCTGCCTGCCTGTCCTCTTACACACCCGTCTGTCCCCATACACATCCCTCTGTCTGTCTGTCTGCCTCTCCCCCTGCACACCCGTCTGCCTGCCTGTCCTCTTACACACCCGTCTGTCTGTCCCCCTACACATCCCTCTGTCTGCCTCTCCCCCTGCACCCCTATCTGCCTGCCTATCCTCTTACACACCCATCTGTCTGTCTCTGTATGCCCATACACCTCCGTCTGTCTGCCTCTCCCCCTGCACCCCTGTCTGCCTGCCTGTCCTCTTACATACCCGTCTGTCTGCCTCTCCCCCTGCACACCTGTCTGCCTGCCTGTCCTCTTACACACCTGTCTGTCTGTCCCCCTACACATCCCTCTGTCTGTCTGTCTGCCTCTCCCCCTGCACCCCTGTCTGCCTGCCTGTCCTCTTACATACCCGTCTGTCTGCCTCTCCCCCTGCACCTCTATCTGCCTGCCTATCCTCTTACACACCCATCTAGCTGTCTCTGTATGCCCTTACATCTCCATCTGTCTGCCTCTCCCCCTGCATACCCGTCTGCCTGCCTGTCTTCTTACACACCCGTCTGTCTGCCTCTCCCCCTGTGCACCCATCCGTCTGTTTGTCCCCCTGTGCACCCAGGTGTCTGCCTGTCCTCTTACACACCCGTCTGTCTGTCCCCCTACACATCCCTCTGTCTGTCTGTCTGCCTCTCCCCCTGTGCACCCGGGTGTCTGCCTGCCTGCCTGTCTGTCTCTCTCCATCCTTCCCCCATCACCACAGTGTCTGAGCCCTAGCTTGCCAGGTGGTTAAGGGGCCCCTTTGCTGCTCCCATTACCCAGCATCCTGTGCAGCCCAGCACTCTGCCCAGTCACCTTGCTGCGTGCCCCGGCCCGGGATGCTCCCAGGGGCCATTAGCCAGCCCTTCAGCTGGGCTCGGTGTGGGGAGAGCCTGGTGAAAAGGCCCCTAGAGGATTTGTCCCTCTTCCTGTCGCTCTTCCCCCTTCTCGCGAGGGTTCTGGCTGGGGGGGGTTGGGTTGGCATCAGCTCAGCACTGGGGGTGGGGTCCATGGAGTGGGGGGATCCGTGACTGCCCGCCCTCTACCCCCTCCCCTTCTTCAGGTGTTTCCTGCTGAGCGAGATTGAGAAGGAGGAGAAGGAGAAGCTCTGGTACTACACGCAGCTGCAGAGCCTCTCCACGCGCCTGGACGAGCTACCTCACGTGGAGACGGTGAGTCCCTGGGCCCAGGGCCCAGCCCGAGACCTGAGCCGGCAGGGATCCCTCCTCTGCCAGGCGGACCTGGGTGCTGGGAGGTCCCAGGGGCTCATGGGGTGTTGAGGACTCAGCCCAAGACCTGAGCGAGTCCCCTGCCCCGTAGGATGCGCTTTGCCCCCTGGGGAATACCCTGTGCTGGGGTACAGCGGGGCCAGCCAGACTGCTGGGATCTCGCCCCTCACGCCCTGCCTCTCCTCCCGGCTCCCAGTTCTCTATGCAGATGGATCTGATCCGGCAGCAGCTGGAGTTCGAGGCCCAGCACATCCGCTCGCTCATGGAGGAGCGCTTCGGGACGACCGACGAGATGGTGCAGAGGGCTCAGGTCAGGGCAGGGCAGCTGCTCCCTTCCCGCCGGTTATTCCCCTTCAGCCTCACCCCTCTTCCCCCAGTAATGCAGCCCCCCCTTTGCAAAACCAAGTAATGGGAGGGATCAGACTGCAAAGCCCTCCCCGCAAAGCGGGGCAGTGTGTGTGTGTGTGTGTGTAGGGGGGGAGAAGTGGATCGGGAAGCAACAACCCCCCCAAAAATATGGGCAATGGGAGGCATTGGGGGGGATCAGGCTCTCCCCCGTCACTCCTGAAATCTGGGTAGTGGCCGGGGGGAGATGTGGGTGCAACCCCCTACCCACAAAGCGGGACAATAGGGGGTGGGTAGGAATCAGGATCATGTTTTACTATGGGGTGGTTTATTTTTGCGTGGGGGAGTAGCTCATCTGGGAGAGGGGTGCCCCCCCTTCCCCACCTGGTGGCTGAGTCTGCCTCTCTCTAGGCCCCGTGCTGCCTGGCCCCATCCCCTCACGGGACACGGCTGGAAGGCATTGTGGGAGGCGGGGGGCTGGCGCTTGCTGACTCTATGGTTAAATCCCCGCAGATCCGAGCGTCCCGCCTGGAGCAGATCGACAAGGAGCTGATGGAGGCTCAGGACCAGGTGCAGATGTCGGAGCCGCAGGTAACGGGGCAGGAGCCGGGTCCGCTGGGCCTCAGGCTGCAGCCCCCGCAGGAGGGAGCGGTGGTGCTAACCGTCCCTGTCCTGTGTGTGCAACGCCACTGTGCACTCCCCCCACCGCGTCACCCCTACACGTGCACACACCCGGCCGTCTACACCGCGAGTGTCGCTCATTCACCGGCACGCACAGCATCACCCACAGGCGCGCACACCCGCACATTCACACCTGCGCTCCAGACTCAGGTGCACACTTACGTGTGGGCTCGCACACTCGCACCTGCCATTTGTAGTCACCCACAAACTCCCCTGCACTGACCCATTGCACACGCACCCAATGGGGGCTGGTGCTTACAAAGACAGGTATGCACTCCCCCCCCCATCAGTCCAGGTGTGCCCGTTCTCTGCCTGCACACACCCCTCATTGCACCAACATGGGGGAGACCTCCCCTGCGCACACACCCCAGGCCCAGATCTCTCTCTCTCTCTCTCTCTCACACACACACACACACACACACACACACACACACACACACACACACACACACACACACACACACACACACCCCTCTCGCTCTCTATCTAGGGAAGGCTAGTCTTTGTGCTAACACACAAGGCCAGGAGAGGGGACACCTGGGTTCTCATCCGGGCTCACCACCCGCTCCTGATGCATGTTCCCCTCTCTGTGCCTCAGTGTCCCCCTCTAACAGGCGGGATGATACTTTACTCCCCCTGGCCCAGAGGTGGGGTATGAAGCTTTGCTCACTGGTATTTACCAAGGACTTGGAGATCCTCAGGTGGAGGATCTAGGGCCGTGGCCCAGACTGTCTCCCCCATCCTCTGCTCTCCAGCGGCTGGGGTCTCTGCAGGGCCTTGCCATGGCAGGCAGCATCTCTGGCATTTCCCTCTGCCCCAGCTGGCGCCCGGTGACCTCATTCCATCCTAGCTGGACGTTGGGGTGTATTTCTCCTGTGCTCGCCCTTGGGAGCAATTCGCGTCCCACCCGCAGGCCTGGGCACTGTGTCCGGACAGCCTGGCTGGGCAGGCAATGGCAGAGTCGTGCGGGCCGTGGCAGCGCTGACTGCATTTGGGTGGATGAGGGGCGCGTGGGCTCTCATTCTGCGTCCAAGGTGGGAATGCTGGAGGAGGCTGCTTGGCATGGGGGTGAGAATGGCGCTAGAGCAGGGGCGGGCAAACTTTTTTTGGCCTGAGGGCCACATCGGTTTTCCGAAATTGTATGGAGGGCCAGTTAGGGGAGGCTGTGCCTCCCCACACAGCCAGGCATGGCCATGCCCCTGCCCCCTATCCGACCCCCCCCTGCTTCTCGCCCCCTGACGGCCCCCCCCAGGACTCCTGCCCCATCCACGCCCCCCTGTTCCCTGTCCCCTGACTGCCCCCGGACCCCCGCCCCTGACTGTGTGGCCCGGATATAGCCCGCGGGCTGTAGTTTGCCCATCTCTGCGCTAGAGGCAGGCAGGTCTCCGAGGCCTCCCCGCCCCACTGAGCGGGAGGGCCAGGCCTTTGTGTGTCTCAGGCACCATGAAATGGGCAGTTGCCATGGCGACGAGAAGTAGGCCATGCGGGGAGATGCTGGCAGGCCCAGCGTTGGATTCTGCAGAGCTGCCGCGGGGTCATCAGCTCAGAGCGGCTGAGCCAACCTCCATGCTGGGAGTCAGGAGCGGGTGGGGTTTGGGGGGGGACAGGACAGATGTGGCCAAGACCCCTGAATTAATCTCACTTCTGCCCAGGCTGGATGTGTGTTAGTGACCCCACAGATCTAACACAGTCCACAACAAAGGTGAATATCCTGCCAGAACTGTACAAAACTACCACAGCATTATTTGAAATCTCTAAATACTCCAGTAATATAAAAGTACGAGAGTATTATTTAAAACCTACATTAATATTCAAATTATAATGTTTAACTACTACAGTAATAGTAAAAATACTATCACGTCTTTTAAAAGATTCAGTAATATTAAAATACTGCCGTGTTGTTTTTAAAATACTACAGCAATAATGAAATGTTACAACATTATTTCCCCCAAAATACTAAACAATACTAAATTAAAAATGCTACAGCGTTATAAGGAAAATACCATGATTTTATGAATAAAATCAACTACATAGTATTTTTGATAATAGTGTACATTTAAAAATTATCATATTAAAAGAAAAAACGTTACAGTTTTTATTAAAAATGCTAAATTATAAGAAAAATACCTGCAGCATTTTAAAAAAATACTACAGTATTATTAAATAGTACAGCCCTTTAAAAATACTTCAGCATTCTAAGGGGAAATGCCATGGTTTTATTAAATATATTACGTAATAAGAAAAATACTATATAATTGTTAAAGAAAAAATACTTGCAGCTCTACAATAAAAGTTATTGCTTTTGTATTAAAAATACTAGAGGATTATAAAGAACAATACTGTAGAGCTAGGAAATAATACTACAATATTGTTTTGAAGATATTGCGGTATTACTTAACACCCCGCACAGTTTTATAATAAGAATAGTATTTTTAAACCAAAATCTACAATATAAGAAACCTACAATCTTATTAAAAAGACTAGGGCATTGTACAATCCTTCAGTAACATGGCAGGGAGCTGTAGTGTTTGGGATAATTACTGCATAATACTGTAGCATTTTTCTAAGGGTTAAGTGCCCAGAGTTTAACTAGCCTCTGAACAGTTTTTAAGCCCAGAGGCCATATATGAAATCCTGGCCCTATTAAAATGAATAGGAGTTTAGCCATTGACTTCAGTGGGATCAGAATTTCGCCTTAGGGTTTCATTAACATCTGAACTGGATTTAAAAAGCCAGAGGTCACGTGATTCCTACTCTGGGCTCCCAACAGTCACTGGTGCTCTCTCTCCTGCCTTCTGGGACAGAGATTAAGTGAGTACAGAGACAAATTATTTCCCCCCCCCGAGCTTTTCTCTGCACCAAGAAATCGATAGCAGAACTGGCTGTGAATTTCTCCCCTAACCCCATGCAAAGCCGGAGCATGCGGGGCTTTGAGCTAAGCCCTGGGAAGATGGAGCGGTTTAGATTCAGTAAGACAATTATCGCACTGTTGGCTAAAAAGGGGATTTGTCCTGGAAAGAGAAATGAGCCATAGCGCTCGGTCCTGAAGCCTTGAATCCCTGGGCAATACATATTTTTTTACATATATCTGCAATAAGGCCGGTCCGTAATGAGGAAGGATAGTTCTGTGCCAAGGCCCTTTGCCCTACGACTCAGGAAAGCTGGGTTCAATTCCCTCCTCTGCCACAAACAGTGCATGTGACCTTGGGCAAGACACTTAGCTTCTCTGTGCCTCAGTTTCCCACCTGTGCAATGGAGACAGTATTGCTGCTCTGTCTCATGGCGTGGCTTTGAGGTGCTCCAATACTACAGGATTGGGGCTGTCTAAATACTTTGAGAGAGAGGGTTTACGATAATTTAATATAGGCGGATTATTGAGGAGCAAGGACAGAGTGGGAGATGCGTCGCTAAGGATGGTAGTAGAGAGATGGATTGGCTCTTCTACATGGACCCAGAAGTCATTTCCTCCACTGTGCAAGGAGGGTTGCCAGCCTCCCAGGAGTCTCCAGAAATTAAAGAATAATCTTTCGTTTAAGATGTCGTGTGATGAAACCTCCAGGAATACGTCCAACCAAAACTGGCCACCCTACATGCAAGGCCTAGCAAAACCCCGTGCAGCGAAGACGCTGAAGCTTGCATTGGCCTCATAGGAAAATCCATGTTGCATATTACACAGTCACGTGGCAATCCTGCAACCCGTTCACTGACACCTCCAGTTCAGTATCCCTCTGTTTAGCGCTGGCGAAGGGAGCTGGCTCGGGACTGAGCTGCAGGGTCTCTCTCCAGGGCTTGTAGAGGGCGCAATTCTGCTCCCATTGAAGTCAATAGGAGTTTTGCCCTTGCTGGGTGCTGCCCCAGGGCTAGAACAGGGGCTGCAGGCCCTGGTTCAGAAAGCACCCAAGTCCCATGGAAGCCAATGGGATTTTAAGTGAGTGCTTAAGTGCTTTGCTGAATCGAGGTCCCAGTGAGCACAGCCTACTCCCAAACTTCTCTCCATTGCGGACCCCAGTTATGTGACTCCGAGGGGTCCCATGTATGCCTCCTCCCCTCCCAGTCTCTGCTGCATTGGGGCCTATCTGGGCCCCTCTGCCCCCTGGAAGGCGACTGGCGCTTTGCTGGGTGTCTTTCTGGAGCACATTTGGATCTGAGAGCAGGTCTGGACAGAGCCAGGGTCCCGTAGCAATTTCCGGAGAGTTTGTTTGCCTGGAACGAGCCGCCGATGGGGTAGTATTGGGGGTAGGGGGGAATTGGCCTCTTCAGATGAAATGTTTTTTTGCTGCTGGCCTCTCACGGAACAGAACTGGGTCTCGTGTGTATCTAAGGGCATGAAAACTGGTGTGACACATGCCTCCAGCGTCCAAGTCCCAAGGCCCTATGCTGACCTTTAAGGTGTGGAACCCACTGATCAGTGTGTCGCGGGTCCCCCTCCATGTCCGATCCACAGGGGATGTGAGTCTGTCACTGCCCCAGCTGCAGACACTGCAGAGACTCCTGTGGTTAGCTCTGGCAGGCTCTGGTTATGTCATCCACCTTACGCTCCCTCTGAGTCTGGCCCGCTGAGTTGAATTAACTGGGGTGTAATTTACACTCTAAGAGGGCAAATCGCACCAAGACTCACCCCTGATCTGGGCTCTGTGTGTGCCCGATGCAGGAGACAGACAGAGAGACGGGACAAGCAGACCGGGAGAGGAGAATAAAATCACAGCACTCTGCATTTTCCAGTCCTCCGTGAACGGAGTCCCCTGTACCCATCCATACACCACGGCTGCTGCCCGGCCTCCCAGTGGCTTGGGATGAACGGAGGAGGCTGCTTGCATGAAGTTAAGCCGGCTGGGTCCTTAGAGGGCAGGGGGCTAGTCAGAGCCAGCCAGCCCAACACTGCAGCTGCTGGGATGTGCTCTGTACAGCTCACGGGTTCTTACACATCCCCTCTCTCTGTTCTTGTAGCTCTGTGGGAAGCTGTCTGGCGTGGAAGGGGGCAGGAGCCTGGACATCCCAACGCATCCCGAGGAGGGAGGGAGCCACCTCAGCAACAATAAGGTAACGAGAATCCCCATCCCTCGGGCATTTGATGGAGGAAACGCAGACGCTCGCTGGAGATGAACAAATCGAGTGTTGCGTAGCGGACAGGGCATTGGGCCTAGCGCTTCTGCTGCCAGCTCTGCTGCTCACCTGCTGGGTGACCATGGGCGAGTCACCTCCCCGCGCCGTGCCTCAGTTTCCCCTCCTGCCCTTGGTCTATTGTTGTGTCTTTGGCTCTTTACACCAGAAATGTAAAATGAAGGAACCCCACAGGCACAGCAGGGTCCAGATACCTACGTGTGCTGACTAGGTACAACTCGCCAGGCTTAGCTGCATTCACACCTTGCTGCTCGGCCGGGGGTCTGGTGGCTTCAGGAACACAGACGACAGTGAGCGCCAGCAGCAGGCACACGATCTATTTCAAGGGATGCTACCCAGTTCCTACACACGTCTATTCAGATTGTGCACTCTGACCCCGACGTTTCCCCCTGCACCGCTCGGGGCGGAAGGGGGGGGTCTCATGTTGCTTCTTGGTTTAATTGCACCAGGAAAGGGCTTGAGATTTAGGTCCCCAAGCAAGCAGGGAGCCTGATTCTGTTCCTGCGTCACTTGTACACCATTGAATAGACCCCAGTGGTCCCCAAACTTTTTACCTTGTGCCTCCCTTACCCCGTCCACACCCCCCCTCCCTGGAGTTGAGTAAGGGGGCAGGGCCGGGAGCGAAGCTGGGTGGCACTCCCTCCCTGCCCCCCATGGGGGCTGGCCTGGACACCTGCTGTGCCCCCCCCCAACGTTCCTCCGCTCCCCACAGTTTGGGGACCTCTGCACTAGAGGGTCCAGTGCAGCAGGATTTGTGCAAGGGGGTCTGGCCAGGGTGGGGTGCAGGGTAACCCACTGGGTGCTTGTGCTCTGCAGGTGGAAGTGGTCTTCTGGCTCCTGTCCATGCTGGCCACCCGGGACAAGGACGACATGTCCCGCACCCTGCTGGCCATGTCCAGCTCACAGGAGAGCTGCCTGGCCATGCGCAAGTCCGGCTGCCTCCCACTCCTCATCCAGATCCTGCACGACACGGACAGGGAGCCGGGAGGCCCCCAGAGCCCCGGCAGCGGCAAGGACTCCCGCATGCGGGCCAACGCCGCCCTGCACAACATCATCTTCTCGCAGCTCGATGAGGGCCAGGCCAAGAAGGAGATGCGGGTGCTGCATGTGCTGGAGCAGATCCGCTCCTACTCGGAGACCTGCTGGGACTGGCTACAGATGCAGATGCAGAGCAAAGACGGGGGCAAGGGCCCCGAGGGCAGCGCCGGTAGGGAAGGGTGACGCTGTCTCCAGCAGGGGGCGCCAGGGCCTGCTGCTCCCAGCAGAGTGTGGGGGGACACAGGGAGCAGGGGACACCTGATCTTGATGCTTCTGCTTGGAGAGAGCATGTGTATGCGGGGGGTGGGGTGGGGGAGTCAGGACCCTGCACCCCCTTTCCTGAGATTCACCGTGACTCTCAGCCAGCCAGTAACCCAGAAGGTTTATTAGATGACAGGAACACAGTCCCAAGCAGAGCATGTAGGTACAACTAGAACCCCTCAATCAAGTCCTTCTGGGGGGTTCAGGGAGCTTAGACCCCAGCTTGGGGTTCCCTGCGTTGCACCACTCAGCCCAAACTGAAACCAAACCAAAACTCCTCCTGCAGCTCCTCTCTTCCCCCTCCCCCCAGCTCCTCCTCTCCTTTGTTCAGTCTCCTGGGCAGGTGTCACTTCTCCCAACCCCCCTCCTGGCTCAGGTTACAGCTCAGGGATCTTCCTTCAAGGGAAGTCCCCCATCCCCAATGTAACTCCCCTGCAACATTCCCAGGTCAAATCTGCCCCGCTCCCTGCTCCGTCACAGGGGGTTTGCAAGCATGTTTGTGCATGCTGATGTGCTGCTGAGGGTGTGTGTGGGTGTGCAGCTGTGTGTGTGGGTGTATGCATACGGTGTGTGTGTGTGTGTGTTGGTGTGTAGCTGAGTGTGTGTGTGTATGCACATGGTGGGTGTCGGTGTGCAGTTGGGTGTGGGTGTGTGTCTGTGTTGGTGTGTAGCTGAGTGTGTGTGTATGCATACGGGGTGTGTGTGTGTCGGTATGCAGCTGAGTGTGTGTATGCACATGGTGTGTGTGTGTGTCGGTGTGCAGCTGAGCGTGTGCACCTACAGGCGTGTGCGTGTGGGGGTCAGTGCATGTGTGTGATTGTGAGTGAAGGCAGGTGTGCAGGGATGGCTACACACACAGGTGTGCGAGGTGCACACACATGGTGGAGGGGTGCCGGAAGCGCGTGCAGGGTATGGTTAAGCACAGGTGTCTCTCCCCTGGTTCCGGTCCCCGGGCGGACTGACCCTAGAGAGTCTGTTGGTCCCGTTAGCAAAACAGATCCTCTCTGATGGGAAAACAGCCCCGTCCCTTCCCGCCTCGCTGGGATTTGGGGATCCTGACGGCGAATGGACCCAGGTGTGTCTGATCCGTGGCTGGGCTGGGATCTTGCGTGGCCCGTGCCGCTCAGCAGGCTGGCGTCGCTCACCTCCGCTCTCCTTGCAGTGCCGGTGCCCATCGAGCCGCAGATCTGCCAGGCCACCTGTGCCGTCATGAAGCTCTCCTTCGACGAGGAGTACAGGCGGGCCATGAACGAGCTGGGTAAGCCACACGCGGCCCCAAGAGGGATCTGGGCTCTGCTCCCCCATCCCTGAGTGGGCGGGGAGTTCAGAGGACACGACTCAATGGGTTAGAGTCCCAGGGGGCTGCTGTGCCCCTGGTCATGGGCAGAGCAAGCCCCCTCCTGCATGGCACGGCCTGGCAGTGGGGTGGGTGCCTGAGGGGAACCCATGGGAGGGGGCTGGGAATACAGCACCCTGGCTCCTTTTCAATGGGACACCCTGACCCCAGCTCCGCCCCCTCACTGACAAACCAGCGGAATCCCTGGCGCAAAGAGGAGTGGGGGGTGTTGTCCCCCCGCAGTGCCTGGCTGGGCCCGTCCATCTCTGTAACCCCCCCACCCGGATCGTCCCCCAGGAGGTCTCCAGGCCGTGGCTGAACTGCTGCAGGTGGATTATGAGATGCACAAAATGGCCAGCGACCCTCTGAACCTGGCGCTGAGGAGATACGCGGGCATGGCGCTGACCAACCTCACCTTTGGGGATGTGGTGAACAAGGTGCGGGGGGAGGGGGGCTGGGAAAGGTGTCTGGGGGGATGAGGAATGGAGACCCAGGGGTGGGGGACTTGGGAAGGTGACGGGTGGAGGGGAGGAGGTCAGGGGAAGATGGGGCAGGGACCCTGGGGTTCGGGAGTGGGGGTCTGGGGACGAGTCGGGGGAAGGGATAAAAAGGCTTGGGGGGAGCGCGGCGGGGAGGGGAGTGAGGACCCAGGGGCAGGGACTGGGAAGCAGAGACCTGGGGGTGAGGGCGGGACAGGGGTGTTAGGGGAATGCAGACAGAGCAGGGATCCTGGTGGGGATGGGGCCCAGGGGCCTGGGGAGGGGTCAGAGAAGGGGCCCGGGGAGCAGTGATCTCAGCTGGCTTTAAGCTTCAGGGCATTGGGTGACCCAGCCGTGGTCCCTTCCAACACTGTCAGGGGCTCTGGGGTCCCCGCGGGCTGCACTGGGGGTGCGTGTGTGCAGGATCTGACCCCCCCATCTCTTCCCCTTGGCAGGCGACTCTGTCCTCCCGCCGGGGCTGCATGCAGGCCATTGTGGCCCAGCTGGCCTCCGAGAGCGAGGAGCTGCACCAGGTAGGTGGACACTGGCTCCCCCGGGGCTGTTGCCCACACGCACTGAGCCACGGCATACACCTGGGCACATATAGCTGGCTACTGCCCGCTGCACAGGGCCTGAGTTACTCCAGGTCCCCACGTGCCTTGGGGGCGTGCACGGCTAGGCGAGGTACCTCTGGATACCCCAGGCTTGGCGTCCAGCGATGCATGGTGAGGCTGCCTGGTATTGAAGGGCAAAGCCTGGCCCGGTCCTTGACGTGGAGCCTTTCACCAGGACCAGCGTGTGCCGTTGGGTGCAGGATTCTCCGGTTCCTGCTCCTGCTCGAGCAGGCTGGCTGAGTCCTTGCTGCTCATCCCGCCTGGCTGTCCCACTGCGGGCCCTGGAATCATCTGAAGGGGGCCGGGAGCTGGTGCTGGAACAGGAGGGCGGGCTGGGAGACTTTGGGGGGCAGGGCGAATGGGGTGAAAGAGGGTCGTGACGCTGCCCTCTGCTGGGCTGTGATCGAACTGCTCCGGTCCTGTATTGACAGCTCTGGGGGGCTGAGCACGGGAATCTGGCCATGTCCCTCCCTGTGCGTGAACATCCTCATCTCGTCCCCCCAGGTGGTCTCCAGCATCCTGCGGAACCTCTCCTGGAGGGCAGACATCAACAGCAAGAAGACCCTGCGCGAGGTGGGCAGCGTGACCGGCCTGATGCAGTGCGCCCTGCGTGCCACCAAGGTAAGAGGCGCGAGCCCTGATCTCTGGGCTGCGGGTGCAAACCCTGCGTTGGCGCACACACAAAACGGGGGACAGCTTACGTGCTCACAATGCGCTGCCTGTGCAAAGGCTGCCCTTGCACGCACAGAGCAGCTGATGGCTTGCACGCTCACTATCAGCATGTACATAGGGAATGGCACGCATGTGTACAGTGAGCTGCAGGTGCAAACGTTGCCGCGGCATGCTTACGGTGAGTGTGCAAACGGCGGCGGGGTGTACGTGCAAAGCCGACACACTCACAGATATGAAGAGGCCCTGTCACTAGAGGGACGCTGATGGTGATTTTATCCTGGCTAGGAATCCACCCTGAAGAGTGTCCTCAGCGCCCTGTGGAACCTGTCCGCTCACAGCACCGAGAACAAAGCCGCCATCTGCCTGGTGCAGGGCGCCCTGGGCTTCCTGGTGAGCACCCTCACCTACAAGTGCCAGAGCAACTCGCTGGCCATCATCGAGAGCGGAGGCGGCATCCTGAGGAATGTGTCCAGCCTGATTGCCACCCGGGAGGATTACAGGTCAGCCTGGCCCTGGGGGCAGCTGCCACACCCAGCTCCGATCCTCTCGCTGCTCCCAAGTCCCCCACCCCACCCCAAAGCGCTGTGCTGGTCGGTGGGCGGGATCTGGAGCGGCTGTGGGTCATTCCCAGCTGCCTTGGATCCATTCTGGCCCCTGAGTATAAGGGCAGCAAGATGTGCTGTCACTGTGGGCTATCCCTGATGAGATGCTAATATTATTCATGGTAGCTCGGCGGACCCCCTCTGGGGTGTGTGCCTCCCCCATAGAACAGACTCACGGTGCCTCGGGGAACCTTACCATCCCGGGAGCGTTACGTTGATTGTTCGGGTTTTTGTAAATACTGTGCGCTCTTCGTCAGGGCTTTCGCCAAAAGATCCCAAAGCACCTTGCAAAGCTCATTGTGCCCATTTTACGATGGGGAAACTGAGGCATGAAGTGGGGAAGTCACTGGCAGTCAGGACTCCTGGGTTCTATTCTCAGCTCTGGGAGGGGAATGGGGTCCAGTGGGTTGTGGGGGGAGCTGGGATTCAGGACTCCTGGGTTGCTCTGTTGGTGACTCATTTCCCCCCTTATGCCTCAGCTGTCCCCTGTAGAATGGGGCTGCTGCAAGGGTGGATCGACTGGAGGATTTTGAGGCGCTTTGAGATGCTCTGATGGGGGCAGCCGAGGAGGCAAAGTGGGGTTGTTGTTCATTAACTCTCTGATGTTCAAAGCGGGGTGATTCTAATGGAGGGTCGATCCATGTCCTGCAGGCAAGTGCTCCGGGACCACAACTGCCTGCAGACCCTGCTGCAGCACCTCAAATCCCACAGCCTCACCATCGTCAGCAACGCCTGCGGGACCCTCTGGAACCTCTCCGCCCGGAGCCCCAAAGACCAGGAGCTGCTGTGGGACCTGGGGGCCGTCAGCATGCTGCGCAACCTCATCCACTCCAAGCACAAGATGATCGCCATGGGCAGCGCCGCCGCCCTCCGGAACCTGCTCACCAACCGACCCCTCAAGTACAAGGACACCGCCGTCATCTCCCCGGGCTCCTGCATGCCCTCGCTCTATGTGAGGAAGCAGAAGGCGCTGGAGGCCGAGCTGGATGCGAAGCACCTGGCGGAGGCCTTCGACACCATGGAGAAGCAGAGCCTCAAGAAGCCCCTGAGGCACATGGACAGCCTGGCGAAGGACTACGCCTCCGACTCCGGCTGCTTCGACGACGACGAGGTGCCCAACGTCTCGGCAGGGGCGGAGACCGGGAATGCCTCCATCCTCTCCATGTTCCTCAACTCCTCCTTCCTCCAGGGCCAGGCTTTGCCCAGGGCCATCGCCCAGCGGAGGGGCCCGGAGCCCGAGAAGGACGAGAGCAGCAAGCCGGCCGAGCCCAAGAAGCTGCCGTTGCCCGAGGATGAGGTGTCGCTGGCGGCCGAGAAGCTGGCCAACAAGATCTCCACCACGGTGGCCAAGATCGACAAGCTGGTGGAGGACATCTCCACCCTCCACACCTCCTCGGACGACAGCTTCAGCCTGAGCTCGGAGGACCACTGCCTTGACTGGCAGTACGGCTCTGATGAGGTCCACGAGGCCCGGGCCCAGTCCTGCTCCCCGTGCCGCCTCTCGGATGCCAGCAGCTTCGTGAAGCGGGAGAACCTGAGCCGGGCCCACACCCTGCTGAGGCTGAAGAAGGCTTACACCAGCTTGTCCAATGACAGCCTGAACAGCGGCAGCACCAGTGACGGCTACTGCACCAAGGATCACATGAAGCCCTGCACCAGGGCCTCCTTCCTAGATTACAAGGAGGAGCTGCAGAGATACCAGAAGCGTCCCAGCAGGCTGGATCTGAAGAACATCCTCGTCCACAGGCCTGAGAGGATGGAGCAGCCGGGGGTCAAGGTCAAAGAGTCTGGCGAGCCGGAGAAACTGGATCCGAGAGACACGCATGACAGGGCTAAGAAAGTGGTGACGTTCCCCAGCCCCAACGCCCCTGAGAAGGAGCCTGAGTGGAAGAAGGAGCCGGGTAATGAGCTTTCTCCCGACCCTCAGGTCCACACCATCAAACTTTCCCCTTCTTACCAGCATGTCCCCCTGCTGGAGAACCTGGCCAAGAGCAGCCCGGCCCCTGGCGCCGTGGGGCTCTCGGGTGCTAGTTACCACCCAATTCTCCCAGGCCGGAAGCAAGCCTGGCTCCCCACGGGGCTTCTCCAGACGGCCGAGAACTTGAGCAAAATCCCAGAGAAGCTGACTGCCCACACGCCAGCCCCGGTGGAGCAGGAGTCAGTCCAGAAGTACGCGGTGGAGGACACCCCCATTTGTTTCTCCCGGTGCAGCTCCCTCTCTTCCCTCTCCTCCGCTGACAACGTGCTGGACGGGCAGAGTCACAGCGAGAACGAGGTGGACAGCGACTCCTCCCTGGAGATCATCGAGGTGGAGGAGGGCGCCGAGGCCGAAGGTGACGTAGAGCAAGCCGAGGCCTGCGATGGGAGACAGGAGAAGGTGAAGGCGGCGGATCTGGGCCCAGCCACGCCAGGAGGGATCTCCCAACCCATCGCCATCCCCTTGCAGAAGCGTGACAAGATCTTCCTGAGGGAATCGTCCCCATCCCGGCACGAGGACCTGACCCCGTCCAGCTCCTCGGAGAACTACATTCAGGAGACTCCTCTGGTGATGAGCCGGTGTAGCTCGGTCAGCTCCCTGGGCAGCTTTGAAAGCCCATCCATTGCCAGCTCCATCCAGAGCGACCCCTGTAGTGAGATGATCAGTGGCACCATCAGCCCGAGTGAGCTGCCGGACAGCCCCGGTCAGACCATGCCCCCAAGCCGCAGCAAGACGCCCCTGTTCGAACTGGGATCCCAGCCGGAGAAGGAGACCAGCCAGTTCAACATCCAGTGGGAAAACAACGTCAAGAAGTTCATGGAGATCACGGATTTCAAGGAGCGTTTCCAGCTGCCCCAAGACCTGGACTCCATGATCTACTTCACGGTGGAGAAACCCAACGAGAACTTCTCCTGCGCCTCCAGCTTAAGTGCCCTGCCCCTTCACGAGCACTACATCCAGAAGGACGTGGAGTTGAAGCTTATGCCGCCTTTCCCCGAGAGGAACAGCCTGAATTTCGTGGCACACGAGAAGCAGGAGGACAGGCGGGAAGAGAGATTCGGGGAGGGCAAGAGGAAGCTGGAGCGTCCAGAGCTCAACTCAGACGATGATATCGAGATCCTGAAGGAATGCATCAACTCGGCCATGCCTTCACGCTTCAGGAAGGTCAAGACCTCCCTTGTCTCCAGCTTGCCCAGCCAGGTCTTGAATCCTCATACCAAAAAGGCTCTGCACATGCCGGTCTACATGCTGGTGCCCACCCATTCGCACCGGGGCGTCCCCAAACACCTGCGACCTGCCGCCCGGGACCTCTTCAAGGATGACGACTCCTTCACCGACTCCGCAGAAGGCACTCCCATCAACTTCTCCAGTGCCGCTTCCCTGAGCGACGAGACCCTCCAGTACCCACTGAAGGAGGAGGTTGACCACAAGCGCGGCCCCGGGAAGAGGCTGGAGAGGAAGGAAGTGGCGGGGCCACCGGTGGGGCGCAATATGGAAGCACACCGTGAGCAAGGGAGCTTGAGTCCCGCGCCAGGCAGGAAAGCAGCTTCCAATTCCTCGACGCCCACCAAGATGAGTACGGCCTACCAGCAGAAGGGTGGGTCGAGACATGGCAGCCCTGTCCAGACAAGCAGGGGCCAAGCAGCTGAGGTGAAGAGAGGGCTACCTCCCCTGAAGAATGGACCCAACCTGGAGCTGGACTTTGACAGGGCGGGGGTCCACCCGGAGGGTGTCACCCTCAGGAAGGGTGCTCCCTGTGAGGACAGTGCTCCTGGGGGTATGGCCTTTCAGTCCCTGTGCCACACCACGCCGACCGAGGAGGCCGTCTACTGCTTCTATGAGAACGACTCCGACGACCTGCTGGAGGTGCGGAGAGACTCGCCTAAGAGGAAGGCCAGCCCTGCCCAGGCTCAGAAGAAGGAACGCTGGAGCAGCACCGCCCCTAAGAAGGAGCCGGAGCAAAGCTCCAGGCAGCTGCTGCAGGCCAAAACCAAGATGGCCGCCAAACTCCACAACAACCTCATCGTGGACGAGACGCCGCCCTGCTATTCCCTCAGCTCCTCCATGAGCTCCCTGAGTGACATCGACCTCTGTGACCACGAGGAGCGGACAACCCTGTACAAGGCCAACAGGCAGCTGACCCTTAGCCGGATGCAAGAGAGTGCGGCCTCTAGGGCCTTAGCCAGAGAGAGGGACACCTCCCCCAGCTCCCTGAGCTTCACCTCGGACGACGACCTGCTGCAGAAGTGCATCGGCTCCGCCTTGCCCAGGAGGAGGCGGCACTCCGCTCGGCGCAGGAACGCCGAGCACAAGCAGAAGCTGAAAGGTGCCAACCCCAAGAGCGCCGCTGGCAAGGAACGGAAGCCGGAGCCGAGGCACAACCCAGCGGAAGAGATGGTGTCGGACAAAGGCTCGGACCTGGACAGCGTCGAGTGGAAGGCCATCCAAGAAGGCGCCAACTCCATCGTCACGTGGCTGCATCAGGCCGCAGCATCCCTCTCCAGGGAGCCTTCCTCGGAGTCTGACTCCATCCTCTCCTTCGTGTCAGGGCTGTCTGTCGGCCCCACCCTGCAGCTGTCCCTGGACAGGAAGGATAAGAAGCGGGCTAGGAGTGGGGTAGGCCGTGAGGTGGAGAAGAGAGACCATGCGATGGTCTTTCAGGAGAGCAAGAAAGTGATGGACGCCGGGGGCAGAAATGCCAGGGCGGAGAAAAATGTAAGCCAGCAGAAGCCAATGTCGAACTTGCCAGTGGTCTTCCGAGGCAGGACAGTGATCTACGTGCCCAGCGCAGTGAAGGACTCCCCGAGCCCCAGGTCCACCCCACAGAAAACAGCCACAACTAAGCCCGAAGCCACCATCCAAAACCTCACCCTGAGCCAGCAGAGGTCACGAAGTCTTCACAGGCTGGGGAAGGCCTCGGAGATGGCCGACCTCACCTTGCCCAAGAGGAGCGCCACCCCTCCTGCCAGGATCACCAAGCCCCCCTCCTCGGGCTCCTCTAGGACCTCCACCCCCTCCCAGCCCACCCAGAAGAAGTTAACGTCGCCCTCCCAGCTCAACAAGCAGCTGCCGTCTCAGGGGGTGAAGGTGGGCAGAAGCTCCCCAACAGGCTCCGCCCCCAAAGTGCCCCCCCAGAAATCCCCAGCCACCAAGCAGCACAAGACCCAGAAATCCCCCGTCCGCATCCCCTTCATGCAGAAGCCAAACAAGAAGATGCTGCCAGCCAGGAGCTCCATGCCGGTGCTGGAAGAGCACGTGGGCAGCCCTAAGTTGAAAGGCCATGGGAAGGGCATCCTACCGACTGCCCGGCTCAATTTGGTGCGGATGTCCTCGGCCAGGTCCAGCGGCAGTGAGTCGGACCGGTCCGGCTTCCTGAGGCAGCTCACCTTCATCAAGGAGTCCTCTAGCCTCATCATGAGGCACCGCTCTGAGCTCTCCTCCTGTGAGTCCATGTCCTCACTGTCTCAGAGCGCTTCCCCCAAGAGGAGCAGGCCAGGCCTCCCAGCTGTGTTCCTGTGTTCCTCCAGGTGCGAAGAGCTCAAGGTAGCCAAGCCGGTGGTGACCAGCCAGAGGCCAGTCATCTCAAGGACCCCGGCCAACCACAAAACTTCTCCCAGTGAGAGGCCTCCTCGGAGGACCAGCTCCGAGAGCCCTTCCCGGCTGCCTGTGAAGACCAACACCCCCTTGCCCGAGCCCTTCAAGAGGTATTCCTCCTCCCCCAACATCAGCATCATCAAGAGGACCAGCAGCCCCTCCTCCGTCCTGTCCTCTTGCTCCGAGTCGTCAGCCAGGAGAAGGAAGAGCCAAGAGGCCTCCAAGCTGACCCCGAATCCTGCAGTGGGGAACCCGGGGCAGCAGGACAAGCAGCAGATGGCGATGATGAAGGGTACTTGGAGAAGGATCCGAGACGAAGACATCCCACACATCCTCAAAAGCACCCTGCCTTCCTCAGCCCTGCCTCTGGTCAGCACCCTGGAGGAGGAGACCCCCAAAGCTCAGATCCCCATCCAGAGGAAAACCAGTGATGCTGTGGTGCAAACTGAGGACTACCCCACCACCAAGACCAACTCCAGCACCTCTCCAACGCTGGAGACCCGGGAGATGCCCAAGAGCGAGACAGAGTGCCTGACTTCGATCAAGGGCACTGTGCCCATCTCCTTCGGCCACGAAGGGCCGACTGGCTCTGTTGGGAGCTTCCCCTCCAGCAGGCACAGCTCTCCCAGTAGATCCGCCCGGGTGACTCCCTTCAACTACGTTCCCAGCCCCATGGTAGCACCAATGATCAACAACAAATCGCTTGAAAAAATGCCAGCTTAAGCCGCTATTGCAAATGCAAAGAACACCTCAACTTTGGTGATAGTGTATTAAGAAACGAACAAAGCCCCAGGCACTCTCCCTACTGCACCGCCCTAAGGACAAAACTCTTGTTCATAAAGAGACAGAAGCAGCAGCGTTTTTGTCTTCTCGAGCTTAACAAACCCAGGAGGAACTTTTGCGTTGATGTAACTGTTGGCCAGGAGGGTTGTGACAATTTTGATTGAGACACACATGAAACACCTGGAGAAAAGCAAGTATTTATTCCTTTACTCTCTCCGCCCTTTCTTTTTTGTTTAATGGAGCTTTGGAAGTTTTACCGTCGGGCACTGGGAAAGAACCAGGTAACTGCCCACCCCTACCCCCGACATCTGTGTTCTGCTGATGGCTGTGCCAGTGTCTTCTCTGCGATGTCTGATCACCATACACTCTAGTTTAAGGAGAGGGATTTTTATTTGTGGAGTCTAGATGGCCACAGGTGTCCTGCATGAAGGGATGGACTTTTGCAGTGAAGCCTATGGGATGTCTTGATGGCCTCACAGTTCACAGTTGTTGAAGAACTTTGAAGCAGCAATCAGCCAACTTCCCCCCTAGACAGTCCAATGCCAGGAGGGGCTGTAGGCCCATTTTCTCCACGCTTTCATTGAAGCACACTTGGGATTTTCGATCTGAGGACAACCAACAGCGGTCGTTGATTCACTGGGGTCTCTCTAAGTTTTCTCAGGAGGTCGAGATTTCAAAGGGAACTGGGATTGCTGCTCTTTCTAGTTAAAAAAACAAACAAACCCAACCACCAAGAATGCTTCAAGCAAAAGCCTTAATCTTAGGTCTCAGCTGCATGCTTTGTCTCACATGTCGGCACTAATATCCATGTATCCAAATAATCTCAGCTGATTTATAGAAACACCTTCAGAAACCCACCCATGGACCAAAAGCAGAGCGGGAGAGGGGTGGGGTGAGGGGATCTGGAGAGGATTCCACAATGGGGAACAGAAGAAGGGCAGAACCTCCCCGTTACGGAACCAGCCATTTGTGCAGCACGAGGCCTGTAATTATGGTGACTGGTTAATCTGCTAATGACTAACTTGCTGGGATTGTGTTTGCGTTGGGTGTCACCCAGTGTCTGGGGGGAACAGAACAGCACCTTATTATCGCCAAGGGAGGAGGGTTGTTATGGAAACACTTCTCACAGCACATGGGGGAACGCCAAGGAGCTGGGGTGAGGAAAGGCCATTTTTGTTTTTTCAGCGGGTGAGGGGACGGGTCTGGGCGGCAGAGGCTGCTTTATGCCGTTCATCCTCTTTATAAACTCAGCCCCACTATGCAGGCTTTGCGCTAAAGGTGGGGCCAGAGGCGATGTCTAATGAGCTTCAGGGCCTCCCTTTGGTAGTTAGTCCAGTTTGCTCTCCAACACCTCCCAGACAAGGGGTGGGAGTCGCAGGCTCGGTGGGATGTGAGGAAAGGAGCGAGGTCCGTACCAGTGCCCCTTGATCTTGGCCTCTGAGGCAGAGTTGCTCATTGGGTGCCTAATTCCATAGGCATGGAGTGGAAATCTCCCCTTAAAAATATGGTCCTGATTCTCGTGGTTTGACACCAGCATCGCACCATTGAGGTCAGTGGCAGGGGAGTGACTTCCTGATTTGCAAACGGGAAACAGGAGGCAGAGAGAAAGAGGCAGGTCTCTCTCTCTCTCTCTCCATCCTCCCTCCTGCTCCCAAAGATACTGTGCTTTATAGGTACTCTGGGACTTGGGACTCCTTGTTTGTTTCAGGGCCTTGCCTGATCAGAAGCAGAGGGGGTTGCCTACCACATGTTTGGGCTTTGTTGTTACAGGTTTTGTCCAGCATGGTCAGATTTGGCTTTGATTAATCTTGCAAAGCTCGGAGGGGAACTGCCGACGTGGCTTCCTAGGCTCAGGAGGGCAGATTGCAGGGGCGGGGGGCGAAGTGGTATTTTAAAAGATGCGTTCTGAGGGTGTCAGTTTGGCCAGTGCCCGCTCTCTGTCAAGTGTTCTGAATTAATCAGAATGCCAGATTTTTTATTTAAATCTGCTGAATGAGAATTGTAGGGTAGGTTCCAAAGGAATAGACGTTTGCAGGCCGCCCCGATCCCTTTGCAGTAGCGATGACAACGTGCAGGGGCTTTATGACAGAGGCAGGTGTTCTTACCAGGTCATGGCTCGATTCCCAGGTGGGCTATTCCAGTCCACCTCCCTAGAACTATCCAGGCGTTCTTGATTTCAAGGGCATACTTGATTTCCACAGCTGGCAGCGTTGGTGTGTGCTGTTGAAAGGAGCCACCACGTTCAGCCCCAGAGGTGGCTTTATTTCAGTGGCAGATGAAGATACTTGCATATAAAGGTGCTGTTGTATGGGGCAAAATGCTGGTCTCATTGAAGCCTATGTAAGTTTTGTCACTGACTTCCCAGGGGCCCCTATTCAGTCTGTGCTGTACAAAATGCTTTGGGACCCTTTTGAATGAAAGATAAAAATGGCTATTTAATATCTGTAATACAGTAGCATCCCCAGTGCTCCCCCCCTCCCCAATGGGCCGGGTGCCCCAAGACACGCTGTAGAAACAGGAGATGATGGGCAGGAAGGGGACAGTGGGTTAGGAGAGTGCAGGGCGGAACAAGGACAGAGCAGAGCTGTTGCAGCCTTAGGTGGAAAGGCTGGCAGAGTGGCTGTAGCTTAGGACTGTGGACGGCTGGCATCAAGGACTTGTTCTGTCACAGACTCCTTGGGTGACCGTGGCCCTCCTTGTGCCTCACTTCCCCATCTGTAAAATAAGGACATAGCCCTGCCTCCCAGGGAGGTTATGAGGATTAAATGTGGTAAGTTGCCCAGGTGATATGGTAATGGGGGGGGGGGGGGGGTCATATACATACCAGCTCCAATGGAGAGTGAGAGTCATACAAGGTACTCACTGAAAATACTAAACACTGCGGGGGGGGGGGGGGGGGGGCATTTTCAAAAGTATCTCAGTGGCTTAGGAGCACAAGGGCTTCTCTAAACCTGGAGCAACTCAGGAACAGCTATTCAGGAGGACTTCCATGTGTGGACGCTCTTATTCACTTTGGAAGTGGGGCAAGTTCAACAGCGCCACCACATTTGTAGTCTGGACTGAGCGGCTGGCATTCACAAAGGGGACGTGTGCATCTAACGGCCCCACTTTGGAGCTGCATGAAAGGCCCTTGGCCCCGACATTTTAAGTCCTCAAGGTGCCAAAATTTCCAGTTTTTCAACAGAAACCCCCTCCCCCAACAAAATTCCAGTTTTTGATTTAAAACCTCTCAAAACAGAAACACGTGACTGAAAATGGACAATGTGTCACCCATAAGGGCTGCAAAATATTGTTTCTTTTGATTTTTTTCATGGAAAAACCCTTCCCCAGCCACTCTACTAAGCCCCTGACGTTGCTTTCAGGAGCTAGGCAGAGCCTTGTAGGCCGTTCAAAATATAGACGTGTCATATTTTGGAGTGACGCTAGGCTTGGCGAAAGGACAGCCCTGCAGCTGAAAGGCTCCGGTCGATCACAGAGCAGGGCAGTGGTTGGGCATCGCCCATGTGCCTGGGGTGGACTGGCAGCCTGGCAGATAGGCCCCCCCATCAGTGCCACGGATGGTTTTTATGGGGTGGAGATGGGTCCACTAAGAACTGGACTAAATCCACCAAGGCACAGCCTTCCCCTCCCCCCCAACAGCCATTGGATGGGCAGTGTGAGGCCAGGAGGGTTCAGGAGGGCCAGCCTGTACCCCTTCCCCCCCAGCAGCTGCTAAATACATCCTGCAGCAGGAAGTTCCCTTACATGTTTTTTTCCTCCTTTCTCTGGGCGTTTTGAAGCAGTGCTGAAAGCGGAGGCCTGGCCTGTGTCTGAGGCCTGGTGCTGTGCTCTTTATGTTGTCCGCACTCAGTGTGCGAGCAGGGGAAGTGTAGGGGTGGGGGGTCCTGGCCCCCTATAGCCAGCTCCCCAACTTGAGTCCAGCCTGCTAGCCTTGTCAGCCAGGCCCCGCTCTGCAAAGCTACAGGGGTTTGGGGTTGGCTGGCTCGGGGCTGCTGTGGTGATTTCCACCCATGCACACTGGGTGTGAAATGCCACAAAGTTGGAACCGCAGCAGTTTCCCCCTTGGTTTTGAGTGATGCCCCAGGTGCCAAAAAGAGCAAAGTGGGGCCTGCTTCTTGCCCCGAACAAGGCCACTTGCTTTGCCCCCTGCCTGCCTCACTAGCTGTAGACGAGCTAACGCTCCCGCTTCCCTCTGCCTGGGGAGCGGTGGGTTAATTCGCTTTGGAAGGGGCTTGAGTCACATGCGTTGCAACTCTTATTACAAAAATGAAGCGGGGGGCAGAACGGGGCTGCTGGGGCACCTTACCGTTGTGGGGCCTGGCATGCAGCTGACAGGGGCAGCCCCTCAGGCCCGTCCTTGGCACAGGCTGGACAGGGCCCTAGCGGTTGCAGCTAGGAGAGTTTCTGGTTGTAGCAGTGAGGCACCGTGTTGCAATCTACCCTAGGGTCCAATTGCTGCACGGGCTAGAGGCAGGACTTTAGCTCTGATGGGGCTTGCGCTCCTTGATCTCAAGGGAAGGGGGCTGGGGCAGGTGGGGTTTCCAGCCTCAGCACCCGTGTCGTGGCTTGAACTTTCCTACCTTCCAGCTGCCTGTCTTGCCCCTTCCAAAGATGGGCTGGTCCAAGACCTCAAACAGCAACTGCTGGACCCAACATGCCCACACCAACCCCAGCTGTGGCACTCAACAGCCTTGATCCCCTTGCAGAGATGCTGGCTCCCCTGCAGGGATGGCAGCTGCATGGCCCCTGCATCACTCCCCAAAGGGTTGTGCTGTAACATGGGGGCAACCCCCCCTTTCCATCCCGCTGGGTGGGGCCCACAGCACCTCGCTCTCTGGGACATCACCACTCACACAACCTTGGCGGGGAAGGCCTTCGTTGTGGCAAACTCAGAGCTGCGGGAGTCAGCTCCAGGCGTAGGTTCAGCCTTGGTACGGTGGCAAATTCCCAGCCAGCCACGGGGCTGCAGCCATGGGGTTAAACAAGCAAAGGTCTCGTCTCTCCTCCCCCAGGGAAAGAAAGAGCCTGAACCCTCCCTCCCTCCCTCAGGAGCCACACACACCATCCAGTCCGAATGCTGTAATTAATTCAGGGTACAACACACCTGTAGTAACAGGGGACACCTGCATTACCTCACCATTTTTGCAGTAACCATTTGTTTAACTTTAAAACACAACTTCCCCCTGAGCTGTGCTTTCTGTTAACCTAGCATCCCCTAACTGTTATCCCCAGCTTCCATCCTCTTCTGTCGAGCAATGCGCTGGGTGTTGAGCCGTCCTGTTCTTTGCTACTGGTTTCTTCCCCCACCTGCTGTCTGTATGTACTAAGGATGTTATTTTACTGGGGCACTGGACAGTATTAAAATTAAAGCTATGTAAATAGGAAGCGGTTCTCTTTATTTTCCACCCTGCTAATAAGGACTGCATGGCCAGTTGGAAATGGTGGTTGGGGTGGAGGGGGGAGGAGAGAGCCGGCAGGGGCTGGGGAGGGGTTTTCATTTAATAACCAGAGGTGGTTGGTTCCCCTGCTGGCTTGAGGAATTGGTGATTCACAGGCAGTGTCCTGCTCACCAGAGGAAGGGTGGGCTTAGGGTTAAGGCACGGGCTTGAAAATCTGGGTTTAATTCTCAAAGTTAACACGGACACCCCCCCCCCTTCTGTGCCTCGGTTTCCCCAGTCATAAAACAGGGATAATGCCAACCCTTCACACCATGGCTGCGGTCAGGCTCTCAGATACTCTGGCCAGAGAGACCATACACAGAGCTGGGAAAATCTCAGCTTTGAACCCAGCTCGTGTCCCAGGTACAGTACACAGTGGTTGTGTAGCATATCTCGAGGGCTAGCTGGGCTTCCCCCGGTAGCATAGATGCACCGCGCCCCACCCAGGGAGGTGATGTGGGGAAATGTTTAGAGGCTCCTGCCTCTCTGTCATCGCTACAGGAGGCAGCAAGTGCCTCTCAGGGCAGGGAAGCTACTCACCACCCAGCTGTCCCTTACCCCAGTTCCAATTTCCAATACCGAGTTGGTCTGGCCAAGACTTTAGCTTAGTTACAAGACACTGCTGTGGTGTCGGCTGGAGCCAGGCCAGCCACAGTGTGATACCCCCAAGACACAGACACACACACACACCACCTAGGACCAGATGAGGTTTCACTTTTACTTCAAATCAGCAGCCGGAAGCGTGACGCAGGCGGACAGTTTGCATGCCAGGCCCGAGAGAGAGAAGGACAGAGCTGAAGTCTCTGTAAGAGAACAGGTAGGCACAGGGGGGTGGAGTTGCACCAGCAGTGCCCAGACGGATGGATGAGGCACATGCGGCTGGGTGAGTGAGCTGATCTCTAACCTGGCAGCATAGGGAAGCCACAAGGGGTCAATACAGGGCAGAGGAGACAGACAGGCAAGCTTACAGACGATGCTGCAGTTACAGGGCTCAGCTCCAGCGTAGGTATTTTTTGATCCACGTCTTGTATTTAAAGACAGCCGTCGCGACGGGCGGTTTGAACATGTTGACACAGCTTTTGTCCGTGAAGGAGATCACGCCGGCTACCTCCGCTTTCTTGCCACATACCACAGGGCCCCCGGAATCACCCTGCAACAGCACAGAGTACACAGCCTGTTAGCCTGGGAGGACCCCGCACAGCATTGGGATGAGGGTCAGGAGCGTGGAAGGGCACAGAGGCAGTGGCGCCAAGCAACAGGGATGAGAGAGGCAGTGGGTCACATTGCACGGGGCAGGCATGAGGGTTGTCCTAGGACTGGAGCTAACCAACAGCTTGGGCCAAATCCTGTGCTGGTTAAAGGGGCTTGACTGACAGCCCTGGAGACCTCTCTCCACAGAGCGGGTGCAGAGTAGGGCAAGTGTCCCACACACATGCCCCAGTGGAGCTCGGCCCTGACCCAGGGACAAATCTCCATGGCCCATTCAGTCTTTGGCTTTCTGCCAAGCCCGCCACCAAGGCCTTCAAAGGAGTGGGGAGACCCTGGCCAGCAGCTCTCTGCACCTCACTTATCCTCACCTGCCAAAAAGGGACAAAGCCGCGGGGATGGGAAATGGGACACGATTCCCAGGGAGAACATGTAGCCAAACCCCCTGGGTTCCCTGTCAGCAAAGGTGCCGACTCCATGGGTGCTCCGGGGCTGGAGCACCCATGGAAAAAAACAGGGGGTGCTCAGCACCCCGGGGCGGGCCCTGCTGATCAGCTCCTCCCCCTCCCCACCCAGTGCCTCCCGCCCGCTGCTGATCAGCGGTTCAGCAGCAGGCATTGGGGGGGATGGGGAGCAGGAAGAGGTGGAGCAAGAGCCAGGCATACTTGGGGGAGGGGCAAGGGTGGGGCTTTGGGGGAAGGGGTGGATTGAGGGCGGGCCCTGGGGCAGAGCAGGGAAATCAGCAAGTCGGTGCTTGTGCCTGTCAGTGTCTGCCATGTTCCCCGGGATTCTTCAGTATCTTAGCTAGGTCTGGGGCACCCCTGTAGGATCCTGCCATCTCCATGCATGCTCGAGAACAGGCAGCTAAGCACGCGGGCCTGGCAACGAGGCCGTCCCCCTTGCACACAGCCAGCTGGGGACTCTCCCCCATCAGCCCGTTCTAGACCAGCGTTGCTGTTTAGCCATCACCTGGCAGGGGGCAGAGCCCTTCTCGACCCCTTCGAAGCACATCATGGTGCTGGTGACCTCGCCATCCCAGTACCGGCTGTTGTTGCACATCCTGATGTCCATCACCTTGACGTTGAGTTCGCGCAGGACAGGGGAATACTTGCTTCCCTCTCTGAACCTCCCCCAGCCAGCCACGCTGCACAGCGTCCCCGGGGCTGCATTCTTCTTGGACAGGGGGAGAAGCCTTGTCTCCTTGTTCCAAACCACCTTCCTGTCCAGCTGCAGGCAGGAGCGAAAGCCAAGGTCAGGCCTTGGGGACAGACTCCGCCAGGCTGCAGGAAGATTCCCACCCCTAGCACCACTGCGGTCCCCCCGAGCTGCTTCCATCTCAGTGGAGATGCCTCCAGCTTCTCCTGCAGGCTGCGGCCCTGTCCCGGGCTCACTTTGTGCCATTGATACGAAGAGCCCAGATGGGACTCTTTGCATTACCAAGTTCTATAGCGACCTAGGCTGGGGAGATGGTCTGTCTTAAGTGGGGGAGTCCACAACCTGAGGAGGTTTGAGAAACACACGGAGACCAACCCCCACTAGCTAAGCCTGGCCTGTCTCCAAAGCCAGAGGCCTGGCTCCAGCCTCTCCTAACACCCCTTTGTGCTACAGGGCTCCTGGGAGAATTCCCCCAAACAGGGGCAGCGTGTACGGCCCCCCTTGGGGGACGCTGGTGTGGGGGGGGCAGAGCAGGTGCCTCGGAGATTGCTCCAACGCCCACGAAAGACTGCACCAGCCCCACCTAGAGCAGCCCAGAACCTAGGAAAAAGTGAAGTACCTCCCCTCCCCCCACCACCCCCCAGGCTGCCAAGCCCCAAATCCAGCCCTAGAGGAAACTGTGCAGGCCCAGAAGCCGAGGGATGGCGGGAAGGGGTGGGAGGAATGAGACTTCCGAGCAGTTGGGAAGCAGCTGAGGGACAAAGGGAAGCCTCCTTCGCTCTGTTAAAGAGGCCAGACTCCGGGAAACACTTTGCCCGTCAGCGAAAGCAAGGCCAGGCTGCACACCTTCCAGCACCTCGGAGGCGAGGGTGTGAGCCGAGAATGACTCGAGGCTGGCTAGAGAGCGCTGCTAGTGTTAAAGATTTCCTGTAAGGGTTAGGCAGTTTGTCACTTCTGAATCTCACCTTTCTAGCCGCTGCAGGAGAGGCCTCCAGAGAGACATTCCCCCCCCCCACCGCACCGTCCATCTCCGCTTCACCCCACTCAACCTTCCCCCTACCCTGAGATGGAGGAACAGAGGAAGGAGTAAATCCTACGCAGTGCTGAATGCCCCGGCTTGCCTCAAAGGGTCCTAACCCAGCGCTTTCCATCCACAAAGGAAATATTGATATCGTTAGCAGTGTGGGCTAGTGGCTAGAGCACTGGCTGGGACTCAGGACAGCTGTGTTCTAGTCCTGCCTCTGCCACTGACCCGCTGGGTGACCTCGGGCAAGTCACTTTTCCCTCGGTGTGCCTCAGTTTCCCCATTTGTAAAAGGAGGATGACAACTCTGCTCTCCTTTGTAAAGTGCTTTGAGATCCACGGATGATAAGAGCTAGGGACTATTACTACCTCCATTTTACAGATGGGGGAAACTAAGGCAGGAAGAGGCAACACAACCTGCCCAAGACCACACAACAGGAAGAGCCAGGATTTGAACCCACTCCACTGCCCTAGCCACATGGTCAGACGCTGCTGTCTCGTAGGACGGGCCCCCTGTAACAGAAGCCAGAATAACTGGTGTCCATGGCTCCCTAGCAAGCCCACATACCTTCAGCAGCATGATGTCATTTGCTAAAGTCGTGCGGTTGAAGGAAGGATGCGGGACAAACTTCGCGACAGTGAAGACCTGCACTCCAGCATTTCTCCTGGGCTGCCGATGGAGACCCACCAGCACCCTGATGAGACCCTTACGCCTGAGACACAAAAAGAAAGCCTCTGTAGCGTTAGCACCCTCCCTGCGGCCACCCGGCTATCCCAATGGCAACACCCCATCGGGGAGGCACAAAGCTAAGCCTGCAGTCAGAGAAGCAAGTCGGCTTTCTGGTGGAACATGTTCCCCCAGCTCGACTCATGACCCCAGTGATGCTGGCCCCACCACTGATCCTCCTGGCATGCCCCTAGTGTGCTGAGGGCAGATGGGGACGCCTCCCATGAGCCGAGCAAGTATCATCTGGGAATGCAGAGGGAGGCACGTTGGCCCAGATTCGTCAAAAGTATTTAGGTGTCTAATTTCCATTGGAAGTTAGGTGCCCAGATACTTTTGAGGGTCAGGGCCATTCAGGTCACTTTAAAAAAAAAAAGCCTCTGATTTGGGGTGCTTCGGTTTTGGGGTGCCCAGCCCGCGACGCACCTTTGGGCCAGATTCTTCTGAGAGAGGCTGAGTGCCCACAACTCCAGTGGGCATCAGGGGAGCTGGAGGCTCTCAGCTGCCTCTGAAAATCAGGCCAACAGACCCCAAATCAGAGGTCCCCTTTGAAAAATGTGGCTCACCCAAAGCCACGGAGGAGCTGGAGAAAAAACCCAATTGCATTCAATCCCCCCATTTAAACCTCACGACCAACCCTGACCCGGCACGCCTGCCTAGCTGAATGACCTTCAGGGTTCCTAGTTTGCTGCTCTACTGGTTGGTGAGATTCCTACAGGTGTTCAGTAAATAATGGCCCTTTTCCTCCCTGGGCTGGCATCAAGGCTTTTCCTTTGGCATTTCTTAAATCCAGGTTTCACTATTTGCCCCTGCAACAGCAGAGCAACCCCTGCTCCTCTGGCCCTAATCTGTGGGAACCCATCAGCCAGGGTTGGGTTCTGTACTCACAGGTCGGAATAGCAGTGCGCAGCCGTCAGCACCCAGCGCTTGTGGACTAGGACTCCCCCGCAGGCAGGAATGTCTCCTTTGTGGATAGACACCATGTAGGGCCTGGAGTGAGGCAATGCTTCACGTCCTCCAATGATCGAAGACTGGAGCTGGCCTGCTGTAAAGAAACAGCACGACGTGCCCCAATGCACGGGGATGGGGAGCAAGGCAGATGCAGGGGACAATTCTCACGCCAAACCCTGGAAAGGGAGGTGTGTTCGAATCCCAGCACTACCAGGCTGGAACCGAGCCATGTTCCAGCTGCTCCAACTATGCCCGTGGGTGTAGAAGCCCTGAAGCCTGGAGGTAGCCAGCTCCAGTCCAGCAGGCAGGGCATCGGAGTATGAATCAGGAGCCCCGGATTCCCCCCCAGCCACATTAAACCATCAGTCTATTGACCCATCACAGCCAGAGGCCTGGGGGGAATTGAGGCAGAGAGAGAGAAGTGGCTCAGCTGAGCCCACTCAAATTAGGGGCAGAGTCAGGACTAGAATCCAGCCCTCCGGATTCCCAGCCCCGTGCTCCTATCCACCGGACCATCCTGCCACTCCCCAGCACCGCACGATCACCCACTCACCAGCCTTCCCAATGGGGAGGAACAGCAGCACCAGGAAAAGCAATTTCCTATCTGCCTTCATGCTGCCGCCACGCTGAGCCGTCTGCAGACGTCGTCGCCCCACCGCTTCTGCCGGGGGGCATTTCCGCTCGTAGTTATATACCCCGCTCCTTCCCTGAGCGCACTCGCATCTCCTCTGCGGCAGGGGGGAGAAGGGGCTCTCGGGAGGCGGAGGTGTGAGGTTTGAGAGGAGAGGAGCTGCTACACAGCATGTGCTCACCTCGCTACCGCCATAAAAACAGGAACTCAGTGGTCAAGAGCGAGAGTGTAAAAAACAAGCCTAATCCATTACATGCTTCCTGAACACTTTAGAGCCAGATTCTGACACCTCTGTGACATTCTACCCCTCAACACACCCCCGCACCACACAGCGAATCCCCCAGCCCACACGCCCTGACAGAAGTAAGAGATGTAAACTGCTTCCTTGCAGTTTCCAGCCACTTTTAACTCCCTCTCTATTGCACTCTTCGACCAGGAGCACATCTTTAGGCACAAACAGCTGCTGAAACAGGTGCTGGGGCCTGACTAGATTACAAATCTGGAACCATTCTCCCGATCCAGCTAGGTTTGTAGCGTAGAATCCGATCGCCCAATCCCCGTCACCTTGTCACACCCATGCGCCAGCCACTGCACAGCCCTGGACCTTGTCACGATAGAGATATGCCGCTACCTTCATTTTCGCAACCACTTATGTGATCGACTGCAACATGCCCCTTTGACCGCCTCCCCGGCGCCCAGCCCATGCAAGAAGCTCTGTTGGTGCTTGTGGCATGTAATAAAACAATTCCTCTCCCGGAGCTCTGCTGCTCTCTTTCTGAGATATAAAACCAAGGTCTTAACCACCCAATGCTCACTGAAGAGTCTTAACTGCAGGGAGCACAACATCCCAATGAGCAAATTGGGGTGGAGCCAACGCCCATGTGCTAGCAGAGAGCTGAAGGAAGGGGCTCAGGCTTTTCTCTGGGTTTTTAGGTCCACGGTACTTAGCTAGTGGACAGAACAAGGGGATGGGTCTCCAGAGACCTAAATTCTATTCCCAGCTCTTCCACTAGCATGCTAGTTGTGTCCTCGGGCAAGTCACGCCCCCTCCCTGTGCCTCAGTTTCCGCATCTACAAGATGGGGATAATGAGATTGACCTCCTTTGTAAAGCGCTTTGAGCTCTGGTGCTGAAAAGCACTAAATAAGGGCTAGGGGTCATTATGAATTCCAATGAAATCACAAACTAACTAGTGCTCACAACTCCCCCTCCCCTTCAAACAGGCGAGCATTGTTACGCCCATTTCACAGATGGAAAGAAATTGAGGCACAAGCCTATTTTACACCAGCAGTTTTAGGGACATCGCCATCTGTTGCTATCCACACTGGGAACGGCTAGTGCAGAAAGGGCTCCCAGGGGCCTGGTGTGAGCTGCATCAATGTAGTAAAGCATTGGGAGACGACCAGTTAGTTACCCAGGGCAGACACGGCCAATGAAAAGTTGGGTGGGGTTAGGGGGGGTGCAAGGGTCAGAGCTGAGAATAAAGCTCATTATTGGCTCCCAGCAGGACCTGATCTTATCCCTACCCAGCCTCTCTCGTAACAAAGACTCGGCCGTTCAGGTTTCTGAGGAATGGATTTTAATAAGAGCTTATTAAATAATGAGATTTATGAGCAGCGGCGCACATTCCATATAGATTCCCACTGCATTTTAATAGCAAACTTCCACCAGCAACAACTTTATTTTCTAAGCCTTCTCACGGTCGAGTCTAGGCGCAAAGCCAAGCAGATTAGTTCACTGCCAACACCACCACGAGGCCCACAGCAAACCCCGGATGCCAAATGAACAGGGCAAGACACGCCGCGTCCCCCCTGGCAGGAATCAACCAAGGCCAAGTCCACGGGGCTCAGTTTCTCCATGCTAAGTCCCAGTTGCTATCGGCTGACTCTGCTTTTGGTGCTGGTCGCTTTGGAGGGGCGCACAGCGCTCGCTCTGCCAGCTGGAGGCATGCTGCTTTTCAAGCTCTCCAGCAGCCTCCGCTCGAAGAATTTGTTTCTGTAGTCGAGTTCGTTAAGATGCCTTAAAACCAGAGGCACCTGCTCTTTCTCCACATCCACGTAAACCGGGATCATCTTCGTCCCCTCCTGCTCTATCACATGATGCAGGTTCCACTCCACGACGCGCTGACACCAGGGGTCGTCCAGCGAGCTGGCCGACAAGATGACAATAGCGACCCTGCTAGCTTGGATGACCTTGGTGGCCGTCATGAGAACAGACGTCCCTGCCACTTGGTCCTGGTGTTCGGCATAACCCTGGAGGCCTTGCTTTTTCAGCATCATGGAGATGCAGGAAGCAATATCGTCGTCACGGAGGCAGTACCAGATGGAGAAGTCGTAGGTAAACCTGGAGGGCGAGGGGGACGTCATGCCAACAGTCACCATGGGCACCTGAGACGGTGACACACAGCTTAGGAAAAGCCAGCGGCTGCCCGGAGCCCTCGCTTACCCCAGCCAGGTCAGGTTCAAGCTTGCCATTTGGAAATTGGCATCAGGTTCTCCTAATGGCTCAACGAAACGCCTGGTCTAAGTGTCCCTTCCGAACATGAGCAACAAGATCAGGGCTGTCCACTGGGAAGGGGTTACGGAGGCAAATCCTGTAGCATTTTTAGCTTTAAAGATGAAACTTCCCCCTCACATACCCCCTAGCGTTTCCAATGAGCATGAGGGGCGATTCTTGGGAAGCTGCATTCATGAGGCGTGGCGGGTTCTTGGAGATTCCAGGCAAGATGCAGCAATGCCAGATCTTCCATTAAATCAAAGCACACCCCGGGGTTACCTGGCTTGGTGGCTTTCTGGCCCTATGATTTGGATACAGAAACAAGAAGCCACACTGGGGACGTCTGTGAAAGTCTAACGCACATTGAGAAGTGCGTCAGGACTAGGAGGTGGGGCTTGTTACTGTCGAGAGCAAACCCTCCTGGGCCAGCTTTTTGTCTCTGCTCCCAATCTCTCGGCATTGCAGAGAGGCCAGACAACCTCACAAGGCCTTTTCCTTAATTTCCACGATATTCTGTTCCAATGTCGCGCCCGCCTGCTTCAGCTCTTCGCACTTCGCCTTCAGCAGACTGCAGGCCTTCTGCAGCCGCTGGTTCATCTCTACGTAAGAATGACTCTGCTGGTACAGGCGCTCGCTCTTCACTTCAGACTCCTCCTTCTTCCTAGGGGCTGGCAAGTCTGGGATGGGGAAATGCGGGAGGAAAAGACAGAGAATAACATGAATGTAAAAGGGGTGGTAGTCTCTTCATGTAAAGCTAAGTTACATTTTGGATCAGGTACACCTTCAGGTCTGTTTATAGCCTCAAAACTGGCACAGCCCAGGTAGCGGCAGGGGATGTTTCCCTACCATGCTCTGACTAACGCGCCTTACTTACGAACAGGGGAGGATACCTGTACAGGTGAAAGGGAAGGTCAGTCTCCAGGCCCCATGAGGTCTATGACTTCCCTGAAAAAATTGTCAACAAGAGCACCAATCACAGCTGTGGATTTTGGGCTATAAAGAGGTGTCCCCCAAGAACAGGACTGAGACCCAGCAATTCATGTCATCCAAGCCAACAAACTGGTAAGATGGCAGCTTTCTGGGCTAATTTGTGCAATGCTCGCTGATGGAGATTTTATAACATAGGTAGGATTGGAGTGGACAGAGACAGGCTTCCATCGTCTGGTAGATTTCATACAGAACGGGTCATGGAGATTCCTGGAGCAAAGGGCTGGGATGCATTCTCCTACCTTTACTGGACTCTGCTAGAAGGACAAACATGGGATCGGACGGCTGGGTGCTCCTGATGTCCTCGAGGATCTGTTCCACACTGGGTGGTTCAGGCCGGGTCGGCAGAACCACCCGCTTCTTGCCTTTCGAGCTCATAACTCTCCCGTCTCATAAAGGGGCATCCTGGAGTGGGCATGAAGAGAATAAGGAGTAAGTGACTTTCCTGCCTGCTGAGATAATGCTGCTGCCCCCCACCCCCAATGACTAGATATTTACCCTTTATCCCTGCCCCCACAACTCATACTGTATATCCCATGCCCCTATTCCTATACTCCCTGCTCATGTCATATATCCCATGCCCCCATTCCCACCCCACCCCCACATACCCCCATTCCCACCCACCCCCGCTCGTACTGCATATGCCCCACCCCTGTTCTCACCCCTGCTCCTACCGTATATCCCCGCCCCCAACCCCCCGCTCGTACCATATACCCCCTGCTCCCCATTCCCACCCACCCCTCGTGCCGTATATCCCCGCCCCCACTGCATATCCCCTGCCCCCATTCCCACCCCCATACCATAAACCCCCTCCCCCATTCTCACCCCTGCTCCTACCGTATACCCCCTGCTCCCAACCCCCCACTCATACCATATACCCCCTGCTCCCCATTCCCACCCACCCCTCGTGCCGTATATCCCCCGCCCCCACTGCATATCCCCTGCCCCCATTCCCACCCCCATACCATAAACCCCCTCCCCCATTCTCACCCCTGCTCCTACCGTATACCCCCTGCTCCCAACCCCCCACTCATACCATATACCCCCTGCCCCCATTCTCACCCCCATACCATAAACCCCCTCCCCCATTCTCACCCCTGCTCCTACCGTATACCCCTGCTCCCAACCCCCCGCTCATACCACACACCCCCTGCTCCCCATTCCCACCCACCCCTCGCCCCAGTCCCCACATCCCCGCTCCCGTTCTTTTCCCCTCCCCCCAGAACGGACGCGCCCACCCAGACGTTCACCTGATCGCGCCTCCCGGCCACCGTATGCCCCGCCCCGCCCCACCCCCTCCAGCTCAGCAGCGGGCCCCACTTCCGGTTCCGCCCCTTTCACGTCACGGCGCCCCGCGCTGCATGATCCGCCCCGCCCCGTCCCTCCCTTAAAGGGGCCGCGCGCTCCTCTTGCTGCAGCCTGGGGCGGCGGTGACCCTGTGGCTGGGAGGCAGATCGGGGGGGGGGGGGGGCGAAGCGTGACACAGCCACAGCCCCTGAGACCCCGCCCCGCAGCCCGCTCTCTGCCCCCCACCCTGATCTGGAGCTGGGGGCCACCGCCCACCCTGAGCCCCACATCCCTGGGGCTGTACCCCAGATTGTCACAGCAGTCCCTGCCGGGGCCGGTGCAAGGAAGTTTTGCGCCCTAGGCGAAACTTCCACCTTGCCCACCCCCCAGCCCTGCGGCAGCTCCCCCCCCTGCGCCCTGAGGCGCCCCCCCACCCCCCGGCAGCTCCCCACCCCAGCTCACCTCTGCTCCACCCCCTCCCCGAGCAGCCGCCCCCGCTCTAATTCTCCCGCCTCCCAGGCTTCCGGTGCCAATCAGCTGTTTGACGCCACAAGCCTGGGAGGAGAATTAGAGCGGGGCGGTGTGCTGGGGAGGAGGCGGAGCAGAGGTGAGCTGGGGTGGGGAGCTGCCACACGGCTCCCCGGGCCAGAGGGTGGGGAGCTGCTGGGGGGGGGGAATTGGGGGCACCGCTTTTTGACACTCCCCAAATCTTGGCGCCCTAAGCAACCGCCTAGTTTGCCTTAATGGTAGCACCGTCCCTGGTCCCTGCATCTCACCCTCTGCCCCCGTGTTGCATTGGCATGAAGGGGAGAGCCCTGCCCCAGGGCACACGGGGTGGGAGGAGATGGGCACAGCTGCACTTTGCAGAGAATTACTCAGTGCAGCATGTGGCAATAAGGGGGTAAGATTTGGACCACTAGCGGGAAGCGGGTGGAACAAGGCGAGGGGCAGGCGGTGCTATGCTCAGCCGCCATGGGCAGGCCTTGAGGCACCATGTTTGACATGGGGTCCCTGAGGGTCAGTGGAATGAAGGAGGGGGGAATAGGTGCCGGCCCAAATTCCTGAGGGGTATCAGCTCCTGCAAAAGGTAGTCAGTGCAGGGGTAGGGAGGAAGAAAGGCAACTGACAGCCCCTGGCCTGCAGGCATTTTTAGAGGGGTAGCCTACAATTTAGGGCGGCTGGCAGAGAAAGCTAGAGCAGAGCCCCCCAGAGGCGTTGCAAGCGGCCGCTGGGGCGACGAGCGAGTGCCCAAGCAGTGCAGTGTGTAAGGTGCCTCTTTATCCACACAGGGTGGGAGGTGAACTCTGCGGATGAACCTCTGAACTCTGGGGCTGCACTGGGCTGGCCAAGGACAGCAACTGTGAGTGGGTGGGGTGCAGAGAAGGGACGGGCACGTTAAAGGGACTTTTGGGTTGCTGGACTTAAGAGCCTGAGGGAAGAAGGACACTGCCTAACTTACTTGGAGGTGGGGCTTTTGCTCACGGTTTGTGTTTATGACCCCTAGTTGCGGTGTTTTCCCAAATGAATGCGGAGTTACTTCCCTCCTTTTATTAAAAGTTTTTGCTACATTCAGACTCTGTGCTTGCGAGAGGGGAAGTATTGTCTCTCAGAGGTGCCCCAGTGGTGGTGTGTAATTGGCCCAGGTCACTGGGTGGGGGCTCAAACCAGTTTTGTGTTGGATTGGTGAAAAGGAACCCCTCGATACTGAACCCGGCCCTTGTTGCTGCTGGCGCCACCTGGCAGAAGGGTTACATTTTTGCAAGCAATCCCATCATGCTGAGCACCTAGGCAGGGTGGGTGTGTCTATGCAAACAAGATCAGCTGCTGAAGTCTTTTTGCACAGCTCACCACTAGATGTCAGGGGGACAGCTCCTTCAGACTCCGCTTCCACCAATAAACCTGTAGTTCATTCAGTGTCACCCACTGGGGGCTGGGGTAGGGATACCCACTTGCAGATTTCCTAGAGGGGCTCTGGGTTTATGGAGCCACCATTACCAGGCAGAAAAAAAAGTTGTTTAGCCAAAGCGCGTGAGGTTCAGTCACTCATGAAATCTTGCCGCCTGTCCCAATATCAGCATGTACAGCACAGCAAAAGCTCTAAGTAGCACCTGCAGCAGCACTATGAACTGGGTGGGGCAGACGGGAGCCTTTTGATACAAGAAGTTGCACGTCCTGTTATGGCAAAACTGCAAGTCACCAGTTGGCACCCAGCGAGCAGCAGCAAGACCTGCTAAGGTGAGGGTGGATACAAATCCGATTTTTTTAAAATTTAAACCAATTGTGTTGATAAAATGCTTTTTGAGGGAAAAACAATAGTTTTAATTAAGTTACATTATAGCTCAAAGAGATCTCATCATGGAATAGGGATTATAAATTCTATAGGAGGAGACAATACATTCATGTAAAGTTTAAGAAGGGTTTTATAAATAAGTTCCAATAGTTCATGGATTAGAGACCCACTCTTATGGGGTTCCAGAGCTGCAGAACCCAATATTTTAAGTTTCTCATGTTGACCTGGCTGTCAATGTTTGTTTTGTTTTTTAAAAACAAAAATTTCATTTAACTACTTTAAACAAAACAAATCTGATTTAAAAAAACGTGCACGTTTAACTAAATTAAAAACCTCATATGCTTGTTTTGTTAAAATGTTATATGTTTGCTGTTGAAGGAAAAAAATCCAGAATACATAGCCTTGTAGTTTTAGTTAAATAAAACAATTTAAATGTCCATCTGGTGATGTTCTCCTCCGAATACAGCATGGCAAGAAAATCCTCCAATGATTAATATGTTGAATTGGAGATATTTATGAAGTGATTGGGAGGTGAACTATCTGCTTCAATTAACTTTGGTAAATGAAATAACCAAACAATCCTTCATTTTCTGATATAGCTGTAAAACTAATCTGAAAAGTCTTCAAAATAAATCACTGTTTAAAAATGTATCGCGTGTACCTTCTAAAAATGAAACCTACATTTATCTCCGAGTTGTGAAGAATATGTATTAAGGTTATAACAACCAACAAGAATGCACTTTTATGTAGAAATCCATGATTAAATCACATTTGTGACTAGTGATTTAAATCATGATTTAAATCAAATCCACCCTGGGTTGAAGTAGCAGTAACTCACTAACTTTAAGGGGAGTTACATCCACATTGGAGCAAATTCAGATAATTTCTAAGTTGTTACCCTCAGATGGCTTTTGCTGCCTGTGTGAAGCAAGCAGATGGCACTCCAGTGACGGAATGACAGCGTCCAATCTCCCTTCTCTGTCTCACGCAGAAGAGCCCAGGGTTGAGGTGCAGTGGCAGAATAGGGCATCTGTGGTGCTCTGTAGCCCTTCCTCTAAATTGGGGAGGGGGGGCACTTTCATTGGTCCACCCTCTCCCTTCCCCAGGATTCAGAGTCTGCGTCAGGAATCAAGTCAAGCATGAAGAGAACAAGCAATGCAAATAAAAGCCATGAACAGAAAGAAGTTACGAGTCACATTTATTCTGTTTCATACAAAATAAATGGATACAAATGAGAGGGAAAAAAATCATGTTATGAGCAACTATTTATTATTATTATTTTTTAAATAAAAATGCAACCAGTACATGAACTGCTGTAACTTGATGGAGTCACCATGGAGGACAAATGGAAGCCAGTTGCTCCCTGCAGAATTCACAGCTTGTTGAGATTACTTAATCCGATCCTGGCAGGGGGCAAATTAGATAAATTAACATTTTATTTTTGTAAGAGGAGGGAGATGGCGAATTGGAAGCAGAACGCCGACACGCTAGAGTTCAGCGCCTGAAGTGTAGAGTGGCAGACGAAGATCAGGTTTTTCCACACTCAAACAGGATTAAGATTTGGTCCAAGTTAAGTTACAGCTGGTTGGTTTAGTGAAGGATGTCAAAGCTAGCAAACGCCCGATGCCAAACCACTGGAAAGCAAACGTGCCCTGAAAGCATCCTGCTCACAGCACACACCCCACTGGAAGATCCTGCCGTGTCCAGTTCTGGAAGTGAACTGCAGAACCAACACTTAACCAGACTGCCAGAACACACGACTGCCAAAGCAGCCTGCTAGGACGCAAGCACAGCTCCAGGGCTGCAGGCTATGGAGCGTGCGCTGCTCACAGGTTGGTGCCAACGACGTCCCCCTTCCCACAAAGGCCACCTGTCCCCTATTGCATTCCTGTTGTCTGTGCAAGTCCAAAAAACTCCCTCGGGACCCCTTCCTGGAGTTCACTCAGTGCTGGGATTCAGGCAGAGGCTGCGGGCAGCTGGGGCAGGAGTGGAGAGAAGACTCTGAACTGGTGTGGACGTTTGGTCAGCTATGTAACTGCTCGTAGGGAAGGGCAAGCAGGGGGTTAAAAAAACCATGAGTCAGCGTTTCAAAAGTCACGCTTACTGCTGCTTTCCTCCTTCAAATGGATTAAAGATTTATGAACATTTCTGTGGATTGCAGGATCTCCCTGGAGGCATCAGCTTCATGTGCATGTTAATTCCCCCACCTCCGCTGCCCCGTACAGGGCAGCGCTGTGGTTAGTTTTATGATCCCAAAGCGGAGCAGCAACTTCTGCGTTGTTGCTATTGCTAGTGATTGCAGAAGAGTGAATAGTCTGGAACTCCCTCCCCCTGACGCCTCGTATGAACATCCTTCTGTTTCAGACAGCATTGTTTGCAAACCGGCACCTCGCCCGGCTTGGCTGTTTACCTAGAAGCGCCATGGCTACTGAAAGTGGGGAGCTTGGCCCCTGACTTCAGAGAGAAGCAGCACAAGGCTGGGGTGTGCGAGGGGAAGTGAACAGCTGCCTGCTGTGGGACGCTGGACCCCAGCCTGCTGAAGTGAAAACTGAACAAGCCAGAGCCAGGAAAAGAACCCGTGGGATGGACAGCTGAAGAGCCAGTGGCTACAGAACCCACTTCCTTCTCCCTTTCGTGCTGTGGTTTATTGCAAAGGATCCTGTGTTAGGAGGACTGAGGGGCCCAGGAGTGGGGGAACAGGATGGGGGCTTGAAGGCTTTATAGCCGGTGGTAACTGGTGCAGAATCCCCCCACCCACTGAGGGAGTTATACTGCATCATGATTCAACACTTAAGCTCAGGCCACAAAAATACTAGAAGGGCAGGGCTCAGGCTAGCTACAGTGGAGTGTCTCCCCCTCCCCACTCCAATCTGTGCTCTACATCACAAAAACACCAGCAGCCCCCGTGATCTCTAGTGCAGAGCCAACAGCCTTCCTGCAGAATAAAGGC
Source organism: Malaclemys terrapin pileata (assembly GCF_027887155.1). Taxonomy (NCBI): domain Eukaryota; kingdom Metazoa; phylum Chordata; order Testudines; family Emydidae; genus Malaclemys; species Malaclemys terrapin. The sequence goes on from NC_071528.1 coordinate 13,834,320, forward strand.
TGCCTGTAAAACAGGAACTACCAAATTGTGTGTCTATTTGAGATCAGAAGGTCCCACGGTGCCTAGGTGCTGACTCCCAGCACGTGCCTGGCTGCAATTTTAGATCTGCGGGAGCTCTTTAGGTTTGGGGAGATCTAGAAGCTGTACTTCTTAGACACCTTGGAGCCAGTTGCTTGCTGTCGCTACTGGCCAGTGTGGTTTCAGACGGGGAAGGGGATCACCGTCTTATTGACGGGTGCCCGTGAGTTACTTCAAGCCTTTGGTTTAGGGAGTTGCAGTGGGAAACTCAGAACAGCTGGCCCCTTGGAGCTCCATCCTCACTTGGTCTTGTCAGATTCTAGACTAAGGTTCACTGCTGCTTTGGATGCTACAAGGAGGAAAATAAAGGCAATTAGCACATTGGTCCCCTGTCACTGGAAGGCCTCCGAGTGATAGAATGATCCCTATAACCTCTGTCTCCACCCTTACTGAGCAAGGGAAGTATTGTCCCCATTTTACAGACCAGGCAGTGGCGGCACAGAGAAGTGACTTGCCCAAGGTCATAGGGCACATCCATAGCAGAGCCAGCAATAGAGAATCTAGGAGTGCTGCCTCCGGCTTGTGCTCGAATCACCAGACAACATTCCTTCCCAGAGCCAGGAATAAAACCCAGGTGCCCCACTTGCTGAGCATTACTCTAACCACTAGGCTCCCCTTTATCCTACCCCCTATTCCCTGGGTATTAGGCCCCACAAAACCCGTTATCCCAGTGAAGCAAAGAGAAGAGAAGACATTGGCAATGTCCTGCCTCGGGTTAAGAAGTCTGTGCTGCTCTCACGCTTCGGCAAAACGCTCGGCCCTAACAGGAGGCAGACAAAAGCCTTGCGCTGGCACAGAGGTACCCTTGTGTGCAAGCTTGTGAACTTCTTGGCAGAGCTCCTACCTAATCCACTTTAAGAGCAGCTAGAGCTCTAGTAATCCAGCTATAACACCACAAACCACTGCATCAGCTTTCCCGGGGGGTTATCGCGAGGTGCTCCAGCCCAGACAGGCCAGAGCTAGATTCTCCTCTTTGGGAGCACTGCCCGTGTATTTGACATGCAGCCAGGGAACCAGGGGCTCGCTAGGCAGAGGGACAGTAGAACCTCAGAGTTATAAACACCTTTGGAATGGCAGTTTGTAACTCTGAGCAAAACATTATAGTGGTTTTCAAAAATTTGCAACTGAACATTGATTTAAAACAGCTTTGAGATTGTGCTATGCAGAAGAAAAATACTGCTCCCCTCCCTGGTTTTTTTTTTAGTAGTTTACATTTAACAGTACTGTATTTGCTTTTCTTTGGTCTCTGCTACCGCCTGATTGTGCGCTTCTGGCTCCAAACAAGGCATGGGGTGAACTGGTCAGTTCATAACTCTGGTGTTCAAAACTGAGGTTTTACTGTACATGCAGCAGGGGCCTGAAAACCAGAGCTGTGAAGAATTTGCAGCCCACTCCTTGCCAACAGCTGCAGGGGCGGATCCGTGCCCCTCCCCAAGGGAACTGGAGTGGCAATCTTTGGACCTGCTATTCAACCTAAAGCACCAGCTAGGTCCCATTGTCACCTGAGGCTTTACACACTCCAGTCCACCTGCTTTCGAAGTTAACCCTCTCTCAGCCCCTGGGTAGGTTCCTATCTCGGCAGCCATACCTACCACACACTCGGTAGTAACTGGGCACCTCTCGGCGGTGTCTACACTGCACTTAAACCAGCGCCTGGCCTGCCTCAGCTGACTCGGGCCATGGGGATGTTGAAATGCGATGTAGACATTGGGGCTGGAGCCTGCAAAGGGGACAGTCCCAGAGCCCGGGCTCCAGCGCAAGCCGGAATCAGCTGACCCAGCCCAGCTGCAGGTGTTTGATTACAGTGTAGACAAACCCCAAGTGGTTTTCCCCTGTGGTCTCTTAAGGGGACCAAGCAGGCTTCCCAGCCAGGGACTGCACCCCCCAGCTGGAAGGTGGATCATGGGCTGGGACCGATGCCACCTGAGAACGCTCACACTAGGGAGAGCTGCGTTAGCAGAGCTATTTGTGTCGCTGGAACAGGGCGCACAGGGTAATCCAATTCTGGCTAATGCGATTGATGGGTTTAGTGTGTCCAATGGGCAGCTGGGAACTCCCAGCACCGTCATTTCACACACAGACAGCTGGGGTCAGTTCAAGGGATGAAAAGCAGGGGACGCCCCCCCCTCCCATTGGGCGAGTTTTCCTGGCTCAGCCATCCAAGTGGTAGTTTTTTCTTTGCCACAGGCCTTGCGTCGGATCTCAGGCCAGATTGGAGACTCTGCAATTTCCTCTCTCCCTCCCCTCCAGGGTCATCCCACGATACAGCCCCTGTCTTGGACTTCAGCACCCATCATCTGACACCCGTTGGGGGTGGAGAAGGCCCTGTTCCCCACAAGCAGCAGTGCACTGCAGATAGTACCCCAAGTCCTGGTGGTCTCAGGGAGAAACAACCAGACCTTTCCGGAGCAACCCACTCCCCCCAGGGGAGAAACCATGTCAGCGCTGTTCCATCCAGCTGGCCTGCCACGGCCATCCCTTTCCCAGGCCCTTGGATTTCACCTTCACCACCGACAAGTCTCTTGTGGGCCCCTGGAACATGACCCCACCCCCAAAACGTGAGTCTCCTGCGTGGCACTGCTCCGCCTGCCAAGACACCAGGCTGGGTCTGAACTGTACTGAAATAGCATGCCGAGGCATTAACTGCCCAAATACCCTTGGATCTGGGGCAGGTGCTACCCAGGAGAGAACAGACATACAAAACCCCACCCAAAAGTATCTACCACCAAGGCATGTATGTGAATGGACACGAACACCACAGTAATAAGCAAAGGGAAGACAGACTACAGTGCACCGTTCTAGACTGGGAGGTTAAGCTACTCGAGGCCAGGGAGGTGTGGGAATCTAGAGGACAGATGGACTGTTCTCCACAAGGGAAGGAAGAGAAAGGAGAGTTTAGCATGACCCCCAATGAGGAGATTTTCCTCCAGCATCACCAGCTTCCTCAAGAAACCACAAGGGTTTTCAATCCAAGTACGTTTATCGAGGACCAGCAGGACAGCCCCATCACTGACTCCTGTTGGAGAAATAAGATCTCCACGGTCATTCAAATCTGCATAAATTACCCATAATGCTCTGGGCTGCAATCGCATGTCACAAGCTTGCTGCTAAGCATACTCAAGTTACGTTTTTGGGGTTAGCAATAGTTATGGTGGTTGTACAGAGGCAACCTGTTAATCAGTCGGTGACCAGGGAGGAGAGAGCACATGTTCACCCCAGCACCTTCCTCTAGCTGTTTTGCACGAACTCAGCATGACTTTGACAGCTGCAAAGACTGTTGCCATCTCCATTGGCCCCCCAGAGCAGATGGAGCCCTGGTAGAACTTGGCTTCCTGACACCGCGACTACTGGTGTACCTCAACCCTACTACTGAGCGACCCTTGTTTGGGGCCGGAGGGGGAGGTTTCTTTCCCTGTCTGCCAAGGCTGCCAGCCAGAGGGCCAATACAGTGGGTGGTTTTTGTATTGAGCACAATGCAGGAATTACTGGGTGACTGTTGGGCTTGTGTTATGCTGGGGATCAGATTAGTTTGGCAACGGTCCCTCTGGCTTTAAAAATGTAGGGGTGGGGGGGAATCCACTGGAAACTAGATAGTGGCCACCAAAATAAAAAGGCCCCTGAAGACAGGTTCTGGTCCGTACTGATCTTCAGCTGGATTTGAACCATCCATTGGAGAGGCTCTAGGGCCAATTAAGAAGTCCTTGAGCCATCACTGCACCCCCCGCCCCCGGACTCCCAAATTCTAGCAGCCACGGGGACAGGAGATAAAGCAGCATCTTCATCCAAGACCATGCTATAGGGCTTTGCTCCAAACAGTACCAAGATTTGAACTGGCTGCCTTTAAAACCCAAGAGCGAGTGTCCTGGTCCAGCCCACACTGACGTGCGTGTGCGGGGAAGTCATGCTAAACGGACCTTTGCTCCATGGGTGAACGACATGAGTTATTACATACAGACAAGCTGAACTGTGGCCGCCTCGGACACCAGACGGGCTCTGCTGTTGGCCAGAGTAGAGAGGACTGTGCAGAGAGGCACAAGGGAAGAGAAAGAAAAAAAAGGAGAAGAGGCAAGAGATTACGAGCCGATTCGTATTGCTGCGGAGAGGAGACAGGGCTCTATCTGGCCATGAAGTTACGGAACGAGAGAAGGGTGGAGAGAGCGCATGTTCCTGCAGCGACACCGACGGGGATGGTCTAGTCTTGAACGAGGGCCTGATTCGCAGTTCCAGCTGTGCTGCTCTGGCAGGGTGCAAACAGCCCTCTGAAAATACTCCCAGCTCAGAGGGTCTCCCAGGCTGGCATAAGAGCCCCGCTCCCAGTACAGGGGCAGACTGGAGGCATGGCTGGAAGACCTTACATGACAGCTAATCGCTGCTTCCCAGGACACACACGAGGCCATGGGAAGCAATGCCAAAATTAGAGCAGCCCTGAGACAGCTCTAACTTACACCCTGACCAGGTAGGGCCCTGCCCCAGAATACGGGAGAACAAAAGGTGTTTTAACGCCCCTCCCTCCATTGCTGTCCTAAACACAGGAACGGGGTAACTGAGAACACAGGCCAGAACAGAGAGAAGAAGGACTAGGACGCAGTACCTTCTCTGGTGACTGTCGAAGCAGCGTCGAGCGCCGTGCCGCTCAGGTCACTGATCACACTGTCTACTACCCGGTGGTGCTTCAGAAAGAAGGGCCGGATGACGTTTTGGTACAACACCTGGGAGCCATTCCAGGAGACAGGCGCCATGCACCAGACCAGGAACAGGCACTGCAGGGAAGGAGACACTTCACTCCAGGTTTGGAAGAGACCCAGAGGTCAGGTGGCAAGACAGAGGCCTCACAAACTGTTCCAATGCATCAGCTTTAAAGGACAGAACTGGCCACGGGGGACGTCAGCAGGACAAACCCTCAGTGAGGAGCATTCAGCCAGCCCAGCTGGACGAGGAGAGGAAAGCAGCCAAGAGGCTCCAGCTAGACCTGAACAAACTGTTTGGTCTGTTTCGGTTCACACGAGCGTCAGTTTAAGTTTTAGGTGGGCTCAGACCCAGTTAGGTGAAGAATCACCTCCAAGAGGAGCCAGCGAGTTTTATCCCAGCATGGCTCTGCTCAGCAACCACTGGTACCATGGTGGGCTTCCATGGTTATGGTCTAAAACCCATTGAACTTGATGGGAGTCTCTGTGAAGTTCAACGAGCTTTGGGCTGGACTCTCCACCTAGAAACAGCAACCCTCTAGACACCCACGATGGATAGAAACGCCAGGCTAGAGCCATCCCTGGTATGGACTTCCAGTTACACCAGAGAGATTGGCCCCAAGCCTATAGTGCTACTAATTGGTCAACTCCACATTAACCCAAGGTTTTATCTCCAGAAGATAAATCACGGAGGGAGAAATAGGACAGAAGCCGATCTCTGTGCCCCCCGCCCCCCATTACCTTTCCAGCATAGTAAAACGGGAACCAGTAGAGGAAGGTGTCGGAAAAAAACTCTGCCACACTGAAGACTCCATAGACCACCCAGTACGTGAGCCACATGGTATCATCGTCCTTGTCGGTGCTTTCAATGGCTTTGATGCTACGGGCAGAAAGGGGACAGGTCAGTTCTACCCTCTACACTGCTTAGGTGCGTTGAAGACGGGCACGTTAAGGCAGAGATTTTCAAAGCTTACTAAATGAGTTGGGAGGGTCAGTTTTGGGTGCCGCACAGAGACTTTGCTGAGTATCCACTGTTTGAAGAACATGCCCCTTTAAGGGAGCCTCAAGTTGAGCACACCCCTATCTAACTCTCTTGGTCAAAAAACCTAATGGAGACTAAATTTGGGACTCAAACAACATTGTGGGACGTTCTCCCTGGACGATGAGTATTTAGCATTTCATACCCAACAGGCAAATACTGATCGTTTTAGTATTTTTGTGGGGCTCATCTAAACATGCTGGCCCAGCAGAGGGCTCTGCCCGTCAACGTTGGAGGTGACAACAACAACATTTTGCTTTCTGCCGGGTCCCTCTCCCCAGAGAGACATTCTCAGCAGTGAAATTAACACCCTGCCCCCATGTAAAGCCAGGGAGTCGCAGTGCTAGGTGGAGCGCAGACTGCTGGCACTTACGAGATGTACGCTGGGTAGACAAAGCCAATGAGGTTGCACAGCAGCGAGGCGCCATATCCGAACATGAGGTAGAACCCCAGGAAAGCGATGGTACCTGGCCAGGAAAGGAGACAGGAAGAGAGTCACAATCCCCAGGGGTGAGATTAGTGCTAGTGTGCGACTACCATTAGCCAGCTAGATCCAAAACAAAGTTGTGATTGGAGAAACCCCCTCAGAGTGGTGGTGGCAGATCTATGTTGTTGGTAGTCAGATGGCCAGTCTGGTTGTGTGGCCACCAGACAAGCTCACTCCTAGGCTGGGTTACCTCCCATCTGCTGATACCATCTTCCTTATTTCCTTTAACTTCTCATTTGCACAGGGCCGGCCAGGAAGCTCTCCTTTATTTGTTTTGATCCTACCTTCCCGCCTCCAATGGTGGAAATCAGGCAGGGTCACTTGCCTGAAGGCATTTATTAATGGGCATTTTGCCATGTATGACCCAGGGAACTCGTGATGCCAAGTGTCAGAGGGCACAGGGAGTACACAGAGTTTTACAGGATCCATTCTAGGCACATCCAGTCACTGAAGGAGCGCATGCAAAGTCTCAATGGAGAGCCAGTAGTACGCAGGTCAGCAGAACCATGACAAATTGTAGGCAAAGGTAATATTTAAGGAGTTTTGTACCCAGGCTGGAAATTATATTCTTAAGGTCAGAGTTAAAGCAGGCCACCAGGAGGTGACTAACATGTCCCTATCAGACAGGTAGGAAACGCGTCTCTACCTGTCTGGTTATATGCAAAGGATTGTATACTTCACTACAGATCCCTGTGTGCATGCTGAGCCCCCAGCAAACATTAACAAGAGACTGCAAAATCTCCAGCCAGGAACACACAGCAGGAGGATGACTAAAGACCAAAGGACACTTGATATATCTGTGGGCTGTAAAGGGACACCCTGGTATCTTTCACCTAGGAAGTAAGCAAGCCCACAGTTCACTGTATGAACAGAAGAGCACAGCTGTGCTGCACAGAGGATTTGGGGCGAGCTTTGGCTCTTATGACACCATAGGGGCCTGCTAAGTTTAGGCTCTGGGACCTGGGTTATGATTTTATTTCATGTGTAACCCTCTCTTTCCAATAGGTCTGCTGGCCCCGGTTGGAATCTGTGCTTTGTAGAAGAAACATAGATTTGTTTATGGAGCAAGCGAGTGTAAGTGCTGTGTGTTAAGCGGTGCTGTGCTAGTAGGCTAGGGCGGGGTACTGCTCCTTTGGGAGCAGAGGATCTGGGAATTCCAGTGGATCAGTGGCTGGTTGCTCCAGGGAGACGCTCGGAGGTTGGAACGTGCCTATTTTTAAGCTGTACGGAGAGAGCAGGGCCAGCAGAGGCCTGCATGGCAGTGCTTGTATTCCTAGAGGCGATGGGCACAGACAGGGCACATGGTGACAAGAAGCCTCACAACCCTGGGTACCCCAGTGAAGGGTCACACCACGGCAGAGATATTGAGGATACATCTGCACTGGAGCAGGAAGGTAATTTCCAGCTGGGGTAGACATACCCCTGCTAGCTCTGATCAAGCAAGGGAACCAAAAATAGCAGCGTAACCATGGCAACGCAAGTAGCAGGATGGGGGTAGTTACCCCAAATATGACCCATCTGAAACCTGAGGGATGTACTTGGGCAGCCAGTCTGTCCTGCTGCTGTGGGTACACTGCTATTTTTAGATGTGGGGGGGGTTTTCTGGAAGTTACACCCCCAGCTCCAGTGCAGACATACCCTCAAAGTCTCACTCATTTAAACAGTCATGGCCTAAGATGACTCCCTGCCAACAAGAGGGTGGGTACGGACTCAGCATGTGACCTTAGGCCAGTCACTTTGTGCCTCAGTTTCCCCATCTGTAAAAAAAATGGGGGGGGGGGGATTTGATACCGACCTACTCCACAGAGCTGTCATGAGGCATTAATAGTCAAGCTGCTTTGAGATCCTTCGATGGAAGATGCTAACAAGTGACAGTGTTATTTACTCCAGCTTGGCTTATTGTGGTTCTCCCAGGAAGGTAAAGCGCATCGGTGCAGGAGTCGGCGCTTTCTCAGAGACCACGGAACAAACTCCTACAGGAACAAGGGGCCCATCACGGACCTCTTGATCTTCTGCTCCAAGTGCAAGGCACACTCCTCCACCCTGCCTTCGCCAATACAAGCAGAGCAGCGTGGGCATTAGAAAGAGACGCTAAATCTTAACACTGCACAACACACACAATTCTCCCCCGGCAGAGGGGGTGAGAGAACAAGCCACACGTGATGGATGCCAGTCCGGTCGCTTAACGCACAAATGGATGGCGCTCAGATACCGTGGGGATGAAGGCAAGATAAGAACCAACGTATAACAGAAAGATTCGGTCAGCCCCACGAGAGAACGTTCAAAGGTTCCTTTAACGATCCCGAGGCCTGCAGTACATTGTGATTTTCCTTCCCTGAAATTCCTGTTGCACAAGATACTGACTGGCATTTGGAAATAAAAACCTCCAGAGACCTGGCAAGAACCTTTGATCCCATGGGAGCCTCACGTTCCCTCTTTTCCCCTGGGCTTTGCACCTATTGTTGCATCCTGTGAGCGACAAGCAAGAGTAAAACTGAAACGGGGCGGGGGTGGTAGTTCTGCCCATTCCCCAGCAAGGCTACTAAGGAGCTCTGAGGACTCCTGGGAGCCAGGGTGAACAAACAACAACCACCCCAAAACGGATTTTTTTTTGATCAAATGCTTTGACAAAAAAACACCACTATCTTTGACCTATAATGCCTCATCATGGAATAGGGATTACAAATTCTACAGTATGAGGCAATATAAAACTTTTCTTAAACGTTACATGAATATAAATGAGTTCCAATAGTTCATGGATTAGGGCCCCAATCTTATGGGGTTCCAGAGGCTTCTGTATAGATTATTTAGGCTAATCTTTCTATCTACCCAATGGGACTCAGTGCTCAGTCTAGAAGATACCATCAGAGATGCTTAGTTTTGCAGTTCTCAGACTCTGGATTTGGGTCTCCAGAGATAACATGCTTGTTAACAGCAAAAATGTTTTAAAACAAGTAAGTAAATATCTAGAGGCGAGAAATAACCGACCTCAATCCTATTGCCCCTCTGCAAACTTGCATACACAATCAATCCCTTACCTCTCTCAAAGTGCAAAGTTTAAAAAAGTTCAATAATAGAAGATTGTTGGGGGTGGAATAGGAGAAGAAATCTGGAGATAGATGTGAGAAGGGAGGGACAGGCAGTAGAAACAAAAGTGAAAACGTTTAAGCAGCATATTCCAGAAGTCTTGAAGTCTGAGTGTAGCCTTCATTGATTTGAGATCTACCATTCTCTCACTAGAAGGGAAAACCTATAATGGCAGCAGGCCGTAAAAGAGACCCAGTTTGGGAATAAGAACCATTCAAGAAATGTGTGTTTGCTGAGGATGTTTTAAAGAAAGTCACACCAGTGAACTGGTGGAAGTCACTTAAGCACTTGGATTCAGACACTGTTGAAGTGATAATTTCACTTTTAACAGCAGTAGCTTCTTCTGCTGGTGTAGAAAGACTATTTTCTTCCTTTGGACTAATTTATTCCAAATTGAGAAATCGTTTGGGACCTGAAAAAGCAGGAAAGCTTGTTTTTCTTTTCCAGATTATGAACAAACAGGAAAATGAAGGTGAAGACGACTGAGTTAGCTGCAGAAGCCACTATTTTAAGTTTCTCATGTTGACCTGGCTGACAGTTGATTTTTTTTAAATATTTCATTTAACTATTTTAGTCAAATAAATTTTAACAAAAACAAACCTGATTCTTTAAAAAAGTGAAAGTTTAAATTAAAAAATTCATATGCTTGTTTTGTTAAAATATTATGCGTTTGCTGTTGAAGAAAAAAATCCAGAATACATAAAGTTGTTTTAGTTAAATAAAACAATTTAAATGTCTGTCTGGTGATGTTCTCCTCCAAATACAGCATGGCAAGAAAATCCTCCAAATATTAATGAGTAACCTGTTGAATTGGAGATATTTATGAAGTCATTGGGAGGTGAACTATCTGCTTCAACTACCTTTGGTAAATGAAATAACCAAACAATCTTTCATTTTCTGATATAGCGCTAAAACGAATCTGAAAAGTTTTCAAAAATAAATCACTGCTTAAAAATGTATCGTGTGTACCTTCTAAAAATGAAACCTACGTCTATCTCCGAGTTGTGAAGAATATGTATTAAGGTTATAACAACCATCAAGAATGCACTTTTATGTAGAAATCATAGAATCATAGAATATCAGGGTTGGAAGGGACCTCAGGAGGTCATCATGATTAAATTGAGTCCTCCTGACTAGTGATTTAAATCTTTTGATTTAAATCAAATCCACCCTGATGGGAGCAGTAGAGAAGCACCCTGATGGGAGCAGTGGAGAAGTCCAACATCAAGCAAAGCAGAGCCCCGGAAGGGACAGAGAGGCGTCTCCTGACACCGCTAAGAGCTAGTCACCTCCATTCGGTCAGCTGGTTCTTTGCAGCTAGTGGAAAACCTCCACCTCGCCCAGCCTCCTGTTAATGCGGCCAGTTAGCAGGGGCTGTGCTGGTCTTTTTTTAAAATATGGATGAGGACTGGACTGAGGCAGACTCGTTTCAGTTCAGCAGCAGCCTCTGCCCCCCCCCCCCCCATAGATGGAGTCGGTAGAACCTGCCAGGGCTGGATTTGAACCGACCGCTTCAAGGTGTAGGGCCCCATAGGCCATGCCCACTCCTCCCCCTCCCCATTTCTATCGCTTCCTTAACTTTGGGGAACTATTTGCCAGGTTAGGAACAACACTGTCGTCCACAGAGCGCATCAGATTCTGTGCGAGGGCCGGTCTTCCCATCGGTTCCAAGAGCTCAGAGAGCAGCTCCGTCGGGAGAACGGGCTGTTCGGGAACACGCTGCTGCATTCCGTGTTGCGGAGGGGAAGCAAAAATTGCTACTAAGTACCAAGATGTTTGCAAGGAGACATTAGCAAGCTCTGGAAGAAAGGAAAACAAAGCGGAGAGGCGTCCATCATTGCTAATGGATCTGAAAGCTTACAAGTTATTTTAATGGAAGGAGGGTGTCTTGCTGGCCTTCAGGCTAATGCTAGGGGGTGTCCGTTCTGTTTTTAAAACCAGCTGCATGTAAGAGCAGCAGCACTGGGGGAAAATATAGGATGCGATAGGCAGAGAGCAATTCAGAGACCTCTGGATTCTTGCTCCTCAGTCAGGTCCTTCTGGGGCAAACAAAGGAGACAACCAGCTCACATGACTGGAGATGCAGTGTAGTCTAGTGGTTAGGGGCATCGGATTCGAAACACCTGCATTCAGTTCCCAGCTCTGCCCTTGACCTGCTGTGACACCACAGGCATGTCCCCTCTATGTGCCTCTTCCCCTCCCACGCTTTGTTTCGTCTATTTAGGTTGTGAGCTCCTGGGGGTAGAATGTCTATTACATACATGTTCAGCGCCTGGCACAATGGGGTCCAAATCTTAGCTGGGACTTCTAGGTGCTACTGCCACACAGACATGCGCCACAGAAGAACTGCCCTCAAAACGCTTCCTCCAAAAGTTTTTTTTTTTTTTTTGGGGGGGGGGGGGTGGATTCTTCTTCTGCACACCAGTCTGGGCGTAAGCCAGGATCAGCCACACCCACAGCGACCTCGCAGTACAACTGACTCAGCTTGACCCAAGAACTATTGGAAGTCACACGAGAAAGCCAGCAGGGGAGAGGTAGGATGCGTTTGCTACGCCGGACAGCAAGGACTACGATGGGTAGGGATGTTACTTGAGGACAACAGAACAACTCCATTTGCTCCTCTACATCAGCTTTAGATTGGATGGGGGGCCCACAGCTGGTGGACAGGGAGGAGCATGGGGACAGCTCATCACATGCATAGTAGGACAGGAGGGAGGATTATGGTGGGGAAAAGCCAAAATGTAGCCACTCTGCTCCAGGACCTGAACTTTCCTGCAGTGCGGGTGGTTCACCTGGGCATTCAGTGGCATGGGGCTGTGTTTCTTCTCCCCACTCTTGCCTGAGCATCTTCAGTAGAGCTGGGGAGCTTGATACCCCCTCCTCCGTGGGAGGCAGAGGTCTCATGAGCTCAGGGAACCTGTCTGGGAGTCTCCCAGTTGCTGGGACCCGATACGTACACACCTTTGCTGCTGTCTTGGAGTGTTCTCTGCACAAACTTGTACTAAATATTTGTAGTTTATTAAGAATTAAACCCTCCCAACCCCAGTAGTTAAACCCCATCATAGTTAATCCATGGAGAGGGGAATGCTGGCGAGCCTAGAAGAGAGAAAACCCTAAGTTCTGCACTGAGTGTTCCTGAAGGATGCACATATGGAGAGAGTTCAGTAGATCAGCCAAGCAGCTGGGTGTTATCCAGGGACGGCACAAAGGTTGAGACACAAAGTTCAGGAAGATCGCGCACTGCCGCCAAGCACAAGCAAAGCAGTAAGTGTGGCACCCCACATACCCCGCCCCCGGCATTGCAAGTTACAGGCTAGGCCTGTCTCCGAATTGAGGAGGGGAGGCAGCTAATTGCCCTACTTCATACCCCCCCACCCTCTAGCAATGCCACAGTCTGTAAGACCGGCATTGCACCAGCACAGACAAATCTACTGGGGACTGCAGGGACGCTCATCAGTACATGTGTGAACGGATCTGGATGGGTTCATGCCGATTTGCAAACAGTTCCAGTTACCAAATTCTGCAAGAGCACCAGAACGCAGGCCACTAGAGGAGGAACTCCATTAGCGAGTAGTGGTAGTAGGCGCTTATATTCAGTGGATAAGTTACCGAAGAGGAACATGACACTTTGCAGATAGGAGGGTCATGTTATAGCGTACGTAACATGAACAGAGCACAGACAGGCCCCAAAAGGGGCATAAAAACCTCAAGCTTTAGGCCAATCTCTAATTATTAGGGGTGAGGAGGCGGCCTACACAGGGGGCAGATTATCCCACACTTGCCTGCTTTCTTGCACCTTCCTCTGAAGAATCAGGGGTTGGCCAGCCGGAGGCAGGATACTGACCAGCTTGACTCTGGGTCTGGTATAGGGCAGCAAGTCCTGGGTCAAAGCCCCTGGGTCAGACTGGCAGGAGTCATTTCAGCCCTACCCAGGGTTTGCAGTGTGGCATTTGCCAACCCCCCCTTTAAAATAAAGCAGCATCACACTGCAGTGGGCTCAGCTGAGAACCTTAACATTGGTTTTATGGGCTGCATGAAGTTTAACTGCAGGAACTTTTGAAATACCAGCCTGCTTAAGCCCCACAATGGGACATGTATCAAAAGGAGAAAAAGGTAGCACGGGGGGGAAGCAACCACATTCATTAGGTGGGATTAAGGCCTTTGCTTGTGTGTTTGGATTTCTCTTTTCCTTACAGATCATAAAAGGACTAACGGTGACTGGCTGTGGAAGTCGGCCACACAGCTCTGCCAGTCCAGATCAGTTCTGACATGCAGCACTCCCTGCTAATCCAGCCCTGTTCTCCCACAGAGACAGCTTGGCCAATGCCCCTTTGTGACAGTGGGAATTTTCTAGAATAGTTTTTATGCGGCCTATGTGTGCCTCAGTTTCCCTCTGTCCTTTCATTGCTACCCAGTGGTTGCAAAAGGGTTAAATCTGCTTTGGAGGCAGAGCAGGGGATGTTGGGTCACATGCCTGTCTGGGGTGGTACGAATGGGTCGTAAAATGGGTTGGCTGACACCCACCCATATCAGTGGAGGATCCAGAAAGACAATGGGACTGAACAATCGACACCCAAAGACCTTGGGCAGGCAGAGCGCGTGACCACCTGGGCATGTCTCTGCAGGAGGACAATGGGCTGAGAGTCAGGTGGCTCAGCGGGCGCTCTCACCTGGGACAGACAAAGATACAGAAGGAGAGCCAAAAAAATGGATCCAACAGCAGTTTGGCTGTGCGGCGCGCTAGGACAGACCACGTCCTAAGCTTTGCTTCCCTATGGTAATTTAAGGACACCCCAATGCTGTGTTACAGTCCACTAATAAGTCCTACTCTGCCTGGGGTCACTGCAAATATTCGCTAAAGCGCATGGTCCCTGAAGAACAGAATGTCTTTGACCAAGAGCAAGCATCTTAGTGGGACTCGCTGGGCAGAGCTCCTGGGGTGAAACCGAGTGCTGGAGCCCTATGATGCAGACGTACAATTAAGGAAGACGGTGACCCACTGGGGGGGCTGGGTTTCTCCAAGGGACTGTTTAAAAGCAGGGGCAGGGCACAGATCTTGTGGCTCCGTGACAACCTTCAACCTGACCTTCCATACAGCCCTGCCCAATGCAGGTCTCTGCCAGTGCACCCGAGTCCTCATCAGCAAGGCCTCCGCTAATCTAGTCCGTTATAGAGATGGGGCATATTGCATGGATCTCCCCAGTACCAGACACCGCCAAAGCACTTTGCAAATGTTAATTAAAAAGTGCAACACCCCCCCACACCACCACCACATAGTAGGCGATGGGTATAATGCATGCAGATCTAGCCCGACAACCATACTCCTTTCAAATCATATTCTAGAACAGGAGTAGATCCCTGGTCTTCTGAGGCCAAAGACTAATGGCTCCATTTAACATCCCATGGGGGAGAGAATCGATTTTAAAGAGATCTAAAAGGGAACACGAACAATGATGTTTAAAAGGCAAATTAAGTTTTACGGGAGCGGCCCCTTTCAATGCATTGAGAAGCCAGGAACGTTACCCCAGCAACAGAAGCAGGCGGCTTCCGATCAGTGACAAGGGAGCTGCTTTTTTAATATCCCTTTGTTCTCAAGCATCCACTACCCAACTTAACCCATCACATGGCTGAACGGCAGGCAGACACTGACAAAGACAACTTGTCAAGGATTCCGTGCCAGCAGCTCTCTGTAGTACAGTAACCCAGACTGTAATTAAAATAAATCAGAGTAAAACGCAGCTGGACTAAAACAAAAGTTTGCATTAAAGCTTGGCGGGGTGGGGTGGGGGAGGGAGAGAGGGAAAGAAGCCCTGTGCTTGGAGGAGACAAACTCTCCTTTCACAGGAGTTAATCATTAGGCAACAGAGAGTAGCTATCTTGGCAAAGACTTGCTTCTAGCTGAAGTCTGATTGATAATAATTCACATGTCCCTCTACTAAGGAGAGTGTATTCAATCCTAAATATCTGAGTGCCACACAGACCCCTTGGATCTTCGGCAGCAAGGATGTCAGGGGGCTAAGTTTGCAAACATTTGCCTGCTTGAAAAACACAGGACAACATCTCTTTATGCAGATGTTTCCAGCATTGTGACATACAGCATTTAAAGCCAGGAAAGGCCCAGGTACAGGTGAAATGAGGAAAGTATACTCCAGCACGCAGGCTCCAGTGTGATGCACCATCACAGCAGCACCCAAAGGTTGCAATCAGGAACAGGACCCCAATGTGCCAGGTGTGATAAAATAACCCCATCTCAGCCCCAGAGAGTCTAAGCCCAATCTTGCAAGTTGTCCCATGAGCGGAGCACAGGGGTCCAGCCGCATGGACCACAATCCTGCAGGTTGGTCCAAGGAGAAACAAGACAGGTGAAAATACACCATAGAGGGTGGAGACAAAAATATAATTTCCAATGAGCAATTTCCTATTTGTTCCTTTACGATCAGACTTGGACTAGAAGTTGGCAGAGGATGCTTACAGATATAAATGAATGAGTAGCTTCGCGCCAGTCCCATCCTACAGGCTACAGCAGTCAGCTACCTCAAAACTGCTGCTGCACTTGCTGCAGAAGAAGAAAGAACTTCACCGAGTCAGCCAAGCAAAGGTTGGATGTGACGTTCGACGCCGTGTGACCTCGGGGAGCACAAAGAGGATGATTTTTAAGAAAGGGGGAAGGAGGTCTTTTATTGGCACATTAACTCCAAATGTCAGGTCACAAGACCAGTGCTTGTGAGCTGGGAATTTTGATTCTTAGCATCAGCCTGCAGCAAATGTTTAAGAACGGTCTTGTGGAAAGCCAATGCAGAGAGAGAGGTTTGGCTAGAGGGGAAATGGGGGACTCCAGCTTCTGTTCCCGGTTCTGTCACAAACTTCCTGTTGGGCCTATTATTTGACCTCTGTGCTTCCCTCGCCTACACAAAGAGACTTCCTTCCCCCAGATCAGTGCTGGGGCGAGTTCATAACCGTCATTGAATTTCCAAACAGTCGCTAAAGTACAACTAGGCATTTAGCTTGGAAGCCCTGACTGACCATTCAGCCAAAACGGGCAGCTACATTAACAATGTGTCTTGTGCCATTACTGGATGCAAACACAGGATCTATCGTAATTGCTGGACTGGATCAGACCCAAGGACCATCTAACCCAGTACCTACCAATTGCTTCAGAGGAAGCTGCAAGAAATCCCGCAGGAGGCAGATGTGAGATGATCTCCCCCCATCCCCCAATCCCAAGCAGAGTTTGGTTTAAACTCTGAAGCGTGATACACTTGGACTTCTTCTATTATCCCCTTAAATAGCTTGTCTGAAAAGGGGTCACATCCTCCAGCTAGGTGTTTCTCAAGAGCAGGTCTACCAGGCGGTGCCAGTCCTCCGAGCTCGCCCCCTGCCCCCCACTACACCGTCACACCCGGCAGCAAGGAGATACAGAAACAACTGTGTTTTGGGCCTTGGAGGAGAGAGCTCCTAGAGAGCTGTACCTTGCAAACCAAACAGGTCTCATGCGGTCAGAGACCAGGAGAGGCTCTCAGAGTTCAGCAAGAGGCAGAGTTTCAAAGAGCTCAGCCTCTTCCTTCTTGGGAGGGTCTCCCCCCTTCCCTCAAAACTGACTCAGCCAAGCAAAGCCCATTCATGGGACAGGCCTGGAGCGCACCTGCGAGACTCTCCCTTTCCAGGCAAAGATCAACTGGCAACTGCTCCTCCAGTCCTCGGGGGAAGGGGGCATTGGGAAGGGAGATCCCGGGGGGAAAGGGGGTCTCTTGTGGGAGGAATGTGGCAGGGATATATTGAGAAAGGGTGTCCCTGGGGAGCATGGGCGGAGAACTGTGGTGAAGTCCCCTTAGAAAGGGGGTGCCCCAAGGGGCTCCCCAAGAGTGGGAGGCCACACAGGGCAAGGGGGGACCCCTGCCAGATAAAGTTTCCCTCCCCTGGGAAGGTGGGGGGGAGAAAGTAACACGCCCGGCTTGATAGGAAGGGGGAGTTCGCAGGAGCGGGAGGTCCCCTAGGAGGGGGGTGTCCTTGGGGAGCGCCCCGGCTCAGGGGACGCTGTTCCCAGGCTCCCACCTGTGGCCAGATAGTAGCGCTTGACGCCGGTCTTGGCCTCCAGCCGGCCCAGCAGGTCGGTGAGCAGGTTGGGCTGGTCGAGGAAGGTCTGGAAACGCTGCTGCAGGGAGCCCATGGCTGCTGCGACGGGGCGAGCTGCGGTCCGGGTCCGGCTCCAGCGGCGGCTGCTCGCTCTCTATCCGCTTAGCGGCCGGGCCAGGCCGGGCCCGCCTCCCCGCACCGGGCCAATGCGGGAGCGGGGCGGGGCGGGGCGCAGCCAGGTGGGAGCCGGGGCAGGGGACGTCACAGGGGACAGGTGAGGGCGCAGTGGGACGGACCAGGAGAGGGTGGGGGAGAGAAGGAGGGCGCAGGGGAGGAGACAAGGGGGGCAGAGAGCGGAGGGGTGGGGTCCTCTTGGGGGGCAGGGGACGTCACAGGGGACAGGTGAGGGCGCAGTGGGACGGACCAGGAGAGGGTGGGGGAGAGAAGGAGGGCGCAGGGGAGGAGACAAGGGGGGCAGAGAGGGGAGGGGTGGGGTCCTCTTGGGGGGCAGGGAACGTCACAGGGGACAGGTGAGGGCGCAGGTGGGACGGACCAGGAGAGGGTGGGGGAGAGAAGGAGGGCGCAGGGGAGGAGACAAGCGGGGCAGGGGGATGGAGGGGTGGGGGTCCTCTTGGGGGGGCAGGGGACGTCACAGGGGACAGGTGAGGGCGTAGGTGGGACGGACCAGGAGAGGGCTGGGGGAGAAAAGGGGGCGCAGGGGAGGAGAGGGAGGAGGGCAGGAGAGAAGAGGGCAGGGGGATGGAGGGGTGGGACGGGGTCGGGCTCCTCTTGGGGGGCAGGCCTCCCGGGAATGCTAGGAGGGCTCAGGAGAGCAGAGGGGAGGCCCCAGCCGAATATACAGAACTAGAGGAGGGTGAGACCGACTGAGCAGCAGCAGCGTCCTGCAAATAAGGATCATCCCAAGCAAACCAGCTCTCTGGCTCGGGAAGCGAGCCCCTCTGGACAGGGGCTGCCTGCCTGGGAGAGAAGGGCAGGTGGGAGCCAAGGTAGCAGGCGAGGGGGGGAGGGGGAAGAGCCTGACAAAGGGGATGGGGTGCACCCAGTGATTGCAATGGTAAGATCCTGGGGGCAGGGACGGTCTTTTAGTTCTGTATTTATACAGCGCCTAGCACAGTGCAGTCCCGCAGCATTACCCGAGCGCCCTAGGCGCTATCTGGATGCAAAGCAATAATAATAATAAAATATATTTACCAAAATATTTATTACAAAAAGAAAGCCCCTCCCCCACCCTCCAACTCTTTGTCATCTTCTTTCAATCGCAGACGATGCTCCAGCCCGGCAAACATCAGCATAAGAAGCAGAAAACACACACTCGCGCGAGGCTTTTAAAAAAAACTACAACTCCCATAAGGCTTCGCAGCCAATGAACCGCCGCCTCTCCTCGCAAAGCCCATTGGGGGTTGTAGTTTGTTGGGAGGCGAGGTCGCCGGGCCCGGCTCCCTGGGCTTGCGGTTGCTATGGCGACCCCGGCTGGGCCGGGGTGTGAACACGTGGCGTGGGGAAGCCCGAGGAACCCTTCCCCGGCCCGGGAGAGAGGCAAAATCGAGGCCCCGGCTCCAGGCCTAGCGCTAGGCCGCAGACCCGGGGCGGGGGGGTATTTAAGGGCCCCTTGGCGGGGGTGGCCCCGCGTTTCCCCCTGGGCAGGGGAGACCGGATCCGCGCGCTGGGCGGAGCCATGTCGGGGGCGGCTGCCTGGCTCCGGCTGCTGCTGCTGGCCGGCGCCTCCTGCTGCTTGGGCGGGCTCAGCATCTACCTGAGCAGCTGGGCGGTGAGGGTGCCGGCGGGGGCCCGGGAGGCCGAGCGCCTGGCCCGCAAGCACGGGCTGCTCTGCCTGGGGCAGGTGAGGGGCTGCTCTGGGGAGGGGGGCAGCTGGGGGGGTAAATAGGGGCAGAAGAGGGGCAATCTGCTAATGCCACCCCTAGCCCCAGCAACCTGGTCGTGGAGCAGCGGGTGGAACCTTCTCCCCCTGCCCCACTGAACACCCCCTTCCCATGGGTGGCTGCTCCCCAACTCTCCCCTTCTCCTTCCCCGCGCCCCTCCAGTCCTTCCCCATGGATTCAGTCACTTTCCTGTTCCAAAGCCCCTTTCCAAGAAATGGTTTCTAAGAGGGGGGCTGGGGGAGTGAAGCATACCCTTCTCCCTCTAAAGACAGCCCAACATTTTGTTCCCCAGCTGGAAAAGCTCCGGTTGAGAGCCAGGGGGCCAGGTCACTCCTCCACCTGATTGTCTGCAGTGGGAGCTGATGAAAGCAGGGCCGGCTCCAGCATTTCTGCCGCCCCAAGCGGGAGGGGAAAAGCTGCGATCGGCAGCGGCAGGTCCTTCGCTCCTAGAGGGAGTGAGGGACCTACCGCCCCCGAATTGCCGCAGGTGCCGCCCCTCTCCCTTGGCCGCCCCAAGCACCTGCTTGTTAAGCGGGTGCCTGGAGCCGGCCCTGGATGAAAGGCTGACCTGCTGCAGACGTTCACACTTCTGATGGTGACCTCACATGGCCTGGATGACAATTCCAGAAGTGAAACTACTACACTGTACCTAGGACTAAGTAGGAGGCTTCCGGGCCAGCCCTGCATAGGTGCCATTTGATGTTGCAATCTTTGTCTCCTGCCAACCTTGCCTCTTATTTATCCATTTTCCTCCCCTCACGCTCCCTCTTCTCTGCCAGATCTGTATCTGAGAAGCTTTTATCAGGCTCTATTTTTATTTTTAGATGGTGACATTCTAGCATCATTACCAATTCCTCCTCATGCGGCAGCTCAAGCTAAAAGCATACCCGATGCATATGGCATTGACAACAGATGCAAATGAATCTTTAAAGAGAGGATCTATTATACACCAAGGTTGTATAGAATACCACTGGTGTCCAGCCCATTATCTGCACTAACGCTGCCACCAGGAGATTAGTAATGGATGGCAATTTAAGGGAAAAAAGTTTGGTGCAGGTCAGGTCTCTCTCGTTATAGTTGGGCCCATAATGAAGTTTTGGTAAAAAAAGATTTTACCAAAAAATCCCACATTAATTAAAACATTTCCATTAATTTTTTAATAATGTAATAGTAATACTAGAAGGGAACACTTGCTTTTCCAAACCCTGCAGTCCATGGCTCTGGTCAGCATTCCCTGGTCTCTCTGGATGCATTCTCTGCACCTTTTTAGTTATATTTATTTAGTGTTTTAAAACCTAGATGCCCCACTTGAGATTTGGGGCCCAGTTGTGCTAGGTTCTGTACAAACGTCTAGTAAAAGACCGCTACTGTCCTGAAAAGCTTACAGTCTAAATAGACCAGATGGATAAAGGGTGGGAGGAAGACCGAGGAAGTGACTTGCCCAAAGTCATGCACCAGGTTAGTGGCCGAGCTAGGAATAGAACCCAGGGGTCCTGACTCATAGTCTGGTGCTCTATCCACTAGATCATACTGCCTGCCTAGTTTACACTACCTTACCGAACACAAAGCCAGCCTGCCAGTGGACACTCATATCTGAAAGAGAGCTTTATCGCCTTTTAGTTCTAAATGGCTGACAGCCATCATCCTGCCATGTATCCCCGTAAATCAATAAGAGATCAAATTTACCACCTCTGCTTATACAACCAGTTTTAGGGCTCGAGAACTCCACTGGAGCAGCTGTTTGGTTACAAACGACCTCCACATCCCTCCTTTTAATCTGATCTTCTGTTATACCAAAACAAGCCCCCAACCGACTTTCCACCTTGATTTTTTTTCAGATATTGACCTACCCATCTTCCATGGTGCTTGCTTTGATCATACAGTGGCTTGCCTTCTCCATAAAATTCTGGGCAGGAGGAATGCTGGTGCTTCCTCCAGCCAGGTGTCCCACTAATTCAATGTCACCTCCCTCAGACCTCGTTCCAAAATCCATTATCTTCTTAGCCCTTTTTCTTTGATTCCTCTCCCAGTCACTCTCTGAATATACTCTAGGATTTCTACTTGTCCTTTATTCTAGGTGCTCTACATTGCTGAGACTTCTGAAATAGTGCAACCATTGTCCACCTTCCATTCACCTTGAGTCTGGGTAGTTGAACATCTGTTTGCCCCTTTTCCACCCTCCGTTGTTTCCTTGGCAGTATGTTCCCTACAAGGTAATGTTTCACTTGCCAAACCGACCTTTATCCGATTGGTGCTTTGCTAAGTAACAACTACTTGTCTTTACCATTGTATAGGCCTGTTTTCAGCGTAACTCAGCCGCATGAATAACTTAGTTCTGAGCCGAAACTTGCCACAAAACGTATTTCTCTCTTAAGCAGAGGCTCTGTGCTTGCCATTGGATATTACAAGGATTTCCTCTTTATCAGCTCCACCTCTGTGTCCTTCCCTAGCTTTCTCCTGTAGCATCCAAATGGCCTCATAGAATATTTAAAAGGCTGTGCAGATCTTTATCTTGTTTCTCGCCGTCTTTCGCTTTAAAAGATGTCATTTGCGAACCGATTGTGAAACCAGTTCTCTGGTGTGTTCAGAGCTGGGGATCTTCGGCAGATGCCTGTCCTTTGGGGAGAACAAAATTCCATTCAAACTGCCACTCACTGTGGCTTCACCTAGTGCCCCATGACTGAGAAAATGGAAACATGGAGCGACCCACCCCAGTCAGCCAGCAGTTGGCAGGTTGATCAGAAACGTTAGCTCTCCATTACTCTGAAGGGAATTCTAAAATGACAAAGGCGAATATAGAAGGGAAATAAAACCACCCCACATAACTCTCTGTTCTGTTTTTATATATTAAAGTATGCCCAGAGGAAGTGCTTATAGCGGAGAAGAGATCTAGCTTGTATACTCAGAGAATGCCAGATCCTGCAGTTTATTATGCTGAAAGGCATACATGGGTAATTTTCCTGGTGGCTTCTGGTTGTGGAAACAGAGAAAGAACTGACAGGAAGGGGATTGCAATGCATGACAGTTTGTTAGCAAGAGTCAGGCTAACTGTAACCCTAATAACGCGAGATTTGTAGAAGCGAGGATTGTGTGAGGCGAGTGGGAAAGAACTGTGTGAGAAGTTGTGGTGACCTTGTGTAGATAAGATGGAATGTAGACTAGAGTCTAAATAAGTGAGAAAAATAAGATATCAGGATGACCTATGTATAAACAAAATGCAGCTGTTGCTTATTATTGTCTGAAACAAAAGGTATAAATGCTTGCTGTAATTGTTTACCTGTAGAGAGACCTGCCTAGGAGGGGGAGACCCTGTGTCCTAGTGCACTGTCTCCCTCTATGCAATTGCTTGAGAATAAAGTATCTGATTTTGCTGCAACCAATCAAAGAGTGAGAACTATGTTTTTCTCCGATATGGTTGTCACCCTTGTCATAGCCTTGTATATAACTCTTCTTTCTGCAGATAATTGAAGGGGAACACTATTACCATTTCAAACACCGAGGCATGGTACAGGAATCCCTGAACAGACACTGGGGCTGGCACGTGCATCTGAAAAGAGAGCCCAAGGTGAACCGAGTGTAATTTGTGGTGGAAGCTCAAAAGAACTTCAGCTTGTTAGAAATTGTGTTCGTGAATTTTACGGCTAGACCAGACCATTGTGAGCATCTAGTTTGGCCTCCTGCATAGCACAGGACAGAGAATATCACTGAGTTACTCCTGCATGGAGCTCCTGGCTTCTGGTTGAGACGTAGCTCAGAGCTAAGGTGGAAGGGGATTGGCCAAGCGATTGGCTTCCATAGTTATGTCTATAAATACTGCAGATCAGACACCGATTGAAGGGAGTTGCTTTGCTGTCAAACCAGCATGTGTAGCCTTGAATGCAGGGTCCCACCTACTTTGATAGCTCATCCCTGACAGCGGCCAGTGCTTCAGAGGATGGCAGAAGAACTAATAGCACGTTACTATCCACTGTTTGTTTGGTGGAAGGGCTTTCTTCTTGAGTCCCAGCTTGTGATCAGATCTGAAGCCTAAGGACCAATAGCCCTTTTTTCTTGTCTTGAACGACTGCCAATGTTGTTTTTTTCCTAAAAGTAGTCTTCTAGAGGCAAACCTTGGATGCATTTGCCAACGATCTCCTAATTAATTTGATGCCCTGTCAGTTAAAAAGTCTGTAACAGACTTTGGAACTGATTTGGTTAGGAATTGATAGAGGGTCTTTTCTGTTAGTGCTTTGCAACCACAGACTAAAGCTTCCGGAAATGAGATCTACTTCGGGGGCTATGGAAAACCTCCAGATGTATGGTTAAAATGGCCCTTCCACCAAGCCGGTAGAGCACGGAGGTGTAAATGGTATGGGAAATGTTCAATGGGAGGTGAAATCTGTCACTGGGAGTAGACCGGCGAAGAGGAACTTGCTGCTTTCCCTGGCATTAAGAAGGGTGACTCCTCTCCATCTAGGTCCACTGGTTTGAGCAGCAAACGCTGAAGAGGCGTACGAAAAGAACCATCGCTGTTGTGCCAACAGATCCTTGGTTCCATAAACAGTGGTACATGGTAAGAATTTGTATTCTGTTACCTCCTCCTGTCTGATCCTCCTCTAACTCTGCTACCGTATCCTCTTGGTTTAACGGTCCGTGAGGAAGTGCGTTCTAGCGTTTAGAGCAGCCAACCAGGTGCCAGGACTCCTGGCTTTTATTCTTCAGCTCTGATTTGCTTGAGGAAGTCATTGCACCACTGCATGCCTCATTTTCCTTAGTTGTAAAGTAGGAATAATACTGGTAATAAATCAGAACAATCTCGGTCATTGAAGGTTTTTAAGAGCAGGTTAGCCAGTCACCTGTCAGGGATGGTTTAGATAATACTTAGTCCTGCCTTGAGTGCGGGAGTCTGGACTAAAAGACCTCTCAAGGTCCCTTCCAATCCTACAATTCTATGATTTGTAAAGGTGATTCATAGATCACAGGCCAGAATGGACTTTTGTGCTCAAACCTGGTCTGGCTTTCGTTTCAGAACAACGACGTCCGTCCAGACCTGAACGTCCTTACGGCTTGGAGCAAGGGGTACACCGGCTTGGGCGTGGTGCTCTCCATCTTGGATGATGGACTGGAGAGAGACCACCCTGATCTGTCTGCTAACTACGTAAGATCAATCGGACACTATCCAGGCGTCCCAATGTTGTGACCTCCACAGCTGAGTCATTTGGGATCCATCAACTATAGCCAGTTGCTTCTCACAGCATATTCCCTGCAAGGAAGAGGAGAAGCTGTGAAAACTTTTATCCTGGTGTGGGGGGGCCCAGCATCTGGATGGCTGGATCAAAAGGCTTAGCCTCTTCCGTGAGGGAAACTGCCAACGTTTGAAATGGCTTCTATAAAAGAAATATCCAAGACCAAAGAAACATGACGAGATGTAATTAGAGGAAGCTGCATCCCAGCACGGGTTTAGAAAACGAATGGAGACAGGAGCAATTGAATCTCCTAAATAAGTGATCCTCTATAGTGAACCTCGTACGTCCTTTAAATAGCGTAGAAGTTGGGTGGACTCCTTCCTCCCAGCCATATCCTCTCCTAGAGAGGCAGCATGGGCTAATGCAGCGGTTCTCAACCTTTCCAGACGACTGTCTCCCTTTCAGGAGTCTGATTTGTCTTGCGTACCCCCAAGTTTCACCTCACTTAACTACTTGCTTATAAAATCGGACGTAAAAATACAGAAGTGTCCCAGCCACACTAATACGGACAAATTGCTTCCTTTCTCATTTTGACCATATAGTTAGAAAATAAATCATTTGGAATACAAATATTGTACTTACATTTCAGTGTATAGTATATAGAGCAGTATAAACAAATCAATGTCTATGAAATTTTAGTTTGTACTGGCTTTGCTGGGGCTTTTTATGTAGCCTGTTGTAAAACTAGGCAAATATCTAGATGAGTAATGTACCCCCTGGAAGACCTCTGCCTACCCCCTGGGGTACACGTATCCCTTGAGAACCACTGGGCTAATGGACAAAGCACTGGGATGGGATTCAGGAGGCTTGACTTCTGTTCCTGGCTTTGCCACAGACCTGCTGGGTTATTTTAGCAAGTGACTTTTTACCTCCTTTTGCCTCCATTTCCCCATATTTAAAATGGGGATAATGACACAGACTTCCTTCGTAAAGCATCAGGTATCCTCACGCTCTGGTCAAAACAGAGTAGCACCAGTTTAACCAAAGGTGTGATTATAATAGACCTTGTCAAACCAAAGACAGTTGTGTACATTGATGTAAACCTGTTTTCTATCAGTTTAATTTGCATCTAAGTTAAACTGGTGTAACTGGGTTTAAACCAGAAGAGTGGTCTACAAAGTTGCGCTGGTTAAGTGTGTGTGTGTGTGTGGGGGGGGGGTATGGCTGGGTGGTTGAGGCAGTGACCCACTGGACTGAGCACAGGGCTAGGAGCCAGGAATTCCTGTTCTAATCCTGGCTTTGCTACTGAATTACTTTAGGTAATCTTTGTTTTCCTATTATTAAAATAGGGATTAATAGATTATTAGGCCAGAAGCAACCACTCTAATCATCTAGTTTGCCCTCCTGTGTAACACAGGCCATCGGATTCCCCTGGATTAACCCCTGGGCTATTGTTATCCGTGCCCCATAGGAGCACATGGTAACACTTGTGAAGAACTCTCACCATTTGGAGTGCTCTATAGATGTTGATTATTTACCTGTTTGTTGGCTTCGTTCTAGGGGTTAAAGCGAACGTATAAGGTCCAGTGTAACAGACACGCTTTCTAAAGCAGAGTCTTCTCACCTTCGTGTTTCCTCTTGCTTTAGGATCCCCTTGCGAGTTATGACTTCAACAGTAACGATCCCGACCCACAGCCTCGTTACAACGTCTGGGATGAGAATCGGTGAGTTCCTGCAGCAAATGGGGGTTGTGCTGCTTGGGGTGGCCAGATCTAAATCCCCTGCCCTGGGGATTTTGTCTCTCTCGTGGTAGAGCTAATCTCCAGGGTTGTCCTTCGGATGCGTCATGAGATTCAGTATTAGGATGCATTGAGGTGAAGAAGTGGAAGCGAATTCTGTCCCTGAACAATGAAGGACTAGGGTTACAAAGCATGCGTGTTCCTGCGGGGGGACATTCAGGCACTTGGATTGGAGTCAGAGGGATTGCCTCAGGATTGCACCTACCTAGGCAGTGACACTAAGCAGCGTCTCCGCTGTAGTGAAGATGTTACGATAGCAGTATTGGTCTGGCAGGCTCACCAGTGCATGTATGCAGGGCACAATGTACCCCGGAGTGTCCAGTACCTTGAATCCCCAGCTGACTCAAATAGGAGGATCCTAACCTTGTGTCTGGCCCCTCCTCCTCTCACGGTGACCAGATGTAATGCTCTGGGACATCAGGCAGGCTGGGTGGCTTCAGGGGTTCTCTCTCATCCCACCTGCCAGCACTTACTGCACCACTTCCCACGACTTGCACGTGACTGAGTCGTGCCCAAATGGAAAGCGACCCCCAAGGTGACTTAAGGAGGGACCATCCCTGATCCAATGGAACATTCCAGGGAGAGGAACAGCTGCTAGTCAGCACTAGCATGTGCTGTCCCTCATGGCAAGGCCGAGCATATGGGGGAATCTGGCTGTTTGGCTGGCCGATATGGCTGTGGTGACTCTCGCTCCCTGCCTCTGTCCCTCAGGCACGGGACACGCTGCGCAGGAGAGGTGGCAGCTGCAGCCAACAACCGACTCTGTGGAGTCGGCGTCGCGTACAATGCAAAAATTGGAGGTAAGCAACATGCTTTCTTGGCGTGATACTTCCCAGATACCATGGGAAGGGAGGGCCCGAGCTTGCCCAGACCTCTGGGGGAGTGCATGGCCCCAGAACAGGGACTTGGCTGTACAGCAGAAGGGCAGTTCTGGCCTCTCAAACCAAACTCTTGGTTAAAACCGGCTGCAAGTATCCTAAGAGGCAGCACGGTCTAGTGGATTGAGCACAGGGCGTGAGGGCAGGAGCTCCGGAGCTCTTAACCCAGCTCCGCCGATTACGTACTGCATGGGCTTGGACGATCCGTTAGGACCCGATTTGATTTTTTTATTTTGCAGCCGGAGCAAGTAGTTACAAATCCATTTGAAGCCAATGGGAATTGCAGGTGCTCAGCATCTCTGAACATCTGGTCCCTTAACCTCTGTGTGTCCATCTGTAGAATAGCGAAAACCCCACCCCTGCCTCACCCCGCTGCTCTGGCTACGGAGATTGACTGGTTCATGCCTGGGCATTGCGCTGAACAGATGCAAAGTGCTCAAGGTTAGGCTGACCTGGCTGAAGCTGGAGCCTTGCGTGACACTAGAGGGAGCTCTTGCTTAGCTGCTGCACACAGATTAGAAGAGCTGTTGGCTACATTAGGATTAGGGCCCTACCAAATTCACAGGCCATTTTGGTCAATTTCACGGTCAGAGGATTTTAAAAATTGTAAATTGCATGATTTCAGCTATTGAAATCTGAAATTTCACGGTGTTGTCATTGTAGG
The DNA here is from genome assembly GCF_027887155.1 of Malaclemys terrapin pileata. Classification (NCBI taxonomy): domain Eukaryota; kingdom Metazoa; phylum Chordata; order Testudines; family Emydidae; genus Malaclemys; species Malaclemys terrapin. Next base: position 13,862,176 of record NC_071528.1, read on the forward strand.
GGTCCTGACCCAAAAAGGAGTTGGGTGTGGGGGGGTCACACGGTTATCGTAGGGGGGGTTGTGGTACTGCTACCCTTACTTCTGCGCTGCTGCTGGCGGCAGCACTTCTTCAGAGCTGGGCGCTTGGCCAGCAGCCGCCACTCTCCAGCCGCCCAGCTCTGAAGGGAGCGCAGAAGTAAGGGTGGCAATACAGCAACCCCCCCTAAAATAACCTTGTGACCCCCCCCCCGCAAGTCCCTTTAGTGTCAGGCCCCCCTAATTTGAGAAACGCTGGTCTCCCCTGTGAAATCTGTATAGTACAGGGACCAGATTTCACTGTTTTTCATGGCTGTGAATTTGGTAGGGCCCTGGTTATGAGGCTAACGAGGAGGCTTGCATGCTAATGTCAGCAACTGGAGACGCCTGCCTGACCTGGAGTGGGAGAGGGCTCATGGGCCTGTTAAGGGCAGTGCTGGCTCGTTGAGACCTCTGACCTAGCCGCCCTCTTCCCTGACCCCACAGGTGTGAGGATGCTCGATGGTCCCATCACAGACATCGTGGAGGCTCAATCCTTGAGTTTCCACCCCCAACACATCCACATCTACAGCGCGAGTTGGGGCCCAGAGGATGATGGTAAAACTGTGGATGGACCTGGGCTCCTGGCCCTGGAAGCGTTCTACAAGGGGATAGCGAATGTAAGCGTGGGCTCTGGGGCTTCGTTCCTTTGCTGGCTCGTTGCCTCTGGTAGTCGAGGGGGTTTGTGGCTTCTGAAGGGGGGGGATAACGTGGGCTGGAGAGCACAGAACTGGGCACTCTGCTGCACTAGCCCCCCCTAGCAGGGCAGCTCTCGGCCAGGCACCTGTGGCCAGTTCAGGGAGGAATTCTGCTCCCCATGCACGACACGGTGCTGGGTACTTTTTTGCCCTCCACTGACACGTCAGAGCCAGCCTGCTGCTAAAGGCTAGGCTGGCTGGAGCCTTGGTTTGATCCAGTACGAACAAATGTTGGGTATAATTTTACATGGGACTAGCCCCGCCCTTCCTATTTACTCCCATTCCCCTCCGAAATAGCACCCTGTATGCATGCTGTCAGCTTAACTACAATCTATTGTGTTTCCATGGAAACTAGGTCAGCTGTAGCCAGGCCCCAGGAATACCCCCACTTCGAACAGACGGGGGAGCAGGGAGGAGCCCTGTGGCACGTTAGCACCATATTAACGCCACTGCAATAGGGACTCTGTCCCCACCCCTCAGTGTAACACTGGTCCCTGCTTGCTCCCCTCCCGACAGGGGCGCGGCGGCCTGGGTTCTCTCTTCGTCTGGGCCTCTGGCAACGGCGGCATCCACTCGGACAACTGTAACTGCGATGGGTACACCAACAGCATCTACACCCTGTCGGTGGGCAGCGCGACTGAGAGCGGCCGGGTGCCCTGGTACAGCGAGGCCTGCGCCTCCACCCTCACCACCACCTACAGCAGCGGCATCAAGAGCGAGAAGCAGATCGTGAGTCCCCCTCGCCCCCCCGCCCGTTCCTCTCTCCCCTAGGTTAAGGCTGCACTCTAGGGCCCACTGCAGCAGGGCCCCAGCCAAGAGGCGGCTCAGCGGTGACCCCTTCTGGCCGACGGGGGAGCAGAGTGATGGCTCGAGAGTTCTGCCCTGAATTTCACCGCTGCTCCTTTACCAGCAAAGGCCACTCAGACCCAGCAGACGATTCAGCACAGCATGTGTCTCTGCATCTCTCTGAGAAGCCAATCCCACGGCTTCCTCACTTCCCCTCTCTCCCCAGGTGACAACTGACCTGCGGCACCGCTGCACCGACAAGCACACGGGCACCTCGGCCTCTGCCCCCCTGGTTGCCGGGATGATCGCGCTCGCGCTGGAGGCCAAGTAGGTAGAACATGGGTTCACGCTGCACTCCTAAGGCAACACAGCCGCTACCCCCCAGGGAATCTGCTAGGGCCTCTTTCCAGAGTCACTTAGAACGTCTGTAGGGATTATGGTCCAAATATGTCCCCATCACCCCGACAAAAGCAAACACAGTAAATAGCTCACGATGACCTGGGTTGCGCAGTCTCCTCTCCAGGGATACAGTTCAGGGACCCAACGCTAGCGCCCCCTCCCAGCGGTTCAGCTGCCTGTGGGAAACCAGTTGGTGGGTCTCCATCCAGTCTACATGGCTGGGTGTCCAACCCACCATCTGCCCTAACTGGCTCCCTTTTGGCAGAGAAGCCAAGGACTGAATGAACCACAGATGGTCTGCTATTAACCCTGTAACGCGGCCTCTCCAAAGCACTGGCGATCGAGCTGGGACTGTCTGGAGAAAGCTTGTCCATGCTCTATCTGTTGTGTGGATGAGCAGAAGCCACCTGCCCCCTCTCGCCAGCCCCAGAGTCACCTCAGCCTTTTGATGCAGGAGACCTCTTTCCCAAAGTCCTCCTTGTCTCTAGCCCAGCACTGACCTGGCGTGACATGCAGCATCTCGTGGTGAGAGCCTCCAAACCAGCCCACCTGCAGGCAGAAGACTGGGCCTTGAACGGAGTCGGACGCAAAGGTGAGGCTGCGCGTTAGATCTTGACTCAGTGCAAATTGCTACCGGGATCCTAGTTACTTCTGCCATGGTATTTAAAAGAACAAGAGGCAGCAATAAACTCCCATGAGTCACGGCTTCGCAGTCCCACGTTGGGGCTCGATCCTACCCTGGGCTGGTGTCTCTGTTTTTCAGTAAGCCACCATTACGGCTATGGACTCCTGGATGCTGGCGATCTGGTGGACCTGGCCAAGAAGTGGACTACGACCAGGCCCCAGAGGAAGTGTTCAGTCAAGGTTGTCTACGCGCCCCTGTAAGAGAAGAAATCCCGTTGGAATCTGACCCCTTGTGTAGCGCGTTGTGGGGGAAATCCTGGTAGAAAAGCCTTTCTGTGCACAAAGCAGGAGCTGGGAACCACTTCCCGAGGACATTTTCGCAGGGAAATGAGACCTGGGGATGGAGACCAGGTTCCCGAGTATGGGCTGGATACTTACAAACGCCACAGCACTTCAGGAGCTCCTGCTGTTGCAGTTCGGTGCGGGTGTTAAAGGGGGCGGCAGCAAAGATTAGTGATTGCCTGTCCCCCATATTCATGGGGGCAAGAGCTGGATCACTGGGGGATCCTCCCCCAGAAAAATAATAACCCTGCTCGCAAAGAGTGATCCCCATCCTCTGCTTGGACCCTATGAACTTCTATCCCAAAGCTGTGCTCTGCTCTAGCTCCGGTTTGCTGGACACACCTGACCTGATGCTGTTCCTTTGTGGTTTCATTAAAAAATATCCGCTGAAGCAAGAGGCTTTAGTAGCAGACTCCCCCGTACCTGGTCTCATTGGGTTTCTGGGCCCCAAGCTGGGGCAGACGCCTTCACCTCCTCTTCTTGTCTCCTGGCAGGGAGATAGGCTCAAAACTCACAGTCAGCAAAAAAGTCTCCACCTGCATCGGGAGGACCAGGCATATCCGCTCCCTAGAGCACGTCCAGGTCCGCATCTCTCTAAGCTACAGCAGGAGAGGGGATCTGGCCATCTCTCTGACCAGCCCAATGGGAACCAAGTCCACCCTGGTGGCCGTCAGGTAAGGTGTGGACCAAACACTTCCTGCTGGTACTTCCATGGGGGGGGAAGGTGCAGCCTGCAGTGATCAAATGGGAATTTCATGGCTATAGAAACTTAAAACCTGAATCTCAGGGAGTGCGATTGCTCCAAAACGAGCTGTGGCACTGGGATAGGAGTTCTCAACTTGCAGGTCACGACCCTGCAGAGGGTCACAAACAGGTGTCAGGGTTACAACCACCCTGCCCTTCCCATATTGCTAAAGGCGAGTGTGCGGGGACGGGGGGGGGGGGGGGCCTCTGCTAGATGAGGGGTAGGTCGTGTCTCTATATGGAACCATTGCGCTGGGAATACCAGAACTGCCGCACTGGAATGGATCCATGGATTATCTGGTGTTGTATCCAGTCTCCAACAGTGGCCAATGCTGACTTCTTGAGGGGAAGCCACAACCTCCACAATGCACTAGATTACAGGGGCACAGGTTCCTTCCTGACCCAAGCTGGGGAGCAGCGTATGCCCAGAAGACAGTTACCCCAGCAGGGCTGTGAGGTGAAGGCTGCTTCGAGAAGTCTTCCTCCTAGAAAGGCAAATGGTTAAGGCAGGCCAGTTCTCTCGGGCTCTGGTACGTTTGATGCTGCCATTGTAAGAACCCGGAGACTTGTCCAACGCTCACCTCTGGGTTTCTGAAGTGCATCCCATGACCTTCTAGTGTCCAAAGTCTGAAGGGTTTGTGCATTTCCCTGCCCCGCTAGGCCATACGACACCAGCAACCAGGGCTACAGGGATTGGTCCTTCATGTCCACGCACTTCTGGGACGAGGACCCACGAGGCAGATGGACGCTCTTCCTCGAGAACAAGGGTGATGCTTACAACACAGGTGAGCGCCCCCGTCATGCAGGAGACATATGCAAGAGCCCTGTTGCTATCGCTACAGCTGCTTTTCCTCTGGTTAGCTGAGGGTGAGCAGAGTTCAGGACATCCCAGGCTGCTGAACGGCTTGGCGAGGGGGGATGTGCCTAAAGAACTGGAAGGATGATCCCCTGTAGGCCAGCAGAGGAGTTCTAGGCAGCAAGGTCTCTTCCCGGGTTAGTTGTTACTTGCGTTGCCGTCTCCCAGTGGGAGCGCACTGTTCCCAAAGGCGGTGGTGTCTCCCAGGTGGCCATTCACAGCTCTTCCCCTGAACGCTTGTGCAAGGGGAAGCTGAGACGGAGTTAATCCCTTGTGCACCAGGAACCAGTGGTGTCCCTGAGCCCGGTTACGTTTCCTCCCCTGTGCACCTCTCCTTTGCCGTCCTGTTTATCCCATCCTTCTCCTGCACTGCTCATGTCCACAGGGCCTGGGCTAAATTCCCTCTGCTGATGGGGATTCTGGAGCTAGTGAGGTTGCACCTGTTTAGGATCCTTGAAAGCTCCCTGGCCAGGGGCACTCACGGCCTTTAGCACTGGGATGGGGTGGAGCAGGCGCCGGCTGTGCATCGCCATGGCATTCGTTCACTCACCCGTCCAACACCCGGGGGTCCCAGCGCTCCTCCATAGCGACGTGCTGTGCCTGGGGTTAACCCTTGGGGCCAGAGATCCGTGAAGTGCCCGGGCGGGTGTCTTGTAGGGAACTCGTGGCATTTGGGATCGTGGGCTCCCCAGCATCGAGTCTGAAGCTCCTCTTCTCTTGACCCCCCTCTCCAGGGTTCCTCACCAGTGTCGTCCTTCAGCTGTACGGCACGGACGAGGCCATGACGGCCAGGCAGATAGCAGCCTCCGTTGTGAGCGAGTGTGTTAGGCGGGACTCTGAGGGAGCGTGCGAGGGTGAGTTGTCCTGGCACCAATCGACTCATTAGCACGGGGCCCCAATGGGGCTCTGCTGTAATCCTCAGGCAAAGTTGAGATTTATCCACAGCCACGTGGCTGGCTCTCCCTGACACCCACCCACCCCTGGAGCCGGCAGGGCTCTGCCAGGACAGCCCGCCACCCAGGAGTCCCCTCAGCTCACCTCAGAGGAGACCATTTGCCTGGTGAGCTGGGGGGGGGGAGGTACGTCCATGCAGCAGCCCTGAGGATGCTTTTGTGTTCCCTCTCCTGGCTGGATCTTCCAAGAATCCAGTCAGTGGCGCTCCTCAGCGAGCCAGGGGGTCCTTGAGTGACAGACCCTCCCCCCCTCCTTTCAGGGGTGCTGGGCCCTGGCCATACTGGCATCTCCTGCTGGCCCCAGGAATGAGTTGGGGAAGCCTGCTTCATGTCAGCCTGGTGTCCTTCCCCCTCCTTCAATCGGGCATTACAGTGGGGCACGGTCGCCTTGGCCAGAGGGGCTGCTAAGCCATTCGACTTGGGTTCAGCAAACCGGGCCGGCCTGGGGCTGAATCAGTCTCTGGTTTCAACCCTGCAGCCAGAAACGTGCCTGTCTCTCCTTAAGCCCGAGGGGATATCAGTCCTGTGTGCAGCAGGTTGGAACTAGAAACCACTTAGATTCCTGGGGGTCACAGGTTTGAATCCAGGCAGGGCCAATTTAACCCTTTGTCCTGCAGAGAGCAGGCACTGGCGTTCCACACCAGGAGGGCTTTCTTGGAGGAGACCTTAAACACCAAGGCCCAGATCCTCCAAGGTATCTAGGTTCCTAACTGTCACTGAAATAGCTTTGTGGATCTGGGCCCAGACTTCCCTGCTGCGAGTGGGCACTGGCCATGCCAGGGCACCTCAGTAAGATGGGCTGCAAGCTCCAACTAAGTCCCTTCGTGCCCTACAGCTGTGCAGCTGGCTCTGTGCTGGCTGTTACCTGCCCACCCTAGAGGTGGCTGCATTTCAGCCCGTGTTGCAGTACGTAGCCTGAGGTGCCCTGGTCTCATGCGAACTCTTGCTCCTCTCCCCGCAGAATGCAGCAGCGCCTTCTATGCGTTCCAGCACCTCTGCCTGTCCTACTGCCCTCCCCGCTATTACAACCGATCCCGGAGGTCTCCCAGCCTGGACAGGAGCCCACGCCCTGTGCAGGTCTGTGCCACCTGCCACCCGTCCTGCTACACCTGCCGGGGGGACACCGCCAACAACTGCACCGCCTGCCCCCCCTTCTGCACCTTCCATGAGCTCTCCCACTCCTGCTCCCCGCCGGCGTACCCCTCCCTCTTTCCCAGCAAGCCTGCAGCGGCGCAACACCAGCAGCACCTCGTCTTCATCGTTGTGGCGATCCTGCTGGGCGGGGGCCCTCTCCTCCTGGGTGTCCTCTGCATCACCTGCCAGGGGCTGTCCCTCGCCGCCTCCTGGAGGCAGCGGAGGGGGCTCTGCGCTCTGCCCACAGCTGCTGGCCTGGAAGGGGGAAATCAGCCTGGGACCAGCAGAAGAGAGGCTGGGTGCTTAAATGAGCCAGGGCAGCTGCAGGCTCTGGGGCCACCAGCGGAGGGCAGCACTGGCCACCTAGCCCAGACTCTGCCCGCAGGCCCTGCTGCTTCCAGACTTAGAACCTGAGCCCGCCCCCCTCCCTGTGAAATAAAGCCGCTATTTTCAGTCAGAGCTGGCCCCTTCTCTCTTGCTGCAAGCCCCTACTGGCTACCATGACCCTTGCATTGGCTGTTGTCCCGTCCCACAGTCCTGAGCCTCAGGGGTCAGAGCGTCAGGTGGGGGGCTCCGGCCGCCTCTGCGCTTGTCCCTGCCTGTAGCTCCTGGGGGCTACTGCACTGGCCACAGGGTCGGCCTGGGGCTGCAGCATTGCTAAGCGCAAAGAGTGTCACCTTCCCCACCCAGTGGGGAGGGAGAGTGAAAACTGATGCGTTGGGAGAGGATTTTCCATCCAGTCACCTGCCCCTCTTCTCGCCGGAGGAGGGTGTTTGACGCCTCACAGGCCGTGAGCCGATGCCGCTTTGCAGGTGGGAGTGGGGGAATATTAAGCTGGTACCTGTACTGCTTGGCGTACACAGCCCCATGGATCTTGCTAGGTAACAAAGGACCGAGCCTTGGTCTCTTCAGCCCAGAGCATCAGAGGCCTTTAGGAACCTGATGCCCATTGAAAGCAATCACAGCTTGGTGCCTAAGGCTGTTCTGTGAGGCTCTGGGCCTGCACTCCTGCAACCAGCTCCCGCTATCGCTTTGTGCTGCTGAAATCCCTCAATGGCGCCGCTCCCCCTTCCACTAAGAGACGCAGCAGGGCCTGAAGAGGTAGAAACAATATTTTATTTTGTTCAGAGGTTTTTGCCCGGGTAGTTTCTGCAAGGAACCAGCAGAGCAGTGGCCACCGTCACTACATGTAAGGGCCTTTTTGCACAGGAAGCGGCCGACCGGACCCTCCGCGTAGATTTTAAGGGAGTTCCTGCCGCTGCGGCGCTGGGCCCAGGCCTGCACAGGGGTTGTACAAGTAGAGGAGGGAGGCAGGTTTCTGCTCCAGGAACAGAACTGAGGGGCTTGGCCTTGGGGGAGGGGCAGCTTTGCCCCAAGTTTCCCTTCTCAGAATTCACAGTTCAGGTGCTGTCCCTTCTGGGCAGAGCAGAAGTGGGGTTACCTAGGAAAGGGACTACGCCGTCCTGGCAAATCATCCACGGCAGGGAGGAAGCCAAGATCCTGGCAGGTGTTTTTCTGCCTCAGGCAGTGGTGGGGGAGTTCGAACTCTTAGTGGTAATCAGACAGAGCCAAGGTGAGGGAAGTGTTGTCTTTTAGTGGCCTGACTTCTAGGGGTGAGGGACAAAAAAAGATTATTTCCTCACCTGCCTTGTCTCTGTAAGGTCCTGGGCCCAGCACTGCATCTTGCCACAACACCATTGCATGTCCCCCCCCCAACAGCACTATCAGCTGTCTCCTGTCACACTTCAACCAACCAGCTCCCCTTCCACCCGCTGCTTACCCGCCACCCGGGCTTGCTCCTGCCCCCTGCATCCCACACAGCTCACCAGCCAGCATCCACATCCTCCCCCAGCCAGCCTGCTTTCCCATTCCTCTCTACCAATCGTCACCCTTCTGCTCTGGGAGCAGGGGGCACCCTGCCGTGGGTTACGTACCCCCCTGAGGAGCAGGGCAATGCTGGATCAAGCCCACTGGCTACTGCTCTGCTCCGGATTCTCCCTGAACGGGATGAAATCCTCTCTCCCAGCAAGCTAGTGCTGCCCCTCTTAACTCAGAAAGTCACTTTGATCAAGAGTATTTGGGATGATAAATGCACAGAGAAGGGCTTAACCCCCCAGCCACTCACACAACTGAGTACGTGGCTTGTGCCTGCAGTCTGTGTTCTGTAACCTGCCTGTATGTGGGGGGGCGGCTCCTCTGGGCACTGCTACAGGGGCCGGGCAGTGTCTGTGAGGCGCCCTGGCCCCGTGGAGGAAACAGCAAGACAAATGACAGGGCTGGGCTGAGGATTTCAGAGCCTTCTCCTGGGCGTTCAGGCTAATTTTCAAGGGCAACCAAGCCAGGCTTTTAGCCCAGGTCTGCCCACGTGACCCGATCTGCCAGGCTTAGCCGGTCATTAGGACACTACAGTTGCTCATCTCCCTGCCCTGGCTGCAGCATGCCAGAGGGAGGTAGGACCAGGCCACATCAAAGGGAGAGGCTAAAGCCGCTCTCCTCTGGGCTCAGATTAACCTTGGCCAGGCTGCAGAGACAGCTGTGCCCTTACTGCGGTGCTTGCTAAGAAGTTGCCTTCAGCTATGGGGCTCGTCCATCCCTCAGCACTGCCCAGCTCAGGGGTGGGAGGGCACAGCTGGGGATGGACTGGAGGAGGGATGCTTTACGCTGCCTCAGTATTGATCCAAGCTGGGTTGGAGCAGCTGTTCAGAGTTGGAGGCTGCTGGAGCTCACGACTCTCCCCATCCTATGCCGTCTCCTCCTTCAAGTGCCTTGGCTCGCCGGCTCCCGCGTGGGGGCAGGCGTGGCCCCGCCGCCGCCCCCACCCGCTGGAGAGGGCGCGAAGAGGAAGGCGAAGCCCAGGTCGTACAGACAGAACAGGTTGTAGACGGTCATCACCAGGGCCGGGAAGAAAGAGAGTCCGAAGCCAAAGCCACGGTAAGCGCTGCCGACGTGGAGGCTGATCCAGTAACAGCATCTGCAGCACAAAGGGCGGAGAGTTCGCTACCCATCCCCAGCGCCGCGGAGGGCAGCTCGCCAGGTGACTAGTACATGTAGCGCCCAGCAGCGGCACGTGGTAAGGATGGACTCCCTGCCCCGGGGAGCTTACGCAATTCATGGAGAACAGGAGCTGAGACCAGGGTGGGGGAGAACGCGAGGATCATGCAGTTACTTGGGAGGTTAAAGGGCCAAGTGGCTGCCGTCAACTCTGCTCTATCCAGTACCCATCACAGCCTCCTCCGGCCGTTCATTTGAGACCAAGGCTGCAGTCTCTTGTGGGTAGCTCCCCCAGCTCTCCCCACTTGAAGAAATCAGCCGGCCATGAATATGCAATCAGGGTTACACTCGTGCCAATGAGATCTGGCTCACAATATGGCTGGAAATAAACAAGAGGCTCTGAGGAGCTCTCCTGTCTGTTACATCACTGTGGTGCCTACTGACTTCTATGGGCCTGACCGCTCTGGGGGTGCTGCTCCGGGCCGGCCCGCGGCTATGCCAACGGGGGAAGGGAGTTTCCGAAAGGCAGCGCAGCCCGAGCAACGGTCCGGGAATCTCTCACGACGGTCCCTGAGGCGAGCAACAGGCCGGGAGGGGCCAGCAGCTCAGTGGGGAGCTGCAGTTAGGGGGAACTGCACCTAAAATCGCTGAGCGCTTCAGTTCCCACTGGAGAGCCAGGTCTTCAGCTGGTGTGAACTGGTGTCAGTGGCACTACAGTGGGCAAGAGCAGCGCGTCAGACCCCCGAGCTGCGTCTCTACTAAGGAGGGGCCGGACAAGAGGCATTTCACTGAATCTCGGGGGAGGGGGCGCAGGGAGGGGTGTGTGGTGGGGAAGGGAGTTAACTGGGTGCATCGTCCATGCTGCCCACTGCCCTCCCTGGTCCCAGCGTCTCACCTGCCGACGGAGAAGAGCCCGGCCAGAATGGGGATGAGGCGCAGGTGCTCCTGGGCCAGGAACGTGGCCAGCACCACCGTGTTGAGGCCGAAGATGACAAGCTGCTCCACGGAGCTGGTGATGTACAGCCGGTGGAGCAGGACGGGCGGGGAGCGTGTGTCCAGTGGGTCGATGGCCACCGAGCAGAGCTTGGCGAGAGCCCCGAACATGACCCCTAGGGGCAGGGCGGGTTGGGAGGAGAAGGGGAGAGGTTTGCATCAGACACCGCAGCCAAACCCAGACCCCTTCATGCTTCTGAGCGCCGATTCCAGCCCTCGCCGCTCTCGGCCGACAGCGCCAGCAAAGACAGCGCCACGCCCCATGTTCCCTGTCCCCAAAACGAAAGAGCTCGTGGGCTTGGTAGAGCCCGTGGGTAAATGTGGCTTGCCCAGTCCCTGGGTACAACTCCTCCCTATTTTATCAGTAGCCATTCAGTGACCACCATGTGCTCGGAGCTGTACCAAACAAAGAGCTAAGAGTTAATAGGGCCTGTAGTCCTGGGCATTTAGGGAAGACCACTGCAGCGGTTAGGGTAGCACTCGAGTGACCCAGGTTCAATTCCCTGCTCTGCCAGACTTCTTACGTCTTGGGTAGGTCACAGCCTCACTGCACGGCAGATCCCCGGCCCTGCCTCACAGGGAGGTAAGGAGGATGAAGACTGAGACACTCAGGCACTACAGAAATAGGAGCCATGAATACCCTAGGTAGATGGCAGCCAGGACTTCTGGGTTGTCTCTGGGGTTCTGCCAGTGTGTGTAACCTCAGATGAGTCATTCAGCAGCTGCGTGCCTCAGTTTCCCCTTCAGTACCATAGCGATAATAAGCATCAGTCTTGGTGCAAAGTGCTTGGCACTACAGTTACCAATGGATGGAAATACGTGTCAGAGGGCTGAGTCCATTGGCTGGCGAGGCACAAGGCAGGACACAGTGGGCCCCAGGAGCAGAAGTATGAGACACGCACCTGATCCTACACTTAAAGCTGTTGGTTTGCACTAGCTTTGTGCCTTGAATGTGTGGCTGCACTGGGGCTGGGGAGTGCTGTTACAAACAGCAGGCGGGCCCCATCCTGCCAGGGCCGGTCACCCGTCTCCTGCTGAGCCGGGAGGCCAGCAATCTGCCTGTCACTCGTGCTAAACCTTCCCCACCGTGCAAGAAGGGGAAGCCTCGGTTTGTCGGTCTCAGAGGGCAGCCAGGACTCCCCCCAGGACAGGCTACGGCAATCACTCGAAGGTCAGACCTGTTGCCCTTCCTCCTCTCCAGCTGATACCCCTGCCACCCCTCATCAGAAAGCCTCCCGGTCGCAGTGAGATTTTCTCCCCTGAATTAATTCCCTGGCGGACAGGAATCAAAAGCCACCACCAAACATTCAAGGGCAGACGGAGCTGGCTGCCCTGATCTGACAAGTGCCAGCAGAGGCTCAGAACTGGGTCCCTAGGCAGGGAAGCGGGGGGTCCCTTTTGATCCCTCCCCACTCAGCCTCCTACCAGCTGCAGATGGGTGTTATTAGTGCATGCAACACTGGGATGGTAAATGTCCTATGATGAGTGCAGCTTTTGGGGCCGGAGGGGGGCTGGAACCTCGATCCTGGGGCAGGGCCGTGTTTGTGCAGAACCTAACCTCACGGGTCCCGTGCCGTGCCTGGGGGCTCCCGGCCATGACCACGCTCCCAATAATCATTCTAACAGACGGTCAGATACCATTATAACGGACTCGGGGACGGCATGCTCAGGAGGTGCACAGCAAATTAGCGTGAGCAGTGGGTCCAGGCCACTGCCCCCCCCCCAGCACCCAGGGAAGGGAGAGGATAAGCCAGCAGGTCATGCAAAGCTCAGTGCATTCAGCCCTCTGCACGCCTCCGGCCTAGACACCCAGGTGCTCAGGTGACCCTGGTGACAAGGCCCAGCTGAGTCCCTAGATAGGTGCCTTTGGTTTAGTGCCTGATCAGAGAGTCTCCCTCGGCTCAGGGACCAGCCACGCAGCTGCTACAGCAGCTCCCACTCCTCTCTCATTAAGGCAGGAATGCTGGGCTCAGGGATCCTTCCAAAATCCAATTCCAGGCCAACAGCCCCGTGTTTGCTCCCTGGCCCGCTTGCTGTTTACACAGATAACAAAGGGACCCGGAGGAATTTTCTCTGTAATTAAACCGTCTCCCCGAGCGCCTTCCACAGGAGACAGACGGGGGCTGGGGTCCGGCCCGAATGAAGCAGCGCTTAGCAACACTCATCCCCTGTGCTGACAGCACCGAGACCGCAGGAGACATGTACAAGTGGCAGAAGTGTCCAGTCCAGGGAGCAGCTGGGCGTGGGAGACGGAGCTCGGGTGGCTGGAGACGGGAGTCAGGCCCAGGGGACATTCCTGGCTTGGCTCGGGGTGGAAAGGTCTCTGCCAGCACTGGGGCGGGATCAGGGGGCTTAGCTGACAATCAAAGCAGTGACGGTGCATTGGGGCGACTCCTTTTCCCCCCATAGACTCCAGCTCTGCCACTGCCCCTGCTCGTGGAATAACCAGCTGTTCTCAGCCATCAGGGAGGGGACTGGGGACCTGGCAGGTCTTCCCCATGGCCCGTAAGCGAGGTCTCTGCAGCCCCATGCAAGCTGCTCGGACCCATGGTGGGGGTATTGTGCTCCTGCCTTGGAGGGGCGGAGACTCCCCAGTGAGCTATAGGACAGTAGGCTCCAGGGGCCGTGTCTGCCCTACAGGGGTGACCTCACAGCACTCTCTAGGAGCCAGCGTCAAACAGATCCAATGGAAACCTAGGGAGGTGGTGGAATCTCCATCCTTAGGGGTTTTTACGGCCCGGCTTGACAAAGCCCTGGCTGGGATGATTTAGTTGGGGATTGGCCCTGCTTTGAGCAGGGGGTTGGACTAGATGATCTCCTGAGGTCCCTGCCAACCCTGATCTTCTATGATCCTATGAAACAAGCAGATGGCCTTTGGATCAGGCCCTGAGCACCCACGGTCCTGCCCCAAGCAGGCGCTGGGCTCAGTGCAAAACCTGGGACGGATTAAAACAGGGCTGGTGCCAAAGTCCTGGTTTGGAATCAGGAGCGGGATCTTCCCAGGACATCAGAGGGTGATGGGTCACTCTTGGTGGCTGTTCTGGGAGCTGTCCACACCCTGGCCCCACTTAGAGGGAGATTTCCATTGCCAAGTCAAAGCACATCCCAGAGACCCTGCTGCTGGGTAACAAGGAGGAATTGGCGACTGGAGCTGGCAAGCCCCAGACACCCGGCACCCCATGGAAAGCAATCAGGACACAAAGAAATTAACTGGGGTGGGGAGCACGTCTTCCCTCTCCTGCATTCAGCACCATGGCCAGAGCAGGGAGGGAAGGGGGAAATGAGAAGGCAGAGGGGAACCCCAGCTGACAGCAGCCCAATCAGCCATCCAGCCTGGTGTGGCCGCACTGGGCAGCTGCACCCACACTTCCTGAGGGTCCAGGGAGCAGCGTCGCTGGTGACACCAGGCCCAGTAGGAAGTGGCTGTCTGTCACCAACAGGGCAGGGTGAATGTCTTGGTGCCTCGCATTGCGGAGCATGGGAAGTCTGCTGCCCTTGGGGCTCCAGACCCCTTCACAACAGCCCAAATGAGGGATCCAAAATGAACGGCGGAAAGTCTCCTGGGAGGGGATCCCCTCACAAATACCCACGTGCCCAAGGGGAAGCACAGAGCATTAGCGTCGGGCTCAGGCCAAGACGCAGGAGTCGATAGAAAGATCCTGAGACCCTTGTGTGAGGGTCTCAAGAAAGGCAGACGGGTCGGAAGGAAAGCCGGAATTCTGCTCTCTTTGTCCGGGTTCCTAAGGAGATGTTGCCATGACCCAGGTCTGAAAAATGCCAATTGCCCCCCCGCTCCCTGACAGTGTCATTATCCTCATTTTACAGCAGGGTAAACTGAGGCACAGGACGGGGCCTTGCCTACGGTCACATAGTGAGTGGCAGAACCAGGAATAGCGGCCAAGAGCCTCGGCCCCCTGCTTTCACTGCTCAATAACTCTCCCTCCGAAAGCCAGGACTAGAACCCTGGTGGACAAACCAGCAACAGGACCAGCCCCTCGTCACCCTGCCCCCGCATGCAGTCACACTGTTCACCAGTGCAAGGGGTGAGTGTGCAAACACCACCATCCTGATGTGCATCGGGGTGACGTGCACCAGGGACAGAGCCACAGTGGGTTGGGGGGCGCTGGCAGGCAGGGGGACAGCGTGGGTCCCCCAGAAGCTTGCCAGGAGGAGAGGCAATTCCCTCCTGACCACTGCCCGGGCCCTGAAGCCTGACCACCCCTGGCCTTACCAAGCATGCTGGGCACCACGGCGATGAGGAGGCAGCGCAGAGCGAAGGCCGCACGGCTGGCCAGGTCCGGGCAGAGCGGCGGCTCGAAGGGCAGGAGGTAATAGAGTCCGTAGAGGACCCAGGGCGCCAGGAGCAGCGAGACGAAGACCGAGGACACGGCCTTCAGGTGGGAGCTGGTGCCGCAGCCACAGCATTTCCCCGGCGGGCGAGGGGCGGGCTCCTCGGGGCCACAGGAAACCGGCTCCACACCCGAGCCGAGGAACGGCTGCTCCTCCCTGGGGAGAGGCCGACTGGCCGTGGGGCATGCTGGCCCCTCACTGTAGGGCTGTGCCCTGCTTGGCTCCCTGCCGGCGGGCAGGTGCTCCATGTGCTGCACCATGGGGGTTTCTGCCCCCACCCTGTCCAGGAAGCAGGTCTCCTTGGGCACCGCCACCACCACGCTGCTTCCAGGCCCCGCCCTGCCAGTCTCCCGTGGGTCGCAGCCCAGTGGAAGGATGGGGTCTTTGGGGTCCATTGCCACGGGAAGCCCGGGGTCCCCCTGCACCGTGGAAGGCTGGGGGTCCTCCCCCAGGAGAGGCCCAGCCCCCTGGCTCTGCATCCCCTCCACCGGCTCAGCCTCTGGCCCTGGAGAGTCGCTTGTAGCCAGGCTGAGGGAGGCCTCCTCCTCGGAGGTGGAGTGCAGCTCCTCGACGGAGGACTCGGGGCTGTCGGAGACGGGCGCCAGGGAGATCTGGGTGTCCAGGTCCAGGAAGGGTGAGAAGGAGAGGCGGCTCGGGTCGATGTCCTGCAGCTGGTTGATGAGGTCGGCAATGGAGTCCTTGACGCTGTCAAACTCTCGCAGCTGGTGGCAGCTGGCCGGGGCCTTGGGGGCTGTCATGGCTGGAGGGGTGGGGCTGCAAGGCAGAGACTCGTCAGAGCCCGGGGGAGAGAACAGGGTGTCCGACCCCCCTCCTGTCCCTGGCGATCCCCAGGGCTCATCAGTGCTCCTGGCAGGCGGGTCTCACGGTCATGGAGGGGGACGCTGAGAGACAGAGAGGGGAAGGGTCTTGCTTAAGGCAACCCCCCAAATCAGTAGCAGAGCCAGGGAGAGGACCCGGCAGTCCTGACTCCTCGGCTCTAACTACGAGACCCTGTTCCCCTCAGAGGTGGGAAGTCCAGATTCCCACACCTGCGCTAACCAGTGGGAATCCTGACTCCCAGCCCCCCTGCTCTAACCACTAGACCCCACTCCCTCTCATTGCTCCTGGGAAAATGCAATATGCCAATCGCTTCCAGCAATGTTGGGACTGACAGGGACATTGTATTCGATTTGATTTGATGCCTGAAAATCAGCTGTCACCGCAGATCTGTTTCGGGGGAGCTCCATGTTAGGGGGGGCAGGGAATCCCCCAGAGGGGCTGGGGCAGGATTTCTCTTGGGGGGACGGGTGCTGTGATCCCTTCTCTCCTGCTGGCCCCGAGGATCAGGGCTGGGGGCTCAGTGCTCTTAGCGGAGACAGGCCTCGGCCTCCCCGGGGAGCAGGCTCCTCTTGTAGCCAGAAGACGCAGCGGAGACTCTGAAGCCGGATGGAGGCTGCTACCTCTGGGACAGCACTGTGCAGTCCCAGGGCTCCCATCGGGGCAGAGCCCGGCTGCCCCACAGCTTGTGAAGGGGGTTGGGATGGGGCTGCCCCCCAGAGTGCGGTCTGGATTTCAGACACGGCAGGGTCCAGGTGTGACTGGAGCCAGGGGACTTGGGGGGAGATCTGTCTCCATGCGGGCTGCAGGACGGAGCCCCCTGGGAATCGGGGGATGAATGGGCCACTGAGCAGCGTTTTCCCCAGTCTAAGACAGAACTCGTCCCTCCCCCAACATGGGAACCAGGGGCCCTGTGGGGTACAGCCCATGGGCTGGATGACCCCTCAGGGACAGCCCCCAAATATGCCATGGGGAAGCTGTGTCCTTATAACAGGGGCCTCTTCGCTGCAGTGGGACAGAGGACACGTGACCCACACCCATGGGTGCCATGTTGCTGGGAGACGGGAATCGCCACAGGGCACAGATCAACGGGGGGAATCCCATCTCCGCTACCAGCCAAATCCGGGAGGAGGAGAACTGCCCCCACAATGCATCTGGATGGGCAATATTATCCCACAGGGAGGTAATCTCCCCCCGCCAGCCATCGGCTCCAGACCTGGAGCTGGAAGCAAAGTTGCTGGACCCAGTCCTATGTACCGGGATCTGGGAGACACCTGGGCGGGAGTGGGGGGGGTGTTATAGGCGCACAGGGCTTCTAAGCAAACAGGTCTCGTCCACATGTGTCAGGAAAGCCACAGCCCCTCCCTCTGCCTCCCCCCTTTCTGTGACAGCAGCAACCCCAGTGCAGCTGGGAAATTACACCAACCTCCCCCCCCACCCACACATATCAAAGCATTTCATCTTTGCCCCCAGGCTAGGAAAATGGGGAGACTAGTGTCCCCCCAAGATCTCCACTGCCCCCCTCCTCCCGTGCTGATGGAAAGAAGAGAGGAGACACCTCAGTGAAACTCCTCCTCCCTCCCCCGGGGGCCCCAGCCAAAGCCGGCCCCTCAGAGTGACCCTAAGTGAGACAAGGAGAGGAATCTCCCCACACGTCTAGTGGGATGGGGGGAGCGATGGGGGGGATCTGTTCTGTTTGGAAAGGGCCACTTCAAATAAAGTCGAGAGCTCAGAGTGCAAATGGATTTGAATCCTTCAGTCCCCCACCCCTTCCCCCTCCATGTCCCCCCGGCCCCCCCACATCCACCCCTGCCCCTTATCGCCCCAACTGCCCCCCACATCCACCCCTGCCCCCTATCGCCCCCAACCGCCCCCCATATCCAACCCTGTCCCCTATCGCCCCCCACATCCAACCCTGCTGCCCCCTCCATATCTCCCCATATCCAAACCTGCCCCTTATCGCCCCCAACTGCCCCCCACATCCACCCCTGACCCCGCCCCCTCTGTAACGCCCCCCACATCCATCCCTGCCCCCATCGCCTCCAACAGCCTCCCACATCCACCCCTGCCCTTACCCCCTCCATATCGCCCCAACTGCCCCCCACAACCACCATCCACCTCCCCCCTCAACCCGCTCCCCTACATCCAACCCCCGAACCTCCCTCCGACCTGCCTCCCCCGAGCCCCCCATCCCCAGGCCCCGCCCGCGCCCCCGGCCGGCTCACCGCGCTCGGCTCCGTCCCGCTGCCTCGGCTGAAAGTTTGAATGAAAACGCGAGTCAAGTTTCGTGCCTGGCCGAGGCGGCTCCCCCCGCCCGGCCCGGCCAATCCCCGCAGGCGGGGCCGCCCCCCGGCCCCTAACCCGGGCCACAGGGCTCGGACCCCGCCAGCGGAGGATCCCAAAGCGCTTTGCAGCCACACCCTGCCGGGGAGGGGGGGTTCTGGGCCCCGATTCTGCACCGCTCACCCCCATGGGCCAGTGGATAAGGGCATGGAGTGGGGCACTCCCAAGTGGGAGAAATAGGCCGGTGCCTCAGTTTCCCCCCTCTTGCCCCTTGGCTGTTTAGGCTGTAAGAGCTTCCATACCCTGCTTAGCACAAGGGAGGTTAGTGTTCCTGTAATACAAACACGAGGTGGGGAAACTGAGGCACTGAGGGAAGGGGACTTAAAAATATTACCCAGCAAGTCCCAATGGCAGAGCCGGGATTGGGACCCAGGCAGTCTGACCTCTGCTAGGCTGCTCTTACCCAAAGGGCTTCTCTGGAAGTAGCATCAGCCCTTTAGAGGAGACCACGTACCTGCATGAGGAAGAGCCCACTAGCAGCAGAGGGCTCTTAGATCTAGCAGGCAAAGGCAGGACAAGCCACGGGCTGGAAATAGAAATTAGATAAATCCAGACTAGAACTAAGAGGCGCATGTTTGACAGTGAGAGGAATTAACCATTGGAACACACTTACCTGGGGACGTGGTACATTCTCTACCCCTTGACGTCCAGTCCTAGGTAAGATACGCTAGCTCCGCTACAAGATACGGGCTGGATCCAGGACTCGCCCGGCAGCCCTCCGTAGTCTGTGCTCCGCAGATCAGGCTAGATGAGGGTAACGGTCCCTGTGGGTTGTTAGATTTGATGAACTCTCAGTACCCTAAAACCAGCACCAGGGGAATGTAACTGGGTCTCAGGAGTGTCCCCCATGTAGCACCCACATCTCAGAGCCAGGGGCCTTGGGTCCAGCTAAGATTGCACTGGGTGTGTAACTACCCTAACCATTCCTTTACTGTACGGCGATCAGGTCCACACCCCTGCCCAGCACCGAAAGGGTTAAAGCTGGTTCTCTCCGTGCACAGCCATCCGGTCCCAGCCCAGCTCTTAACTTGCATGGCATGTTCCATCCTTAGCTCTCAAAGCACTGTGGGCCAGTCTTACCATCTCTCTTTTACAGAGGGGAAACTGAGGCATGGATGGAGTGACTTGCCCAAGTAAACTCAACCGCAGAGTCTGTGGCAGAGCCAGAAATCAAGCCCAGGTCTCCTGAATCTCAACCCCTCATGCCCATCCATCTCACAGGACACAAGCTTGGTCCCTGCAGCTGCCCCTTTGCCTAATTCAGAGCTGCCTCGCTCACTGCTCTCCTCCCCTAACAGCAGCACTCCAAGGGGGAGCCCAAAGCACAGAGAGGAAGTGACTTGCTCAGGGCCCCTAGCCAGTCAGGGGTAGAGAATCCAGGCCCCAGCCCAGAGAACAGAACCCAGCTACCCTGGCCCTATCCTGGTTGTAGGGGAGGTTGAAGCAGAGAGGAGGTTTCTCACTGCACTGGGGGTGGATTGGATAGCAGCCTCCTGCAGGAAGCGTGGCCCCTGTGCAGCTGGGATTTCTCTCACAGCCCAGGGCACCGGCGGGGGAGAGCAGTACTATTGGTGGCTACCGGTTCTTTCCCCCGCCCCATAATTGCTTTGAGAGCTGGGCTGAAATCCTCCGGGATGGGGTGATCTAAGGGCTTCTCTGACAATAGCGCCCTTTGTTCAGCAGCGGCCATGTGCTTGGTGTTGAGCCCAGCAGAGGGGGGGCCCGGAGGATAGAGTTACACGAGCTGGGGAGGGGATCTGGCTGGATTCCACAGAGGGTGGCAGAGGCAGGGCTGGGGGCCCAGGCAGCTATCAGCCACAGGGCTAGGCTAGGCGGCTGCTGAACCAGACCGAGACTTCCCACCTCTGGCTACTGGGGTTTGCAGCCCCTTGTGCATGGGGAGGAATGAGGCTGGCTGCTGGGATGTCTGCTTGCCCCCCGCCACCATAACTGAGCTGGTGGTGACTGGGAGACAGGGCATTCCTCAGCTCCTGGAACAGGCTGGGGCCCCTACCCCAAGGCCCCAGCCTGCCCTATGCCATGAAGCACCCCCATTTCCCAATGGCTCGAGAAAGCAGCTAGGTCACACCCCCAGTCTCCTTCAGAAGGGAAAGTCTGGCTCAGTAACTCACCCTTCCCAGACCCCCCCAGCCTGGGACCTCTGGCTCTAGCGGCATGAGTCTCTGCCTGAGCTCAGAGACCCAGTGTGGTTGGCTCAAACCTCCCTATAACCCAGCCAGAGCACCCCACTGTGGGGGCAGCTCCAGCCCGAGGCTGCAGATGTAGGGGAAACTTGTGCCTATTCCAGCGAGCAGCAGTCCGGGAGCAGGTGTGCAGACCCCTCATGGAGACAGTTGGGGCTTCCCTGGTCTGGCCATCCCTGGCTCAGAAGCGGGACAGATTGTCCCTGCTGAGGTACCAGCTAATGCTGTATTACTGGTGCCCTGCAGGGGCTACCCCACATCTAGCGCCTTACAGGGCTGGGCTGCCTCCAAGCCAGTAGCCCTCTGCCACCAGCAGTGAAGAGAGAGTTTCCCCTCTGGCTCGAGTGAGTCGGTTTCAGGCCATTTGCACTCAAGCAGGCAGCTGTGGGGAAGGGAGCAGCATAGAGATGAGGAGTTGGTTTTGGTTTTTATTAAACAAACAAAGGTTACAAAGAAAGAACAAAGGTACGAGAGTCCAGCTGGGAATTTCAGCACACAGCCCTTAAAAACAGGGAGAGCCCACAACACACAAAAGTCTTACTCCACCCCAGGCACAAGGGCCACACAGCTGCCTTGCAGTGGATGATCATGAGGGAGGTATCTGTGGGGCAGGGAGGGAAGAAGATCAACCTTTTGCCTAGAAAGAGCTACTTGGTGCAGCTGAGTTGGAAGGTCCATCGCTGATGCACCCCAGCTCCTCGGGCCCAGGGATGGCCTTACTGAACACAGCACCTAGCACTAGCTGCAGTTACGGCTTCGAAGCGCCGGTGGCTCACTGCAGAACCTGGACTATGACCCGAGAGTGCCAAGCGCCCAAGGTTGCCTATGCCAGCCAGCTCACCCAAGCGGGTCAGTTCCCACTATGGTGGGGAGGTACGTTGGCAAGACAGTGGCACGCAACAGATTGAAAATTGAAAACCAAGGCTGGCTGCAAGTCCTGCTTCTCCTGTCAGGGACAAGAATTCCCCTCCCGGCTTCCCTGTGTACTGCTCAGCTCTCCCACCAGGACCTGCCCACGCTCCATCAGCTCCTGGAGTGGCTACAGGGAATGCCTGGCTTGCTCTCCACTGACCCACCCAGGGAGAAGAGTGAGGCTTTGAGTGAGCTGGAACAATTCAGGAGGCGAGCGACAAAGACAAGAGGCAGGTGCGAATGTACCACTAGAGAAATCTTAGCAGCAGGCAGAACTGCACAAGCCAGCGACCATGTCACACTGTCAGATGCTAGACTGCAGCCACTCTGGGACAACAAGCCTTAAATGCAGTCCTCTGGCTGAACAAACTGTCTCAAAGGGTTTGGGTTTTTTTGGTTTTAAACTGTTCTAAGGACACAGGTTTCAAAGCCAATACAAACAGCCCAGCTTAATACAAAGGCAACAATAGAATTTAAGTGGAGTTTACCTTCAGTCATTTGCATTTCTCTCAGCTCAGAGGCTGGTCAGTTTCAACTTTTGTTTCTAGTCTGTTTCATTTTCAGGTTCTCATGCACTAGGAACTTGCTGCAATGCTTGGGTTGCAAAGGCCTGCAGGGAAGTTGTTGCTTTAGAAGGAGACAAAGGAAGATTCCCTCTGCAGTTTGAAGAGCACTGAGTAAGTAAAGGGGAAGCTTTCAAAGGGTCTTTGTTTGGGTTAATATACACCCCTCCCCAAGATTTTCTTAATTAACTTGAGTCCAGGTGCCCATCTGGGACACATTTAAGTGGCCTGATTTGTCAGGGCAGGTGAAAAACAAACAAAACAAACAGCCGCCTTTAAGAGGTTCTCAAGTTGGATCCTCAAAATTGAGGTACTCAAAGGCACTAGTTACTTCTGAACTGTAGATCTTGAAAGTTGGGGTTCAGATTTGGATTTCCCCTGTAGGAAGCTGCCCTCTGTGCTCACGTTGGGTTGCCAAGCTCCGTTTTCCCAGCTGGTTGTACGTGGAGAAGGAGAGCGTAGGTAGGAGGGGAGCGGAGCTAAAGTTTGTGCTGTTGCTGACTGGAACCGGGCAGTCGTCCTGCACTTTGCATCTGGGACGTTTGAGAGCAGCCCATCAGGACAGACTTCTGGGAAGGGGTTTTCCCTCTACACTCAGTCCCTGGGCAGACATCAGTCCACAGCCAGTAGCCTGCAGAGACGGTATTTCCTCCGGATTTCAGTGCGGACGTCACCCTGTGGAAGAGGGATTTCAAAGGTTATAGCTCAGATGGGCAGTGCTTAATTCGTGCCAGGGCTCAGCCCCTGGCACCTCTGGGCCTGGCAGTTCATAGCCCCAGCACCTCTTTCATCACAAGTTAAGCACAGCAGGTGGAGTGTGCAACATTCACAAGGATCCCCCACAAGGCAGGGGAGTCTGAGACCACCTGCTCCTGCTCGAGTAACTCTGCCAACAGGGTGTCCTCCTTCAGTGGACCAGCCCCCTGGGGGGGAGAAGATGTGGCATGTTCTGCCATTGCATTATTTCCTAAGCAGATTAACTGCACCATGGACTCCTGAGGAGGATAGGAGGTGATCCTGCCATGTTATTGGTAGATCAATAACCCTCGATTTGCTCAGCGGAGTGGCACCATATCACTGTTCAGCTGGGGGCCTGTCTCCATAGAAACAGGGCACATCTGAGCCTCCAGGCACAAGGAGGGGCAATGCCCAGGAAAGGCGAGATCCCATCCAGCCCCTTCCTCAGCCGGGTTAGAGGGATATTGACCGAGCTGGCTCAGCACGCTCGTCTCCTTACCGCTTGGCTGAGCTTCCCCAGCAGCGGGAGGACACGCAGCAACTCCTCGTCCTGGCGGTCTCCCAGCCAGCCGGGGATCGGGACCCAGTTGGAAATCTGCAGAGAGGGAAGAAGCGTCCGCTGTGCAAGAACCAGTCAGGCTGCAGTTAGCCAGGGGAATGCTGAGAGGTTGGAGATCCAGGGGCCGGAGTGGGGAGAACGTACCCTGAGGTGCAGGGCTGGAAGGAACCTCAGGAGGTCATCAAGTCCAACCCCCTGCACTGAGGTAGGACGAAGTCAACCTAAACCATCCCGGACGGGTGTTTGTCTACCCAGTTAAACCTCCACTGCCGGGGATTCCACCACTGCCCTTGGAAGCCTTGCAGGACCCATTAGATGCTGTCACGGAGTGTGGGGGGACTCCGGGCCCTGTACCCCCGGCTTCCTGCGATTCACCGTGACTCTCAGCCAGTCAGTAAAGCAGAAGGTTTATTGGCTAACAGGAACACAGTCTACAGCAGAGCTTGTAGATACAACCAGGACCCCTCAATCAAGTCCTTTTGGGGAGTGCAGGGAGCTTAGACCCCAGCTGGGTTCCCTGTGTTGCACCACCCAGCCCAAAAACCGAAAACTCCCCAATCCCTCCGGCAGCTCTCCCTCTCCCCTCCCCTCCGCTCCTCCTCTCCTTTGTTCAGTCTCCCGGGCAGAAGGTGTCACCTCTCCCACCCCCCTTCCTGGCTCAGGTAACTCAATGCAACTCCCAGGCTACATTCCCAGGTCAAATCCGCCCTGCTCCGTCACAGATGCATCCTCCCCCTTGAACAGAGAGTCACTGATAACTTGGGTATCAGTTACACACCAACCATGAGCAATTTCCTCTTGATTGCATTTCCCAGGTTTGAGAGTTTCAGGTGAGACGGTCAAAAGACACACACTCACACCCAAGATCACCACATCTATTCCTTCCCCCACCCCATCCATTAGGCTAGTAACCCCATCAAATGAGGGCATTAGGTTGGTTTGGTAGGATTTGTTCTGGACAGATCCAGGCTGACTATTATCCTCCATGTGCTCACAAACAGATTGTTTAGAATTTGGTTCCAGTATCTTTCCAGGGAGTGAAGTGAGGCGGAGTGGTCTAGAACTTCCTGGGTCCTCTTTGTACGCCAGTCCTCCGAGATCTCACCCATCCTCCAGGAGTCCTCAGAGAGAATGGCTAACGGTTCTCAGATTGCTTCAGCTCGTTCTTTAAGGACCCTAGAGTGAATTTCATCAGGCCCTGCCAACGTGAATGTAGCTACCTATTCTTTAGCCTGTTCTTTCCCCCTGTGACTTGTATTCCTTCCCCAGTTGTTGGTACAGTATGTTAATTGTGCAGCGTTAACCATCTGATCAAAATGCACCTTTCTAGCCAAGAAACAAAATAGGCATTAAACAAACACCTTCGTCTTCTTGAGGTCGTCCCTTATTCGCTGTGCTTCCCTGCTCAGTGGGCCATGCTTTCCTTTCTCTGTCTCCTGCTCCTAGTGTATTTATAGAACCTGGTATGTCCCTTGCTAGGGGTAACGCAGTTTGGGAATTAGCCTGTCGCACTTTGTCTGGACTCTTCTTCAGCCATTTGTCCATGTTTCTGCTTTTTGTAGGATTCCTTTTTGGTTTTCAGGTCATTAAAGAGCTTCTTTTTTTTTTATTAATGGAGATCTCCCATCTCCTAGAACTGGAAGGGACCTTGAAAGGTCATTGAGTCCAGCCCCCTGCCTTCACTAGCAGGACCAAGTACTGATTTTTGCCCCAGATCCCTAAGTGGCCCCCTCAAGGATTGAACTTACAACCCTGGGTTTAGCAGGCCAATGCTCAAACCACTGAGCTATCCCTCCCCCCCTTCTGATGAAGCCATATTGGTCTCTTTCTGGACTTGACGTGCTCTGCAGAGCGAGGCTGTGGGAACCCATCTCCAAAATCCTGCTTTCTCCTGTGTTTATCCCCACTTGCTCTGCAAAGCCCCATTCCCACAAAAGGGGGCAGTCAGCACAACGGTCAGGCATGACCGTATACAGGCAAACACCCCCAGCAGGACCTCAGCTAGGAAGGGTACAGAGTTAGGATCAAGCACGGGAGACCCTGGTCTAAAGGACCCAACCTCTTGTGGTCTCTAATGCCCCTGGCACTTGGGGTGTTTGCTTTCAGGGGAATGCCAGAGAGGCAGAGTGTAGACTCCAGCCAGGATGCTGGGGCAATCGTATATGGGGCAATCCCTACCTTCAGCAGCCTAGCCTTGCTGGGTATTGTTTAGCTGCTGCATCACACCCCAGAAGTGGCTGCATTCCAGCAGCAGGGGGTGTTTGCAAAGCACCATAGGAACCTCCGGGATGAAATGACCCTTTTGTGCTTTTGACGGGAAGCACACCTCACCTATGCCCCGTAACACATTGCTCCCCTCGGGAGGTGGGAGGGGGTAGGTCTCTGACCCGCTGCATGGCACTGGATGGGGTGAGCAGGCAGAGGGTCACATTGCCTTCGGAGAGCTCACCCCCATCCTGTGCAGGCAGAGCAATTCCAGCTGCATCCAAACCCCCCAGTTACCTGGTAAGGGAATCCTTGGAGGGAATCATCCAGGGCCACTGTCCTGGCCAGGTCTCTCTCCAGGATGGAGAGGTCCTTCACGTAGTAACCCTGCTCGCAGAGGCAGTCCTGCTGATAGAGGCGGTGCCTGGGAGGGAGAGGCCAGGGCAGGATAAGAAGCCGAGCAGGGAGGAGACATGCGCCTCTTGCCTGGGGCAATCACCTGATCAGCTTCTTCTGAGGGTCCAAGACATCCAGGATCTTCTCTGTGTAGTCCTGCTTCGCGGTGGTGAAGACAAAGATCTGGGGAGAGCACGCGAGCAGGGTTTGGGAGCGGCTCCCCCACGGCCGTGTCTGAGCAGCTCCCAGACACAAATGGTGTTACCCCCAAATCACTCCCCACCCTCAGCCCTCCTCCCTCAGGAGCGTCACCGGCTGTTACCAGCGGGGAGCCAGAGGTACGGGGAGATGAACTGACATGGTCACACAGGGAGTCAGTGGCAGAGAGGGGGTTGACCCTGGGACCCAGTGATTCCAGAGATGAACCCCCAGCCGGCCTCCCCCTCACCACCCATCCAGACAAGCCCACGGGCCTCCGAATTCAAGCCTGGCTTTCGATCTGGATTCTGCAGCTGGGTCCTCTCCCTATCGCAGATGTCTCAGCTCCCTTAACCTCCTCCCTCCCCCCTACCCCCCAAGCACATCCATGCAGCGCCCTGGCTGTCGGAGAGGGAGACCATGGGCCCAACAGGTACCTCGTAGGCTTTGGAGAGAGTTTCCAGGAACTCCTGCACGTGGGGGCGCAGCTTCATGTAAACCTCAAGGAAACCAGGGGGCAGGAAGCAGGGATCAGTATTAATAGGTCCAGCCTCCATCCCTTGTACCGCAACTCCCTCTTCACACACACACCCCCCAAAAAAGTCCCCTCCAGTAATGGCTTCTCATTCAGCACCGGAGACTGACGAGGCAGCGAATCAGCTCAAAGGTCCATCTAGCTGCAGAGCTGGTCTCCAAGAGCAGCTGTCTCCAGACACTCCAGAGGATGGAGCAGCTCCTTGGTGTGCAGGATAAGGCTACTCCTTCCTGACCCCCCCCCCCCCAGGCCGGCTCAGCTTGTGCCCTGAAGCATGAGGATCAGTAACTCTTGCCATTTGGATTTTAGCCACTGCAACTATAGATGAACAGTGAATATTCTCCCCCCACTTCCCAGTGGCCAGGAAAGACCACAGAGTGATCAGCACAGGAGGGCTGCAGGAAAGGACAGAGGAGGGAGGCCAGGTTAACACAGCTCTCAATCCCCATCGAGTGGGCGGACCAGGGACGTGTTGAGGAATGGGCCAATTTCCCCACTACTTTCCTCACTGCCACCTCCAAGGGCGATAAGCCCCTCCGGCTGTCCCCCCTCCCAAAAAAAAAATCACACACCCCCCAGGCTCCTCGGCGGCCCCTGCCAGGCACTAACCCGATAAGCGTCCCCCTGGAAGTCTGTGAGGAAGGTGCAGTCGGCGTCCTGGCTGGATGTCAGGGAGCAACAGACCAGGATCCCCTCCTACAAGCAGGGAGCACGGAGCTACTTTTAGCATCTTCACCACATGCGAGGCCCCCCCGGCGGCCCCCCAAGCTGGCGCAGCAGCCAGGATGCCCTGTATGGTGGCACCAGGCCCACAGGGGTGGGAGGGAGGGGGAGATTTGCTTCCTTTAGGACATGCCTGATCCCTGCAGAGACACCCCCCGGCTCACCAGCTCCAGGACCAGGGTGCTTTCAGGGGTGCTGCGGGTCTTGATGGGGGTTTCTTTCCTGGGGGGCTTCTGGCTGGACCTGGGGGGCAGGGCCTTGTGGATAAAGCTGGATGGGTGGGGAAGCAGAGAAAGGGGATTGGAGCTTCAGGGGTACAGTCACCCCCCCACACACACACACACCCCGGCCCAGGGACAGTGAGTGCCGTACTCACGGGCTCAAGATACCGGTTTCCTCTAGCTCATCCGGCGGGAGGTCCCCGAAGTACACAACTCCCCCCATGGGCTGAGCTCTGGACTTCCCTCTCTGCACCTGGGGGCTCTCTGGCTCTGGAGGGACAAAGGCCTGGCTTCAAGATGGCGCCCGTCTCAATGGGGACAAACTAGGACTTTGGGGCACCCAATGGGGCGGCACCCAAGGAAACACATGGCAGGGCCCAGAGCCTGCAGGCCAGGGCTGAGGGGACCCAGTCCAGTCAATGTCCATGCAGCACAAACCCTAAATCCCCAGGGTGACCAGCAATGGCCCCCCAGACAGCTCAGTGGGGGCCGAACCCTGGACCTCCCCACACTCAGCTGTTGCCTGAGGGCTCCTGGATGGCAGGCAGTGCCCGAGCCCCCTTGCTGGGGCAGCCAGCCTCAGGCACCAGCCCTGAGGCAGGGCACAGGAGCGTCCTGTCATCAGGGGTCCAGCAATTCAGCCAGCCTCACTTACCCTCCGTGCCCAGGGGAGAGAAGCAGACGACGCCCAGGGGTGGGATCTGGAGGGAAGCCGCCTTGCTTGCTGGGCTGGATGGACACTGTTCGAAATGCACCTTCATGGCCCTTCCCATCAGTGGAGATACGGGCTCTGCGGGAGGCAAAGGGGGCAGGCGGTTACAGCCCGTAGGAAGGGGGGGACCCAGAGTCAGCACAAGGCACCAGCTCTGAAAGGCGCTGGGCACTCAACGCAGCTGGGACACCATCCCTCCCCAGCCTGAGCTCCCTCACCTGTAGTGCCGTCCTCTTGCCAGCCTCTGCACCGGCTCTTCCCCCCTCTGGGGGCACTCGCCTTCCGAGCTGGGGGTCCCAGATCCTCCACATCGCCAGTGGTCTCTCTGGGGCTGAAGGGCTTCTTCACCCGGGGCGTGATCTTACCTGAGCGCAGCATCATGGTGCGGACGGGCAGCTAGGGGCAGTGGAGGAGACAGAAGCATCCAGACCCTTCTAACAACCCACTCTGCGTTGTTAGCGCTCAGCGGGACCAGTCTCAAGAACGCTCAGCCCCTTCTCCAGCGCCCCCGCCCGAGGGATCTCAACGCGCTTCACAAACGCCCCTCTATTCCCAGCCATAGAGGGACCCTCGCGAGCAACTCGCCCGAGGGATCCAGGCCTTAGCTGCACCCAGGAGGTGGCAGAGAGTCACCCCCAGAAACAGAGACTGAAGCGCTTGGAGAGGAGCATTTCAAGACAGCGAGGCACCTAGCAAGTGCCTTTGGAGTCATTTAGAGGGAGAAAGGGGCCAGGACCCCCAGAGGAAGGGGAATCGGTCCCTCCCCCATGAACCACAACAGCCTCAACCCAGGCAGGGCATGAGAGTCACCAGCCAGGCCCCGGTGAACAGGAGCCGACACGGCACCATGGTCGTAACCAGCGCCCTGGCTGGGAGCCTCAGCAGAGAGTCCAACAAATGAACGCAGCCCAGATCTCCTTCTGGACGGGGGGAGGCTTGCTCCCAGGCAGGGGGACCCACGGCCATGGTTGGGGTGGGGGCGCACAGCAGTGTGATGGCTACCTTGTCACTGCTGTGCCTGCCCCAGATAGAAGGGGGTCACACAGCCCTAGTGCCAGCCTAGATGACCGGTAAAGTCACTTTGGTATCAGTCCATCCCCAGCAGCCACATCTGCTCCAGCCTCTGTGCCACGCTGCAGCATCCCCTGGTGGACACGAACACGGCTTTGATTTGCCATCAGCCTGCCCCTGGTGCAGGGATTCCCAAGAGCTCAAAACAGCCGCTTGGCCCTGGCACGAACAGGAGGGCAGAGCTGTGGGGAGCCAGGCCCCAGGAACAGGCCAAGGGGCCTATCACCTATCGCCAGCCTCAGGCAGAGCGAGACTGCTGCCAATGTCATGATGACACACAGGAGGATCCCTGTCAGGCCACCACCTCTTCCTAGCTCTGTTTGGCCCCGTGATGTAAGCATAGCCCAGAGGCTGGGGAGCCTTGTCTACTCTAATAAAGAGCATAAGAATGGCCATACAGGGTCAGACCAAAGGTTCACCCAGCCCAGTAGCCTGCCTACTGACAGTAGCCAATGCCAGGTGCCCCCAAGGGAGTGAACCAAACAGGTAATGATCAAGTGATCTCTCTCCTGCCATCCATCATCACCCCCTGACAAACAGAGGCTAGGACATCATTCCTTACCCATCCTGGCTAATAGCTATTATGGGACTTAACTGGATAAATTCATGGAGGTTCTCTTTTAGACCCTGTTATAGTTTTGGCCCTCACAACCTCCTCAGGCAAGGAGTTCCACAGGTTGACTGTGCGCTGTGTGAAGAAGAACTTCCTTTTATTTGTTTTAAACCTGCTGCCCATTAATTTCATTCGGTGACCCCTAGTTCTTATGTTATGATACCAAGACACCAAGGCCACTTGCCAGTTACAGAAAGAGGGAATAGACAATACAACAACAGGGGCTTCAGAAAACCAGCCGCTCATTGCAACAAACAGGGGGTCCCAGTTACAGCAGAGCCAGCAGCCTGTTCAAGTCCCCCTGAGGCCTGAAAAGACACAGCCAAGCACTGGAGAGACCTCAGCACTCACCTAGCCTGGGGGAATGCAGCACACCACAGACTGGAATCAGGGGCAAAGCCCCCGGGAAGCTGTTTTATTGGCAGGGTTGGTTAGTAATGCAGCCCAGCTGGGTTTGCAGGTAATATTGGTGCATTTAAAGGGACAGGAGCTTTTAAAAAAAAAAAAATCAGCCCAACACACAGAGCCAGAAACTCACCCACTCAAGTGTAAAAATGAATAATGCATCCCAGCTTTCTGAGCGCACGCTCCGGCTCAGGAGGGGAGGGGTTAGTAGCACGGGCTGGGGCAGTAGCTTAGGCAGGTGTCTGCAAACTTCACCCGTATCTCGTTCCTGATCCATCGTTCCCGCGCCCTGCCAGCGCCCCTCAATCCTGACCCGCAGCCCCTGCTGCTATTCCAGTCTTGGGCCACCCCCCCCCAGCCCTGCCAGCGCCCCTCAATCCTGACCCGCAGCCCCTGCTGCTATTCCAGTCTTGGGTCACCCCCCCCCCCAGCCCTGCCAGCGCCCCTCAATCCTGACCCGCAGCCCCTGCTGCTATTCCAGTCTTGGGCCACCCCCTCCCAGCCCTGCCAGCGCCCCTCAATCCTGACCCGCAGCCCCTGCTGCTATTCCAGCCTTGGGCCACCCCCCCCCCAGCCCTGCCAGCGCCCCTCAATCCTGACCCGCAGCCCCTGCTGCTATTCCAGTCTTGGGCCACCCCCCCCCCAGCCCTGCCAGCGCCCCTCAATCCTGACCCGCAGCCCCTGCTGCTATTCCAGTCTTGGGTCACCCCCCCCCAGCCCTGCCAGCGCCCCTCAATCCTGACCCGCAGCCCCTGCTGCTATTCCAGTCTTGGGCCACCCCCCCCCCAGCCCTGCCAGCGCCCCTCAATCCTGACCCGCAGCCCCTGCTGCTATTCCAGTCTTGGGCCACCCCCCCCCCAGCCCTGCCAGCGCCCCTCAATCCTGACCCGCAGCC
The DNA here is from genome assembly GCF_027887155.1 of Malaclemys terrapin pileata. NCBI lineage: Eukaryota > Metazoa > Chordata > Testudines > Emydidae > Malaclemys > Malaclemys terrapin. The sequence goes on from NC_071528.1 coordinate 13,893,230, forward strand.
CCTGCTGCTATTCCAGTCTTGGGCCACCCCCCCCCAGCCCTGCCAGCGCCCCTCAATCCTGACCCGCAGCCCCTGCTGCTATTCCAGTCTTGGGCCACCCCCCACCCAGCCCTGCCAACGCCCCTCAATCCTGACCCGCAGCCCCTGCTGCTATTCCAGTCTTGGGTCACCCCCCCCCAGCCCTGCCAGCGCCCCTCAATCCTGACCCGCAGCCCCTGCTGCTATTCCAGTCTTGGGCCACCCCCCCCCCAGCCCTGCCAACGCCCCTCAATCCTGACCCGCAGCCCCTGCTGCTATTCCAGTCTTGGGCCACCCCCCCCCCAGCCCTGCCAACGCCCCTCAATCCTGACCCGCAGCCCCTGCTGCTATTCCAGTCTTGGGCCACCCCCCCCCCAGCCCTGCCAACGCCCCTCAATCCTGACCCGCAGCCCCTGCTGCTATTCCAGTCTTGGGCCACCCCCCCCCCAGCCCTGCCAACGCCCCTCAATCCTGACCCGCAGCCCCTGCTGCTATTCCAGTCTTGGGCCACCCCCCCCCAGCCCTGCCAGCGCCCCTCAATCCTGACCCGCAGCCCCTGCTGCTATTCCAGTCTTGGGCCACCCCCCCCCAGCCCTGCCAGTGCCCCTCAATCCTGACCCGCAGCCCCTGCTGCTATTCCAGTCTTGGGCCACCCCCCCCCCAGCCCTGCCAACGCCCCTCAATCCTGACCCGCAGCCCCTGCTGCTATTCCAGTCTTGGGCCACCCCCCCCCCAGCCCTGCCAACGCCCCTCAATCCTGACCCGCAGCCCCTGCTGCTATTCCAGTCTTGGGCCACCCCCCCCCAGCCCTGCCAACGCCCCTCAATCCTGACCCGCAGCCCCTGCTGCTATTCCAGTCTTGGGCCACCCCCCCCCAGCCCTGCCAGCGCCCCTCAATCCTGACCCGCAGGGACCTATTCCAGTGTGGAGCCCCTCCCTGCAGTTCTGCTGATGTCCCTCAATCCCTACACAACGCCCACCCCCTGCCCCATTCCAGTCCTGGGATTCGTCAGCAGCAGCTGCCGGGTGTGCCAATTGCTGTGGTGTTTTTCCTGCTCCGATGAAACATCCATGCAGGGCTGGGTAAAGACCCAGCAAAATCATTTCACTCTTGACCTAAACCAGAAATTAAGATGTAAGGGGCAGTGGGGCCTAGTGGTTGAGCACGGTGAATCAGGACTCTGAGTTCTGATCCCTGCTCTGACACTGACTCAGTATATTGGCATGGCCAAGTCACTTCTCCACTCCGTGCCTCAGTTTCCCCATGTGGAAAACAGGGACACTCTATCCCACAGAGGGACTGCGGGGCTGCGTTAATGCCTGAGCTCCTGGGATGGTGCATGCTCTATGCCAGGGGTCGGCAACCTTTGAGAAGTGGTGTGCCAAGACTTCATTAATTTAAGGTTTTGCATGCCAGTAATACATTTTACATTTACAGGGGCCGGCGGACGGAACCCCAGACAAGCAGCGCGGGTGGCAGACAGAACCCCAGACTGGCAGCGGGCTGAGCCGTTCAGTCCGCTGCCGGTCTGGGGTTCTGGCCGCCGGCCCCTGCCAGGCGGGGTCCCGGCCGCCGGCCCCGCTCAGCCCGCTCCATTCATCCAGGCAGGCAGCGGGCTGAATGGGCCGGCGGCCGGGACCCCGGCTGGCAGCAGAGTGCCACTAAAAATCAGCTCACGTGTTGCCTTTGGCACACGTGCCGCAGGTTGCCGACCCCTGCTATATGCAAATATTGTCACGCATGGATTTGCTCCTCACAGCATCAGTCCTGGAGAGACAGGACAACACCATCTCATTTCCCCTTTGATTCTGCTGGTGGCGGAGGGTTCACATGGGAGATGAAAGGCCTGTACCTGGCCCAGCCTGGCATCTCTCAGACACACATTGCTCTGAGCCCAACTCTGCGGTCCTTGTGGGGCCTGTCAGATTGCAAACAGCCAGCAGGGGGAGCCACACTCCAGCTGTGAGGTGGCCTTGGGCCGGCTGGGGGTTTTCCATGGGCATGTGAGGCCCCCAGAAATGCTGGTGTATATTCTATGGAGAACTCAAAATAAACAGCCCAGCATAAAATCATCGGCTTCACTCACAGGTTTGTGGCCAGGCGAGCTGCCACCAGGAGCCTGCGTTCAGCCCTGGGTGCGTTCTCTCTGGGCTCTCGAGTGGGAATTATTTCAAACTGCAGATGGAGCCCGAGAAAGCGGGGAGGGGGGATGCCTGTGTGTGCATACGCAGGTGCATGCACATCTCGGTGTGTGTGCGTGCACAGGCGTGTTTGTATATGCACACATGTAAGTGCGTGTTCATGCGTGTTCACGGGTGTATCTGTGAGCAGGTGTGCATGGCCGTGCGTTAGCACACAGCCCAAGGCATTATCACCCCCCTCCAAATCATCCGATGGGCTTAAAGATCACAAGATTTCTTTTAATTTATACCGTGGGGCTGGGTTTCTTTGCCTCCTGGCTGTTGAGTCTCTGGGTGTCACCTTTTCATGCTTTCTGGGCAGCCAGGCAGGCTAGAAACGTGCTGTGTTTTTAAATGCAAGCTCAGAGTCTGATGAAATCACCTGACTCCAAGAACTGGGGCTTCAAGGAAAGCACCTGGTATCATGAGACTCAGGTTAAGATCATGAGAGCTGGCAATGTTGTTTCATGGGCTTTCTCTGCTGGGCGCTCACAACCCCAGTGCACCAGGCTGCTTAGCCTATCAGGTCCCAGCTACCCCGTCCCCTGCCTGGACATGACGGTTCCCTTTGCAGTGTATTCCCCAGGGCCATGGGCCAGCCCATCCCTTCGGAGGCTATTCCACAGCTTGTTAGATTTCACCCTCAGGACCCGTTTCCTGCTAGTGCCCAGCGCTGTGCTCTGAACCCGCTCCCCACAGCATCCCAGAAGCAGCCGCATTTCAGCAGCCGTCTCTGGAGCGGCTGGAGCTATGAAATGTCAACGCTTATTGCGTCCTGCACCCTGCAGCCTCAAGTAGCCAAGCACAGTTATTCAGCAACCTTTGAGTCCCAGACTTCAGTGCCGAGGAGCCAGACACCCCCACCCCCCCGGCTCTCTCCCATGGTGACTTGACGTTAGTTCTTTCTTGCTGCGTTCTCACACTCGTTCGGGTTGGAACCCTCCAGCTCTCCTTGGTGGAGGGCAGACAGCTGGAGGGTTCCAACCCGAACGAGTGTGAGAACGCAGCAAGACACCGTTGATAGTACAAAGTCTCTAGGCCTGTAAAGGCCACAGCATGTGCCTAAAACAATCCACCAGTGACGACCAGGCCCAGCCTTTGAGAATCAGACCCCGCTCGGCCGTGATTTCACAGCCTGTTCCCTTGTTTATTCGAGCTGCCCTTTGGCAGGCGCTTTGGGTCTAGGGGTGAGAGGTGAGTGTGCTGGCGGGAACGGAGCAAGTCCTGCCGCCATTGTTAATTGTGACGACGACGGGGGATTTCCAGCTCCTTTCCTGGAGACAAAACTGCCTGTTTTGGGAAACAGCTCCAGATAAGGGAGCAGGGCCAGAGCGCTGGCTTCTGCCGAGCTCTGCCTATTCCAGCGTTTCCCTTTCGGGCCTCCCCCGCCCCTTTCGCTGGGATGGGAAAGTTCATCGGCCGAGCGGGTCGGGCTGGGCGCCTGTTGGAACGGTGCTTTGCAAACAGGGAACCATCAGTGACACGAGTCAGGGGGGCTCAGCCCCTGGCTCCGGTGATAGCTGGGCGGGGCTTGCCCAGTTCCTTGCCAGCCCGCTGCTGTGACTCAGTGGGTGACAACGCCCTGGTGCCCTGAGATGAGGCTGGCACAGAATCACTGGAGTGCAGGGCCCCACCTGAGTCAGGGGCTTCTGCAGAGTGGGGGGGAGATGCTGGAGGGAGGGAGGGGGAGGCACATACTCCATCGATGCATCAGGCTTTAAGGCCTTTGCCCACTTCGCGTGGAGGGCATTAAAGCTCCCCAGGGAGCGTCTGTAAACGCAGGCGCTTGCCGGGGCGTTCCTGGGTAAGGCCCCAGTGCTGTGTGGAAAGGTGCTTCCCTGGGTACCTGAGAGCAGAGACCACATGGGCTCCATGGGACGGGCTGGGGGGGATGTGCCCAGCAAGGTCCCTGCCCCTCTGGGATCATAGCAGATGCTAAGGCAGGAGCTGGTGCGTGCCCTGGCCGGATGCCGGCTCATTACTGACATTCTGGCGTCCAATGGATGCAGAATTCCTCCTTTCCCTGCGGAGGAGCAGTTAAACCAGCCGCCAGCTGGCGGAGAGCTGGGGGGATTCCTTGAAGGGGCCCTGGACCTGCCAGGCATGGTACTGGATCGGGCACTCGGCCAAACTGGGGGAGAAAAGGTTAAATTAAAAACACGGCGACATATTTTATTTGGCAAAAATAAATTACCCCAATAACACAACACAGAGAAGGGATGGGGGGGCCGCAGGGGAGCCCCACATTGGCTTGACTCTCCCTGGGCGAGAGGCCGGGCAGTGCCCCTAGTTGAAGCAGGCCGGGGGACTGCAGAAGGGTCTTGGAGGGAGCGCCACCGAGGGGCAAGTCTGGACTATGTGTTGGGTTAGCAGCGCATTCAGGTGGCATTAGGAAGGGCCCACCTCCCGCTGTGCCCATCTCCGACCCCTTCCCCTTCTGCCCCCAGTCCCAGGAGCCCCCACCCCTGAGAGGCCCATCTCAACACAGGCCCTGCCCAGTCCTGCACAGCCCATCCCCACTGCACCTGCTGGCATGTTTTGGTGTGTCTGCACCCTCCTCCGACTGCCCTGGTCCTAGGAGCACCCTCCCGGGGGGGGGACACCCCTCTCTAGCTGTCCCACCTGCCTTAGGTGCCCATCTCACAGTGTGCCCATCTCTGCCAGCTCTTGGGAGCCCACCCCTAGGCTGAAGGGAGCGTGCGGCTCCAAGCCGGCGCAGGGAATGGGGCAGGCAGGGTGGAGATGGAACAAGGACCAAGCCCAGCTGGGAATCCCGCCTGGCGTGGGCTGGTGGGCCCAGGCAAAGGGGCTGACTGGGCAGATGGAGTCCAGGGCGCCTCCCGTGGGCTTGAGGGTGGGATTCCGGGGACTCAAGTGTTATCACTGCTGGGCAGAGCTGGGGGAGGAACATGGCCGGCGTCAGTGCAAGGTGGGGGTGGGGAGGCGCAGCCCAGCAGTGTCTGATCCCAGAGCCTTGACTCAGAACAGCTCCCCAGGGAGAAAAGCAGCCCAGGGAGAGGGGGCGGGGAGTGGGGTTAATTACAGACAGACACAGACGCTTTGCCTCGGGCGCTCGGCGCTCCAGACGGGTTTGGGTGTGCGAGGGGTGGGACTTGGGTGGGTGCTGGCGTGCATGTGGGGGCTGAAGAGTGAGTTTGTGTGTGTGTGTGTGTTTGCATGTGTAGGTTTGCATGATGGGCTAGCGGGTGCCTGTGTTTGCACGGCGTGCTAGCGGAGGTGGATGGGATGTCTGGGTTCTCACGCCGTTTGCACCCTGCATCGCCTGGATTTCGCAGTGTCAGGGCTGCAGGGAGGTGGCCAAGCAGGGTGGCCCCCCTCTAGTAAAAGGGTTGCTGCAAGGCTCACGGCCTGGATTCGCACCTCTTGGGAGGCACCGTTTTAAAGCCCTGCATCCCCTCAACCACCAGGCGTGGACTTGAACATTGTGCCCTATTGGGAAGCCACAGTCCCATTTTACCCCTTAGGCAGCATGGCTGGGTCCCGCTCAATGGATTGGGAAGAGACTGGAGGCTGAAATCGCCCCGTTCCGATTACCCTCTGCCTTCCTCCGTCCCAGGCTGATCTCAGCAGCCGCTCTCGCCCCCATGGCTGGCACTCAAGGTAGGGGTGCGGCTGCACTCGGAGCAAGGAGGTGACTTTAGGCCAGGGGTACGTGACTGCATCAGGGCCCTGCCTTGGAGCCAGCCAGCCCAGGGCTGAGTGGCAGGTGAAGGCAGCATTGGTCAGACTGGCTGAGCTGAGGGGAACCCTGCATTTTGTGGCTTCACCCCAAGTATGTACGGGGGGGGCTGGGTGGAAACGGGTCAGGGTGCCCCCAAACCGCTCCCTGCCAGCCCTGTTCGTGGCTGGGCTCGCCCATGCTGCTGCGGGAGGGGGCTCCCATCCGGTCACGCCGGCCTGCCCCGGGCGCAGTGCCCAGCGATGTCCCGCAGCAGCTGGTCCTCGCGGGGCGACCAGGGCCGGGCGTAGCTGCCGCGCTGCAGCAGGATGCGGTTGAGCGTGTGCTCGTAGTTGACGTGCCGCCGGGCCATGAGCAGGTACTCGCGGCGCTCCAGCAGCTGGGGGCAGTTGCAGGCGTTGGAGACCCACACGTACTCCCGGTGCACCAGAGGGAAGCGGTTGCGGTAGGTGTGCTTCACCTGCACGTCGTAGCGCGTCTCCTGCCCGATCGGCCGCTTGGCCAGGATCCGGGCCCGGAACACTGGGGGGGCGAGAGCAGAGTCGGGGGTGGGGCGGGGAGAGAGGGCGGAATCGGAGCAACAGGCCAGGCGGAAAATCAGCTGCCCTGCGGGTGATGGGGAAAGGGACACGGGGCCCTTCCTCCTCTAGGGGGCGCCAGTTCCGAGCTGGCCCCAGAGTGGGGGGGGACTGGCTGGCTCAGGGGGTGGGGAATGGGACATGAGGCCTTTCCCCTATAGGGAGCGCCAGCTCCAATCTGCCCCAGCGCGGGCAACTGGCTGCCCTGGGGGTGTTGGGGAATGGGATACGGGGCCCTTCCTTCTCTAGGGGGCGCTAGCTCCAATCCACCCCACAGGGGGCGGGGGGGATCTGGCTGCCCTGGGGGTGTTGGGGAATGGGACACGGGGCCCTTCCTTCTCTAGGGGGCGCTAGCTCCAATCCACCCCACAGGGGGCGGGGGGGATCTGGCTGCCCTGGGGGTGTTGGGGAATGGGACACGGGGCCCTTCCTTCTCTAGGGGGCGCTAGCTCCAATCCACCCCACAGGGGGCGGGGGGATCTGGCTGCCCTGGGGGTGTTGGGGAATGGGACACGGGGTTCCCCTCTAGGGGGCACCGGCTCTGATCCAGCACAAGCAGGGAGCCAGGGTGGCCAAGTTAAAAAAAAGACGATGTGTAGCCAAGCTCAGTGCCCACCATGCCCCGGCAATCCCTTCCCACGGTCTCCTGGCCTGTTCCAGTCACGCATGGTCCCTGTGCCCCCCTGGCTCCCTCTTCCTGCCGTGTTCACACTCCGGCCCCCCCCACAGGGCCGGGCTGGGGGCTCTTACCAAAGTCGCTCTGGCAGTAGTGGCGGATGCGCTGGGACTTTCCCTTGGGCGTCTGGCACCTGCCGCAGCTTCCTACGGGGCACAAAGCCGGGGCAGTCAGTGGGGGGTGGAGGATCGTTGCGGGGGCGGGTGCAGACAACCCTGCTACCCTGCGGGACAGCTGCAAGCCCTGTCGGAAGCCCCCAGGGCCGAGAGATGCTATGTTGTGTCTAAGGGTTGGGCTGGGACGGAGGGGGATGTCGTGGAGCATTAGCAGCCCTGCTGGCGGGGGGGCGGGAGCGGGGGGTGGGGGGTCTGCTGTCCTGGGGACAGTGGGGCTGAAACCTCTTCCCAAAACGCGCACACACCACCCCTGACACCCTCTAGCTCCCAGTTGTGGGGCCGTTTGTAGCCGGGGGGCGCAGACGGGAACTGGGTGCCAGTGACTCCCCCATCTGCCCTCCCACGTGTTCGGGGTGTGGATGGTGGGAGAGGGTCTGGCTGTCCAGGCCGGGAGGGGTTTTGCAGCCGGGGAGCAGTGAGTGTCGAGAGCCCTCCCCGTCGCGGCTGGTCCCACATCCCAGCAGCCAAGGGAGCCCTATGGACAAACAGGCCTGGGGCAGGGGGATGATGTTTAGCTCCGGATCCAAACTTCCCCCAGGGCCCTAGGGGCTCAGATCTGGGGCTTTAGTTCTGCCCGTTGGAGCGCTAGGGGCCAGGGTAGAACTGCAGTTCGGATCCTGGTCTGGAGCCCCCCTGGGGTGGAGCGCTTTTCTAGCCCTGGCCTTCCCCCTGCCACCCTCATGGTGCTATATCTGCCCCCCACAGCAGAGCTCGGATCCTGCTGACAAGGTAGCTTTCCATGGGCTCTGCAATATGCTCCCATGGGGTAGCATCCTGCCCCTCTCCTGCCCCCGTCCCTCCAGCAGAGGCAATCAAGGTACTGTCTGTCTGTCCGTCCGGGCCAATGGCCCGAGCTCCAGAGGGAAGCCCCAGATGGGGACAGAGCAGGCACCTGTTTGAGCTGTGTCTGTGGGTCCACGCCGGGACCTCTCCGTGGTCGTGTCCTTGATGCTGAGGTGAGTGGGGGGCACCAGCGTGGTCCAGGGCCCAGGCTGGGGCACGGTGGGTGGGTTGAGGTCGAGGTCTCTAGGCTGAGGCTGTCGCAGGGGGCTGGAGTCGCCCTGGAGGTGCCCGTGCCGCTCCCTGGGGAGCCAGAACTCATACTCGATGCCCGGGTTCGGCTCCTGGACCAGGACCTGCTTGGCAGGCGGAAGACTGAGAGCTGCCTTTGAGCCCACCCGCCAGGCAGCATGAGCCCCCCGCGTCCCTGCTCCCACCTGTCGGGGGCATACAACAGTCACCCAGAGAGACCCTACAATAACTAACCACGGTGTGCTGCCCAGCTCTCGGGGGAGACCCTACAATAACAAACCGGTGTGCACACATGCTGGGGGAAGTGTGTGTGTGGGGGGCGGGGGGTGTTCTCCCATGCACCGGGGCCCCAGGGGTGTTATGCTGTGGGGGCACCAGGGAGATCAGCCTGTGAAGGGGAGAGAGAGATGGGGCAGCCCCTTAGTCTGTAAGCCCTGGTCGCTCTCTCCCCCAGCCCCCCTCACCATGATGTGCAGATCCTCCTCTGTCGGCCCGGCTGCCTCGAGGGTCTCGTGATTGTCCGGGTCCCGGGCATAGCGCACCGTGGTGCCTGCCACCTCGTACGCGCCCGGCCAGTCGATGGCCCAGTCCCCGTTGATCACGTACTGCTGCTCCCCGTTCATCAGTGCTGTGGAGAGACAGCGGAGCGGCCCGAGGGAGAGAGAGGGAGGGCTGGGGGGAGCAGGGGTCCTGGGGGGCACAGCGTGCGGGTCTGCTGGGCTCGGGGGGGGGGGAGAAACCATGGGGTGAAGCTGCAGATAGAGCAATGGCACATGGACTGTCGCTGTGCCATCTGGGGGGTGGGGGAGGATGCACAAAGGGCCCCAACCCAGCATAGCTGGGCTAGGCATTAAGATTAGAGCAGGGGGAGGGAAGTGGGGTCCAGTGGTTAGAGTGGGGGGTGCTGGGAGTCAGGACTCCTGGGTTCTTTTCCCAGCTTGGGGAGGGAAGTGGGGTCTAGTGGTTAGCGCGGGGGCGGGGTGGGAGTCAGGACTCCTGGGTTCCTTTCCCAGCTTGGGGAGGGAAGTGGGGTCCAGTGGTTAGAGTGGGATGGGTTCCAGCAGTCAAGACTCCTGGGTTCTGGCTTAAAGGCACCTTCCCCGCCCCAAACACAATCAGGGACAATCTCGCTCTCGCGGGCTGCTGGGACAGAGAATCACTCCAAGTGGAATCATCCTGCAGTGGGGGGCAGAGCCGTATGAGGCAGGGCGGGGCTACCAGGGGCCATGGGGTGGGGATGGCTCCTCCTACCTAGGTAGTTGCGGCTCCGGTCGGTGACCTTGATGTGCATTGCCCCTGCCGGGATCCTCGTCACGTTCTTGTACCCAAAGAAACCTATGGTGGCGGGGGGGGGAGACAGGAGTCAGGGCAGAGCCTGGGCATGTGGGAGGCTGGTTTCTCCCGGTGCTGCAGCGATGCTGGGGCTGAACCCAACGGCGCTGCCCCGGGGGCAGCGAGAGGCGAGCTCATCCTGCATGGCTCCCCCGACTCGTGTCCAGGGTGGGGAAGGAAGCGAAGGCTGCGGCATGGTTTGGAGCTGGCGGGATGTCGGTTTCACACGCACACGCAGGATGGGGGGGCACCGGATGGCTGGGGGGAGCTCAAGCGGGGCAATGGGCCTTGGGATCCCTTCTCCCAGGGGTCACCACGTCCAGTCCAGCTCCCAAGTCACCATCACGGCCACCCCGGGTGGAAGCCCTCGACAGCAGCCTCTGTAGAGGCCCAGGACTGAAAGGGGCTCGGACGGCCCGAAGCCCCCCTGGAGGGCAGGGCTCAGACACGCTTTGGGGGTGTAGAAGGAAGCTTGCCCTGGCACCGCCCTGTGGGCAAAGACTGGGGCCTTCGCACCGATGCTCAGCCCTTTTCCCCACAGCAGCCAGGCCTCTTCTCCTGGCGTCACTAGGGCGTGGCTGCCTGAGCTGTGCCAGCCTGTGCCTAGGCACCCTCCTCCCCTCCCCTGCATGGATTATTTGCTAAGCCACTAGCAAGGCTGTTACGGCGCAGGGAGGGGTGCGATGGGCACTGGAGCCTGGCACCACAGCAAACGGGGTTTAGCTGGTACCCCCTGCCCATGCCAGCTCATCCGCTCGGTCAACTGCAAGGCTTGTGAATTGCCGTCGAGCAATGGGGTCGCTCGGTTCCTCCCGCCCAGAGGGTTTGTCCCGCTTGGTGTCAGGAAGAGGATACGGTGCCTGGAGGGGGGAGGGGCTGGGCTGGCGCAGTGGGGGGGGGGGAGTGGGGAGGAGCATGCAGCGGAGGAGACAGAGAGAGCGCGTTGAAGCCAAGAGCCAAAGCATTCACCCCTGGAGAATCAATCACCGGAGGAGGGGAGCGCGGCCCGGAACACCCTCTTTACGAAGAGGCACGAGTCGTTCCTGCCGTCGCACCGGCCGCAGGCGTCACTCCGAGAGCCGGACCCCAGGAGCCCGTCGCAGCCCGCTGTCTGGGGGGAGGGGAAAACGGGCATCAAGGGGGGCGAGGCGGCTGCACCGAATATCCCTGCCCAGCACGGGACGACCCCCAGAACGAGCGGGGGCTGGGTCAGCCCTGAGTGCTGGCAGCTGCCCGCATTGCCAGGGCTGGAACTCACCCACCTACACCCCCTGCCTGAGCCGTATCCAGCATCCCTCGTTGCCATTGGGTACCAGGCACAGGGCGAACCCCCCCTCCGCCTGGGTACGCCAGGCACTGGCAGACAACGCCGGTCCCAGTCCGGGGTCTCCCACGAGCCCATGCCCTGCAGCAGCAGCGAGCCCTACCAAGCACTGCCCGCTGATGCAGAGATCCGGGGAGTCCGGGCTGCAGCGGGTCCCGTCCAGCACTCGGCCGAAGGTGTAGTAGAAATTGTGTCCCACAGCCAGGCAGTTCAGGTCACAGAGGTTGGGCGCTGGAGGAGCGGGAGGGAGGGGAGAGAGAGAGGGAAGGAGAAAGCGAGAGGAGGGATGGGGTGAGGATCGGCCCTGCTGTCGGGTTACATAGCGCAGCAGACTTTTGTCCCCCCCCCCCCGCCCCCGGCATGGAACAGCTGATCTCTGCAGCCCCAAGAGACACCCAGGGCATACACTGGGGCTGAGGGGAGCAGGAAACCTGCAGGCCCTGCCATTCAGCGAGGGGGGCTGGAGACGGGCCCCCAGGCTGAGAGCAGAGATGCAGCGGAATGGCTGTTCCACCGCAGGGGGGTGGATTCAAACCCAGGACTCACCTCCATGAAAAGGAACCCACTGGTACCTCGCCTGGCTCCCCGGGATGGGCTTGCCGTCATACAGAGAGCACTGCACGGCCCGGAAGGGCACCGAGCTGCCAGGACACTCCTACAAGGGAAGGGCACAGGGCTGCAGCCTCACAGGGCGACCTGCCGTTCCTTGGCCGCCGGGCATGCGAAGGAGTGGCAAAGCCCCGCCGAGTCCTCTCTGTACTGGCAGAGACCAGCGGGCAGGTTACACTGCACCCGGCAGGTGGGGGGACTGCAGGAGGCCAAGAATCGGGGAAAATGCCCATGCCCAGCGCTGGTCTGGGTGCCTGAGCTCTGTCTTGCCAGGGAGTCAGATGGGACGTGAGTCTCAAGATCAGAACAGCAGAGGGGCTGGGCTGGACGATGCGGGAAGGAACCACCCACCGTTGGGGGAGGGCGGGGGGCACAAAGGGTCTGCCACCGGATGGAGAAACTGAGGCACAGAGAGGCGGGACCCAGCCAGAGCCGGCGGCAGAAACAGAACCCAGGTGCCTGCTGTCCCGGTCTAGCACCCTGGTGCCTCGCTCTGAGCTGGCAGCTCCGTGTGGCTGTGGCATCACGGGGAGGATATCAAGTGAGTCACATGCACCCCTCCCCCACTCCAGCCGCAGTCGCTCCGGTGCACACTCACGTGTAGCTTGCACACTCGATACTGCCGGGGCTCCCCCGCACACAGCTTCTCTTCGGGGAACCTGCGGTAAAAGCCCCTTAGCGCAGCGGCTCCCAAGCTGCCAGGCCTTCCATCCGGCGGGGGTCCCATCCTAGGCCCTGTGCCCTAAGGGGGGAGCCGGGGCGGGGGGGCCAGGGCTGGCTCCGCCGCGCCCGTTCGGGGCAGGGACTCCGGGGTGGGGCGTGTGGGATGCAGGAGCTGTGACGACTTACTGGAAAAATGTACGGCAGCATCTGTGACGAAGTGGGGGATTTTCTTGTTTTTTCTTGTTTTCGGTGGGTTTCAATGGTTTGCATGCGGAGGGGGTGGGACTCAGTTTCCCTGGGTGTTACTGGTTTAACGAGGGGAGGGGAGGGGAGAGGGAGTTTGTTGTTACAGAGGACCGGAGAGGGAACGTGGGACCCCAGCCAATGGCCTGGAGGACGGATACCCCAGCGACCAGTGACCTGAGACCCAGCTGAGGAGACGCAGCCGGTTCTGGCTAGTGGGCGGACAATGGGCTGCAGAGCGAGGACCCAGTGACCTAACCAGCCGGTTCCAGCCAGAGGACAGAAGGAGGAGAGGAGGCCGCAGTTTACGACCCTGTTTCCCTGGAGAGAAGACAATGGACAGAGGCGGGCTTGGGGTCGGGGATCTCAGATGCCCAGCTGGGAGCAGGGGGGCTCTGGGCTGGAGAGGGGGAGCAGGCAGAGCCCACCTGGATGCAGAGAGACTGGGATGTGCTGGGCTGAGCGAGGCCAGGCCTGAGGCCCTGAGAGTTTCCTGTGCTGTGTTCAACTCTCAATAAATCCTCCTGTTTTATGTGGGCTGAGAGTCGCTCCGGTCTAGAGAACAGGGTGGCATCAACCCCTTCGGGGGTGGAGGCCCCGGGGGATCCAGAGCGAGGGGACTCCCTGAGGGGGCCCATGGCAGAGACAGACGTGCTAAGACTCAGAGAGGTGCGGCTCCAGGAGGTGGAGGGGCCTGACCCCGAGAGAGAGTGGACCCCCGAGAAGGGCTGTCGGACTGAAAGGGGCACCCTCCCCAGACCGCATGGGGCCAAGAGTGGGCACGATCTGTGAGTCCGTGACAGCATCACCGTGGCCCAAGGGGAAAACAAAGGGGAAGGAAAAGGTGCCCGAAATCCCAGGCATGGCGCAGAGCCAGATGCCCGCCGAGCCAGCGGTGCCTCCCGGGGCTAGCCAAGGGGAGCGCTGACATCGCCACCAAGGCTGGGGAGCTGGGGGAGCAGGGCAGAGCGTGCCCTGAATCGTGCCCTATCTCGCCAGGCGTCCCCTCCCCCCCGCCTAATCAGGGCAGAGATAAGGAACCCGCTTATCCCTGGACTCTGGCCAATGGGCACAGACAAATCCACAGGCTCCCACCCTGCCCATGTCTGCCTGGGATCCCAGCCACCGCTGAGGCTCCCCAAAAGGGGACTGGTACCACAATGTACCCCCCCCCAGCAGCTTTCCCTTGGGGGCGTGCGTCATGGATTTCAAGGGACCATTGGGATCAGCTAGTCTGATTCGCAGAGTCAGGTTGAGCCCAATCACTTGGAGGGAGGGGGTGGGGGTAGGAATAGTTGGGGGTTGGGGGGCGGCTTCTTCTGCCCAAGTTTAAGCTTTTTTATTTCTCCCCCCTCCTAGAAATCAGGCCAAGCCTATGTATTTTCCATGCAAGATGTCAAATGAGGCTTAAAACATTTCATCCACAATTTCTTGTGGTTAGGAATATACAGGTCATTCCCCCCAACCCCACCCCCAAAATGAGTTTCCTTCCAGATTTTTCTATGGACTTTTTCAGATTAACTAAAAATATTGTTTTTCTGCTTCCCCCGCCCTCCAGAAAAAGGGGAAAAAACCCCAAATCAAACATTTGTCATTAGAAACCTCCGGCAAAGTTTCAATCCAAATTAAAATGCGAAGTCGTCGGAAATGCCCCAGAGAAAAATATTTTCCCATGAGAACCTTTCAGGCCGCTCGAGAAATCAAACCTGTTCCTTGGATCCCTGCCGACTGGGCCCTGGAATCCAGGCCAGTGCTTGCCCAGGGCTGGCGCAGCTGGCCATGCTGGGCGCGGGGAGGGTTAGGCTGACGGGCTTTGGGCAGAACCGGAGGTGGATTCCTGGCCTGCCTGGAGTGGAGCCGGTGGTCTCCAGGTGTGCATGTCGCTTTATATCAGGGTGCACTGCATAGGGGTCATTCGCACCCGGGCAAAGACCTCCCCCACGCCCCACATCAGCACTGGCCCTGTAATAACCAGCCTGAGATGCCCTGTGTCTGGGCCCTGGGGAAGGACGCTGTCATGCCTGTTCCATGCTTGGTCACACGTGACATGGTGAGCGGTTCTCATGGACCCCCTCCCCCCGGATCCCCCACTCACCGGATGCATTTCCTGGTGCGAAAGGAGGCGCCGTCCCCACACGTACTGGAGCAGGCGCTCCAGCCTCCCCATGGCCCCCATTCCCCACGGCCCGGCTGGCGCCGATGACGGGGCTGAGGCTCCAGGCCGAACGCCAGGGTCCTGCTGGCTGTCCCCTACTTAAAGGAAGATGACAAAGTCACCCCTCCCGGATGGGCCAGCCCCTCCCAGCTCTGGGCCCCTCCGGTTATATAAGCGACAGTTCCCATAGGGGCCCCCCAACCCACACCGGGAGGGGTGTCTCAGTCCCTCTCCCCCTAGATCCTCCCCTGCCCCACACCGGGAGGGTGACACCAGAGTGTCACCCACGTCCATCCACTCCCTTTGCCCTGTCGCCCACACGTCCAGCCCAGTGCAGAGCTGGCCGATCCCCAAGAACCTTCCCCTGTTATTTTGTTACACGGCTCCTGGAAAACTGCCGCGCAGCTGGCACCGGCCCCCCGGGCTCCCTGCCAGCGGGGCATCCTGGGACACTCGCCATGGAGGGAGCGCAGCTGCAGCGCGCTGGAGAGAGCTGCTTCCAATTGAACAACGGGGGGGGGGGGGAGAGGGGGAGCGGGCTGGGAGTCAGGCGTGTGGTTTCCATTCACGGTTTGGATGGAGGCCACGGGCGGCTTGTAGCTCTAACAATAAGGTCTGAGATCTGCCCAGTTTGGGCCACTCGAGAAGGCTTGGGGGGGGGATGAGTGAGTCCGGGCCACATGGCTTCTCTGGTGGAGTCAGCATCCTAGATCCCCCCCCCCCCTTTATTTTTGCAGGGCAGTTATCACCCAATGAAATCAACCCCCCCCCCCCCCCCCAGGCCGCCGCCACCTTCCCCAGCTCTGTAATTGTCTCCTTCTCTGGTTTCCGTCCTTTCCACTCCTTTCCCTGAATCCTGCAGGATCCCTCCAACGCCTGCTTTATCTCTGCTCCGACTTTGGAATGAAGATTCCTTCCTGGCTTCCCATCCCCTGGCTCCCCCCCAGCCAGGCCTGGCTCCCCCTCCAGTCCCCTTCCCTGCTATCCAGTGGCCTTCTCAGACAGTGCTCGGGAGGGGGTAGAGGGACCGGCCTGGCGAGAAGAGAGACGAGACGAGCCCCAGGCTGGAAAGTCCAGAGCCAGATCTGGATGGGAACTTCCCCAAAGGGGGGTGGGGGAGGTTGGATACACCTTTACTTGTACTGCCCCTGGCTATGCAGCTCCAGGGGGAGTGGGAGGACATGCTAGCAGCCTGCAGGAGTGTGAATCACGAGAGCTCAGCCACCACCATGAGAGTGAGATAGATAGATAGATAGATAGATAGATAGATAGATAGATAGATAGGGGGGTGTATGGGGACAGATAGACAGATAGATAGGAATCTGTCTATTACACTGGTGCTCCCTTTGCCCAGAGCTGGGGGCAAGAGCATAAGAACGGGCCTACTGGGTCAGACCAAGGGTCCATCTAGCCCCGTATCCTGTCTTCCGACAGTGGCCAGTGCCAGGTGCCCCAGATGGAATGAACAGAACAGGGAATCATCCAGTGATCCATCCCCTGTCACCCATTCCCAGCTCCTGGCAAACAGAGGCTAGGGACACCTTCCCTGCCCATCCTGGCTAATCACCACTGATGGACCTATCCTCCATGAATTTATCTAGTTCTTTTTTGAACCCTGTTAGTGTCTTGGCCTTCACAACATCCTCTGGCAAGGAGTTCCACAGGTTGACTGTGTGTGAAGAAATACTTCCTTTTGTTTGTTTTAAACCTGCTGCCTATTAATAAACCTGCTGCCTATTAAAAGCTGGAAGCTGGAAGGAACCTCCAGGCCCAAATCAGTTCCTGCATCTCTGGGACTCCCAGCTGCTGCATTCCTGGGGCCAGATGATGGAAAAAGCAGAGATGCAAATGCCCCCCCCCCGCACTCAGATTCACACACACGGGCACACACATGTGTGTGCAGGCACACACACAACGCCACACACATATTGTACACACACATGCGTACATGGGGTTTTGCAGGCCTTGTACTACACACATGCCCGCCCGCCCTCACACACACATGCACACGGCTGCACGGGGGCCTGACCACCAGGAAAGCCGAGTGCCAGAAGCCGCTGAGAGACAATGGGCTGGGCTGCGAGTGCAGAGCATCCCCCCCCGCGCCCCCCCGTGGAAGCTGACCCACAGATGAGCTGTGCCAGGGTCCAGCGGACGCCCGCTCTGGTGGCAAACTACAGCTTCCCACCCCAGGCCTCTTTGATGCTCCCTGGGACAGCCAGCACCCCTGGCATTCAGCCAGACCCTGGGGGCTCAGCCCCCCTCTCACTCCAACACCCTCTGGAGCTGTCGGCAGAATGACCCGTGCAGGGGACCTGGGGGCAGATGCACCCAGGGCCCCATTCGCGGTTGCCCTGCAACCTTGTGCCAAGTGGGCACAGTGCACAACTGTTGTGAGCGTGATCGTTTGCATGGGGGTGCAGAGCTCTGCCGTGCCTGCCTAGAAGAGCACCTGCCTGTGTCCTTAACCCAGCCCCCAGCCCTAGGACAGGAGGGATGAGCTCAGTGCCGTGGGTGGATCCCCGCCTCGGTGGTTAGGGCGGGGGGAGGATACAGGCCTATTTGGTAATTCGCACACCAGTGACTTCTTGTCTGCAGCGTGTTTCCTGGGGCCTGCGCAAGCCTCCTCCACGCCCAGGGCTGGGATTCCCAGCCCCCCCCTCCACCGCTGTGCTGGGTTAGATTCTTCCTCTGCAGACGGGCTCCCCTTGTGACACCCTCCCTCTAGCAGTGCAAATGCTGCTCAGAACACAGGCACCAGCCCAGGTGGCGCTTACAGCCGAGCTGGCCTTTGGGAAGAGTGATCCACGGAGCCAGGTTCTCACCCCAGCTCTGGGAAGGGGAGTGAGGGGGTCTAGTGGGTTAGAGCGGAATGGGGCTGGGAGCCAGGACGCCTGGGTTCATCTCTTGCTGTGTGGCTCTGGGCAAGTCCCTTCTGGGACACAACTATGCCCTGGCAAGGAATATTACAGCAGTGTCCAGCCACCTCGCTACTTCACTGACGGGCTCTCCCAACAGCTAAAGCCCAGCGTGTTCTCTTGGGGAGTGTGAGACGTTTGTACAGATACGTCACACGCAGAATATTGGGTTCCAAACCAGGGAGGAGAAACTTGTCACCTGCAGCAGGGCGGGTCTCCGAGCTGACTCAATGCACACTGAGAACAAGTCACATCTGTCAGCTTGGCCCCGCCCTGTGGTCGTGAGTCCTCCTGGCCACCTTGGGTAACCCCCAAACAGCGTCACACCTGCCCTGCGCTGCGGCTCACTTGACACCCCCACGCAACCGGGCCGATCAGGATCAGCTCCGTGGGCATCCGGGTCCCAGAATGCACTGGGCCCTCTGGGTGCCGGCCGGAGAATCCCAAGGCCTGGCCTGTTAACTCCGCAGCAGATGCCGGGATTAATGAGCTAAGGGCAGAGCTGGAAATAAACAGGGAGATAAAGGGGGGTCATCTGGCAACTGGGAGAGAAGCAAACGGCCAAGCCTGGCTGGATCAATTCACTTGCTCCTGGACAAGATCTCCCCAGGGTCTCCTATGGATCCCAGGATCTCCCAAGCCACCCCACCCCACCCCAAAGGGGGGGACCTGACCCTCACAAGCTGCGACCCTGCCTCCCTAGGAGCAGACAACAGGGGAGGGCTGGGTCATCCCGTTAAAGAGACACAGAGCAGCTCTGGCTGCAGAGGAATAAAGCACTGAGAAGAGAAGAGACTATTTCCTGTATGACGAATGGAACATGCCTCCCGCAACGGAGGCCCAATGCTGCTGGAGATGGGGCCCTGACCCCTTGTGGCTGCTACCGATCTCCCCCACACACACCCTGGGGGGGGGCCTGTTACTCCCAGAATCCTGGCCAGGTTCCAGCTGGAGACACTTACATCCCATCTCCCCCAAAATCCCCTCTATAGCTGTTGTTGCTTTGTGTTGTCAAACAGCTGCCAGCTCTCACTCCAGGGGGGGCTGCACTGCAGTGGTGGATGGGAATGCTTAGATAAGGACGGATGAATTGCTATCTGTCAGTTAGCCAGATACAGTTGCATTGGGACCCTTGGCAAGTGCTTAGAGTTATTTTTATTTCCAGAGCTCTGGGAGGGCCAGAGACTCCCATGCTTCCAGGCATGAGCCAACCCGTAAATCACAGGGGTCAGAAAGTAAATTTCTAAGGGGGAAGGTTGTTCCTTTATTGTCACTGCAGGGTTTCGCACACCTGCCTCTGTCGCAGCTGGTGCCAGCCCACATCAGAGAAGGAACGCTGGGCTAGACGGGCCGTGGGTCTCATCCTGCTTGGTAGTTCCTATGTTCCTCGCTTGGTGTTTATCTAGGCCTATTGTCTGTTAGGGGTTGGCAGGATCCTGCAGTTACAGGTGGTGATACCACGACGTGCATCGACGGGGACAGATATCTGGGGAGATGACCCCCACATTGCTGCAGGCTTGGGCCAGGCCTCAGTGAAGGTCTGTCCTCCAATCTGGCCTGTCCACATGGTCTCTTCTCCTCCACTTACCTGAGTGCTGCCGATGCCCCAGCCAACACTCAGCCAGGCCAAGAGCAGGACGGTCCCCAGGGAACTGTGCCTGCAAAAAGCCAGAGAGAAAACTCAACGGGGATTCCAGCGTTTGCCCTGCCCGGCACGTCAGCCCCCCAACTCCCTGCTAGGTGGCAAAATCTCCCACACTCCCTGCCCCATGGAACTTATACAGACCAGGCAAAGGAAGCATTTTGAACCCCCATTTCATGGGTGGGTGGGGAGAGTTGTGGCCCAGGGAGGCGAGTGACTCACCCAGTGTTGCACAGAGAGGCTGTGAGGGAACTGGGAACTGAACCCAGGTCGTCTGGGTCCCAATCCAGTACCTGGCCCACAGTCAGTCACAATGCTGGCCCTGGCACACCTGAGATGCCATGGGCCGAGGCTGCTGTTCCAGCCCAGACAGGCATGGGGGAGCCAGCGAGAAAGGCCAGGCTGGCGTAATTCTGCAGATTCAAGGAGGCTGGAGAAGCAGCCAAAGCTACTGAGGTTGGCCGGTTCTTAGAGGCACCTGGGGGAACAGGGATGGGGGGGGATCTCTGGAGTGTGTATCCCTCCCTTAGTTACCCACATTCATATCTATAGGTGCATGAGAGACAGGATCCCTGCAAAGCACGCCTGGCTTGGCCCCGGCCCTTCCCCCACTCCCCTGAGATTTCGGCCTGAGCCAGACAAGACACACAGAGATAAGACAAGACACGACAGCTCAGGTGTGAGATCATCGGGGAGGGGAACAAGGTGGGGTGGATTCCTGCCAGCCATGGGGGTGGCGGTCTGACTGGAGATGTGGGGGAGGAGGGTCTGGGATGAAAAATGTGGGGCCAGATTTTGACCCTCTCCCCTGTCCCTCCAAAACAAATGTATTTGTGTTTTTTTTGAGGGGGGGAGTCAGTTCAGACCATTGTGGGGGGGGGGGTCAAGCTATGAAAGCTGCATCCACATCTGGGCTCCAGGCCCAGACCCCACAAATCTGGGGGTGTTTGACGGTGGGGTGAGGGTAGGCCCACCCTAAACTTGGGTGAGAGAGCAGAGAGACAGGGCAGAGAGGAGGCTAGTCCAACCTTGGAGGAGGTGTGGTGGTGTGTGAAGTGTGTGTGTGGGGGGAAATGGGGTGGGGGCTGGGAGGGGCGGAGGAGACAAGAGCGGAGAGGCCAGGCGCCTCGGACGCGGGCCGGCCTCATGGGTCGGGCACTGGCCTGAGACTGGGATCTAGATTCAATCGGAGTCTGTGCCACTTCCCGGGGGAGCTTGGCGGGTCACTTCTCATTCCCCATGGGCCATTCAGCTCCTGGTCGCTCTGCCTGCCTGGAGAACAGCCCGACGGGGAGGAATTGCTCCGCTGGCTGCTCCGTCCCTTCCCCCCCCAGCCCCGTGCAGCACTGGCAGGACAGGGCAGCGGTGGGATCCCGCGGCCCCCGCTGGGAACCGAGCCGAAAGCGAGAGGTGAAACCCTGAGCCGCTGATAGAAGAGTCAAGGCTTCGAGATGAGTCATGCAGCCAGCCTGGGCTGTGCAAAGCGGGAGGCACCCGAGGAACGCCACATCCACTCAGCCCCCAGCCCTGCACAAAGGCTGCCAGGGGCTGGGATCGGTCCCTAGAATTTCGAGACCAGAATGCTTCTAGAATGTGCCGGCTGCTTCTAGAGTGTAGAACCTACATAGTGGCTAGGAGGCTCATGCCCACCAACTCATCTTGGGTTCTAGAGCATTTCAGAACTCAGGGCAGGGCTAGGGCGCCTGGTGCTGCACCCCAGACAGACACACACAGATACACAGCGTCCCTGCCCCAAAGGGCTTGTGATCTAAGGGAGCGCTAGCCTGCAAACCCCCCCACCCCCGGCCAGACTATCCTGCGTGTTCTAGAATTTAGAACCCATTAGAACCGAGCCGGGTTCTAGAATGTAGCTGCCACGGGCTCACGTGGGGTGCGAGAAGGCTGGGTCCCCTAGGCCTGCACATGGATCTGGGATGAAGCGACATGCTCACGGGGTGGGGTTCGAACTCGGCGGGTTCTAGACTGCACCCCACTTAGAATTCCTGGAGCTCTGAAACATAGAACCCTCCTCCGAACAGTGTCCGGTTTGAGGGATTCCATTGCTATGCAGGGGAGAACAAGCAATGCGTTTGCCTTGAAAAATTCTACATTAACCACCCCTCCTCCCACCCCCGGCTGCCCTGGGTTTTCCCGCAGAAGTTCAGGCCGGGAAAGTCCTGCGGGGGCGTTGTCTCCATCCGTCCCTGCTCCCTCCGCCTGGCTGACGCAGGGAGCTTTCACAGATGAGTCCTGCCGTTGTTCAAAAGAGGAGTCCGACGTGGAACAAGCGGAGGTGCGACTGGGGGTATAGTTTTGTGTCTGGTCCCTTTGCAGGCCCCAGAACAGAACACGCTGACCAGAGCCCTGCCAGGATGGTAGCCTGGGCTGGTGATGGTTTCACTCGCTGGGCCACACCCTACCCTGCTCTCTAGTGATACACAGGGAAGGAAGGTAGAATCCAGACCACGGGACAGAAACAGGGCCCCAGTCCTGCACCCGGACACACATTCGGCCTGATTCTTCTCGCACTCACCCAAGAGGAAGACGGCTTGGGTGAGGGAAGGTGGCAGGATCAGACCCGTTCACCCCCCGTGAGATGCCCTCTGGACGTACCAGTGCTGGCGAGTTAATGCCATGCCTGTGTGTGAGGGTGCTGGAGGGGCAAGGATCCCCAGCTCCTGGAGGTGCCCTTGTTAACCTATCCTCACTGCACGGGAGGTGATCAGAGACTGCAGCCAGCAGATCACCAACCCCTCCGTGTGCCAGGGCACTGATCGTCATTGCACCAGCACCAGGCACACTGGCGGCCCGTGCCAGGCCGGATGGGGCGCCGTCTGCGTGCAGAGCTCACCCACGGAGTCCATCTGAAGCTCTGGGGTACGGTGGGGGGAATTCTCCTTTGATCTCACAGGCTCCGGTCGAGCGGGTTTTAGCGGAGCCTGAAGTGTTCCTGGTTCAGTATCTCAGCAAGCTGCATCAGCTGCGGATGCTCCAACTGGGACACGACAAGTTTTCTCATGTGGCCGGGGGCGGGGGGGACATACACACGTAAGAACTCTCCCCACTTCCAAATCACAGTGAAACCCACACATCACCCCTGCCCCCCCCCCCAGCCTTAAGCAAGCACCTTACGCTGCCCCAGCCCAGGTCAGTTGGAGCTCACAGACCATCTCAGTGACCTGCCTCACGTGTGCTGGCAGGCGTTTCCCTGTGCTGCTCCTCTCTCTAAGCTGAGGGCGGGGAAGGATCAAGGAGTTAGAGACGGGCGAGGGCTGGGAGTCAGGACTCCTGGGTTCTGTTTGCTGACCATGAGCAAATCACTTCCCGGCTCAGTGCCTCGGTTTCCCCATCTGTACATTTGGGGCTAATAACATTTGTGGATGTGGTGGGGCTCCCGTGGCTAGTGCTCGTCACACATCTGAAGAACCTTCAGAGGAGAGGGGCTAGAGAAGGGCAGATTGCAAAGGGGTAATAAGAAAGAAATACTCTTACCAGATGCTCTGGGAGCCCATGGTCAGCTGGCTGGATGTCAGGCCCTCCTGGCTTTCTGTGCCCGCTCCTCTCCTTCCGCTAATCCTGACATCAGGTGGGCGCTTTGCCATCCCAGCTCCCACCTGTATCTCCTGGATGCTGGTGGCTTGGGCTCACTGCCCAGAGGGGAGCTGGGAACTAACTGTCCCAGGTGCCTGACCTTCTCCCGAAGATTTCAGCCTCCGATCAGACCTGAGCACCCGTACGGGGACTTGCGCACGGGTGAGAGTCCAGCCCAGCTCCCCTCTCCAGAAACTCCTGCGCTCTCATTCCCAAGCAGCCCGTAGCCTTGGAGTTCGGCCCGCGTCGGCTTGGACGGCGTCCCATGTGCTGATCCTCCCGGGGGCTGGTGTGTGTGGGGGAGGTGGGGGCCGTGCTGGGGTAACTGGTTCCTGGGTTTAGCTGTCCCAAAACGCTGGGGGAAGGCGTGTTCTCTCTCCCAGCCGCGCAGCGTCCCGTGCGGTTCCTCGGGGAGAGAGTCCTTCTCCTTTCTCCTCCCCTTACGTCGTTTCACTTTTTAATGCTCTGATCCTGCCTACAACAACTGGCGTTATTAATATTCATACCGAAAGGTGCACATGGCCATCCCGGTTTCCCACTTAACCCTTGAGGGCCCGTGCTGCTGTGACAGGGAACGCGCCGCGGCCGGGCCCTTCCCTACAGGGAGCAGGGCGAACTGGCTGGGTGAGTCCGAAGTGTTTTCCCCTTTCGGAGGAAAATGCTGAAAAAAACCTGCTGATTTGTTTCTATCCTGCCGGGTTTGGAGCCAGGGCAGAAAGGGTAAGTTAACCCTTTGATCCATGGCATTTTCCAGGCTGCCGGCCAAACCTGCCGTTGGGAGGGGTTGGGCCGTATCAGCTATAAATAAATACACGGGGCCAAATTCAGAGCTGGTGGAGGAGGGTGCCAAGCAGGCCAAAGCCAAGGGTGACGTAAATGACTTGTGGAAGCTCCTCAGCTGGGGTCACACAGGCCTGCTCCTGATCGTGCTTCGGCCCCGGTGTAAATCAGGATGGAGCCGCGCCGGGGTTAGGGAGCAGGGTCCCCCGGTCTGCCAGCCAGCGGGGGTGCAAGGGCTGTGCAACTCTCAGCGGTGAGGAGGGGAAGAGGACAGGGTAGGGGGAGAAACTACCCCAGACGCCCTCCTGTCCTGCCTGCTGCTCCCCCGTCCTGGCCCGTGACACTCACAGGTGGGCCAATCAGTGCAAGTTACACTGACGGCCACTAGGCCTCGTTCTGTTCACACTGTTGCCAGTGGCTCCTGGCACCCCGGCACTTGCTCTTGATTCACACTGGTGCCAATGACGAGGGGGGGGTCAGGCCAGTGGGCAACCCGCTGCACAGTCCCCCTCCCCCCCCCCCCCGAGTTTGGCCCCCGCCCCGTGTGTCCTCTGCCAGTGCTAGCGGCTTTGTTGTTTCAATCCCAACTTGTTTCCCGCAGAGCGGAGATCCTGCCCCTTCCTGCGGGCCGGGGTTACAGCAACTCCTGAGCTTCCCAGCAAACGCCGGGGCTGAGCTGTGCGTGCGGCAGGGGACCCAAACCCAGCCACGGGGACACCTGGCTTCCATGTCGTTCTTCAACCCAAAGTTCCCCTCCTGGCTAGGCCCGTCGGAGGGGGCCCAGCGGCTGACCGGCTCAGGGAGGGCTGCACGGAGGGGCCAGCTCCGCTTTCCCTCCCGCCTGGGGCTCCCCACGTCGCGTGCTCGGCCAGCGTCAATGGGACTATTTCACGGAGAAGAAGGAGCGTGCCCACGCTCATGGGCAGAAGCAGCTCTCAGGAGGCCCGACTCTGGCCCCGTTCTAGCCCCTGGACCCTACTCCTCTCCCAGAGCTGGGAGCGGAACCCAGGAGTCCTGCCTCCCGGTCCCCAGGCCCCTAGACAGCATCCCTGTCCCTTCTCTGAAAGCCCCAGATTGCAAGGTAAAGCAAGGGCCCGTCACCCTCCCGCGGCCTCACCCCAGAGACTCAGCGCCTTCCCGCTGCAGCCTAGCACGTCTCGACTTCCATCCCCTAGATCTTCCGGCCCCACGTACTCCCAGGGGCTCCACCCCACAGTCCCAGCAAGCCCCTGGCAGGCGCAGAACCATGGACCCACCCCCCAGCACTACCCTGCTCTGCTGGGGGCGCTTGCTGCCCTAGCCACCTGGGAAGGTAGGGCAGATCTCCACCCCCTCCCCTCCCAGGGCTGGGATCAAGCAGTGACAGGAGGCTGGGGGGCATTTCTATTTCCCCCATCCCTGCTGGAGCACCCCCCGCTATGTAGGGCTCGAAGCAACCAGGGCATGGGGGCTGGAGCTCAGCTCCCATCAGCCCGCAGGTGCTGAGTGCCGGGGCTGGGCTCAGAGCCCGTCCCAGACAGGTTGGTTTTGGCGCCGTTCCCCGCCCCACTGCCGTGCAAAGCCAGCGGGTGAACCCTGGGAGGTGACAGAGGTACGGGCTCCAGCCTCGTCCCCTGCCAGGGCCAGCACCGCAAGGGAGATCCTAGTCCAGGGGGATGCCAGGCAGGGCCTGCTGCCCGCCCCGGACCTTCCTGGCAGGGAGGGCAGAGATGGGGACCAGAGCATCAGGGGCTTGTCCCCTTGCCCGTTGCGAGGCACCAGCTCCCGGAGTCACTAGGGAGAGGGAAGGTCTTGGCTGAGGCTGTGGCACACGTAGGAGGGGGCAGGCAGTGCTGCGCTGTGCCAGTGATGTGGGGGTAGGTGCCCTGGCCACACGGGTGATATGCCAAGTCCTGGCCGTATGCCCAGATCTCATTGTACTGGTACCAACAGCCCGTGGGCACTCTCTGCAGCTGCTGGCGAGCTGGCCTGGCCTGGCCCTACGTGGGAAGGGGGGCAGCCGGGGTGGGGTTGGGAGGAATCCAGGCTTTGGCGCCGACGTCCCCAGCCCACCAGCGGTGCCAGCCCCAGGGAGCTGGGCTTGCCTAGCCCAGCCTGGCCCACGATCACGGCCCGGCTGGGGGTAAGACCCCCCTGGTTTGAGACTGAGAGCTCGGAGGGCTTGCGGCTGGCATGGGCAGGTTACGGGGGCGGCGGGGGGCTCTGAGAACACCCTTCTGCTCCCACCCTGCACCCTGAATCAGTCCTCCCCGAGAGCCCTGCCTGGCCTGCCTCATGTCCTTCCCCACCCCACAGCCTTCCCCACTCCTGGGAGCAGGCCAGGCCACCAGGCCAGTGCTGAGAACAATGGGATAACGGGGGTGGGGAGGACCACAGGGAGTGGCAGGCGGATAAGTTCTGTGCCAGGCCACACACTAGGGCCAGGGAGTGGGGGCCCGAGGGGTTAGGGTTGCCAATTTTGGTTGGACGTATTCCTGGAGGTTTCATCATACGACCTAATCTTTCATTAAAGATGGATCTTTAATTGTTGGAGACTCCAGGACAATCCTGGAGGCTTGGCAACCCGACGAGGGGCTGGTGGTTGGGGGATCAGAGAGGATGGAGGGGCTGGGAAGGGCTGGGAAAGACGGGCAGAGCGAGGGGGGCTCCACCATTTGCTGGAATGCAGCTGACACCCCCCCACACACCCCGAGAACAAGGCCAGCACATGCAGTGCATGCTGGGAAACGGGCAGCTCCTCGCACCTGCAGCTGGGCTGCGCCTTGTTCCCCTGCCAAGGCTGCTTCAGGACTGGGGTGGGGGGAGAGAGCAGGAGGACAGGAGAGGTCAGGGCTGTGGAGGAGGGGAAGGTCAGAGAACAGAAGAAAGGGACGTGTGTGTGTGTGTGGGGGGGGTGTCAGGCCGGGAGGGAGGGGTCTGACTGGGGGTAGACGAAGATGGTGGAGGGGGGCGGGGGGAACCGGGGTACAGAACACAAGCACGGAAAGGACAAAGCAGGAGGTGGGGGAGGGGTTCTTGAGCCAACACGGAGGGCGGGGGATTATGGCATTTCCACCATTGACTGGGTAGGCGCGGGGGGAGGGGGGGGGGATGTCAGCTGCATTCCACCTCCGGCCTTGGGAAGGAAGATGCTGGCAGGGGCAAGGCCGCTCCCCACCTCCGCAGGAGAGGGCCCGTGGCCTGAGGCTGGGAGAATCTGGCCCCAGAGCTCCCCAGCAGCCCAAGGGGAGGGAGGGGAGCCCAGGCCACACCCCTCGGAGAGGCAGCTCTGGATGGCCTCAGGCCCCTGCGGGGAGCTGGGAACCATTTTCTGAGTCAGTTTCCTCCACCTGCGGCTCAGCATCCTCCCCCATGGCCGTGGGGCGCTGGCGGTATGGGGAAGGGGGCGGAGGGATAATTAGCCAGGTGCCTGCCTGAAGCCTTCGTTCACGGACACGTCAGCACCTCGCCCGCCAGAGGGATGGTGGCCGGCAGCTCCCAGCATGGCCTTGGTGGGACCCACAGCAGCTGTGTTCATGGGAGGGAGGGGGGGTTTCAGAGACAAGCTCTCCTAGTGGGGGTGCTGAGGTGTTGATCCCGGGCCAAGATTGGGCCCCAAGTCCGTCTCCCTTCCAGGAGCTTTGCACCGTTCAGCTCTGCTCCCTGCCCCGTAGCACGAGGACCAGAGAGGAGATCGCAAGTGCGCCCTTCCCCCAGCCACACACCATCAACCCATGGAACTCACCGCTGCAGTATGTCACATAAAGAGGAGCACAGCAGGCATCTTCTTTAGATGGGCCTCACTGACCATCTGTCTGTATCCACCTGCTGTCTCTTGTACTTCGGTTGTCAGCTCCTTGGGCAGGGCCAGCTGTTTGTTCTGTTTGTACCGCGCCTAGCGCAGCGGGGTCGTGGTCCGTGACTGAGGTTCCTAGGTGCTACCCCAATACAGATGAAATCATAAATAATAATAGTCCATAATTTGCAGGCCTCAGCACTAGCTCTTCTTGGTCCTAGAAAATCCAGGGACAACGCCACCTCCTGCTAGGCACCACGTCCTGGGGCCTTATCTATTAACTACCTGGGTTTACACAGGCATCTGGTTCTGCAGCACACTCTTGTGACAATACTACCTAACAAGAAGGGATCAGGCATTTCCCACAAAGAACAGCCCCTGCAGTGACACTGGCTAAGGGAAACCGACATGACTCCCAGTCCTCAAGTTTCAGAGCATATGCTCAGGGAGGGTCAGGCAGGGATTTGGCTCCCATGGAGAGAGCATTGCAGTTTTTAAAAGCCGTACGGAGCATCTGGCACTGGCTGCTCTTGGAGGTGAGATGTACCGATGGAGTGTTTGCAACCTGCTTTCCGGATCGAGAGAGGAATGCAGCCTTCTTGGATTTCAACCTGGTACCACATTGATGGAATTGGGGAGTTTACAGAGATCATTGGTCCGGGACTTGTAAATAACAGGGAAGCACCTGGGATTCAGCTCAGTCCCCCCTCCCTCCCCCCCCCCCCCGCCTGGCTCAGCCTGACCCATCCCTTCCAGCCGGAACCTAAAGGGACCCAACCAAGGTGCCAGGACTGGGGAAATGAGGCTCATGGCTGGACCCAGGAGTCCGTGGGGACCCTGCCTTCTAAACGAGTCCCTCTTCTCCCCAAACCCAGACAGCCACCAGGCTCTCCCTGCAGCCTGTTCTCCGTCCAGGAGTGAAAAGCAGAAGGTGCCACTGTAAACACCAGGAGATCCAGTGTCAGACACACATTCCACAGGCCTGGCATCACAGCCCGGCTCGTCCCCCTGTGAGCAGCCCACAGAGGGAGCGCGCACCCCGACATTGGCCAGGTGGCACTGGCTGTTTGCTGATGGCATGGGAAGACGTGGCAAGAGCTGCCCGCCTGGGGGCTGGGTCAAGGCGGTGAGATGGGAATGTTTGGGCAGGACCCACAGCAGCAGACCCAGCGGTGCCAGGCCCGGGGGAAATAGCAAAGGAGTCGCTGCTCCTGTAATGCCCAAAGCACTTCATGAGCACTTGCTAATGAAGCCACCTTTTTGAGTTAGCTCAGCATTGACCCTATTTTGCAGATGGGGAAACTGAGGCACGGAGGGGGAGGGGACCGCTGAGGTCACACTGCAAGTCAGCAGCAGAGCAGGGATCAGATCCCAGGAGTCCAGGTTCCCACTCCTACATGCAGAACACTAGGCCACACCTCATTTGCATGTCATTTACCCAGAATGCTCTAGCCTAGCAGGGTCTCTCCATGCAGCGGGATTTGATTCTCATCCCTGAAGCAGCCCGGTCTCTGCTCCCCAGGCCGATGCTGGGAGCCCCTTCTCCCACCCTGCCATTGGGGCTTACTGGCCAGGAGCTGGTGCCGGGGCCAGGGCAAGGCAGAGCCCGCAGGCGGGGACAGCCGCACAGCGTGGGGCAAGAGTCCCCTTTACCCTGCTCTGAGGGCTGAGCTTGTGAAGATAAGATGCTGGGGACAGGTTGTGGGGAGCACAGAGAGAGGCTTAGGAACCCCCAAAACACATGTGATCAGGACAGCAGCAGAAGCAGGGGCAGATACAGGTTAGGGGGTGGAGCAGGGTTGGGGAAAGCTGATGAATTTACCCCCCACACACACACGCATACTGAGTCACCCCCCTGCTGATTACCTTTCCTTTCATCCCCTTTCCACGGCCTCTGCCCCTTGCCCTTTGCATTCACTGATCTGCAAGTGCACAGTGCCACCCATGCCAGTCTGGGGGGGGGCACCCATGCGCCCCAGGAGCACGCTGGACCTCCCAGAAGGTTGCCCCTCTTGGGGGTGCTCAACCAGCAGCACACGCCCATTTCTGAGGGTGACAACAGCATCCTCCTTGCACCTCCAGCTTAGCCTGGTAAGATCAGCCCAGCCCCCAGGGGACAGGGCAAAGACCCCCCTAGGATGGGGACGTATTGGGCCTCCTCGCTGGGAGCTCAGCAGAAAGGCCCAGCACTGAATGCACCATGGGGACTAAACTCTCCTCTCCTCCACTAGCCAGGGGTCCCTCCGGGGCAGGGCAGGATATTTGCCTCGAGGGGTTTGTGGGGGAGAGGGGGGCGGCACTGCCCAATTTGTACCATAATACAAATAACTAAGTGCTCACCCATCACAGTCTTGCTGAAGTGGGTGGCCGCCTTTCATCTCTTGTTGAATGCTGCCCCCTCGCCTCTCTCTCCAGCTACTGCAGGCACAGACCCAGGGCCCGGGGAGATCTGAAACTTCATTTCAGGTTTTCTGAGGGTTGCTTTATTCCAAGGCAGATCCAGTCCCTGCGATCCCCAGGGCGGACAACTCGAGCACTGAGACGCTCTCGGTGCAGTGTGGATGTCATGTGCCATTCTACATCATGTTCCATTCTAGGATCCTGTTGGGCTTTAGATACATCAATTTAGCCCACAGCCATCCCCCGCCCCCAGCATTTTGTAGATGGGGAAACTGAGGCACAGCAAGATTTAAGACCAGTATTTTCCAGCCTCAGTGTCTCAAGTGAAGCGCCCAATCAAGGGGTCTGATTTGCAAAGCTCGCACGCACCTGTAGTGCCCACAGACTACACTGGGATTGTGGGTACTTGGCACCTCTGCCAATCAGGTCACTTACGCCATTAAATATGGATCGAGGAGGCGTAGTCTTAGACATCCAAGATTGACAGTGTTGAGCGAAGTGACTTGCCCGCTGTCACCTAGCAAGTTTGGGGCTAAGGCAAGAATGGAACTCATAACCACAGCCCCTTAACCACAAGCCCATCCTGCCTGCATTAGAGATCCCGGGGGAGCTGCCGTTTGCTGGGCACTAGCTGTGCCCACCCCCAGAAGTGACTGCATTTCAGTGGGGCTGTGCAGCCAGAGTGCAGTGGGAGGAGGGGTGCTGGGCACAGTGCGGGTGGGTTATTCTGACCCTTCCCCCCTCACTCTACAAAAGGGGAGGGGGAGCAGCAGACGTTGGAGGATGGAAGGAAGGGGCAGGACGTTTGGGATGTGCCTGGGGGATTCCCAGGATGGGGTTAGGGGCCTTATCAGGGGGGTTTAGGGTCCCTTCCCCACACCCTAGAGATGGAAGGGAAATCAGCTTCTCTATAAGGACCAGAGACAATAGAGATGAAAGAGACTCTAGAACACCTCTTCCATCCCCTTTGCCCACTGCCCTACATGCTGTTCTCCGGCCCAGCTGTACATGGCCCTGGCGTGGGGGCTCCCACCCCTTACGAGACGACCCCCCAGCCACCGATCCCAGCGTCAGGAAGTGCTTCGATCAATCCCAACCCAAACCCGAGATCACAGCCAGAGCTGGACACCAGAGGGAGCCACGCCAGCGATCGTGCAAGGGAGTCCAAGCCAGCCCTGGGCCTAGGGCTGCCCAGGGCATGGCTAGTTCCAGAGAGGGGGTGCTGGGCTCCCCCATGGTGCATGGGCATACAAGTGGGGCGCTCAAGGGTGCAACGAGGGGCAGGCGGGAGGGTTTGTGTACACAGGGAAATTCCAAAGTGGAATAAATATCCCAGAACAGAGTCACTTGGTCTTGTGCTGTGGAACAGTGGCCGCATGGAGGAGGGTAGAATGATTTGCAATAGCTCTGCAGTGTTTCTCCATGGAGACAAACCTTAAGGGTCAAGGGGGAAGAAGGCCGCCCCTCCAAAGGGGCCTCATAGAAAGTTTCTGAACATCCTCCCAGCTAACCCACCCTGTCCCCTCAGTCCTGCAGCCACCGCCCCTTGCAGAGGGGACCCTGGGAGAGTACAAACAAGCAGCACAGAGCGTCTCCTTGCTGGCGTGAGCATCGTTACAGCTGGACTCGTCCCATGGTGCCCTCCTCACCTGGGCATCTCACAGGACTTTCGTTCAGCCAAGAAGCCACGCCTCTGGAAGGGACCAATCCACCCCCCCATCGAAACACAGCCAGCTCTGGGGTGGAGCAAGGCCGCTGTTGAGCAGCCGCACGGCAAAGCTACAGAACGGGGGGGTGGCACATGGAGGAGGCGGCTGAATGCAGTGGCAGTGCCATGAGGGTGGGGAGACATGTCGGCTGCAGAATGGACCTGGCAGCATTATCCCGGCTGTGAGCTTTTGCGCGAACACTTGCCGCACGGGGCCAGGGATCTGCCGTTCTCAGCCGGAGTTACAGGCTACTTCCACAACGCCAAGTTTAAGCCTTGCGAATACGGCCCCGGATGGGGCATAGGAGGCCGGGGTTCTATCCCCACCGCTGCCACCAATTCTGGACGTGGCCATGGGCAAGACACTCGCTCTCTGTTTGCTTCTGTTTTCCCACCCGTCTGTCTCCCCCCTTTGTCATGAGGGGAGGGGCTGGCTGGGCCTGGGCAGCGCCTAGCATAACAGGGCCCTGATTTCTACCGGCGCCTCTGGGCACCATTGTAACAGACCAGGGCTATTTACATGGCAGGCCTCGCCCCAGGAGGGGGCATTGGTCACCCCAGCGCTTCCCCGTCGCTCTGCTCCCTCCCCACGCCCACGTTCAGAGCCGCTGAAACGTCCCCAGACCCCTGGTCTGGCTGGGTCATGGATTTTCCATGTTTCTCTGGCTAAAGGCATTCGCATGGGGCGGGGGCAGATCTCAGGCTGTTTCGTCTCTTCCATAACCCCCCCCCCCCAAATGTGCGACAAACCCTCACCGCAGTAACCAGCCGTGATGCCACCCTGCCCAGGACTCCAGGTGAGGGCCAGGCAAACCATCTCAGAAACCCAGCTGCTGCTAAGGCAGGGCCTGGAGGCGCAGCTGCTCTGCCAAGCCTGGATTCCCCTTTAACGAGCTCTGCCGGCCCCTCCTCTCTGCCCGCCCCCAAGTTGTGGAGTCTTGAGCCCAGATCTTGGGTGTCCAATCGGCAGGCGAAGGGGAGAGCAAGCCCCCGTCCTGCATTATAAGAGGTTTGCAAGTGCTCTGCCTTGAGGACAGTGAGTGGAGCAGGGAGACAGAGCCGGGGAATAGGAGAGGGACTGGGGAGTTGCAGAAGCAGTGGGCTATGGGGAAGATGGAGCATTCAGCCAGCAGGAGGGCCCAGGGAGACAACCTGAGCTACTTCCTAGAGGACCCAGGCACCGGGACGCTGTACAGGAGGGGCCAGCTCTTGGGAAAGGTACCTTTTTTGTTGTTGTTTCAAGCGGTTCTAGGAAGCCAATTCCCCCCAGGGCTGTCAGGGGGCAGAATCTGACAGCAGCTGTGTGTGTGCATCTGATGGGGACAGTGCTACTTCTGCGCTTCTCCAGCACCTGCCACCGGACGCTGGCAATGGATTAAACTCATCCAGTACCTCTTCCCTTCCCCCCGCGAGGGAGGTAAGTCATTGCGGTGTCCAGTTTAGATGGGGAAACTGAGGCACGGGGGGGAAGGGCGATTTGCCCAAGGTCATCTAATCAGTGACAGAGCTGGGCATAGAACCCAGGCGTCCTGATGCCTACCCCCCTTTCCCTGTTGGATCCACTAGACACCATGCCCTTCTGAGAGCTGGGATTAAAACCCAGCCCCCGGCTCCTCTCACTAGACCCCAGCACTGAGTTGCAGCAGGCCACGGGCTGATTCAGGAGAATCTTTGCTGATTCTAGGAATCAGGATGTACCACGTTAGCCGAAGCCCATGGGGTGCACTCACTGCAAAAGCAGCAGATTAGCAGCGGGCTGCGCTCACAGCCGGGGGCTGCCAGACGTGCCCTCGCTCCTCTGAGGTTCTGGCAGCCGCTTACCAGGGAGAAGTTACAACTCATGAATGAGTCGTCGGGGGCTCTTCCCGGCTCCTCCTGGGTGCAAAGGGAACGCTTAGCTACCCGGCTCCTTACCCTCCCTAATACCCCGGGCCCGATCCTCCATCACTTACGCCAGTGCAAACTGCGACCCAATCAGGGACAGCTGTTTACGCCTACTTTGCCCTGATGCCAGTGACCTGGGAATCCGGGGATCAAAGACGCTTGGCCCCAGACATCCTCCTGCAGCCAGCTCCCGACAAGTCTGCCAAGGGAAGCCCCGAGCACGTCAAGTTACCCTGGACGGAGCAGCCTCATGCGCTGGTTAGGGCCCTGCTCCAGGCTGTCGCTGCAGGTCCTGGGTACCGGAGGCTAGGATGGCTCAGGGCAGAGTGCTCAGCCCGGCTCAATGCCACTCCCCCACGGGTCCAGCCGGGGGCCCACTAGCCCACGCCTGGAGAGCAGGGCTTGCTCCCCACTGGTGCTACTGCAGTGCCCCACCCCAGACAAGGCCTCGGTCTCACAGCCCCTGTGATGGGGAAACTGAGGCACAGTGAGGGGTTAGCCATCCAGTGGTGCTGCAAATTTTTATAGTGGAGGTGCAAAAGGTGGAAACCATGTATTTGGGTTGTCACTACTATTTCAAGCCAGGGGGTGAGGCAGCCCCCCCCCAGCACCCCGAGTTCCTGCACCTAGAGACCTGTCTGTCTCATTCCCCATCTCTGTTCATAGCGTAACATCCTGTGCTGACCTCACGGCTCTACCAGACAGTGGTGAGGCAGGAATTCAATCAGAGAGAGGTAGTCTGTGTTGTCACTGCGGGCTGGGGTGTAGCTGTTGCCAGGAGAGGGGCTGGTGGGGAAATTCTTGTTGCCAAGCAGAGGAGGGAAGAGGCCCTCGGCCCAGGTTAAGTAGCTTTGCATTCTGGCCTTGAACCTGGAGCCAAAAATCGAGGGGAAGCAGAGCCCGGTGGCAAATGGGCATTTTGTTGCGGAAACTGCTGCTCTCTCCTTGGGGAAACTGAGGCACAGAGGCAAAGCAACTTGCCCGTCAGCTGCTGCTGCACCTGCAGGAGGGTGACTTTGTCTCTTTCAAGAGAGCTGCGCTGGCAGGCAGGAGCGGCCACGTCGGGCAGCATCTGCCACGCAAAGCTGCCCACAACACGTACTATCCCCGCCGGAAAGGCTGGTGCCTTGTGCAGCATGTGAGGCTCAGCATGGGCACTGCTGCCTAGTGGTTAGAGCCAGCAATGGGGACTCAGGGGCCCGGCACTGAGGGGAGCAGGCTTTAGGAGGTAAAGCAGGGTTTGGGACGTCCCAGCTCTGGGAGGCGAGCCTGGCCTAGGACTCCTGGGTTCTAGTCCTGCCATGGGACTTTGGACCGGGCACAGCTATTTTCCCTCTCTGCAAAACAAGGATCAGCCCCCTTAGGGTGAGCCTGAGCCCCTCAAATGGAAGGGCCAAGGGTCATCATTGGAGGCACCGTCAGGGTGGGAACGACCCTCCCTGGTTGCCCAACCCCCATGGCTTTGTCCCAGGGAAGCTCCCCCTGGTACAAGTCCCCACAGGGCCAGGGGAGCAGGATGCAGCCACTGCTTACCAGAATCCTCACGGCTCCTCCTTGCGCGCAGGGGGCTTTCGGCCGGTGCTACAAGTTCACGGACACGTCCACCGGCAAAGTCTACGCCATCAAGATCGTCCCCCAGTCCCGCATCTCCCGGCTGGAGAGCAGGGGGAAGGTGAGCTGGGGCTACTCCCTGGGGTGGGGGTGGGGAGGAAGCATCTAGCACTGGCCAGAGAGAGGAGGGGGCTGGCCAGGTGAGCCTTGAGGTCATGCCCGCCCCCACTTCTTATCATCCCCCCAGAGGAGCAGTTGGCTGCAGCTCGGCCCTGTTCTGCCTCGCCTGTGCTGGGGCAGACACCCATGAACTGCGGGGGGAAGGTTAACCCTTTCCTTGCCAGCACCCGGGGCTCATCTATACCCCTCCCCCCGCCAAGCCCCATTCCCTTCTTTATACGGGATTCCCGTGCCCCCTCACCCCATACCTCAATCTTGGGGGCAGGGGTGGGGGTTAAACCCCAGGGTAAACAAAGAAGTCCCCCTCCCACTGCAGACGCTCCACATTCCTCTTGTTCTCACCATCCCTTGTTCTCACCCCGGGGTGTCGCCCAGCCCCCCCGCTGAGACAGGGTCTCTGAGGATCACGGAGCAAACCACGGACCATGCACACGTGAGCAGCAGCCTCAAATGTCAGTGCAGGGTGAGACCACTTCTCATTCCTACGCATAGGGACGCCCTTGCTCCTGACCACTGAAGATTGAGAGCGTTAGCTCTGGGTGCCCAGCCAATTCCCAGGTAACTGCAGGTAACTGCAACCTGGTCGGCTACATAATACATTCCCCCCTGCAGCTTCGGTCAGGATTTCCCCATCTGTCTCTATCGTGTGACTCGGCTGTTGCGGGACGGCGATCACATTCCACCGCAGAGCCAGCTGCATTTCAGTGGCAGAGGCGTGATTTCCCTTGCACACACTGTCTGCCAACGGCTTTGGCATCCCTTAGGCCCTCTTGCCCGAGAGACATGTCAGATCTCGTTAATGTCTCGGTCTTGCTGTCATTTTACCAGCTCATGTTGGCATCAACCAAAAAGCATGAATGCTGTGCGGTAGCTGGGTTCTGACTCTAATGAAATGGGCAGTGGTGGGTGGGTAGGCACAGCTGCCACCTACAGGCTGCGATCTGAACGGCATAGCTGTGTTTCATAGGCCCTATACTGCTAGCAGCTCATGGGGTTTCTCCTATCGCTTCAGTAGCAGAACGATCTAAGTTCTATCCCTACTGCTGTCCCCATCTCCCTGCCAGCTGTGATACTCCTAGCTGGGCGCGAGGACCCAGGATGAGCAGTGGGCATGTGCGTTTTCCACAGCGCTGTATGATTCTAGCTGACTCCAGCGCTTCGGGCTCGTGACTCGTTTCGCTCGCTATTTGTGTGCGAGTCTGCAATTCTCCTCCCGCAGGTCGAGAGGGAAATCGAGCTACACAGCCATCTGAGCCATCGGCACGTCGTGGGCTTCCACCGGCACTTTGCTGACCGGGACAACATCTACATGATCCTGGAGTACTGCAGCCACAAGGTGAGCCAAGGCTCTCGTCAGGGAAGGGAGCCAAGTCCTGATCAAAGAAACACCTAGACTCAGAACCTCCAGGGTGTTTGCACTCTTAACTTCTGCTGAAATCCAGGGAAGTTAGGAGCCTACACACATTTGGGGCCATAATAACTCGGGCGTCTCTCCTGAATCTTTTCCAATCCTCTGGGGTCTGCAAATCTGGCTTGAAAATACGAGACTGGCCTTTATCTGGCTTGCAACACAGCCCGAGAGGCCTGTTTGACTAGCATTGGGAGAGGCAGCCTGGTCTAGAGCAGAGAAGGTGCTGGGATTCTGGAGAGCTGGGTTCTGGTCCTTGTGATCTACTGTGTGTGACCTCAAGTGAGTCACTTTCCCCTCCTTCCCTCGCTCTTTCGACTCAGAGCTCTTCGGGGTGGGGTCTCTCACTGCGTGTAAGGGCAGCACGGGGGCTCTGATCTCAGCCAGGGCTCAGGGGCGTTCCTATCATCCAAACTAATGGTGGTTAGTCCTTGGGCTGCTCTAAATGACACTGGGGCAGCGGAAGATGTCCTGGGAGCAGCAGAGAAGTCACTCCAAACAGCTGATTGAAAGGGACAGACGTGTTTATTTTTCAGGGCTGGCTCTTTAGTTAACCAAGGGAAGGGTGGGGCAGCGACAAGCGGAGATGGGCTGGAAATGTGGAAGTCAGGCCCAGCTGTCGAGCGCCGGAGGGTCAGAGGAAGGGGGGATGGGTTTGACCCAAGCCCCTCTGCCCCCTCCCCCGATCCAATCTGTCCTCAAAGGCGGGGCGGGGGGTTACCAGCACTATGGACCGTGCCGCCGATAGGAGGCCTGTGTGCTGTGCTGGACCAGATCTGTCCCTGATCTGCTTTCCTCTGCCCATCCCCAGTCCCTTGCCCACATCCTGAAGGCCAGGAAAACTCTGACGGAGCCAGAGGTCCGATATTACCTGAGGCAGATCATTGCGGGGCTGCGCTACCTCCACCAGCAGGGCATCATCCACCGCGACCTCAAGCTGAGTATGTGGCGCGGGCCGGCGGCAGCGAGCATGGGGCCGGCTGGAGCACAGGGTGACGCCGGGAGGAGGGGGGATCCCCAAAGGGTACAGGGGGAGAGACCTCGCCAGCGACGCATTGCCAGCTTACACATCGCCCTCTGATGCCGAGCAGGTGCCCGTGGGAAAGCGGCTGGCAGAGGGAACCGGATTCCACCCCACTGCTCCAGAGTCCTCGCCTAATGAATGGACGTGCTAGGGGACTTGGATGCAGGGGGGACAGGAGGGCAGTATTGCCTACTAGTTACAGCCAGGGCGTGGGAATCAGGACTCCTGGGTTCTATGCTTGGGAGGTGCAATGGGTTGGAGTGTGGGGAGGCCGGGGGGGGGGTCAGAACTCCTGGGTCTTCTTTACAACTCTGAGGCCTGTGGAGCAGGTTGCTGGGTGCCAGGACTCCTGGGTTCTGGTCTCAGCTCTGGGAGGGTGGCCCTATAGGCTGCGGGAGCGGAGGGAAGGGGCTGGGAGTTGGGGCTCCTGGGTCCTCTCTCCAGCCATGAGAAGCGTTGCGCTGGTTCTGGAGTGCCAGCACTCCTGGGTTCTGGTCCTGGTTCTGGGATTGTGGTCCAATAGGTGTGGGGAACAGTGGTGGCTGGGAGTCAGGACTCCTGGGTTCTTTTTCTAACTGTACTTAAGGCAGGTCACGTCCTTCTCCTGCTGTGCAGTGGGGAGAGGGGACTGAGCTCCCAGACGGCTCAGACCCTGGGACTGATTGATCTCTGCCCCACAGCAATGCAGCACCATCTTCCTGCGGCCCCTTTCAATCCCTTAAGCCCTGAGCAGCAATGAAGGAGTTAATCACCCCTGTGCCCTTCACCTTGGCCTCTGAGACCCCCCCCCCCCCCACAAAGGGGGCTGGGGGCTGGAGAGGGGTTATAAATACACCAGCAGCGCGTCTGGCCGTCTGGCTTGTTGCGAGTAAATGCCACCAGCGTGACTTCATGCTTCTGAATGGGAGCCCGGGAGCCGGTTCTCCATGTAGGGGCTGCCCCGTGGAGGGGGAGATACGTGGGGACCCCCAGGTGCAGCCTGTCTCCCTGACGCGCACACAGCTGCCCCCTGCCAAGCAGCCTCTGGGCTGGGGAGGGCCTCCGTCCTGCCTGTGATTTATTGCTCCCCTGGGGCACATACAAAGCTGCCACAGCTACTGAGGAGGCCCCATCCAGCGCAATGGGCTACTCCGGTCTCCACAGCTGTTTGAGCGGCTGTAGAGAAATATACCGGCACAGACAGCCCCGCCTACGCCCTGCTCTGGTGCTAAACTCCATGCTCCCTTCTCCCCTGCAGCGTGGGCTAGTGGCTAGAGCCTGGGAGCCAGGACCCGGTTCCCAGCCCTGCTACTGGTTCCTTGTGTGAGCGGGAGCCAGCCTCAGTTTCCCCATCTGTAAAGGGGGTGACTCTGGCCCTGTGCCTGGAAAGCTGCCCGGAGTGCGCTCAGCGGCTGACCTCTCTTAACCCCACAGGTAACTTCTTCCTCACGAAGAACATGCAGGTGAAGATCGGGGACCTGGGGCTGGCCACGAGAGACGAGCAGGCAGGCCGGAGACGGGGGTGAGTGCTGGCCCAGCACAGCCTGCGGCCCTCGCCGGGGCGCTCCGTGGCTTCACCTCCCGTTCCTTTTCCTCCTACAGCGTGGTGTGTGGGACACCCAACTACCTGGCCCCCGAGGTGATCGCCAAGAAGGGGCACTCCTTCCAGTCCGACATCTGGGCCCTGGGCTGCATCATGTGAGTGAGGTGCCAGGCAAATGCCTCCGAGAGGGGTGGGCAGGGCTGGGTCGGTGGGGAGGGAATGGGATACGGGGCACCAGCTCCGACCCGGCCCCAGGGTGAGCAACAGGCTGGTTCAGTGGGGTGGGGAATGGGACATGGGGCTTTTTGACTCTACGGGGCACCGGATCCAACCCAGCCCCAGAGCGGGGAACAGGCTGGTTCAGTGGGGTGGGGAATGGGACATGGGGGCCTTTCCCCTCTAGGGAATGCTGTGATTGGCTGCTTGTGCCCACCTTGGTGCACTGGGAAGGCTCTGATTGGCTGCCTTCCCTCGCCCCAGGTACACCGCTCTGACAGGCTGCTCCCCCTTCGAGATCACCCACAAGCAGGAGATGTACCAGTGCATCCGGGAGGGCCGGTACCCCATCCCCAACCACCTCTCGCCAGGCGCCAGGAAGCTGATCGGCTGCCTGCTGGCGCCCAGCCCCTCAGAGCGGCCCAGCCTGGAGGAGGTGTTGGAGCACGAGTTCTTCACCCAGGTCCGGGCGCTGCTGGGACGGGCGAGTCGCTCCCGGCGGGCACCCAACCTGAGCGGCGCTGCGACCCCGTGTGCCAGGTCGCTACGCTGCTTGGTAGAGCCGGGCCTGATTGCGGGTCATGCCCTTGCACCCCGTCTAGGCGCCCAGGGTGGGCGTGCCCCTGTGCTGCCCTGTCTTAGGAAGAATGCCGCCGCCCCTCGCCCAAAGCCCCCGGAAGTGCCCTTAGCTCAGCTCCACAGAGCTGTGGCCGTGCCTGGTACAAACAAACCAAACTGGATCCAGGCGTAGGCACTGGCAGTTCTTGTATCCAGCCCCCGACACGGTGCCCCAAGTCCCTGGGCTGGTTACTCCAGCCCCTCTGGGTTCCTTCCACCACCCCTGGCATCTGTGGCCCCGTCTAGCCCTGGTCCCCGTATGAACTGTGGGGTCCTTGCCCTGCCCCCTCCATGGCACCAGCACATGGTACGGCCGGGAATGGAGTGACGTGGCTCTCGTTTCCCAGGGTTTCACTCCGGACAAGCTGCCATCCCGCGCCTGCCATTCAGTGCCCGTCTTTGCCCTGCCCAACCCGATTGGCAAGCTCCTGAAAAAGGCGGCCAAGGTGCTGTTCAGGGGGTTGCCGTGCCAGGAGCCCCGGGCAGGTGGGTCAAGCGGCCGCGTCCCCCCGTGCTCTGGGCCGGGCTTGGCAGTACCCATGTCACATCATGGCTCTGCTGTGTCTCCATCCAGGTAGCCCAGTGCCCGGCGAGGAGCCGGAGAAGCTGATGAGCCGATCCCAGCAGGCTCAGAACCTGCCCAGCCTGGAGCAGCACAGCGAGGTAGGAGGGATCCGCGGGCAGGAGGCGGGGAGGGACCGGGGGGGGGGGGTCTGTAGCCCGGCTCTCCCCTCTCTCACCTGCTGTCCCCGTCTCCCTGCCAGGTGGAAAGAGGCAGTGTCCAGGCTGCGCCGTTCCCTGAGGCCCCCAGCATGTTCTCCATCCATCTGCTCATGACGGGAGCCCTCAGGCCCAGCCGTTCTGGTGCCAACTGTAAGTGGATGCTGGGGGCTGCGGGTGCCAGGCAGGCATCCTAGGGGGCACTGGAGCCCATTGGAGCAGAGTCCCAGAGGCAGGGGGGCGACTTTGATCCTTACAGCTCGGGAGGGGCGGGGCCGGCAGCCTGGGACAGACCTTGAAGCCACATTTCCCAGACCGGCCTCCAGCTGTGGGGCCTGGAATTTGGGAGGGTTCTTGGCTGGAGACATCTGGGGCCCGATCCCAGCTGGGAGCGGCATGTGCTGAGCCCCTGCTGGGGATCGGGCCCTGGGGGGGGGCTCCCGTTGGGCCCCCAAACCAGACACCTCTCTTGGCCTCCACCTCCCTTGGCCAGGGGCTCGGAGCAGCCCCCAGTAGGGTCGCCGGGAGCCTGCTGGGCCGGGATTGCTGCAGTACGAGGCTCCCGCCTCCCTGGGGTTGTCGACTGTCTAACCACACAAACCCAAACACCCTTGTCCCGAGGCCCTGCCCCACTCACTCCCCCCCTCCGTCGCTTGCTCTCCCCCACCCTCACTCACTTTCACTGGTCTGGGGCAGGGGGGTGGGGTGCGGGAGAGGGTGAGGGGTACGGGCTCTGAGAAGGAGTTTGGGTGCAGGAGGGGGCTCAGGGCTGGGGCGGGGGGTTGGGGTGCAGGAGGGGGTGAGGGGTGTGGGCTCTGGGTGGGCGGCACAGCAGGGCTAAGGCAGGCTCCCTGCCTGCCCCAGCCCCACGCCGCTCCCGGAAGTGGCCGGCATGACCACTGGGTGGGGCAGGGGTCTCCACGTGCTGCCCGCGCCCTGAGTGCCAACTCCGCAGCTCCCATGGGCCGGGAACTGTGGCCCATGGGAGCTGCGGGGGTGGAGCCTGCCACCCGGGAGCTGCCCGAGGTAAGCGGGACCAGGGGGCTCCACGTGCTGCCCCCTCTGCGCGCTGCTCCCGGAATCGGCCAGCACCTTGCTGCGGCCCTTGGGGGGAGCCGGGGCGGAAGGAGGTTTTGCATACTGCCCCTCCCTGAGGGCATCGCCCCCACAGCTCCCATTGGCCGCAGTTCCCAGCCAATGGGAGCTGCGGAGCCACGCTCGGGGCACGGGCAGCACGCGGAGACCTCTTCCCCCCAGGGGCCATGGGGACGTGCCAACCGCTTTCGGCAGCGGCGCGGGGCCGGGGCAGACAGGGAGCCTGCCGTCGCCCCGCTGCGACACCAAACTTTTAGCACCTAAAAATCTCCCGGTTTGGTTTCAGTAGCTTCAGGGAGATAGGGCCTGATTCTGGGAGACTCCTGGCAAAACCGGGAGAGTTGGCAACCCTACGCCTCCCTCTGGTGTGGCCCCCCTGGGTTCCCTCGCTGCTTCCTGTTGGGGCAACAGCTCCACTCATTGGGGGGGGAGGCACTCAGGGCAAGAGAGCACATGAGACTGGCTGGGCAGAAATGAATCCAGCCATCTGCTGTACTCACTCTGGGAAGCATTGACTAGCAGTTAGATGAGGGTGGGAGATCAGAACCCCTGGGTTCTCTAGGAGAGTGGGGTGTAGTGGTTTGATGGAGGGGTGGAATCAGGACCTCTGGGTTCTCTCCCCAGCTCTGGCAGGGGAGTGGAGTGGAGTGATTTGATGGGGGGGGGGGGGGAAATCAGGACCTCTGGGTTCTCTCCCCGGCTCTGGCAGGGGAGTGGGGTGTAGTGGTTTGATGGGGGGGATCAGAACTCCTGGGTTCTCTCCCCGGCTCTGGCAGGGGAGTGGGGTGTAGTGGTTTGATGGGGGGGGGGGGGTCAGAACTCCTGGGTTCTCTCCCCGGCTCTGGCAGGGGAGTGGGGTGTAGTGGTTTGATGGGGGAGGGGGATCAGAACTCCTGGGTTCTCTCCCCGGCTCTGGCAGGGAAGTGGGGTGTAGTGGTGGGGGCTGGAAGGTGGGGGGCAGAGGGGTGACCCTGCCAGGGCTACAGCGGGTGCCATGAGTGGTGCCCTGATCCCGGCCCCGTCTCTGCAGCAGATGCAGGCTGGAGCGTGGCGAGCGCGGTGCAGTCAGTCACCAGGGTGCTGGGAAGTTGCCTGGAGAACATGCCTCTGGGTAAGAGGGACCCTGGCGCCGGAGACCCACAAAGCCCTGCACGCCCAGCTCCATCATCCCCTGGGCTTCCTCAGCCCGGGCACCAAGCCCCCCGTGCGCACCTGGCCGGATACGGGTGGGGTCTGGGCTGGGCTGGCTTGGACGCACCCTGGGTGCAGGCTCCAACTGGGCCACTGTCCAGCCCTTGGGCCGCGGGGCGGGGGCTGGGACTCCATGCTGGGGCGGCGGGATTGCCCCACAGGGCCTGGCAGTGCCAGGGGTCGGGCCAGGCCAGTGGGAAGCTGCTCAGGTTTCCTCCTGACCTCCCCTGCTCTGTCAGGGCCTCTCCCCAGCTGGCCGGGCACTGGGGGCCTGTGGGGGCCTCTCTGCTGGGCCTCAGGCTCCCCTCTTTCTCCTTGCAGCTGAGCACAACCCTATGCAGCGCCTGGCACTGCCCGTCCTCTGGGTCACCAGGTGGGTGGATTATTCCAACAAGTACGGCTTCGGCTACCTGCTCTCGGACGGCTCCACGGGTGCCCTGCTGGCCGACGGCACCCACCTAGCCCTGTGCCCGCAGTCACTGTAGGTATCCCCCGGGCACTGGCCTGGCCCTCTGCCCCCTCCCCTGGGCATCCACCTACCCTTCTGCCCCCTCCCCCGGGCACCTGCCTTGCCTTATGCTCCCTGCCCCCACCTGAGAATCCACCTGGCCCTCTACCTTCCCAGCACCCACCTCAGCATCTGCCCTGCCATCCCTGGAGCCCTCTGCACAGTCACCCCCTCTCAGACACCCATCAC
Source organism: Malaclemys terrapin pileata (assembly GCF_027887155.1). Taxonomy (NCBI): domain Eukaryota; kingdom Metazoa; phylum Chordata; order Testudines; family Emydidae; genus Malaclemys; species Malaclemys terrapin. The sequence continues at coordinate 13,936,837 of NC_071528.1, forward strand.
CCCCTCTACACCCTCCCCCCTAACCCTCTGCTCAGTCCCCCTGACACCCACCTCACCTGGCACCTGCCCTGGCAGGTCTCTGGGTACCTGGGACACCTGCTTCCCCCTCTCCCGGGGTTTGCCTGGCGCCCTCCCAGCCCCCGGGCTGCTGCTCCAGCCTCACGGCTTTTTGTTGCTTCCTTCCAGGCGTGTCTGCTACTGCCCGGGGTGCGGGGAGGCCGTGTCCTTCCCCCGGAGTGACGTGCCCACCTCCCTGGCCACAAAGATGGACGTCCTGCACTTCTTCTCCCAGTACATGCAGCAGAAGCTGCTGGAGGTGAGGTCCCGGGGCCGGGGAGACCCTGGAGCTGGGCGGGGCGGGAGAATCACTGGGCCGGGAGCGCAGGATATGCCAGTAGTGGCTGGGGGAGACCCCAGGGTGCAGTGCCATGGGGGGGGGGCATCCACGTGCCCTGCCTGTGCTGCCCCCGCTGCAGGGGAGGGGCCCAGCCGTGGCTACGGCAGCGGACCCAGGGGCTGAGCCCCAGGTGAATTTCCCATCCCCTCTGGGCTGTGCCCGCGTGGAGGACTATAAGGGGGAGCCACACTTGGTGCCCCCCCGGCCCAGACAACTGCCTGACGCTGCTCCTGCTGGCAGGGGGGGAACGAACCGGCGGGTCCCAGCAGCTCCACGGACGCCCCCTGTCTCCTGTGCTGCGCCAAGTCGGACCGGGCACTGCTGATGCTCTTCAGCAACGGGACGCTGCAGGTAACCCACCCCCCGGCGCAGCCTTGAGCCGCTCCCCCTGTCCCCCCTCTAGCCTCTCCTCGCCTGGTGCCCCCCCCCGAACTCTCCCCACATCCTTCTGCCCCATAGCTGCTCCCCCCTCTCCTGAGCCTCTCCTCCCCCAGCGCCCCCCCGAGCCTCTCCCCACATCCTCCCGCCCCATAGCTGCTCTCCCCTCTCCTGAGCTCTCCTCCCCCAGCGCCCCCCCCGAGCCTCTCCCCACATCCTCCTGCCCCATAGCTGCTCTCCCCTCTCCTGAGCCTCTCCTCCCCCAGCGCCCCCCCGAGCCTCTCCCCACATCCTCCCGCCCCATAGCTGCTCTCCCCTCTCCTGAGCTCTCCTCCCCCAGCGCCCCCCCAAGCCTCTCCCCACATCCTTCCGCCCCATAGCTGCTTCCCCCTCTCCTGAGCCTCTCCCCACATCCTCCCGCCCCATAGCTGCTCTCCCCTCTCCCGAGCTCTCCTCCCCCAGTACCCCCCCCCCGGAGCCTCTCCCCCATCCTCCTGCCCCATGGCCGCTCCCCCCTCTCCTGAGCTTCTCCTTGCCCGCTGCCCCCCCGAGCCTCTCCCCTATCCTCCCGCCCCATGGCCACTCCCCCCTCTCCTGAGCCTCTCCTCCCCCAGCGCCCCCCCCGAGCCTCTCCCCACATCCTTCCGCCCCATAGCTGCTTCCCCCTCTCCTGAGCCTCTCCCCACATCCTCCTGCCCCATAGTTGCTCTCCCCTCTCCCGAGCTCTCCTCCCCCAGTATCCCCCCGGAGCCTCTCCCCCATCCTCCTGCCCCATGGCTGCTCCCCCCTCTCCTGAGCCTCTCCTCGCCCGCTGCCCCCCCGAGCTTCCCGCCCCATGGCCGCTCCCCCCCTCTCCTGAGCCTCTCCTCCCCCAGTGCCCCCCCGAGCCTCTCCCCCATCCTCCTGCCCCATGGCCGCTCCCCCCTCTCCTGAGCCTCTCCTCACCCGCTGCCCCCCCGAGCCTCTCCCCCATCCTCCTGCCCCATGGCTGCTCCCCCCTCTCCTGAGCCTCTCCTGTCTCCGTCCTCCCCACTTCCCTCTGCAGACCTAGGTTGCATTGGTCTATCCGGTGTCACAAGTGAAATGAGTTTGAGGGCCTCAGCCGCGTTCCACCCTCCCCATAGGCTGCAGCACAGCCTGGCCGGGGTGACAGGCCCAGGGCTGGGATAGTGGGGAAAGTGGGGCCTCAGCAGGGCTGTGGTCTGTGACCCCCCACCCACTACCCACACTGCCCCGAGGCCCTCTCCTGGCAGCAGGGCCGGACAGCGGGGGCTGGAAACCCCTTGTGAAAGGGGGGCGTAGGTGCGAGGGCAGCTGGGGGCTGGCAGTCGGGGGTCAGAACTAGAGGGCAAGGGGGAGGGGGTGGAGCAGGAGCCCCCACCCCGCAGCCAGAGCCCCCTAAGCCAATGGGGGCTGGTCCCATTGTCTGATCCCAGCAGCGAGGGCCACCAGCTGGGCTCCCTGGCCCTCCCCAATGTGTGCAGGGTGGGGTGGGGGGGTTATTAATCCTCTCCTGGCCCAAGGTCTGTGGGACGCTGCGTCACTCCCCCTCCCCTCTCTGCCCCGCAGGTCAATTTCTATCACGACCACACCAAGCTGGTGCTGGGCTGCCCAGGTGGTGGGCACCTCCTGACCTTCATCGACGAGCAGCGCGTCAGTGCCACCTTCCCGCTGGGCGCCCTGGCCACGGAGGGCTGCGCCCCGGCCCTGCGGGAGCGCCTGCAGTACACCCTCGACATGGCCCACTGCCTGTAGCTGACTCCGCTGCCGCCCCCGGGAGCCGGACCCGCTGCCAGGCCTGGCATGGACACGGACACAGGGCGGCTGAGGTGATGTGGCGGCCCGGGGCAGGCCCATTAGGGGCTCTTATGGGACCCCATTTGACGATCAAACTCTGCTCCCCGGCTGGAGGGGTGCTGTGAAGACATGAGCCCTTTCCGCTCTGCCTCTCGCTCCCCCTGGAACCAGCGGGGTCTGGAGGTGCCCGTTTGCCCAGTGCCAACGCCGGCCCAGCAGCTTCACCCACTGGCGTCCCCTCAGGATGGGATTTGGGGCGCAGCAAACAGGCCTTGGCCTTCAGGGGTGGCTCCCAAAGGGAGCTGGAGCAGCGGGCGCGGCTGGAGGGCCAGGCTGCCCTGAATGCCTGGGGCCGGCGGCCAGGCAAACTGGAGAGTTGCTGCAGGCTCTGGGGCTGGAGCTGGGCCAGGCCTGACCACTCTGTGGTGGCGGAGGATGGGGAAGGGGCCTGCTGGGCCAGGATCCCACCCAGACTGGAGCCGGGATGGGAAGGGGGCACTGAAAGCCAAGGTTATGTGATGGAGGGAGGCGCTCTGAGGAGGCAAGAGAACCCAGGAGTCCAAGTGTGGGAGGGTACAGAGGGGGAGGGAGCCGGCTGGAGGGGGAGTGGGGGAAGGTGAAGGAGCTGGGGGGAGGTGACTGGGGGTCAGGGGCGTCTGGTTGGTTCTGGGCCCCGTTGAGTCTAAATTCCTCTCCCTGCCCAAGGAGGCGGCCAGGCCTGGCCCGGCCCAGTGGTTCTGGCCACACCCTGGATTGGGGGTGAGGGGGTCGCAGGTGCCAGCTGGCGCTGAGGTTGGGGGGAGCAGGCAAAGAGAGGGGCTGGTCACGTGCACGTACCCCAGCCCTGAGGGGTGCACAGACCACCCGGGAAAGCGTGGAGGGGCATGGCAAAGCAGGATGTGAATGTGGGGGGCTGCAGATAGGGAGCGAGGGAGATGGGCAGAGCTGCGAGGCCCCGGAGAGGCCAGGGTTGGGAGAGCAGGACCAGCCGGTCACTAGCTGCAGCCTGTCGGCAGCGCAGGAGCTGGGCTGGGGTAAGTCCTAGAAATACGGTTCCGAATTAAACTCCTGTGGCCGCAGATTAGCAGCGTCTGATTCTGAGGGCTCTGGGGCTGTGACACGGGGCTCCGGCCCTCAAGGGGGCTCTGCAAACCTGCCTTGGATGTATCAGTAGCCTGGCGGATAGAGCACTTGGCTGGGATGCCGGCGCCCTTGGTGCTATTCCTGGTTCTGCTCCGTGCCTCAGTTTCCCTCTCTGTAAAATGGTATCATGCCGCTGTCCTCCGTTAAACAGCACTTTGACCTACCGAGAAAAAGTCCTAGGTCAGAGCCAGGGGTGATTATTAGTGACCCAGACGCAGACCCCGGCTGGTGCCCAGGACGTGGCTGGAGTTGGCGCGGCCTCTGCCTGGTTTCGAGCTGACCAGCTGCCCTGTCGCCCGGCCCACTCGCCAGGGGCACTAAGCGGCTACCTTTGCCATGGATTGAAAGGGCCAGAGCCTTAATCTATTCTCCCTTCCCACGCCTGGTTTCCATTCAGGGCCGGCCTAGTGCACGTGGCACTGAGCTGAACCTGCGCTGGGGTAGGAGGCATCCAGCCCTGTTCAGCGCTGCCCTTCCCCTGTAAAGGGATGGCGGGGAATCCCCCCCACAGCACCTTGCAGGCTGCAGTGAAACGGACCCAGGTGCCCTGGAGGGCTCTCACAAACCCACCCACAAGTGGATCACAGAGCAGCCAGACGAGCGGGCACCAGCTGGGAGCAAGGCCCTGGCAGCACATCAGGGGCCTGAGGGGCAGGGCGCTGCCCGACTGGGCGGGAGAGAGGGCAGCCGAGTGGCGCTGCCCCAGCCTGCCTGGCTGGTCTTGTTCCTTAAGTGGGGCTGGGGTTGTCACTTCCTCCACTGCCCCTGCCCCGATCCAATAGCCTGGGCTGTATCCGAGCGTGAGTCTCCGCCGGCTGCTTCGCTGTGGCCCTGCGTCAGCCGCCGGGTGCGACATGAATTGCAGGGGGCAGCACTGAGCAGAGCCCAGGGTGGGCCCAGAGAGCCTGGCTCATGGAGGTGCCAGGCACAGGGGTATGTGTGCGTGTGTTTGTCCACGTGTGTGCCCTTACACATGTGGGTACATGCATGCATCAGGGTGTGCACTTACCCGGGTGGGTCCATGCGTCTGTGTCTGCCTGTCCTCGCCCACCCCTGGGTACACGCACACGTCTGTCTCGGGGCGTCCTTGCACACACGCGTCCACGCCCATGTGTGTGTTTTGGCTAATGTGCGTAGCGGAGAAACAACAGGAAATGCCAGCTCTGGCGATAGGGGCTCGCGCTAAGCAGGGCAAAGGCCTCTCGCTCTCCCATAGTCAGCTGGGGTCAGAGGTTGTAACAACAGGCGGCTGCTCATTCCAAAGGGCCCTGGCCCGGCAGAGCCGTGACTAACCAGCCCCAAGGACCCGTGCCATTGGCTTTCGGCCGGGAGGAAGAGGAGAGCACGTGTTGGGTGTGCAGCCGGCTGGCGGGGAAGGCGGTGGTGTGCAGTGGTTACAGCCCGGGCGCTTGGCATACTGGCCACTGGCATACTGGTTCGGAGCTGAATGAGCTAACACTGCTGGCGGTGGCTGGGCAGGGTGGGTGCCCATAGCCCTGGCCCTATAGGGAGCTGTTCTGTGTCTGACCCCCCCACGGCCGGCCCTTGCCAAGAATGCAGGGCCCGGCTCACATGCCCCGTGTTCGGAGATTAGCCCCTGAGTGCGACAAGGTCCCAGTGACGAGCCTATCGGGCCCTTTCAGCCGTACACGGTGGAGGAATGTGCCCTGCTCCCCCCGCAGAGCCCCCACTTGGGAACGAGCCCCTGCGAGAACGGGCCAAGGACCACGGGGCCAGCGCTGCAGCAAGTCCCATGTCATGGCTTTCCCGGCCCTGCCAAGCCCTTTCCCCTCCCACGGGTCCTAGCTGGGTGCTTCATGCCCTGGGTCCGGCGCCCGCGGCACTCCATGCCCCCTGCATGACAGCCCTGCCCAGGAAGAAGTGCCAGAGCAGGGAGGTGGGTGGTTCACATGCCAGGGCCCAGACCCAGGGTCCTGCCCCCTCCCCCGCTTGCTTCTCCTGGGACAATCTCTTCCCCTTGCTGTGCCTCCATTTCCCTACAGGCCCTGGCCTGTCCCATCCCCCCCTGGGCAGGACCAGCTGGAGAAATCGAGGGGGAGCCTGGGTGCTGGGAGACAGGTAGCCCGCTCGTACCCCCCCTGCAGTGAAGCCTGGCCGAGCACCCTGGCTGCCTGGCAGGGCTCATTCGGGCTCTGCTATTTAAATTGCAGCCATGTATTAAAAGACCAGACAGGAGAAATCAGGCTGTGACTGGGGCTGGCTTCCCCCCACCCCACCCCCCGCCCAAGCACTAGGGATCCCTTCTGCCCCGCCAGAGAGTGGGTGTGCGCATGGGTTAGCATTCACCCCCATGCCACACGCCCTCACGTGGGGGCAAATGCTCATGGGGTAGCACCCAACCTTCCTCATCAGAATCGGGCCCCTGCGGTGCTGGGCACCACCCAGAGAGGAAGACGCAGTCCCTGCCCCAGATAGCTCATGGGCTGGCAGGCTGCATGGTGCAGGGAGCGCGGCACTGCCGGGGTCATGTTCATGGATGTGCCACAGGAGCGCTGCTGCGGGGCCGGGCTCTTTCACCCCCAGGGCATGCGGGGGGCATGACTTAGAACAGCCAGACCCCAACCCCCCCAGCTGAAAACACCCAGCAGACAAAGCTGCCCCCCGGGGGTGGCATAAGGGCTGCAGGCAGGTAGGAGGCTGGCAAACAGCATGCCTGGCACAGGTGGGCCCTGGGGAGATGAAGGCCACATTGCGCTAGGGGCTGTACGAGGGCCAGATTCGCCGCAGGAGGGAGAGTCTCCACTGAGCAGCTAGATCTGCCTTGGTTTCTGCTCCTGGGCTCTAGCATGTGCCAGAGGAACCGGCTGCAAGAGCCTCCCAGGCGATCCGAGCGGGCCTACGAGGGCAGGCTGCCTCCAGCTCTAGGCGCTGCCCCTCCTCCGCGTGGCACGGCTTGCCTGACACTCAGCCCCGCCGGGGTTAAGAACGAGGCCCAGGCGCACCAGCTGGGGTTGCAGGGAAGACCCAGATGGGGCCGTCAGGAGGTCCGAATAGCAGAGCCCGTCTCCAGCTCCCGGGGGGTAGAAGGGGGGTTCTTTGGCTGATTTCACTGGAGCCTCTGCTCCAGCCCCTGGCCTGAACACAGTGCCCGGGCGCCTGCCAAGCACACAGAGCTGTTTGTAAAGCGATAGGCTGCCCTGGGGGAGTTGGTTCGGGGGGTGGGGGGGGTGGGGATGGGAGCAGAGGAATGCAAATGTCAGCAATGGCCAAGGTTCTCCTGCCCACGGCCCCGGCTCCACCCGCCTTATTTCGGGTCGGAGAAGCCCAGACGGCGGCGAGCTCTAGAATCCATCACGTCTAGCCCCGGCTGGCCAGGGAAGGCCCATTCCCACTACGGCTGTGCCAGGCCTCGTCGCCTTGTGGTCCCGACTCCCAGCTGGGAAGGGAAAACCTGATCCTCTCCCCCGCAGCAGCCACCCTCCTAAACTGCACCAAAAATAGAGCCCACCACAGTCCCCGAGCTCTGAGCCCTGGAGACGAAAGGACATGCCCAAAGCCCAGACGGGTCTGCATGGGAACAGCCGCAGACCAGTCCTGCTGCATGGGGCAGAAAGCGGCTGCACGCTGCCCCCTGCAGAGGAGAAGTGCTTTCTGCATCCCCAGAGATCCATGCTCAAAGCCCCTGTGAGCCCAGCACCGTGCGACGTGCTGCAGCGGGGAATGGCAGCGCGGAGAGAGGTGTAGCCATGAGACACCTCTTAGGATGTGGGTTATGAAATAAAACACATCGTTCAGTGTCCGATTGTTCAGAGCGCTGCAGGGCAGGGCCCGGCTCTTTATTCTGGGTTGGTACAGCACCTAGCACAGTGGAGTCCTGGCACATGACTGGGGCTGCTAGGAGCAACTGCAACGCACAGGATAACCATTAACCCTGTAATTTAAGGAGGTATAAGGGTGGAAAGAGGGAGGAAGGCTGGTGAGTGCTAACTTAGGACGTGGAAGTCCCAGGTTCGATTCCTGGTCTGCCAGAGTCTCCCTGTGACCCAGGGCAAGTCACAATCTCTCTCTGCCTCAATGCTCCCATCTGCACAATGGGTAGAACAGCCCAGCCATGCTGTGATAATAAATAGATTAGAGATGCTGAGGTTTGCTCTCACCAAAGACAGGAGTCCTGCTGAAGCCCACCAGAAGCTTTTCCCTTCTCTTTCCCCAACATTCTTGAGACGAGGCGTGGGCAGAGACCGAGTGACATCAGCTCAGTTTACGAAAACTCTTTATTAGCGGTAGGAACCTTGTAAAATCCAACCCCTGTCACAAGCAGGGCTGGACGTGACCGTTACAAAACTCCACGCGCACCACCCTGGCCTGGGAGGAGATTAACGGAAAATAACCTGACCTCTGCCCCGGCTGGATCGGGGGAGGCGAAACGGGGTCAGAGGGGAAAGTGGCCAGGCTCCGAGGCCAAGGTGCCCGGTGCAGTACGAGTTTGCTCCTTGCCATAGGGCACGTGAGTCAATTCCAGTGCTAGTGAAAGTGAGGGGACAAGCGCTCCCTGCTTTGAGGGGACACCACACAGGCTACCAATACAGCTTAGAGCCACGCTGCTATTCCAGTCCTGAGCCCGCCTTGAGCACAGATTGCCCCAGCGTTCGGTGGGTTGTGTGGGACGATAGGGAGGGTCTACAACTAAAGGTGCCTCCCTGTGACCCGGGGCGGACACGAATTCCAGCCTCTGCATGCAAACCGCAAAGGCGAGTTCTGAGAGGAGCAGCACCGAGGCCTGGTTAGAAGAGAGGAAAGCATACAGTTTATCCCATTCCAGCTTATTCAGTAAAAAGACTAAGTGGGTTGAAGGGGGCGGGGAAGGAGGTCAGAACTTTACACTTAAAAAAGAAACCCACCCACAGTATTGATACATAACAGCGATGAGCCATGTGTGCGCGGACGCCCAGAGACAGAGCTTATGTCTAGAACGGGGGGAAGAGAGAAAACGCGTGTAAAGTACACATCACATCACTTCTTACATACCCACCCCAAGGATGGAACGTCGGGAGGCCGACCCAAATAACGGGGAGGCGGGCGGCGAGAAAGGATCCCACGGCCGATTGCCTTCCCTGGTCACCAGAAGGGGCAGGGAGACAGGGCTGCACGGGTGGTTTCACCTGCATGGCTCGTGAAGCCATGTTTGCTGATCCTTTTGTGTATCTGGATTTTTCGTGGTGAATAACACTGAGCCAGGCGTGGAGGGGAAAAGCCACGATTTCTTTATACAAATAAATACAGAAGGGGCGGGGGGTGGAATTTAAAACAATCTGAATTTGGGGGCGGGGGGGGAATGCTTTATTTCAAAGATCTAACGAAGAGATCCAGCGGACCCCATCCCATAGCGCGGCCCAGTTTTCTACAGGGGGATAACGTTCCAGTCCTGTGTCCAGGGCGCTCAGCATCTTGACACATTTGGCTGTACATGGCGACAGGTTTCTGGGTAACAGCAGAGACGTAACAACTGCGCAACAGTCACTGAGCCCTTTTGATGTTCACAGCCGGAGAAGGAAATGAGAATCAAAGGACGCGGGGGGGGGGGGGAGGGGGAGTGGGAAGGGCTCTCAGGTGACTGGCAGGTGTTGCTCCTACAATGTAACACATTTTGTGTGGAGGATCCTGAGGCTGGAACTTAAGGGTAGGGGTTGATTTGCAATTCAAAGAGGGGGGCTGGACAGGTTGCGGGCAGGGGTCCTGTCCGGATTGTTCACGTTGTTGGCAGCAGCTGCCATGCCAACAGAAGCACCAGAAAACAACAGTCTCCCCACGCACAGGGAGAATGAAACAGCGGAAAGTCAGGAGGTGGCAGGGACGGCCTGCCCATGACAGATCCTGCCATCTCCCCCAAGGAGCTAAACTCCCAGAGTTCACTTTCTATCCTTCCCCACTGCCCAAACCCTCCCCTGTAAAATCTCCTCAGTGCGGCTTTGCAGACAGAGCTGCATCCGGCCGCCGAAGGGCAGCACGGGGGTGGACGCTGTTTCTCGGAGCACAGACTGGGGGCGAGCCCCTGAGCTGGGCACGGTTAATGTGAAGGTTGTTAAAGGGGCAAAGATATCCTGAAATCGAGTCTGGTAAAAGAAAAGAATCGAAAGCAGTTGCAGTTTCTACCCCAGTCCCTGCGGCCGGGGGCCTTCTCCAATTTGGGTGAATGTTTACACCCCCATTTTCCTTTGTGGAGAAACAAAATGTTTCTCTCTTCTGTTACGGAGAAACCCAAAACAAGGCAAACTGACCAGAGAGGAGCAGAACGGTGGGTGACATCCTGGCCCCATGGAAATCAGTTTCATGAAGTGCTGTCAAATGCACAGGATGGGGGTGAAAATGAGGGATGTAAAAGGTTCACCGGTAAGCATTAGGCTTATCGTTAACCGGCCCTTAACCGTTAACCCCTGCAGCTGGCCACACTGGCCAGCAGGACTCCAGCCTGGTGGGACACCTGGAGCGGGCCTGGCCGCGTCGGTCAGGACACGGCACCGGGTCGGGCGAGCTGGAGTGGTCCTGGCAGGACCCCATCACCTGCTGCCCTGCCAGAGCAACATCAGTTAACGGTTAACCAGTTAACCGATAGAATTTTAATCTTTTCACTGGTTAACTTTTAAACTGATATTTACATCCCTAGTGAAAACATAGGGAAAATATCCACCCACCCCCAGATCTTTTAATCCAGGCGGAAGTGTGAGTTTTAAATGAAGGGGGGGGACCCTTTAAGCTGAAGCAAGAAACAACTGCAGGTGTTCTTTTTACAAGAGTGGCACACGTTTTCAGAAAGGTCCAATAACAGCACCGGGCACCCACTGTTCCAGCTGAAATCAACACCCTCGGGGAAAAAAACAACAAGCCCTGAGAGGATCAAGTTGGATCTCCCAACAATTGAGGAGCTCAAATTCAGTGACCACTTTTAAAAACTTTGCACCTCTCTCTGTTTGCGCTCGCCTTGCCCTGCCCAGGGCGGGGGAGTTTGGGGGAAATTTCAGACAGAAAATAAAAAGGTTGGTTATTTGGGTTTTAACCCCATTTACCAGCTGTAGTTAGAACAGAGATGGATCAACAGTGGTTTGGGGCATAAGCACAGAGAAAAAGGGGTGTGGATAAGAATCAATTTACACGTCAAATCTTACCCTAGTGGGAGGCCTGGACCATTTAAGTGAATTCACGTTTTGCTCCAGTCCTTAAAAGCGATGCTTCAAAGTGCATCCGCTAAAAGAAGTAGGTGAGATTCCTGCCTGGCAGTTCTGTAACACTCGGTCCAGCAGCAGCAGTAATTGACATTAAGCCGCTAATAAATATTTCCAACGACTCTCCCTGTCTTACATCTGCTATTACACTATACAAGAGTAGGACTCAAGTAGTACGAAATTTCAGATCTGGAGGAAGAAGAACAGTTTTAGCCAGAATCTGCCGTGGTTTTCTACCGTCCCTGAGGAGAAGCAGGGGGGAGAGTAGATGATGCATTGCACAAGAAGGAGCTGAATCGCGTCCCTGCTTGGTTTTACACAGCACAGCAAAACACTAGACCAGAAAGGGACCTTGCTGAAATGAGCGAAGACAGCAGTTAGCCATCTCGGGGCAGGGGAGGAGGGACTGATTCACGGCCACAGCCTATGGAGCGTTTCATAACGGATGCGTCAGTCAGTCAAGGGTCTGAGCGACCCACTGCCAGACGCCTGGATTGCAGGGGGAGACCAACGCCTCTGACGACAGCCTGCAAGCAGGCGAGAAGCGGCTAGTCAGCGAGGGAGGCACACGGTGCTAGCACTGGCCTCTGCGCTAGGCCGTACCCGAGGGCGGATGGAGTCGCTGCTCTCACAGGTTTCTCTGCAGTGCAAACAGGGCCCTGAGTCGGCTGACTTTCACCAGCTCCCCAGGCGGACATTAAAGGATCTCTAGCCAGGTTACTAGGCCCCTAGGTCTTTGTATCCCTGCGGGCCACATTGCTGTCATGTGTCTGTGGCCCCAGCTTCCTGGACCGGAGATGCAGCGGCCCGGTAATGTTACAATATTGACGCCCCCCCGACGTTGTTAGCATCCGAGCTTGCAAAGTACTGACCGCCCAGAAGAGGGCGCTTGGTACCTTTGCAGGATGGGGTCCCTTCCAGTTCTGAAACACTCACCCACTAGGGGAGGAAGAGGAGGAGAGGGGACAGCGCCCCCTTCTGACATGGGCTGGAATTGCATTTGCTTTGATCAAAACAAAACGGGGGAAGTTCTGAGCCGAGTCTCCTCGACCCAGGTGGTGATGCTGGGGCAGGAGGAGACTAACCCTCCGCTCACCCAGCAGGCTTGTAGTGTGGAGGGGAATATTCCTTTTGGGGTGAGCGAGGCTATTAAGATAGCGCAGGTGCACTTTGTGGCTTTTTACACCTTGGCCTCGCAGCCGGGTTTATTTGGAGGTTTCCAATCTGCCCACTGGAGAGGAGACCGAACCCAAATCCGCCCTGCCCTTTAGTTCCCTCTCTAGTCGTTTGTTTTACGATCAGAGCCGTGATTTTACCTTCGGGCACAATACAAGCTGAGGGCTGGGGAAGTCTCAGCTCTTAAACAATGGTGCCACTTCTAAAATGGTGAATCCAATTTTTAACACGCCCCACACCCCCCTCTCGAGCTGCACCCTGGTGCAGACCCTCTGGGTGCAAAGTTTCAGCTTCAAGCCAATTTGTATGGGCTACTTATAACACACACACACACACACACACGCCGCGCCAAAGGGTAACAGATTGCACCGCCCACCCCGTGGCACAACTGTCATTCCAGAGAGGGGAAATGGCAGCCCCAGATCTAAACCCCTCTGCCGGAGGCCCTACGTTCGCTGTGGGGACGAAGAGCAGCCGCGGTGTCAGCCCACCCGGCGGGTGTTTGGACGACAGAGGAGTCTGGTGCTGCCTGGTTCTCTGGCTCAGGACGACGGGTTCGCAGACACAGGAGCTGGCTCTACTCACAGGGCGGTGGGCGGGTTTTCAGCAGGCTGAAGGCAGCGAGCTGGACTCAACCTTCAGTCCTTTACTGGCCAGGAAGGCATCCTGCTTGGGGTCTCGACCCAGGAACCTCCTCAACATGTCACACGCATCCACGGACCCTCCAGGACGCAGGATGTAGTTCCTGTAATCCATGCCCACCTGCAGGGGGAGACGGGGGGAGAGAGACAGAGGGGGAGGAGGGATCAGGGCATGGGAGACCAGCGAGGGAGAGAGCTCTCATCCCGCAATGCTGCTGCCTGCGCTAACCCCCTCCGCATGCTCTGGGCTGATCACAGCCAGGGAGGGTCTCCCCGCGGATCACCTCGCCCCTCCCGCGGGGCCGATATTCCCACAGCAGGCAGCATTTCTATCACGCACTGGGGAGACAGACAGACAGGAGCTTCCGTTACCTTACAGTTCATGATCCCCTCCTGCTTGAAGCGCGTGTGGAACATGTCCATGGAATACACTTCGCTCCAGAGGTAGCCATAGTACTGAGCATCGTAGCCTCCAGCCAGGTGGCCAAACGTGGCCGGCATGTTCGTACCTTGGGAATTAAGACAGACACGTGGCCTGCTGAAGAGACGCGCTGCAGGAGTCAGGCACTGAGACAATTGCCCGAGGAGCGGGCGGGGGGAGGAGGGGAGACACCCTGGACCGTGACGTCCTTGATTCAAGCTGCAAAAACCTGATGTGGAAATTTACCAGCCCAGGCATCAGATCAACTTCCCTGTGATCACGGGGGGGGGGGGGGGGGGGGGGGGGTGTTTTCCACCATGCTCGGCACTCGCTTAACGCTGCTCCCAATGGAGTGAACGGCTCGTTCCCAGAGCCCAGCGCTCCTCGACATGCCACCCTAACCGTGGCTGACGTGCCCAAGCAGAGCAAGGCAAAGCTGCCTTGATAGGCCGGGGCTGGGACTAGCCAGTGGCTCTAGCCCCCCTGCTGTGGGGCACAGGGGAGCGATTTCTGCTGGTCTTTCGCCCAGTTGGCACCGGGCGTTTTGAGAGTCTGCCCTGGACCGTGCGGAGGCAGGAGGCCAGGAAGAGAAGAAAAGCTCCTTCCCCTTGACATGATCTTCAGAGAGAAGATTTTACCGTGGACTGGGCGGGAGCAGCCGCAGCCCCTCTCCCCAGAGCCTGTAGAACCAGCCTGCCCATCAGTGCCAGGTGGGTACCTGGGGTGGCGGGGATGCCCAGCACCTCCTCGCACAGCCGGGCGTACTCCTCCACGGGGTCTGCCTTCGTCTGGGTGTGAAGGGCCTGGTCCACCTTTGCCAGGACGATCTGACGCAAGTTGAACAGCCCTGTCACAGGAGGGGAGAGGGAGGCAAAGCGTGAGCCAGACAGCGCCTCCGCGGGGAGGCCACGGCAGGTGGGTAACAGCCGGCTAAGACCGGCTGCGAGTGCCTACTCCCCCCACCCCTCCCAGCTCTGCTACGACCCCCCCGCAAGCCTGTCCTGCAACCTCCCACTATTCCAGTGCTGAGCCCCCCACTCATGCCCCTCAATCCAGACCTGCAGCCCCTCCTGCCCCATGACTGCTAACGATCACAGGTGGGTTCCTTCCCCGCCAACCCCACCCCCCACCGGCACAGCAGAGGGGTGAGACAAGGCCGACCCCAATGGGAGGGGAAGGCACCATGGCTCCTACCTGTGTTCGCCTGCCTGGATTGGATGAGCTTCTCCAGCAGCTCGTCGGGCATGGGGCTGCTGGTTTTGTAGTGTTTGGACATGCGCACCAGGGGCTCCTTCTCCCACACCCAGTTCTCCAGCATCTGAGACGGGGCTTCAACAAAGTCCCGCTCCACGTGGGTCCCGCTGAACATGGCAAACTCTGCCTACAAGATGCACACGCTGTTACAACACAGCCCAGTCGGAGCGGACACAGAGTACCGACCCAGATCCCCCCTGCCCCAGTCAGTGCCCACCTGGGGGTGAGGAATGAGCCAACCCGGCTGGCCACTGGAAGCCCACAATTCAATGATCGGGCTTGGCAAGCACGGAGATTGGAATTTAGAGCCTCCATCCTAAGTGAGATGAGTTTGTTGCTCTCAGGCTTGTCCCTGGGAGTGTTCGCTTGTCCCAAGCCGCCGCACTGCGTGGCACAACAGTCAATTATCGCGTGATTGTGGCAATGGACTGGCAAAGTGGGGGCTGCGGCTCATGGGCAGAGCTGGGTGGGATAGCAGAGTGTCGGAGGAGCTGCAGGTCGGGATCGAGGGGCACCGGCAGAGCTGTGCAGGACGTCTGCACCCCTTGCTCTCTGCCTGGCTCTGGCCAGTGCTCCAGCCTTCTCCCCTTGCAGCGTTCTGTGGCGCTAGGAGGAGCCAGCGCCCCGCTGCCCCCCATGCGGCCCCGCCCTTACCTGTGAGCAGAGCTGGTGCATGACATGGCCGAACTCATGGAAGTAGGTCTCCACCTCGTCATGCTGCAGCAGGGACGGCGCGTCCGGCGTGGGCTTGGTGAAGTTGGCTACCATGGCAGCGACAGAGATCTGACGGCTGGAGTCCGGCAGCAGGCAGCCTGGCTGCAGGCCGAAGCAGGCCGCGTGCCCGTACTTCCCCTCCCTGGAGTGGGTGGAGGAGACTGTCACATCCAGCCTAGCCCCGTCACCTAGAGAGCCTATCAGAGCCCAGGGGTCGCCGACAAGGCACTGACGGATTCATGCAGGCCAAGTGCTCGCTGGGATCGGCTGGACCAACCGCACCCGTTCCTTCTCCATCGGGGTCAAGGTACATAGGAATGGGACCGAGCCAATCCCACTGCAGGAGCACACGGCAGATCTCAAGCTGACCCTAGCAAGTGGTTTGGGACGGCAAAGCCCCCCAGCTGCCATCTCCCCAGGGCGAGTTATATAGGGGAGCTGGATGTTCAGCCTTGTTGTGCTGCTTTGGTGGGAGCGGAGGTGGTCAGGCACCCACCAGAGAGAAGAGGGAGGCTGCAGGGATGTGGGATTCAGGACTTCTCTGGCAGCTGTGGGGGTGGCTGTCACTGCAGCTCAGAAGGGATGGGGAAAACACCCCAGGGCTGGGCCTGACAGAGGTGTCAGACAAGGAACACACCCCAGAGCAAGGTGCATTGGAGAGCTGCTGGGTGACAGGGGGAAACCCCACTCAGCACCATATGCCCTCACCTCGTAGTCAGGCCCTGCTGACTGCAGGGATAAAGCTAACGCCGCTCTGAGGGGAAGGCGGGCAGTGCTGACGTACTGCCAGGGATGGATGGCACAAGGAGAGAGCCACAAACACAGCTCCCGCCCTCAGGTGGCAGCGCCACACCCTGCCCGACGAGCCATAGGCAACCGGTTCCATAGTCACACTGGGAAGGAGTCCAGAGCCCAAAACCCTCCTGCAGACAGACTCCCCAGTCGCTCGAAAGGGGGTGCGGGAGGTTCCCCTGTGTGCCTGGGTTACAAGATCCACCGTCCCCAAGGGGCCCTGCAGGATCCGGCCCCTAAGCCCGTCTCCCTCGCTCTGGTGTTGCGGGGGACTCACCGGGGGTACAAATCCAGGTAGAATTGCCCGATGGTCTTGCCCGAGGCGATGTCCTTCACCGAGTAGAGCTGGACGTCCTCGTGCCAGACCTGGGCGTGCTCCTCCGGGTGGAAGCTCAAGCCCAGCAGCTCCTGGTAGATGTCCAGCAGGCCAGCAGTGACCACCTGCATGGGGAAATACTCCTTCAGCAGGTTCTGGTCCACGCTGTACTTGGTCTCCTCCACCTGGTTCATGTAGTAGCGCATGTCCCAGGCGTTGATGCGGGCGTCAAACTCCAAGTCCCGCTTCTTGCACTCTTTCTTCTTCAGGTCCAGGATCACGGCCCGTTCCTTCTCCCCCAGGGGCTTCAGCTTCTGGGCCAGCTCATCTGGACGGACAAAGAGGGGGAAGGTGCATGAGAGAAGGATGTGCAGGAAAACCCAGCCCCGCCCCTTCCAAAGCCAGGTGCGGTACCTAAGAAGGAAGCCACGGTCTTGCTGGTTTTCGCCATGTTCATTTCCAGCACGAAATCAGCGTGCGTGTCGAAGCCCAGGAGGTCGGATTTCTGAGCCCGCAGGTCCACCAGCTCCTTGAGGATCAAGCAGTTCTCCTGCAACGGAGAAGAAAGCGCAACCCGTGGAGCTGGAAGTGCCGGGCAGGGAGGAGGCACGAAGGCCAAGGTGGAACAGAGCAGCCATCCCGGGAAAGCAGCAGCAAGTTAGTGCCCTCACGCCCAGAGGCTAGGCTAGGACCCCCCAAGCCAGACAGCCCAGCCAGAGCCTCCACCACCCTTTCAAACCCTTGGCTTCTCCACTGAGAATGCTCATTGGGATGGCGGGTTGGGTGGCTTCTCCACTGAGAATGCTCATTGGCATGGCGGGTTGGGTGGTGCAGGCCTGAGTCCCACCACGCTTGTTTCAAATGGGCCACTGAACTGTCCTCAGATGATGGTGGCCTGCAGTCGCCACTGATCTGGGCCAGGGTGACGCTTCCCCTGTGCCCTTGGCCAGCCGGCACCAAGGGGCTCCAGGCCATAGCTGGCACCGGTGACCTGCATACGGAAACACTCTTTGGTGCTTGGCCCCCATGTCAATGGCCTGGATGGGAGGCTGTAGCTTAGGGTGAAAGCCAGTGCTGTGCTCTAGGCTAACAGGTTTGCGTGCTCAGAAGTTCTGCCCCAAGACCTTCATCCACCTACCTCCTTGCACCTGGAGTTGAACATTTCCTCCACCTTCCTCCTCGTCTCAGGCACGTAGCATTTCTTCATGAGGGGGAAATAGTGCGGGTACTTCAGGGTGACCTTCAGCTTGCCGTCCTCTGTCTTCTCCAGGGAGTTCAGGAAGTCCTCGGGGAGCCCCCCTGGAGGAGGAGAGGAGACAAAGACGGACGGACTTTGAGGGTTACCTGCAGACCCCCACACGGCCACGCCGCTCCCCAGGCAGTGCGCTCTGGGGCGGCTTAATCACGAAGCACGAGAAGGACCGTCTGCCCTGCAAACCGGCGAGCGCACCAGCCAAAAGGGGCTGTAACTGGCAACTCTCACGCTGCTTCACCTGGACCGAAGCAAGCTCAGGCCAGCAGCAGCTGCCAGTTATTTCTACTGGCAGATTCCCGCTTAATCGGGCAGTTACAGGGCGAGCTTGGAGAAGACGGGTCATCGTCACAGAAGGGGGATGAACCAATCCGTGGAGACTGAGCGCCAGGAGAAGCAAATCTTCCTGGAGGCGCCAGTAGGCCTGGTTCCTCCGACCGCGAGCAGCCCTTACCCAGTTCCTCCTTGGAGAAGGGCAGGTAGGTGGTGTCTTCGTTCAGGTTCTTGTTGAAGTCGATGCAGAGCAGGCTTAGCCTTTTCTTAATGGCTTTGACTTTCTTTTGAAAAAATATAGACAGACACGTCGTCAGAGCCAGCTGAACCGGGGGAGGAAGCAGAGGATCGCCGTTGGCCGTGCGTGGTCAGTTCTGTGCGCACCCGGTCCCTTAGCGTTTGTTACTGGCTTCTCTCCAAACAGGGCCGGCTGTGCAGACACAGAGATCTCAACCCGGGACAGGCAATCTCTGATCACGCCTGCTGGAAGCCCGGCCATCACGCCCCGGGCCCGCCTGTGTGTGGCCAGCTCAAGGAGCAGTGGGTGTTTAAGGTCCGTCCGGCCATCGGCTGATTTCATTTCCCCTGCTTGTCAAGTCCCCCAACCGCCCTCTAACCCTTCCTGCTGCAGTACGGCCGGTGAGAGGAGGGTTACCCTAGTCAAGCTAACTCTGCTCACTGTTCCCCAGCTCCCTTACAGAACCTCTGCCCCCATGCAAACTTCACGTTACTATCGCTCTCGGGCTGGGGGCGGCTGTCATTCCGAGGCTGCTATGTTCTACTGTGGCTCTCTTCAGCCCGGGATCCCAAAGGGTACAGAGATTAGCTCCCCAGGCTGACAGGTGTATTATCCCCACTTCACAGGAGGGAAAATCTGACTTGCCCTGAGTCAGTGATAGAGCCAGGAATAGAACCCAGGAGTTCAGACTGACAGTCTTCTGGTCTAGCCACGAGATCACACTCCTTTAGCCGTAGTTACCCCTCTGTACAGCTATTTACCATACTATTGACAGTCTCACCTCCTGCGTTTCCTCCGGGAGGTGAAGGCCATTTCGTTTACCCAGTTTAATCAGCCTCTCTAGATACCTCTTCGCTTCAGGCCTCAGGGAAGCACTTTCCGCCTTCTCCTGTCAGACAAAAAGGGGGAGAGTCCAGAGCTGAAGGGGCGACAGTGCAGGGAGTGGGGTTTGCTAATCTACAGCTGCGACACAGCCACAGCAAGTTATTTGTGTAGGTCCTACGCATGGACTGTTTCAATGTCTGCGGACCCCGAACTAGAGGAAACACCCCCCTAGAAGGGTTAGATTCAAGAGGCTGGTCCCCACAGATCCCAAAGCACATTACAAATCATTAGCCAACCCTGAGCCTCCCTGGGATGTAGGTCAAGGTCACCAGCCTGATTGTAAAGATAGGGAAACTGAGGCACAACAAAGGGCTGGGACTTGCTCAAGGTCACACAGTGAGTCAGAGCTGAGACTAGATCCCAGAAGTCCCAATTCCCCAGTCTCTTGCTCTAACTATTAGACGATATTGCCCTCACATTGTGATTTAGTTCTAAACTGAAAAGGACCGACAGTAGGGAGAGGGACTCATTGAAATTAAAGGGAGGTCCCTGTGCACTCTCTGTTGGGATGCTGGGCCTGTCATCTACACAGCACTGTGAGCCACTCAGGTTATCCCCCCCCGAACCTGGAGCCAGACGATCCTCTGGTACACGTCCTGCCTCATGCTCATCTCCACGTCGAAATCCGAGAGCTTTTTGTCCGCCTCCGTGCTCGCCGTGCGGATAGCTTTGTGAGGGGAGACGTGCTGGGGGAAGTCCAGCGTGTTCCTCTGAACTGAAACGACAAAGCCAGGAGCTCAGGCTGCAGCAAGGGCCCCGGAGCGCTACAGTAGGTGCCGGTTTCACAGTCTGGAGCCTGACACATAGCCCAAGTGGGGACAAGGCAAGCTGCTCCCACTGGCACGTCCCACACCTCACCCGGAACAACCCCTTCTAGCACGGAGTTCGAGCCGCCGCAGCTCATTCAGTCCTTGAGGTCTCTGTTGAGCCTCCTGGTCTCAGAGCCAGATCTGTGTGTCAGTGCTACATTGCAAGTTCCTTGAAGCAAAGATCTTGGCTTCTGACTGCTCCGGAAAGCATCATATGGCTCTGTATGGCAATACTACATAGGGCGTTGGTGACACCTGACCCTTGGCACCCAGCCTGCCATGACACACAGGCAGAGTGGTGTGGGGAAGCTCGCACAGCGGTTGCCCAACTAACTCCTGACTCTGATCGGTGCCATCTGTCTCCCATTTTTCATGAGCACTAGAATTCAAGCCCTAGTTCTAGGGGAAATCCTATGACGCTGTGGAGGCCAGACAATATGTCCCTGTTATAAGATGCACAACCACTGCTGTCTGCTTAACCGGAGAGACAGGATTAGACAGAGCACTGCTGGGTAATCCGGAAATACCTACACATCCCGTTTGCCACTCCCAGGAACTCGGGGGTTCAGGATTGGGCCCTGGGACTCTCCCTCGGGTCAGCGTGGGCTGGGAAGGATGCACCCAGCTATCACCGCAGAACTGGCATGGAGAACACCAGTGACATGCCAGCAAGGCACCTAGCAGTCAGAGTACCTAGTGCTCCCCTCCTAGAGATTACAGCGACTTTGTTGTGGGCGCTGGATCTACCTCAAGGGCTACACCTCCCGCAGCAAACCTCCTTACTGTAACTCCTCACTGGAGCAATCAATGTTGGAAGCTGCATCATACAAAGAACTTGGGCGTTTTGCAACTCAGGGATTTGCTAATGTCCAGATAAAGTCCAGCAGGGTTGGATTTTGGCCAAAGATAACAGGGTAGAGGGAGGTGCTTTGGTTTGGGGAGGTGCTCCAAACTCTGATTTTTTTAATTGTTTAATTGCTAGGAAGGTCTTTTGAGACTGACTAAAAAAAAACGCAAATAATCACATTTTAAAACAATGCAGTTCTAGCGTGGATGCTTCTCAAAGCCTCCGTGTCCACAGCCTGTGTTCTCCTTGCCCATTTCCACTTCAGAAGGCAAAGGCAGGGAACATATCCCTTACCACCACTTCTGTGCAGCCCTGAACAACAAAACCCCGCAGCAGGGCACTGCTGTCCCCACAGATCCACCATGAGAATTCTTTGTTGAACAGAGAATTCGGGTGTGCCCGGAAAGGGCTGACAGGTCTGCAGATGTTAACACCATCTCTGCTTAGTAAGGAATCGCCCACACACACTTGTTTTTTGTGTGTGGAAAAATCAGACAAGGAGAGTGCAAACTCATGACACTTCCCTTGCACCACTGGTGGTCAGACTAGGGAAAAAAGATACTGCAAGCAGGGAAGGTTGTCTGATTTATGCACCATTGAGAATAAACAGGTGTTACCCTGAGGCCAGCTTCATTTATAAACACGGTGTTATTTTTTCACAGCATTTTAACTGTAGTTCTAAAAAGAAATACATTGTTTACACAGAGAAGGGAGCTCACACCCACGTGTGCCCATCCCACATCTGATCATAGAAGCTAGAGATGGAAAAGCCCTGGTCCCCCAATCATCTTTCGGCCAATGCCTGGTTGTTTCCTACAGCACACTGTCGAGCCCTCTGTCCAGATACTGCAGCAATAGGCAACTTCAAAGTCCTAAGTGTTGCTTTTAAAAATCACAACTAATGGGGCTTCCAGCAGCTCCTCTTGGAAACCATCCCACTGCCAAACTCACCATCAGGGAGATTTTTCCTGACATTCTGTCTCTGTTTCTCATCCAATTTCATCCCACTCTTCCTAGTTATGCCCTACTGTATAAACACTAATGAGGACATGTAAGAGAGAGGCTAGTGGAGTTATGCAAGGAAAAACCAATTATTCTAGACACTAGAGATGCACATGAGCTAAAAAGCACTCCGCTACTAACAAGAGTTATAGAGGGTTCCAGAAACCAGCCAAATCCTGTTCGTCCACGTACCTGTATATTCCACCTCCGCATCAGCCAGAGCTTTGAGGGTGTTTTCATAGGAGACCTCCCCCTGCTCCTGGGAGCCCACCCGGTCATACACCTGCTTGGTCCTCTCTAGGAGCTCCACAGTCATGTTTTCTATTTGCTCTGCTGTCAGGTCCCATCTTAGTCGGTTCACTGGGGGTCTGTGGGACTGGCTGTCCACAACGTTACCTGAATAGGTAGGAAAGAGATCTACATATAAGATATTGCCCTAGAAGAGTGTGGCGGGCTCACCCACAGATTAATAAGGCAGGGACTCAAAAGACAGGTCTGGCAAATACCACAGACGCCCTGTAACAAGCTCAGAAGAGAACCCGATTTGTTTGAACCAAAGAGTAAACGGAACTGTTTCCAGTCAATGTTTTATCCCTTCATTTATGGCAACCCCTTAACCAAAACTTGATCCCTTAATTACCCCACCCTCAATCAGACACACGTAGGTTTGTTATTGCAGGAGGGCTGGCACAGATCTGTGAAGGAGCTTTGAAACTTTGGTTTGGGGGGAAAGTAACACACACAAAGAATGACAAAGAACTGGTGCAGCAGGGGGTGGGTGATGGGAAGATTACACCTTAGCACCTCAGTGTAGCCTTAATGAGGAGACCAGTGACTGCAGCAGACCCAGATGCAGAGCTGCCACCCAGATGCTGCTGAGAGTAACTCCACAGCAGCGAGCTTTATCTCACTCCAGCCCGGCTGCCCTTTACAAGCTGGGGAGCAGTCTCTCCTTGCTTGCAGGGGAAGTTTAAATAGAGAGTCAGGAGCAGATGTCTAACTGAGAGGCAGAGAGAGAGAGAGAGAGAGAGGAATATTGGTTGGAAAGCTTCAGATTTACAAGTGATCTCCTGTAGCCGAGCTGGTCCCTGGATATGAGAGAGACAAGGTGGGTGAGGTGAAACCTTTTACTCAACTGGAGCTGGTGCAATAAAGGGTATTACCTCACGCACCTGGTCTCACCAACTTACAATCATCGAATTCCAGCTAAACCAGCCTCACCACTTCCCATTCCCTCCACTCCGCCTTCCCATTCCCATCTCCTTTACTCTGCCCCCCATCCCAACTTCCCATCCTCCTTCCCCCAGTCCCCACCCCAAACACTGCTTCCCCCGGCCCAACATTGACCTTGCTGCTCTTCCTCTCTGCACCCTACACACTGCCCCCCCAACCCTATACCCTCTCCCTACGCCCTACTCCCCTTTGCCTCCCCCGTCTACATGCCCCCCACCTCCACATCCCCTCCCCAACCCTGTCTCCATGCCCAACCCCCACCCCAGCGCCATCTCCCCCTGCCCGATTCCCTCCCCCCCATTACTCCCCCCGCCTGTTTTAATTCCTCAGCCCCAAGCAGCCCTTCTTACCCCCCCCCCCGTGGCCCTGCCTCCCCAGCTGGGGGGTACCTGTGGGGGGAGCCATGGCGTGCGGGAAGGGCGGATCCAGCGGGCCTGATCCTACTACCGAGCTCGCCCCAGTGCGAGAAGCGCGGCGCAGCCCCACGCACGGGAACTGGCTCTGGGTCCTGCTCAGCCACAGCAGTGTGGGGGGGGGCGGAGAGAAGCGGGCGAAGTGAAGGATTCTGGGAGGGTGGAGGACTGCGCTTGGCCAACCCCGGGGAGGGGTGCGGGGGTGGGCACGGTGTGGCCTGGCCACGGCAGGGGGGCACCCCAGGGACCCCCAGCCCGAGAGGGCCCTGATCCTGCCCCCCCGCATGGGGGAACTGCTCTCTGCGGGCAACAGCGCGGGGGGGGGGGGCTCAACTCGGGGGGGGGGGCTGGTCCCGGGGGCACGGTGCTGGGGGGGCTGCTGGACAAGGGGGGCGGGGCAGGGGGCACACGCCCCGTGTCACAAAGCACGAGCGGAGGGGCGGAGCTCTCGGGGTGTGTGTGTGTCTTTAGCACCACCCCGCCCACCGTCTCTATGGTCCATCTCGGGGAAGAGCGGCGGCGTGAGCGACCCTCCGCCATCCCACAATGCATTGCGGCACAGCCACACACGTGTCAGTGCCCGATGGTAAGCGCCTGGCTCGGAGCACTTCCGGTTACACCCTTTCCGCTTCCGTGTGACGGTCCGGGGGGGGGGGAGCGACGCGATGCGCCTGCGCGCCAGCTGGGGCTGGCCGGCCCCGCTCCTTTGCGCATGCGGCGCTGAAGGGAGGCGCCGGGGAAGCCTTGGCGCCTGCGCAGCTGCAGAGGAGGGCGGGTGGCCGGGAGGGGAGCGGGTCCTTGCGCGCTTGCGCAGTGTGCGCCTGGCGGTGGTGGGGGTTGAGAGGAGCTCGGAGGCGCTTGGTGAGTAGCCAGGTGCACTTGGGGGTGGGCCCCCCCCCCCGGGGCTGGGGCGGGCTCCGTCCTCCTGCCCCCCCCTCGGGGACTCGGGAAGGTCCCCCCGGGAGCAGCCCCCCCCCCAGCCTCCCATCTCTAGAGCGCTCGGGGGGGGGGTCCTCTGGGGAGTTGGCTGGGGGGGGCCTCGGGAGCAGCCAGCTGTGGGAAGGGGGCGGGGTTCTGGGGGGCAGCCAGCTGTGGGAAGGGGGCGGGGTGCTGGGGGGGGCCGGCTGGGGGGGGCCTCGGGAGCAGCCAGCTGTGGGAAGGGGGCGGGGTGCTGGGGGGCAGCCAGCTGTGGGAAGGGGGCGGGGTGCTGGGGGGGGCCGGCTGGGGGGGGCCTCGGGAGCAGCCAGCTGTGGGAAGGGGGCGGGGTGCTGGGGGGGGGCTGGCTGGGGAAGGAGGGGGGCTGGCGGGGGGGGGAGCCGCCTGGGGGGTGGGGGGGGATATCGGTTATTGAAACTGCCCTGGGACTCCTGTTTCCCAGACGAACTGTTTTCAGAAAGCAGCTGCTGGCCTGGGGCTTTCGCTGGGTCGGGTTTAAATAACGGCTGGCAGCGGAGTCTGTTCGCTTGCAAGCGAATGTGGACGCTGTGATGCGCTGCCCAGCTCCTGTCTTGCACCATCCCCGTGTAAAGAGCAACAGAGGGTCCGGTGGCACCTGTAAGACTAACAGCCGTAGTGGGAGCATAAGCGTTGGTGGGTGAACGCCCACTTCGTCAGACGCATGAAGTGGACAGTCACCCACGAACGCTTATGCTCCTAATACTGCTGTGAGTCTTAAAGGTGCCACAGGACCCTCTGTTGCTCTTTACAGATCCAGACTAACACGGCTACCCCTCTGATACTTGACATCGCCGCGTAGTGTCTCTAGAAAACCCTTAGGCTTTGTCTGCACACCAAAGGTGTGCTGCCTGAACTCCACCCCTGTAGCTAAATCAGTGCAGCCACCTATTGTGGGTGTAGTTATACCAGTATAAATATGCTTATACCGTTGCAGCTTAATCTTATGTGGGGAGGGGAATAAGCTTTACCAATAGAAGCATATTTATACCAGTATAACTATCCTCACTATGGTTGGTACTAGTATAACTACAGTAAAAAGAACAGGAGTACTTGTGGCACCTTAGAGACTAACAAATTTATTAGAGCATAAGCTTTCGTGGACTACAGCCCACTTCTTCGGATGCATAAGTGGGCTGTAGTCCACGAAAGCTTATGCTCTAATAAATTTGTTAGTCTCTAAGGTGCCACAAGTACTCCTGTTCTTTTTGCGGATACAGACTAACACGGCTGCTACTCTGAAACCTGTTATAAATAGTAGTTCTGTGCAGTAAGCACCCAGTGTCCTTGTAAAGACACTTTCCGTCTAAGAGTTGAAATATGTTTTGGTTGCTTGCCGTGTTACGGGGCTGTTGTATGGATCAGGGTTTTCTGCCCCAGGACATGCTATTCTAAGTTTAAGGAAGGATAGAAACTTTTTCCTCCCAATAAATGAGCCCTACTGATGCCTGCATTTATACAGTTGTGAAATGATTTAACAAAACCCATTTATTTTATTTCTCTGGACATGCGTTCGTTTAATTCCATTCAGTGTGAGACCGATCAGAGTTTCTCTCTGCTGAGAAACAGGTAGAGCTTAAGCGGGTGGGAGTATCTTGTTGATTGAATAACTTAATGAATTATATGATATTGGTTTCTAATTAAACTAGATAAAGGTTAAGGTTCATTGGCTGGGGGTACGTGGGTAAACTTGTCCTGCTGCCACATATGCTGTGTCTATCTTATGTGGATAGAGGACTTCAGTCCCCAGGACTCTCAAGCATTAAAATCACACATGCAACAGTAGAACGACTATAAGTATTATCCAGCAAACAGGCTTGTCTTCATGTGGTGGTAAGTGTCTTGTGGACCCTTTTTAATGTCCATCTGGGCAGAAGGGTTTTCCATTTAGTGTCTCATGGTCAAATTGGTCCTTGTGCTACACGACTGGGGTCAGTTGTCATTGATGGGTGTGATCCCAAGTCATGGTATGAGCTCGACATAAGACCGTTATCCCCATTTCCCTCCCACTTTTGAGATCAGCAGTGATAACTTGTCCCACTCAGTTCTGATCTGTGCTTTTCAGGTGACTATTATTTGGCTCTGGTGTCTCATTGAAATTTAGCCTCTGCGAAGTTTAATTGAATCGTTACCCGCTCGCCTGCTAACTGAACCCAATCACCTGTTCAGAACGTCTTCTGACTCTGCACTAAGTTTCTTGTATTGTTAACCTGGTCAAGTTGCACAGGAGCCAAAAATACCCAGAGCATGGTAGGAAGCTAGCGGACTGGCACAGGACTGGCAGTGGGGTATCCCTGAATTCTTTTTTCAGCTCTGATATTAATGTTGGGCAAATCATTTTGCCTCTTGGGCTCAGTTTCCCCTCTCTGAAATGGTTGTATGTGCTCTGAGTAGGGGGTTGTGCTAGATTTTTTCAAGTGCTCAGTGTCTTTTGTCTTGACCGGTGTTTCAAAGGTACTTATGTGGCCCACATCACCATAGTATCTGAGTGCCTCACAGCACCCTTGTGAGGCAGGGCAGTGCTATTATCCCCATTTCACAGGTGGGAAACTGAGGCAGGGAGCTGAAGTGAGTTGCCCAGGCTCACACAGGGAGTCTCTGGCAGAACTGGGAATTGA
The DNA here is from genome assembly GCF_027887155.1 of Malaclemys terrapin pileata. Taxonomy (NCBI): domain Eukaryota; kingdom Metazoa; phylum Chordata; order Testudines; family Emydidae; genus Malaclemys; species Malaclemys terrapin. Next base: position 13,963,571 of record NC_071528.1, read on the forward strand.
AGGCTTGAATTGTAGGCTAGTGCCCTAACCAGTGGACCATCCTTCCCCTCCATATAGATAGCTGTATTTTACTTAGTAGAACCTCACTGTTTGCCCTGTTCCTCATTAAATTGAACTTTTTTTTTTTCTGTACATTATTTTTTTTTAAGAGACATCAGAGCAAAAAGTTCTGACGGGGAGACGAAATGGCTGACAAGAGGCGCCTGGCGTACTCCATCATCCAGTTCCTACATGACCAGCTACAGAATGGGGGTCTCTCTCCTGATGCCCAGGAGAGCTTAGAAGGTAAGTGGGTGGGGTGTCTTCCCTGCGCATGCCTTCTAGAGCAGAGGTTTGCTCCAGGGCTCTTGGGGAACCCAAGCAGATCATTCCTTACTACCTGCCTCCCGTTCAGCTGTACAATTCCTGTGGTGCTGTAGTCCCTAAGCCTTCCTAATCGATGAAGTGAAATCTTAGTGAGAAGGGAACCCAAAATGTTAAGCAGCCAGACAAAAGAACGACTTTCCTGCTAGCCTCTTCCAGGAGAAGCACAGGCTAACCCAGGAAAGGAATCTATCTATCTATATATCTACGGCAATTGAAATTTACCCTGATCCAAATCTGAGACTTGCTATGTTGGGGCTTAGAGAAGGGCTTGTCTGCGGGGGGCAATACGTCCTATGGAAGTGTGATTTCTAAAGTGCGCTAATGTGCTGGGCATTCACAGGTCCGTGTAGAACCTGCAGGTGTGCACTGAATGTTTCCTAGTGTGCTTTAATGTATTTGTTGCTCACCAGCAAGGTGTGCATGGACCAATTAATGCACGACACGTTCGTGCGCTTTAGAAATCCCACCCCATGGTGCACATTATCCCACTGTGTAGACAAAGCCCTAAGTCTCAAAATGCGCTGCAAGACTGAGAGGTCAGGGAGCTTCTGATAGCACAATGCAGTGCTAAAAATGAATGCCTTCTACTTCTTGGAAGCTTTCCAACCCTGATGTTAAGAACTTTCCCCGTGGGCGACCCTGGGTATTACTGTGGGAGGGCTGTGCCAGCGATAGGAGCATATGGCCCTTCACCCAAATGCAGCACACACAGAGACTAGTTGAAAGAGAGGGTCCAGCCAGAGCCAGGATAGGGAGTGACCGTTGTAGGCAAAGGAGAAGTAAAGAAGGTTCCTTGAAGCATGGAAAAATTATTTCGAGTGCGGGATGCTGTGTATATAAAGGTACAAGGTAGAGGGGCTCTGCTAGGCTGAACTCTTCCAGCATTTCCTTAGGTCCGTCCTTAATGCACCGTCCTTGACCCAGGACTGGGAACGTTGGTAGGTAATGACATGTGAAAGAGGGGGCAGGAGCCAGCATTAGAGGAGTATCCGAGGGGTAGCCGTGTTCGTCTGGATCTGTAAAAGCAGCAAAGAGTCCTGTGGCACCTTACAGACTAACAGACGTATAGGAGCATGAGCTTTCGTGGGTGAATACCCACTTCTTCGGATGCATGTCTTAGAGGAGTTGCCCATTTTGCTTTGTATCTCTGGTATTGCCAGTGTATAGCCAGAGAGGCTACAGTGAGCAGCTCAAAGAGCTAGTAAGGAGCAATCAACCCCCTGCATTTAAGTTTTTTAAAAACATGCAAATGATAATTCAGCACTTCAGACGCTGCGTATGCTTGCAGGAGTGTAGATCTGCTTTGCCATCTGTGGGCAATATTGATTTTTTTCCTCCCTAAAGTCATCTGAGACTATGGGGAGGTTGCCCTTGTGACTCACTCTAGAAGCTCTGTCTTTGGAGCCAAGGTTTGCACATCTCCATTAAGTGTGTTGGGAAAACACCGGCATGTAAGGTACTGTGCCAGCTTCAGCGAGATAATGTTCATTCCAGCACCTGCTTGCCACTGTAGCCAAAGGACTGCTGCAGTCTTCTGATCCTTTAGAATCTGCCTTGTGCTCAACAGCTAATGGCTTGTGCATGAGGTTTCAGATGCTCTAATCAACGCAGTGTTATCCTTGATGTAAAGAAAGATGGCCTTTTGTGGCTAAGGTCCTGGACTGGGATCCAGGAGATTTGGGTTCAATTCTTAGCCTTGCCACAAACTCCCTAGGTGACCTTGGACAAGTTACTAAATCGCTCCATGCCTCAGTTTCTCCGTTTATAAAACTGGGATCGTTCTTTCACAGATGTTGTATGGATAAATTCGTTTGTTTCTGAGGCTGTCAGATACTACAGGGATGGGGCCATATAAGTACCTAGCTAGAAAAGTTTTGCCTACACAACTGCAACTCCATTAGGGTTACTTTTGTGTTCACATACCTTGTAAACTTTGCAATTCTCTTTATTTCTAAATGGGTTTTTTTTCCTCTTGTGTTCCACGTTTCTCTTCCGATTGGCAACCTGTCCTAAAATAACTTTGCCCTTCTAAATGATTCTTTTGTCATACTTTTGCTTCCGTAGCTCCTTTCATTGAAGGGCCCCTCACTTTAACAAACATTAATCCTTGCAATACCCTTGAAAGGGACTTAATGTCCCTATTTTACAGATGAGGAAACAGGCAGAGAGGTGAAATGATTTGCCCTAGGTGTCTCTCACGCCTAGTAGCAGATCTGGGAATAAAACCCCATAGTCCTAGGCACTCTCAACTGTTCCACACTACCACTCCGTAGCTAGATTATGCCCCAATATGTAATCTGCTTCATATACATTTATATTTCTGATATCTTCATAAATTCAGACTCCACTGGAGGGAGGGAATGACACAAACAGGTGTTTAGAGGATGTGGGGAATGTTAAATGCCCACCTTCCTTCCCACCCAGTTGCTATCCAGTGCCTGGAGACTGCTTTTGGAGTATCCATGGAAGACCAAGATCTGGTTGTGTCTCAAACGCTCCCTGAAATTTTTGAAGCTGCTACAGGAAAGGTTTGTGTCCTATAGACTTCTCTGATCTACTAATGAAAATCATTGTCTAAGCTCAAGGATTTATTAATAATATTATAGATCTGAGATTTCCACTAAAACAGTGGAAAGCTACCCATTGGGCTTAGTCTCACAGCTGTGTCGCCCCGTTGGGGGAGTCAAAAGCTGGAAGCATTTAACTCTTAAAGGTGCAGTGTCAGGGAAATTAGAGTACTGGTTTGTAGTAATTGCCAATGATAAAAGCACAGTTTTCTTATTCTTCTTTGATATTATAAGGAGCCTCATTACGTCAGAACAAATTCTGAGCCAGTCACCCCCTCGGAAGAAGACATGGCTGAAGCTGAAAGACTTAAGACTGAAGGTAACCACATACTGGGCTGGTATATTGACAGGGGAAAGATAACATGGTATATACAGCATAGGCAACTAACAATGAAGGAGGCAGGCAGGCTTAACCTAAAAAGTATCTGAAGGTCTATGCAGCAAGAAGGAAGAGGAATTGTGAGGGGCGATGTAATTAGGGGCAGTGGGGTGGAATTAAGAACGGGTTCATCTCTGTGTATACCCATGGGGAGACAGAGAATGCTCCACCCGTGTGGGCGATTCACCCGTTTTTATGCTCAGATGAAAGAGAGCGTGCCTTTGTCTGGCTAGTTCCCCGGAGTGCTGCTAAAGCAGAAGGGTGCTGGAATGTTGTTCAGACTGTATGTGTAGGAACTGCTTCCACCACTTAAAGGCAGCACCCTCTGCGTGGACATCTGGCAGCTCCTCGGCAGGCTCTCACGCAGGAGGGGCAGAATCCTATGTTCAACTAAAACTGCAGAAGTGTATTTCGGTGGCAGAATGTAGTGGCTCCAGTTGGAATCTAGCTAGGAGACCCCGTTAGTGTTCGCTCTGATTATTGCATCCTGGAAAAGAACACGTTGACTGGAACATGGCAAACATGCGCGCGGTTTTCTTCTCGACTGTAACCCCTTTTCCCGCATGCTCATCCTGGAAGAAAGTGAAACTCTCCCCACTCTGCAGCACCCCTAGTGGCCAGTTAGAGCAGTGCTGCCTGGCTCAATGAATCTGGGGATGGAGACTGAAAGCTCTATGGCGATTGTGGGCTTGAAAGATGCTGAAGGGAAATTAATGAGGGAGCCTGCAGGATCCCTTCTGAAATGGCTGTGGTTAGCTTGGAAGCCCAATAATGCCAAAAGACTTACAGTTTCCTTGCTGGAGACTTCTCCCTGCACTGTTTGCTGAGCAGATCTCCCAGTTCATATTCTGAGGCAGCAGTTCTCAGCCAGGTGGCCGAGGCCCCCCGGGGGGCTGTGAGCAGGTTTCAGGGGGTCTGCCGAGCAGGGCCAGCATCAGATTCACTGGGGCCCAGAGCAGAAAGCTGAAGCCGTGCTGCCCAAGCCCCTGAGCAACTTAGCTTCACTGGGCGCCCTGTGACCCGGGGCCCCAGGCAATTGCCCTTTTTGCTACCCCCAATGCTGGCTCTCACTTTCATATGCAGAACACAGTTGGTGTAGCACAGGTGGGTTGTGGAGTTTTTATAGCATGTTTGGGGGACCTCAGAAAGAAAAAGGTTGAGAACCTGTGTTCTAAGGGAGGTGCAGAAAGGTGGAGTTTTCAGCATATCTACATGCTCCTTTTTGCATTATTTTTTAAGGAGGGGCCAAGAAGAATTGAGACCCCGGCCCATTGCTCTAATTGCTTCATCTGTTTGACCTGTTGCAGAGACTTTTGTTTTTCCCTTTAGGTAATGAACAAATGAAGGCAGAAAACTTTGAAAGTGCTGTGTCTTTCTACGCAAAAGCAATTGAATTAAATCCATCAAATGCGGTATATTTTTGCAACAGGTACTGACAGTTAACTCTTTCTCTGCGGGTTTTTATATTCACATTCTTGTATTTTGAGCCTTGCCTCATTTTTCATTGTTTATGGGGCCCTCGCATGGTCAGACTCCTGATTTGAACCTTATCAGACTGTTCATTTATTGTTTGTCCTTTGTCTTTTGTAAACCTGTGCTGACGTGTTTTCCTTTGACTTCTGCCTGCCTTGTGGCACTGACATCTCTAGGTAGGGCTGTTTGCCATATCCCTGTCCTATTAAGCACTTGATGAGATATATGGATACCAAGTAACACTGTCTGGCTCTACTCGAAAACCCCTTTGTAGCTGTGGCAGACAGCCCAGATTTGGAAGGATTATGTTGATAATGGACGAAGCAACAAAACAAGATCTGATCTTTCAGAGGTTGAGGATTGAAGGCCTGGTTTTCAAGGAATTCAGCATGCAGTTGTGTGCACAAAATGCTGATCTAATGTTCATTGAAATCAATGGAAAGACACCCATTCACTTGGCTCAGAGCCTGCGTGCCCAACTTATACTTACTGTTTGCATGGATACAAATGGCCATGTAATTAACCTAATTAGCCTCAATGCATGTCCAACTCTTTGGAAAAATCATTTCATAAGCTGGTTTCCCCTCCTGAATTTTGCCTGTATCATGTGACCGTTGAGAGCTTGAGTTTGAGGTGCTGATTACTTTCAATAGAAGTTGCAGGATTGAGGCATGAACAAGCATATTCCAGTATTTATATATGTATTTTTGCCTCCACCTGTGTGTGTGTGTGTGTGTGATGGGGGGGGGGGGGGGAGAAGACTGGGGGCAGGGGAAGAGCATAAACGTTATTTTGACCTGAGAAATCCAGGCATAGAGCTGTGATATCTTGTATTAAGAGATCACTTTCCATCCTGAACAATACCAATTTGAACAGATCTTGCAAACTAGTAGATGCGTCTCCTTCACTCATCAGCCACCTCTGAGACAGCGCAGGGGCGGAGCCATGCTCCAGGATATGTTTGGGAGAGAAAATGGAGGAGGAGGATAGTGCATTCACCTGAAACTACAGGCGGAGCTTAGGATGGCAGTAGGCTGTTACCCAAGTTAGAACCTGAGCTGAAGTCAGGTTTTAAGTTTAAACCTTCCCTTGGGCGCTGAAGAGGGAGCATGAAGGGTGACGTTGATTGGCATATTCAGACCTAATAAGCTTCCTGGGCATTGCTTCCTCCCCTCTCTCCAGGGCGGCTGCTTACAGTAAATTAGGAAACTACGCTGGAGCCGTCAGAGACTGTGAAAGAGCTATCGGCATTGACCCGAACTACAGCAAAGCTTATGGCAGAATGGGGTAGGTACTGGCCACTGCTCTTTTATAAAGGTGTTGACTTCAAAATGAATGGAAGTCCTGTGGTAATGATACTGGTAGTGGTGCTCTACTTCAGAATGCTAACTAGGGACTAGCCAGTGCGTAATGGTCTGTGGAGCTTAGATATGTAACCTTCTATAACGGTCCTTTATTTTATGTCCCCTCTCAACAGCTTAGCCCTCTCCAGTTTAAACAAACACGCAGAAGCTGTCATTTACTATAAAAAAGCCCTGGAGTTGGATCCAGACAACGAAACGTACAAATCAAACCTTAAAATAGCCGAACAGAAAATGAAAGAAACCCCTAGTCCAGTAAGTTTTTTCCTGTTCTGTTTGAGAGCCAAGCCAAGAATTATGCTGTGTTGGGGGGAGAAAAATAAATGTCTTCATTGTGCTACTTTAAAGCGTTACTGACCAGCTGTAACTGCTACATTAATGTCTCTCGGGATCTGACAGGGCGTTGTTAACGTGGGTTAAGTCTGGAATATAGGTGTACTGTATAAGGTGGTAATGGTGGGGCGGAGTAGGGGAAAAGGAAGTTTATAACCCAATTAAAACCCAGTTAAAATAACTTCCCTGCAGCGCTGTGAACCCAAACACAGCAGCACTGGGCTTATCTGGAAAATGCCTAGAAAAAGTGAAATTAAAAAGCGGAATTTCACAGCCCTAAATAATGTTTACTCTCTTATTGCATTTTAACCATGAAACTCTGTGTTCATTGGTTCTCATTAGTAGGAAGGAAGGAGGTCTTTGAAGTATGTTTTCTTATCTTGATGGCCTTTTAAAAAGGGACAAACTTCAGAGGGAAAAATATCCTTGATCACACTCAGTTTTCAGGCCAGAGTATTTAGAGTTTGACCGATTCTCATTTCCACTAAGGGCCCTTTACACTGGACTTCAGTGCAAATGAGAATTAGGCCCTTATGGCAAGAGTATAAATAAAGAACCTTAAGCAACAGTCACTCTTACCTTTGTTTAGGGTTAAAGCAGAAATCTGTGTACAGAATGATTTGCAGCTGTAGCGATGTTCTGGTTAAAGACATACACCTTTAGGTTAATTGCAGCATGCTGTGAACTGTACTGGAGGCAATGTTATTGTGCCTGTCTACATTTATATTTGGTTTCCTCCTTGCAGACTGGAGGCACAGGAGGATTTGATTTAGCTGGATTGCTGAATAACCCAGGCTTCATGAGCATGGTAAATTTGCACACATTAGATACACATTAGATCCCAGCCAGCTTGCATCTTGTCTGTGTATTTGGATGTAAGGAACGAAATGTATTGATGCATGACCTTGGGAGTTCAGACATTTCACTAGCAGATCTGTTTTCATTTCATTCATCAAAGGATTGCTTTGAGGAGACTGAATTGAAGCTAAAGAGCCGGTTACTTACGGGCTTTTCAGTGTGAGATGTGAGGATGTGATAGAGACCCCCTGCACTGCATGATCAGCCTTGTCTTGTGTGTTGTACTGTGTTTCTCTTGTCGCTACTCTTCCTGTGAATTTACCTTAGTTTCGCTGCCTTCACTCTGTGGAGTTGAATGGCACAACATCTGTATATCCACGCAGGCACTTCTTAAATAGGATGTAATCTTTTTCTTTTTAAATAGGCATCGAACCTCATGAACAATCCACAAGTACAACAGCTGTAAGTTCAATACAGTCTCGTATTTCTTCTTTGAATCACTCATTTGACTTTGTGCTTTGGTTGGCTGTTGGGGTACGGCTGAAGTGAGGTTCTGGTGGGTCCTGGGCTCATAAATGTGTATGAAGGCATTTAAAGCAACATGTTATTTTGTTCTGTGTATCAGTTATGTTCATTGTGGCTTCACATGCTAATGACTTGTATAGTAAAGATGTTCAGAAAGGGGGGGGAAGGTGGCCTGGAGTTACCACACTGAGATGGGGCTCGGGAACTCAGGGTTTGATTCATGGTTCTGCCATAGATTTCCTGCATCACTGGCGAGTCACTTCACCTCTGTCTCATTCCTCGTCTGTGAAATGGGGATACTTTACTGCCTGTGAGCACAAATTCATGAGTGTTTGTGAGGTGCTCACATACTGTCAGGCCATAAACTACATAGATAAGCCTTTGTGACTCTTCTATTTATCCACTTTAAAGCACAATTAGTTAGAAATGGGGTACTCTAACGGATTTTTGGGGATGCTATAATTTATTCTGACTTCCTGATCCCATTGGCTTGGCTTACAAGCCAAAGATCTGGTGTCACCATATGCAATTGATTCTTTCTGCCTCTTCCATCATCATTGTGAATAGAGGCTCTGCAGTTGGAACTGAACTGCCAATTTTGTTAACAACACAAAAGGCAGGATAAGATCCATCTTGCACGCACATAGTCCCTCTGTCTTACATGAGTTGAAACACCTTTGGCCTTCCAGTGTCCCCAGATCTGACTTGAAGGCGTTAGAACTTCCTGTATAAACCATGCATGCACAAGGCAGAATCTTCACATCTCTCAAGACAACAATAGCAGATACTGTAGCAAGGCCCATTATTACTAAGATCTTTACAATATCTAGACTACAGCCCACTTGCTATTGTGCTGTTGATAACATCAATTAAATGAAACTGCAGCTGATGAAGTTAATACACAAATGGTGAATTAGAGAGGTTCTACTTTATGCAGCTTTTTGACCTTAAAGATCAGAAGGCAAGCGGCAGGGGTTTCAGTACGATTCTCCTGAATGTCTGGCCAAGCATTCAGCAGTAGAACTGAGGAGGGAGGGATTGGATTACGCTTAATCCCCTAAAAAACTCTGGCTCTTCACACTAATTGTAGGAGCGCCTTAATTTAAATTTAATTCTAGCAAGACAAAGCTTTTCCTCATTAATCATGAAACTGACATGCTTTGTGCTGACTTTCAAAAAAATAAAAAGTAACTTTTGTGCCTACCAAAAAACTTGTAGTAAGTGAAATCTCCATCTCTCTTTATTCTGAGCAATAAATATTTCTTTGCAGAATGTCTGGGATGATTTCAGGTGGCCAGAATCCTATGGGAGCAGCAGGAGCCAGCCCTTCCCCGAACGACCTTGCCAGCCTTATCCAAGCGTAAGTCGAATGACTTTTTTCCACCCCTTGGAATAGTCAATAGGTGCATTTCAGTCGTCTTGATCAAAAGTCAAAGCTTCATTTACAACCAAGCACCTTCCAGAAAACTTTAGTCTCGCCCCCTGCCTTTCAGTAACATACCCCAACTTCTTTTCCTAAATAGAACAGGGGTGTCTCTTGTGCCGTGGGGAACTTAGTATCCCCTGGTCGCAGTGCTAGACTTCTCTGTGCTCCAAACTGCCCTGACGTTAGGGTGATAAGTTAGTAAGTGTCAGAAATCGGGACGGGGATAATAGGCACCTGTATCAGAGAGAGCCCCAAATATAGGGACTGTCCCTATATAATCGGGACATCTGGTCACCCGGCCTGACATGCGTGATGAGACCAATTGATCAGATGTGTCGCTTTCTCTCCTTCAGAGGTCAACAGTTTGCTCAGCAGATGCAGCAGCAGAATCCAGAGCTAATAGAACAGTTACGAAGTCAGATCAGGAGTCGAACCCCCAGTGCTAGCAATGAGGACCAGCAGGAATGAGAATACCAGGTGAGTTCATAAGCCCTACATTATACAAGCCAGCTCTATTGAGCAGGGACTTACTTCTATGCTGGTTACTCAAGCTCCGTCTCATGTCTTTGGACAACCTACTTCACGCATTCTCTGTGCCTGTTTCCCTACTTGTAAAATGTGTGTGATAGCACCATACCTCAGAGAGACACTGAGGGTTAGTGGTTGTAAAGTGCTTTGAACTACTATAGAAGCACAAGGTGCTATTTACATGTCCCTTGCTGGCCATCAAACAAATAAGTCTCATCCTATGTGCAGAGGCGTTAGGAGAGGGGCAATTTGAAAAACAAAAATCACAAATATGTCTTGTCTTCCTGTCTTTGCAGTGCTACCCATGGGAATTCTTCACTATAAAAAACTGGAAGCCATGTGTGTATTGCCATTTCTCCAGTTGGAAAAGAGAGAAAAAGGAAAACAAACCAGAAAAAAAAAACTTTATATGACCTGCATGTTAAAGACAGATTCTCATTTTCTTCCCCTACCCCTGTGCCTGCCCCTAAATCCCTCTTTTCCCTCTGGAAGATCCAGCAAGCAGTAAACACAAACCAGCATCAATTGTCTTTCTAGAACTCCGAAAACCACCCACATTGTTACCTGCTACGTTGAGGATTTTAATCCGTTTTCAAGGACACAGCACTCTTCACTGTAAGAAGCCTCCACCCTCCTGACCGGCTGCTTAAAAGGAGTGAACAGCTCCATTCCCCTTCTGACATCTTTTCATCATGTTGAAGAGACGCCAATGTTTAAACGCAATTAACCCATCGCAGCTCATTGAATCTCCTTGCACCCAACAGCTGGGTGTCAAAAATTGCTTACGTTCACTGCATTTCTCATTCGGATGCATAGCGATACTGCTGATGCGGTTTCTACACAGGAGATTAAGATGGTGGACATCTCTAAAGGCATTTGTGAGTGTAAGTGTATTTTGGGGCATGGGTTGCCTGGAGTAAGACCATTTTCTGTGACTCCTTCAAATTGAGCATTTTTGATACACTTTTTTCAGATCTTTTTTGCCAATAATGACACAATTTATCTAGAGTTTTAAAAAAAAATCATGGTTCTATCTTTGTCAGCTGTCCTCTGCGGTAGTTGTGGAGGGAGAAGATTTGACTCCTTTTAGTTCAAGTTTTTAGAAGTTTTAGTTTTTATTGTCTCTTGCGTGTGAGTGGTCTCAGAGATCAGAGCTTCTGTGATAGAGATGGGAGTTGCAGATACCCGTTTCAGAGGGGCTCGAGTTGCTGAAAACATGGGAATGTGAGTTGGTGGAATAAAACTGCTGTTTGGGTCCATAATATACTGACTGGTCACTAACTGTGGGACTGGCAAGGAGCTCTTATGCCTCAGTGTATTACAGGCAGGGTGGGGAGGGGACCCATGTAATTTATCAGAATAAATGTCCTGCATCTACCAGGACCTCTAATATTACCAAAATGATTCTGTAGTTCAGGCGCTCAGTAGCGGGCTGACTTCAAAATGTGTAAGTGAATCCATTGCAAATTCCACTAGTCAAGCTCAGAGGGACTTTATAAACCTGAGGTTCAAGCTAGAGTAACTCAGAGAGTAGGAGGGGATGTGTGTGAAGTCTCATATTGCCAGGTGCAAGAAAAGCATCTAGTTTAAAGCTTGGTAGGTGTAAGAGATTAAAAAGCCTGGGGGATGAGTGAGGGGTGGGAAGTGTGCGTCCAAGTAAATAGGTTTTTGTTGTTGTTTTGATACCATCTGTAAACAACTTTTTTTTAAATACTCTAACTGTGGTCACTGTAACTTGTGGAGAATAAAATACTTTGATGCTCTCTTTGTCATCCCTTTTGACCAAAGGTGACCAAAACAGCAAAGCCTCTAGGCCACAGGGTGTGACTGGCTTGCCCAGTCTCTTCATAGGAATAATTAATTTGGGCCCCAGGCCTGGGATAGATCGCTCATGAGTGGACTGCTGCACCTCACTGCCCAGATACAGCAATCCACCCTGGTGCCAACGCTTGCAGGATGGAGACCTTGCTTTCACTGTGCAACAGTTACAACTGGAGAAAACCTACATGTGGTTTTTCTTTCCCCCTCACGACCCCTCTTTGCTGCTTGTTTTTCTCCTTTACGTGAAACTCTCTCCCTGCATATTTCTAAGCAATTTGGCAAGAGAAACCTGACAGGATCTTTCATAAGTTACACTGAAAATTAATAACAAGGGAGAGATGCCAGCTAAAATTCACAACCTACTTAGCAATCGGTCTCCATTTGTTACCGAGTCCACCTTCGACTGATACCATTTACATTTTCAAATATTCTAATTTTCCTTTTCATGCAGCTTATTTACTATTGTATGTGGCTCAGCTTGGCCATTGAAAATAGGCTTGTCAGTTTCACTTCCTTTATATGCAGCTTTTAATCAGTTTCACTCTGGGTGTCCTACCTTGGCAGTGTGCTGCAACCAGGGGAATGTCGCTACTTTGAAAATTAACTGGTCCCATAGCAATTTTTTTTAAAATTGGTGGAAATATATCATTAAGTGTTGCAATGGCTGATTATTACTTAAACTCCTGGAAAATATTGGACCTAAATTCTTCTCTTAAACTATTGCAGTTTAGCAGTAGTTTTTTAGATGTATGTAAGGACGTGTTTTAAAGGGACACTCAATTTAAAAATCATACTTCTGTCTCAAGATTTTTATCAGTAACACCCAAGATTACTTGAAATGGAAGAGCTCATGAAACAAACAATGTCTTATTCTTGTTTCATTTTGTGCACTTGACAGCATTGTATAGTTTTGTTGCTTTCCCTTTTAGAGTCTGTGTCCTTAGTTTAGGTGGGTCTTTCCCAAAGTAATGAGAGAAGAAACAGTTAAAACCAGGAACATGAAATTGTAGAACCACAAAGCTTTGGGACAGTTGTGGAGCTAGAGATTACTTTACTTTAAATTCAATATTTTTAAGCAATAAGATTTCAGGCTGATGATGTCCCTTTCGTGTGACTTGATTAGAGTAGAATATTTTATGATTTTTTTTACATTAAGTAAAACCTCTTAGGTCAGCAAGGCAGGACACATTGCAGCGTGTTCTTGCATGAGCAGTGGTCGGGGTCTCTCGTCCCTTTTCGAGGCTGCTGTAAGATCACAATTCGAGAATCACTCCCGTGGGACTGCACTCTGCTTTCATTTCCCTTTTTTTGACTGACTTTACTGCTTTGGTTCCTTGTGCATCTTTCCCACCTGGGTTGTCGTGTCACCATGTTTGTGCCTTTTTGAGCATTACCCAAAGGATATTTTAAATTCAGTGTTGTAAAAACGACATCCACCTCACCACAAATTTTATTATGGACTGTTCAAGAACGGGCGTGGCATTTTAAGACTGTTCTTAGGGCTTCAAACTTTCTCCCCCATCTTCCTAGCAAAAACAGATAACTTTATAGAAAACGGCTGTGATTGGATGATCCAATGTAGCATGTGGAAAACAGCTAATATTTAGTCATGTCTAGCTCTCTGGAATACCTGCATCTACAGTCCATCTCACAAGCTGAAGGGGTGCAACTCCTCTCACTGCGTGTATCCCGTGCAGAGAACTTTTTGTTTTGGTGAGGCTTTCACTTTGTCCCCTGGGACCTTCTGTGGCTAGCAGTTCACATGCAGCACCTGCAGTGCTACATTTAAAACTTAACTAATGCATTTAAATGTTTTTATTTTAAACCCCCCCCCTTATATTATAAAGATAAAACACGTAGAAAGTGAAACTGCGTGATGTCCTTGCAGTTTAGAACTTCAGTGTGGGAGCCATTGGCTAACTCTCTTTCTCTCCTCCTTTTTGGTGTGATATTTTTTTTAAACAGTGGTTCACAGATACTGAAGGGTTTTTTTTTAACCTTTCAGTTTGTCTTTCTAAATGGCAAAGGAGCATTGCATTCCTGCAGCTGGGGGAACGGTGTGTGTCTAACAAAAATTTCCGTGGCAGCAGCATTCATAGCCGATGTCTCAATGGATACAGTGAGGTTCTCAGCCAGAGCTGTGGCCTCCAGCTCCATAACCAGGCCCCCACCCTGGAAACAAACTGATCTTTTCTGGCTTTGAAGTTACTTGTAGCTTCTGTTTTCCTCACAAGCATGATTACTTTGCGCAGGTGTAAGAAAGATGCAGATCTACAGAACAGGCTGTGTCAGGCCTGACTATAACTTCGCTCCCAACAAGAAACGATTTCTGTGGCTCTGTCACCAGCTATGAAACTACAAACTATGAAACTCAGCCCTTGGACAAAGTCCATCCCTTAAAGTAGAGTAGTCCCAGGGAGAAATTGGACTCTCAATGTGAAACTTGAAGCTTCCAGTTAAGGTGCTGCTATGCCTCTCATTTCTAGTCCTAGAGGTGAACTTCAGTAGTGAATATTGGTCTTAAGCAATTCACCAGTGCTTGGTAAGTTTGAGCCTGGTGAGGTTCTTAGAGAAATACATGCTCCACAATGTCCCTTGGCCCTGATCCTGGGTTGTGCTTTCTAAGTGCTACAGTAATATCAACTAACATCATGTAGCTATGATGTTAACTATAAGTATCCTCATCTCTTCCCCCCAGTTCCCACCTTCTCACTGTAATCTCAACCAGCCACTGACCCCTCAGGCACAAAAGAAGGCCAGATGTAAATAGGGAAAAGCAAAGGTTTCTTGTGTCTGTCTCATTCGGGAGTTGGCAAAGGGAAAAGTTCTGTTGTCTCCTTTCCACTGAGCAGCCCTGACAGACCAGCCCTGCGTCATCATTCATCTTACCTCCCCGTAGAGCAGAGCACCTGCTGGTACCTTGGTGCAGCCTGTGCCTTCCTGTCTCACTCTGACTCCTCTGCTTAGGGCTGTAAATGTCTGTCCTTCCCAACAGCTCCTCTGTGTATTCAGAGCCGTCTGTTTCACAAAGCCAGTTGCCTTTCATCATCTTTGCAGATTTCCAATGAGCTTGAGAGGATTTCTTGCCCCCTGCCTCCCAAACCTTTGCTTGAAAAGAAGCAGGTTTGGTTTCTCCTCTACCTCCACCCCTTAGACTGGGAAATGTTGTTTGTCTTGTTGGCTTTTCAGCTTTGCTACTATTACATGTGCATGTGTCAGCTGATAGAAATGCTACTTGGCTCTTCCCCAGGCAGGATCGTCAGTGCCCAGTTTGTGCCAGAAGCACAGCTGTTTGAGATGAAGATGTGTGGTTGAAGGAATAGCGTCAATTTCTCCCCACCATGCACTCAATTCATGATCATTCCTGACAGTATGTATTCTTAGGGCTTAATACAGTCCCCATGGTAATGATGGGGCTTCCATTACCTCCCTTGCAGCTCTTCACAGTTGAAAAGCTCTTCGTTGGGCAAGTTTTTCCTTCGTATTCAGCCTAGATGTTTTCCTTTATTTGTTCCTAGGTATGTGTTCTTAATCTAGCCAAACCAATTCCTCTCCCTCTTTTGTGTGTACACCCATCCAATACTGGCAGCCATTGCCCGTCCCCTCTTACGATGTCCTGCAAAATGCATTTCTTTTACATCCCATGGATTCTGAACTTCTTTCCAAACAAAATTCATTGGAAAACAGCATCTTGTGCATCAAAATATTTGCTGTTACCTATAAGGCCAAGGGTTTGTGGGGATGTGAAGGCCTCCTCCGGTAACCTGGCAGGTGCAGAACTGATGTAGTGGGGAGAGAGTACCTAGGGTCACCCACCATCACTTACAGGTGTTGAACTGCTCCTTGCCTTGTGTATTTACAGCAGTTTTGCCAAAGGTTGGGAGAATATTTAGTACAGGTGGACATTTCCTAAGCTGTGGGTGAATGTCAGCCGGATTTCACCATAGCCCCTGTGCAACAGTTTGTGCAGTCAGCGGTGCAGAGCAAACTGCCTTTTCTCTTTGCAAATGCAATAGTAGGACTTTTCCTGGGAGCAGAAATCCAGACCTGTAAGCTGGAAGGTGAGTCATGCTCTAAGGAGTGCCTCTAGAGGGGGTATGTGGGGAGACGCTTCTTACTTCTCGCTCTTGACCATCCACCTACAATGCAGAGAGAGGAAGGTTCTGTGTTTAGAATTTTTATTTTTAAGGGAGAGGACCTACTTGCTCCCCTGTGAGAATGAAGTCTTCTAACTTCTCAACAGGACAGCAGCACAGGTGGTGGTGCTGGTTGTTCCCCTAGACACTACCTCCACCACTGTGTCTCAGTCCTGAATTCCGGTCACCTCTAGAACTGAGGGTTCATTCGCCATTGTCTCTACCTCTCTGCTTAGACAGCCAGGGACCTGGTCCACACTAATGAGGCTGGTGTTTCTTTGTGATGTGGATGTTTGGCTGCTGCCCTGTGTGCCCCCTACTCAACTTGCTTCACATTCTGCAGGTTGCTATTTTCATTCACTCCCACCTTGTCTGTTCTAATGACTGCCGTAAGGCTAAAATGTTCCGTATCCCCATTGTGAGCTACCTTGGCTCTGGCTGATGTATACGGTTTTGGTAGACTTTGACTCCCCTCGAGCAAGGCAGTTGCTGAACTTTGCTAACAGCTTCTGCTCAAGCATTTTCTCTTTCAGAGCAGAGGCCTCTGTTGAAAGCTGCTGTTCTCACACTGATACCACCGCTCTTCCCTTGCTCAAGTCTTATTCATCTGAGGGTCCCTCCGAACTTTAGATGCTAGTTCACTGTAGTGGGGCAGGTGGGCTAGTGCTTGTCCTGTTTTCCAGTTAATAGAACATCAGGTTTGGAAGGGACCTCAGGAGGTCATCTAGTCCAACCCTCTGCTCAAAGCAGGACTAATCCCCAGACAGATTTTTGCCCCAGGTCCCTAAATGGCCCTCTCAAGGATTGAACTCATAACCCTGGGATTACCAAGTCAGTGCTCAAACCACTGAGCTATCCCTCCCCCCAAAATATGGAACGCTTCACGAATTTGCATGTCATCCTTGCGCAGGGGCAATGCTAATCTTCTCTGTATCGTTCCAATTTTAGTATATGTGCTGCTGAAGCGAGGGTCTTAAGGAAACAAGTACAGGGAGGGGATGTGAGTTGCTCATGGTCACCAAAGAAGTCCCTGCTGGAGCTGAAAGCAGAACCCGGGAATCCTCCCACTCCCCAGTGCTGCTGGAACCAATGGTATAGCAGGGGCTGCTGAAAGCCACTGAACCAAACTCTACCCCCTTTATATAATAGAAACCAATTCAAGCTCGGGGGAGCGGCAGCACCCTTAGTTCCAGCACCTCTGCCCTCCCCTGCTGAACCCACCAGCCTCATACGTACAATGCCACTTTCAGCACCAATTGCCCCTGGACAGCTCTGCAGCCTCTAGAACAGGCACCGGAACCTTTCACAGCGGGCTCTTGTTTCTCCTCGGGCCCTCATCAGCGACGCACCCCGGAGCCCGGGGGGACGGGCATCGTCCTGGCTTCATGGGTAGGCGAGGCCAGCGACGCTGATTGGCGTTCCCTCCGGCCAATGAGAAATGGCGGTTGCTCGCCTGGCGTCCCCAGCAGCCAATCACAGGTGGACGTCTCCGGAAAGGGTGGGACCTCAGTGTAGGGGGTTGCCTGGGCGTGGAGCCGGCCAAAGCTCCCGCAGGTAAGTGAGGAGGGACCGTCCCGGAACCCGGGCGCGCTGGGGGACAAGGCCCTGTTTGGGGGGGGGGAGGGGAGCAGTGGGGGCACCTGGGGGGGGGGACATGGAGGGGGGCAGACGGGTGGGGGAGGGGGATTTAGAAGGGAGGTCAGGTGAGGACAGAGGGGGAGGGGGAGGTTGTGGGGGAGGGGCTGGCATGAGAGATCCAGGCCCTGGGTGGAAGCCTGGGGACGGGTCATTAGAGGGTCTAGGAGCCCTGGGCCTCCTGGGAGTCAGAGACAAGGAGCTGGGGGTGGCCAAGGGGCCCCTGGGGCAGGTGGCCACGTAGTCCTGGTGCTGGGTGAGCCTGGCCCCAGGGACCAAGGGGCTAGTTTGAGGGGATGGGGACAGGGGTCGTGCCGCCGCCTGGATGCAAAACGAGGCGACTTTGTCCTGCTACGGCCCAGCTCTGCGAGGCGGGTGGGATGTCCCCCCACATCCCAAGGCTGGCAGGGCTTTAAGATGTCCGGCCATACTTTGGGGGCAGTGTGATGGTGTAGTGACCCAACAGCACTACGCTCTGAGGAGGCAGCAAAGCTAGGGGGAGAGTAGCCCCCCAAATGAGGGACTAGCAGCAGCAGCTAGAAAATGCAGTTGGGGTTCCAACCCTCATGTCTTGGGTCAGCATTTTTGATGCCCTAGGAACGCAGGAGCGACCATCCTCTGTCAGAAGACTGTTCAATCTAAATTTGCCGTGCCCAGCCCAGTTTGATAGGGCTGTCATATGAGTTACAGGCATTAACAACCTTCCCAAATATTTTCAGGGATCCCAGCATGGTCTTGTTTGCATGACAACATAGCATGAGCAGAACATCATATCGACTTTCTCCTGGAGATCAAAGCATTTACAAATGGCAAACTTGATTTGTCACTGTCCCTTTTTTCAAGTCGCCAGTCCAGTTTTCGTGTGACTTTTCAGGGGGAGAGAGGGGGCATTAAAACACTCTTTGGGTCTGGTACAATGTTATAATGCAACAATTTTGTTCTGGGAGAAATTATCTACAAAATGGTAATTCCCCTCTGCTATTAGAACCATGCAGCTCAGAAAGGAAAACATTCTGCAGAGGAGTGATACACTGTTCTTAAAAGATTGTGCGTTGCTCCAAAGAAACTAATGGTGTTTCCAATCAGAGTGTATATTCAGAATCCTCTGTGGACTTTGCTAATTCAGTATAGGCAAGACAGCTAATGTTGAATATGTTACCTTTAGTTAGACAAACACATGTTTTAATACACATACATTGGGGAAGATACTTTCTTCAGGATTGACAACTCTGGAGAATGAAGTTCTCTCTAGCTACAGATCAGGTACAGTGAAGGGAGTGGCAGATCAACCTTACTGGCAATGTACCTAAGCCCTGACCTGGACGGACCACCTTGGAAACATGATAGAGGAGTTCACTCTCTGAATTTGTTCACTCTTTGGCTTCTCTGCCAAGTTTGAAAATGGAACCGGTTGGCCCACTTGTTGGCAAAGGTATTTTTTCATGATTGGGCATGCCTCTCCACCAAAAACTTGACTGAGATCCAGCAACTCACTTCACACACACCACCAGACAGCCATCAGACAGTAACCCCTTTAATTCACTACTGGCTTGGGGTTGAATTGGAACTGTTAACCTACAGATGAAAGGCCCTAAATCCTTTTACCAGACCCACAGCCATTTACTTTTTTTTAAATAAACAAAAGTGTAGAATAACCCAGACCAAGGAAATCTGTAGCCCCAAGGTTTTTTGTTTTCAATCTCATTTGCTGGTCCAGTAACCAGGTATCCAATTATCTACCTTGTCCATCATTGGTTTGAGCATTGGGATGGCTATGAACATTTTCTCTTTGTTCATTAGAGTGAAATATATTGTGGTTCAGATTGATGAGTGCTCCTGGCCGTAAGGAACTCTTTACCTTTGAGTCACGGCAGTAAGAACCTCTCAACATGCCGTTGATTTGACTTTGTAACTTAGTTCAGTGTAATAGCTAAGGGAAGTAGGCTAGAAACTTAGCTGTGCTTCTTCCTAATTTCTAGATCTCAAGGGAAACATCATTGATGATCGTATATCTTTAAAAAATGTTTAATCTTAATTTAACCCATTTCTTCTTTTAAAGTGCTTTGTGGGATACAAATTGCACCCTGGCTGCATATGCCATGTGGTGGGGGAAACTTTTATGTTTCAGAGTAAATTGTTTATAATGATCCAGGGAGCTTGAGTTTTACATCTTTGTCTTCTGCGAAGCTACCATCTGTTCGTTCTTTCACCCACTCTGTTGTTGTTCTGTATGAGAAAATAAAGAATAAACACTGAATTTCTGCCTAGGGCTTCCCTTTAAAGCGGCATACTACAGATGATTTAGGTTTTTGCTAAACAAAAATAATCCTATTTCAAACCCTAATAATATACATGATTTCAGGATTGTTTAGTCATTTAATTTAAAACAGGCTTTTAAAATAATTCAGCCATTCACCTGCAGAATTGGCAGCCCAAACATTGCAGCAGGATTTTCAGGCCAACCATAGCTACATTGCAATCTGGGCATAAGAAACTGAAACTGACCCAGCTAAGTAAAATTTAAAAAGAAAACCACATAATTGGTAAAAGTGTAATTTCAACAACATACCCTAGGTGAAGTAATATTCTTCCAAGGTGGCTTGAATTAAAGCCCTTATCCTGCAGTTGGATTTTGGTGGGTGCAAAGTTCTGCCCCTGTGGATCCAATTGCAGGATTGGTACCTGCATTCTCTGTGTTTTACTGTGCCTGGGTCTCTGATGGTGCCTTAAAAACGGAGGCTGTCTCTATTCAGTATGAAAGATCCGGTGGTGCTTTTTACAGGATTATGAGTTTGCCTTGTGTCCTAACTTTGAAAATTTCCCTTTTCTCTGCTTACCTCCTTATCCCCATTTGTGCGTGCTAGCTGTTTGGTTCCCTCCGCTCTAGAGATGGCTGCATTTTAGTGGTGAGGGACGTAATTCCTGTGTATAGACTGAAATGCAAGTTTGGGATGACAGGCGCTCTGTTAGATAGTAGAACTAGTTATTTACAGAGGAAAATATCATTTGTCTTGCTCCTTTCCACAGCTAGCGAGCTCAGAAGCATGATTCGCTGGACACTTGTTTTTGCTGTTTAAATGCTGATGTAACAATTAAAGTAACTATCTGAAGGACCCCAGCAAACTCACTTTTCACAGAGGCCCTGGCAGGGGACATTCTCCAGGGAGACAAGATGAATATCAAAGCAGTCAAAGTTCTGTGTCTGCTGGGGGTCTTTTTCCTCATGCTGCTTGGGTCCCTCCTGCCCGTCAAGATAATAGAAGCGGATTATGAGAAAGCTCATCGCTCCAGGAAGGTCATTGCCCTCTGCAATTCCTTCGGAGGAGGGGTCTTCCTGGCCACCTGCTTCAACGCCTTGCTCCCCGCCGTACGAGAAAAGGTAGCTGTGGGCAAACTCGTTGGGGTTTTGTTTTGCAGCTGTAATGACTCCGTTTTGTTCTGATGCGGGGATTTGGGAGAGTCTCTGCTTTCAGATGATATTGCTTTGAAGATGTTGTCCGATATGATAATGGTGCTATGGGTTTCCCAGTGTGTTCAGGAAGCTACCACGTTATCAGACTAAACCCTCTGCTCTGCCAGCTAGTGCCCAACATCTCCACATAGGGGCTTCTCCTAATCCCAGTCCTACAAAGGCACATGCATGGGCTGCCCTTAACCCCAGACTCATCATTCTGAGACTAGGCCGTCCCAGCGTCCTTGCATATTAAAGTGCACACCATTAAACAGAAGCCATGGGAACCCCAGGAAGAGGCTGATCCTTAAAGCAAGGTGGAGGATCCCAGAGACCCAGTAACACAAGCCTGATGTACCCTAGCGAATGCCCGTGGTTGGGAACCTGCTGTGGTTCCGGCCTTTACATTGAAAACTTTTCAAGTTTAGGGAGGAGTCCCCCATGTCATTTTTAATGGTGAACGACGCAGCCAGTTTCACTGCAGATTCCTTTTCCTTTGTTCCAGCTTCAAGAAGTTCTCAAGCTTGGGAAGGTGACCACAGACTACCCCCTGGCCGAGACCATCATGCTGCTGGGCTTCTTTATGACTGTCTTTGTGGAGCAGCTCATCCTGACCTTTCGGAAGGAGAAGCCTTCCTTCATCGACTTGGAGACCTTCAACGCCGGCTCAGACGTCGGGAGTGACTCAGAATATGAGAGCCCCTTCATAGCATCTTCCAGAGGGCGCACGCTTTACCATGAGCACAGCCACCACTCCCACAGCCATGGCTTGAACGTCCAGGAGCTTTCCCAATCCAGCCCCTTGCGGCTCTTCAGCCTGGTGTTTGCCTTGTCTGCCCACTCCATCTTTGAGGGCCTGGCCCTGGGCCTCCAGGAGGAAGGAAACAAAGTCATGAGTCTGTTCTTGGGCGTGGCCATCCACGAGACGCTGGTGGCTGTGGCACTGGGCATCAGCATGGCTAAGATCTCATTAACACTGAAGGACGCTGCCAAGCTAGCACTTACAGTGAGTTTGATGATTCCTTTGGGCATTGGGATCGGCATGGGCATCGAGAGCGCCCAGAACGTGGCCAGCAGCGTGGCTTCTGTGCTCTTACAGGGCATTGCTGCGGGAACTTTCTTGTTCGTTACCTTCTTTGAGATCCTGGCAAAGGAACTGGAAGATAAGAATGATCGCCTGCTGAAGGTCCTCTTCCTGGTCTTGGGCTACACGACCTTGGCGTTGCTCGTCTTTTTCAAGTGGTGAAGGCTGGAGCGACGGACAGTAAACCCCGACTCCTCCCCGTTGTAAATGGTGCTGAGAACAAGACCCCTTTCCAGCCAAGTAGGGACGCAGAGGAACACCACAGTCTGGGGGGTGTTTACGCATCGACCTGGCAAAAGGAGAATTGTTCCCTGGGGTGCACAGAAAATGAGATTGGGGAGTGTCCAAAAAGAGGTTTCGTGTGGCATTGGAACAATGGGTTGGGGAGTTGGTGCAGAGATTGCTGGAGGTCATGATGAAGTAGTTGGCTGTAACGTTGCCTCCGAAGGGACCTTGTCAGCGGTGCGTTCTGCTATTTGTCTAGCGATCCCACCCCCCAGCACAGGATAACCTGTGTCTCCTGCCTTCAGGCTCTGGGCTCCAAGGAGGTGAAAAGTAATGGAGAAATCAAACTGAAAGCGGGCTGGTATAATGGAGCGTAAGACAGCACTAAGCTGCTTGTACCAGTTTAGTTTTGAGTAAAAACTTGGCTGGTGTTATTACCTGCCAAAAATATCAACTGTTCTGGGATACCACAAATGTCTTTTAGGTGTGATTTGAGCCAGGATCCTGTGGTGGCAGAGAGGCCGTTAACCCACAAAAAGTCCATCGCGTCGGTATTGTCCCTGAGAGATTAATCAAAGAAACAGTCCAGAGTCCTTTTTACCCCCACGTGTCATGTTCCATCACTGTTGTCTGGCCCTTCATTGCACAGTCACTGATGTGAATCTCTAGGAGTTTGGGTAATGATCACTTTGAAAAATTTAGCCTTAAAATCCAGAATCCTTTCCAAAGCATCCAGGGAGCTTTGGCTACATGGTCTTGAATTGGTACAAATGGATGTTTGCAATTTCCAGAATCCATAGTTTGGTCATTTCAATTGTCCGAGGTGGATTTTGGTTTGTGGGGGGGGGGGTCACCCTTGGATGGATCTGAAATGACTCTCCCAAAGCCACGTCTTCTTTGTGCTAACGTGTTTGCTTCTCTCTTATACCGGCACGTCTCTTGGACTGACGAGGACCAACTGATGGTGTCTGGCAACCAATATTTTAATTGCTACAGAACACCAGAGTTAATTAATCTTACTTGGAAGAAATGGGGAGGGGCTAATTTTAGGCCTCAGATGACCCCGGTTAGCAAGGGCCAATTAAAATTCAGTTTGGCTTGATGTGCCAATTTGGTTCCCAAATACAGAATTGTGGGCAGGTGGCACTGTAAACGTTCTCTCTGTTTTCTCACTCGTAGCTAGCCACCACATGGAGGTTTGGCTCCTGCTCCGCAGTCACATCCTGCTGCTTCTGTCGCTCGTCCTTCATTCTGGCCTCTGGCTTTGATGGCGAGACAGGCATAGTGTCCATAATGACTTAGCTATTTCTGCGTGTAAAAAACATTCAATCAGATATGCAAACTACACAACGGCTGTAAAACACGAGTGACGAGGGAGTATCCTTGGGGGGCTTTGATGCCGTGAGATAGGATAGATTGTATTCTTTCCTGCTCTCCCACGCCACCTTCGTATCCGGGAATCTATCCGTTTGGTTTGGATCTTGAATCGTCCTCACCACTGGAGTGACTGAGACCTGGGGGATGAGTCTAGATGTTCTGAGTTCAATTCTGACCCTGCCACAGAAGCCTTGAGTGACCTTGGGTAGGTCTTTCCCCCTCTGTAAAAAGGGGCTGATGATATTTATC
This sequence comes from Malaclemys terrapin pileata, assembly GCF_027887155.1. Lineage (NCBI taxonomy): Eukaryota > Metazoa > Chordata > Testudines > Emydidae > Malaclemys > Malaclemys terrapin. Next base: position 13,987,305 of record NC_071528.1, read on the forward strand.
CTGCCTCCTGGGGGTGTTGTGAGAATTAGCCAGTTAATGTCCCAGCTACGGAAGTGCTGAGTATTATCATTAAAAAGGGGTTGTGCGTGCAGTGAGAATAGACCCCAATGTGTTTGACGTGGGCTTTAATGTGAGGCCACGGGCAGTTCACAGGGGGCTGCTTTTATGTTGTTCATTTTGTAAATCAAAGGTGGGATGGGTATTGCTGCTGGTCTACGTCTGGCTGCAGACCCTTTTGTCCTGCACAGGCTCCATCCTGCAGGTAGGCGGCCAGAAGATTTGAGCACCTCCCAGACAGTGCCAGGGTTTTCACTTGCCCATTTGTTCAAGAGCATTTTGTTTTCCTCCACTTCCACATTCAGGAACCTCCTCCAACCCTTAGCTGGCCAGGCAGGGCTGATATTACAATGTGGGAGCGGCAGTCTCTATCCGACTGTCACATGTACAGGCCTGTCAGTTCTCTTATGCTCTGACTGGCGCTGTGTATTTTGGGGTGATGTGACCCGGAGAAGCGAGGTGCAGAAGAGTTGGCTCTCCCGTCTGTCGTCAGCGTTTTCCTGTAAGAGGAGCCAAAATCCCAAGGTGGTATCCAGATTTGCATCTCTCCTGTGGCAAACCACAACCACTGGCAATGGCTGCCTTTTTACTGGCGCTCCCACGCACCTCTGCCAGCGCTCGTAGGAGCCCCTCGTATGTGCTGAATGTTAATCAGAGCAAGGTAGGAGATGGAGTGTCTCCCTGTAAGTGATCCGCCGTCTGAAGGATGCTCTCAAGCTAAACCAATAGCCAAGGCTCATCCCAGCAAAGCTCTAGTGATTTGCGGGAACGTGCCTACCCCAGCCCAAACCAGGAATAGATTTCCTGGCCCAGAAAGATGCACTTGCTCGGTGGCAGGTCTGGGTTAAGTGCCCCTCTCTGCAGAGTTTGTCCAGAGGAGAGAGCGAGAGTCCACGTTTCCTTCTCTGGGAAGTTAGCACCATCTTCTGTCAGCATCCATCCCCCACCCTGCTAGTGCTGAGCGGGTGCCTGGCTCAGGCCTGCAGGAAGCCTCTTCAGGAGTGCAGGCGAGATTACTTACTCTCTGCTGGGACACACAGGAAAGCTGCCCCGTGGCTCTGGGCATGTGTTTGTGCGTGTGCACGTGTCGCCCACCACCACCCCTCCCCCCGGCCAGTGCTGCAGATTTCCTTCCATGGAACGTGGCTTTGATTTCATCTTGACGGACTCACAGCAAGATCTCAGGACAGCTGGCTGGCCTTTATGGACGGGGAGCTGCAAGGTCCAGCCCAGGCGCTGCACCGTGCTGAAATCCTCCCAGTCGCATCAGATGGTAGAAGGGTCTTTGCAGCCGTTTACATGGACGGAGTTAAACTGGGACAGGCGAGGGGTCATTCAGCTCCTCTAACTGAATGTCATGCGCACAAATACCACGTAGAGGAAGGGCTCCTCCTTTCCAGCGTGGGATGAGTGATGTAGACGTGCACGTGGATCCCATCCAGTCCCCTGGGATGATGTTTGGTCTGCCGAGGTTTTAACTTGGTCTAGCTACCGCTCAGCCTGCAGATTCTTGTATCAAGAATGTCTATACTGCCATTTCTAGCCCCTCAAGCCAGAGTCAATTGACCCAGGCTCGGTGCCTCGGCCCCCCAGTAGACACACCCCACGACACAAAAGGAGACAATGGCCAAACTTAAAACTAGTCTTTGTAACAAGGAGAAATACCTGGCTTTAGCACAGTTGTCTTCCCAGCCCAGACTAGAAAGAACGGTGAAAGCTCAGGGAACTCGAGTGGCTCTGAAAATGTCACTCCCATTTTCGTCTCTCTCATAAATGCTGGGTTTCTCCAAAGGAGTGTCAATTCAGGAATAGTGCTGTGGTTAGAGAGAGATAGCAAACCTGTTAGTGGAAACATCCCCTCGGCAGGGCAGAAGGTGTGTTCTCCAATCAGATATCCGATTTTCACCTTCTGTTAAAGACCAAGTGACTGTACCACTTTGGTGTAGATTTCAGTTTCAAAATAGTTTATTTTACAAGCGTATGTGTTTTTGAGCTAGACAAATGCAATGAATTAGATTTTCGCTTAGATTCTATTCATCAGCTGCTCTGAGTTTAAGAGCGAGGAGGGCTCCATGGGAAGTGAATTTTAGAGCGCACTGGGGTTCTTCAGTGCTTGTGTCACATCCTAAATGGATACGTGCGAACAGGGGCATGGTCCCGGTGCTGTGGTTGCCACATACAGACTCCTCCTTGGAAGAAGAGGCAGTCCCTGGTGATTTTTTTTTTTTAAGCAAGGGTTAGGCAGACACATCTGCAGCCTTTATAAATGGGACAGGGCGGTGGTTGTAAATAGGAATGCTGGTGTCGGTCTTAATATCTAATATGGGACAGATCTAAATGTCAGATAACATGGGTTAGAAAATCAGGGGCTATCTGGATTTAAATGAGTATTTAACCACTAGGCCTCATTGGGCATTTTAGATTGTAGTTCTCTGACCTTCTGGGGATCCCTTTATAAGGGGGAGAATCTCTTCTTGGCCCATCTGCCCTCCTGGCATCCAAGTCCCCCATCCCTGATCTTCACTGTCCCCTTCTGTGGCTCTGTCCAGAGAGATGTGTTTGTCTCGTAGCTGAGGGGTTGGGGTTAAAGTCCTAATGCCAAAGCAGACAACACTAGGTACGAGATTTCTTTAAAAGAACTCTATGGTGTCCAAGAGTCATCTGCACAGGATGGGTAAATCTCTGCGTGTACCCCAAGGTATTAGCAAAGGGCTAAAGGCATTGTCAGATTGTGTGTACACACACACACAGAGTAGAGAGAGGGGGGCTGACGCTGTGGAGATTGCTCTTGTGCAAGAGATTGTGCTCACAGAGGAGGAAAGTGAATTGAAAGTCCTCCTGGTATGGACTGAGGTTTGGTGCTGGATGCAGTCCCAACCCTCAACGCAGGATTGATCGTACTTGTTAATATTCCTGCAGAAGTACCCTTTAGAGCCAACCTGGCGCACATGGGGCGAGGGGTGCTGGTCAGTTGTCATCCTCAGTTTCCAGGGTTCCAGCTGGGCTGATGGAAGGGGCGACCCTTTTGCAATCAAGGCAGGTTTCTGTTTTGATAGACTTTGGGATTTAACCCCTTAAGAGCCACAAAGGTGGCCCGTTTTGCAGGTGGATCAGGGCTGTGGGGTTGCTAAAAGCACTGTCTAAGGTCACACCTTTTCCTGTTACTCTCTGTGCCCCAGAACGAGCCACCCGTGTGTGTGATGGGAATATTTATTTAACCGCGCGGGTAACTTGTGGTTATTATTTGTACGGTGGCTATTTTGTTTAGAAAAGCAGAAAGCTGACAACTGCTCCCAATAAACACTTTTTGTTCTTTTTTTGATTTGTTTCGTTCACTTGTTTAGTTCTTAACGTTTCTGGGCCACTCCGCCCGTTACACCACGCCCCAGGCTGCTTCTTCGGATGATTCCCTGTGACGTACACATGCAGTGGTGTGCATTTAGCTTGTGGGTCAGGGGCCCCGATGCAACCAGAGCCTTCCATGCCATGGTCCAGTTCCAGATTTACACCCTAGGCCTGACTAACCGCAGAAGCCACTTGGAGTTGTCTGCTTATTCCAGGTAGGAATTTGGCTTATGGGGGCCAACTGCTCGTTGCCTTCCACAGGCATTTATACCCGTGCTCTGTGGGTGCACCAGGCCCCCATTCTCATCTGGATGGGTTGGTTTTACAGCTCTGCCCTGCCATGACTGTCCCAGGCACACGGTCACGGTGAATTGACCCACGGCCTCTAGTTGAGTAAACTAGGACGGTTGCAGCCAGGGTGGTGGTTCTGTATTTGTGTTCTGACTATCCAGCCTAGTCATGGACCGGGAGCCCCGGGGGCGCTTGGAGCTGTACAGGCAGAGAACAAAAGACGGGCTCTGTCCCAAAGCGCTGACAGCCCAAGTGCAGTAGTTGGGGAACAAACCTCACCGTCCCTAAGCTTGATCCCACCAGGCCAATGGAGATGCCCCGGGGCATCTCTGACAGGCTTCAGCAAACGCAATGCAGCTTGCAGGATTCCTGCCGGCGGGAACCTTGGCGTGAAAGGAACGAGAGGAGGAAGAGCCCAGCAGCCGTTAAAATGAGGGAGGAGTCTTGATTTTTTTTTAATGAGTAACGGTTCAGCTCCTTCCACTCCAAGGGGCCAAGGAATTGTTGCAGCTGGGCAGTGAGGGGGTAGGTTTATGCACCTAGGGAAGCCCCATCTTGGCCCTGTATCACTGGTAGAGGAGGCGGCTGTCTCCCCCAGGAGGTCGCTGCCTGCCATCCCTTGTAATCGGGGAGGGGGGGGGAAGCATCGTGTTCGCAGCAGGACCCTGTCACTTGCGTCTCCAGGGAGGAGTCTCCCGAGGATGCGGCGACCCCTCCCTGCTGGCTCTGTGCTGTTACTCGCTTGTTTCTCTCAATGGGAGCTGGGCTGACAGCTGCGTGGGAGCCGCACTCATTCAGCGACGGCCAGGCTCCTCCGCTGGCAGCTATTAATAGCCGCTGCAGATTTTAATTGCTGCTGTGCGGGCGTTCGCATGAGTCATCCCGCCTCCGGCGCCCACACGGGGATTCGCAGAGAGGCGCTGAGCGGCCTGGCCAGCCCAGTCCACCAGGATCGGAGCTGGGGGCCCTCAGCAGCACAAGGCCTGCCTCCGCGCCCTCCCTCTAGTTCTTTCCCTGCTTCATTCATGCAGAGACTAGAGCCGCCTCCTGCCGGATTGAGCTCAGGGCCATTTTAAAGTCTTTCTGAGCAGATTTCAAAAAAATCCCCCCTGCAGAGGCAGTTTTACAGCCACCGGATCAGGGTGGTCCTGGGGGTAGAGCATTGGCCTTGGGCACCTGGGTTCCATTCCCAGCTCTGACACTGACCAGCTGGGTGACCTCAGGCAAGTCACCTCCCCTCCTGCTCTTTGTTTGGCTTGTCCATTGGGACTGCAAGTTGGAGACAGGGACCCTCTCAGTGTCTGGGCAGCACCCGGTATGATGGGGCCCTGATCACAGACGCTCTATTGTCATTCATTCCTAACAATAATACCTGTAAAACTCTGGTTTGGCCAGGCAGCCCCCAGCAGCGTCTGGCTGAGAGCTCTGCTATGTTACCTGCAGTGGGTCATGCTGCCAGCTGTTACAATAGCCGGAAGAAGAGTTGCTCTGGAGCAGTAGCTGTCATTGGAAATTGCCAGACTGTCTAGCCCTGGGCTGATCCGCACCCCATGTCCTGTGGTGTAAATCTGGAGTAACTCCCTGAAGGCAATGGGGTTACCGGGCTGGGGGAAGCTGGGTGCTCGGACTGTATCCAGTGCTCCGGTGACAGCAAAATGGGCCTGGTTGACTTGCGCAGGGTGTGGGGGTGGCAGCGGCGAGATGCAAGAGGCAGGGTGGTGCAGTGGCTGGGGCATTCACCCTAGGGCTTGGGAGACCCGAATGCAATTCCCCTGCTCCGCCACAGGCCTCCTGGGTGACCACGGGCAAGTCACTTAGTCTCTCTGGGCCTCGTTCCCCATCTTGAAAATGAGGATAATTGCCCCGCCGGGGGGGTTGGGATGATAAATTCGTTAAGGAGCGTGAGGCTTAGAAGGGACACACGGGTCAGCTAGAGTAAACCATCCAGGACAGCCGGCTCCCCAGCGTCCTTTCGAGAACCCTCTCTTGAAGAGCTCCGGGGCAGATCGGTGTGATTGCCCCAAGACATGGCTTCTTCAGCTAGGGGTTGCAAGTGCTGGTCCAGTGGAGTTTACACCAGCTGAGGATCTGGTCCCCGCAAAGGTCCCTACGGCACCTGCTCCCATCTCATGTAAGCCAGTGGGACAGCATGAGTGCATGGGTTGCAGCGACTGACTCTGGGATGGGTGAGCAGAGGGTCAGGCTGCTTAGACACAAGCTAAATGCACTTTTTGAGTCTGCGTGGCGGCCTACAAGGCCGGATAGGGAATTGGTGCCTGATCCGGATCTCCCTCCGGTGTCAGTCAGGAGCAAATCCATTGAGAGCAATGGGGCTCCACAGGCGTGAATGGGACCTTGTCCAGACTAGCTGGTTTCAGCCATGGGGGCAGCCGCACCTGTGCAAATCCTCAGTGCTCAGGCGGACGGGTTCACCACCGATCCCCCGTTTGCACTGGTGCCTAGCGGGGCTGGGCTCAGGTGAGTTGGTGTAAATAGCAACTTTGCCTGTTTGCATTGAAGCTGCTACAGTGACTGAAACTAGGGCAAATCCCTAGTGGAGATAAGGCCTTGGGGGGGGGACGGACGGACCACCGTGCCCCCCTGTCCCAATCTCACCTGCTCCAGGAATTTTGTCCCAAAAGACCGCTGCAGTTTGGTGCATTTCGATCTGTTTCATGATCTTATTAAGCCTTGAATGGCTCTTGGGGGTCAGAGCTGGATACGAGGCAGCCTCCCAGCTCGGTGGCTGCCGCTGCTGAGCAGAACCGTGGCTGGGCCTGGGTGGCTTCTGTAGTAGCAGAAATTTCCCCGGGGCCGCCTCTCCCACCCGAGCTGGGATTTAACCTCCGGCAGGACAGCAGCCATCAGGCTGGATTCGATTAGGGGCGGAGACGGGTCAGAAAACCATCACCCCATTAGTACCGTGTGCTGGCAATCTCAGCAGAGAGCCTGGGACGCATTAGGCCATGGAGACTGGAAAATCTTCTCCGAGGCAGAGAAGGTGGGGGAGGCTGGGGGGAACTTGCTGCACAGCTGGGCCAGCTTTGGGGCGGCCAATCTTCCGGCTGCTAAGTTGGCTCCTTTCGGCGGCACTAACCCTTGTCCCTGAAGCTAAATGCAGACAGGGGGCAGACGGTTTCACTTGGACGACCTTGTTCAGATTGGAAGCTTTAGGGGCCAGCTTTGCCCTGTGTTTTGTACAGCGCCTACCACAGGGCGGTCCTAGCCCATGACTAATAATTAATAATCCCCTTGGTTTCTCGGATGAGCCTGCCAGCAAGGTTATGTCTTTAATACTCCCATCCAGTGAGAGGATGAAGGCCACCCAGTCATTTGTATGATGGTAACAGTTTCTATTAACCTTCCACCCGGGACGGGTTTGAAGCAGTGCCCAAGAGGCAAGATATTGCACCGGGTATCCCATAAAGAAGTTCCTGGGCCAGGAGATCTCAAGGACCCAAGACAGTGATCTAGGGATGCCACTTGGCGTAAATGGAGGTGGGGGGGTTCTGCAGTGACTTTGGACTGGGACCTCAGTGCAAGATCAGGCCAGCAAAGGGTAGAACTGGGGTTATTCAATTAAAATCTGAAGATAATTGAGAGGCAGCACATTTTTTCTAAAAAATATGACAGGAAATACTCTCTTATGCCATGTGCAATTAGCCGGTGGAACTCATTGCCACAAGATTGTGCTGAAGCCTGGAGTTTGGTAGGGTTTAAGAGGACATTTTGATGGAGAATGAGTTACAACACTAAGAGGTATTTGTTTAAAAAAAAAAAAAAAAACTTGGAAGGACTCAACCCCCCCCATCCCTCCCCACTTCAGGGCATGAGTCAGACACTAACTGCCCGAGTCGGAAAGAAACTCATTCTGTGAGGCCGAGATGGACCTTGCTCTGAGATCTACTGCTGCAATCCCTTCTTAACCGTAACCCAGTAGCAGCTGTAAAGACCTCACGTGTAGAAAGAGACAGTCCCTGTCTAAAAAGTTTGTCTAAATGGACAAAAGGTAGAAGGAGAAACAGAGGCAGGAAGTGACTACCCCTGCCCTGCTGACTGACTTTGGGACTAGAACTCAGGTCTCCTACCCACTAGGCCATACTGCCTCTCAGCAACTCTGCTCCCTGTAAAATGAGGCAGAGAACCCAACCCCTCCACAGCATCTGCAAACCTTTCTGCTCCTGGTGAGGCTTGTAGCGCACAGCCTGAGACACCGCAAGTTTGTTGGTTGTCACCCACATGTCACATGAGGATACTTTCTCCAAGGTATCACCTGGGCTCTGTCAGGAGGGGCCAGATGTTGTGATGCTGTGAGACCTTGTTGGCCAAGTTCCAGCACCCAGCTGGCCAGACATAATTTGCATATATTTACATACTTAAAGACCTACCCCCGTAACATTTGTGTGACCTTCCCCTGCAACATCATAGACATTGACCTGTTGGTTATTAGGGGCAATACGCCAATACATTCATAGGAGTATTGGGATCAAATATATCCGCCCAGCTCTATTGACGTGAGCAGCAGTGCATCTGTTGACACCAGCTGAGGACTGGCCCAACTCAAGCGGGCTGTCAGGAGAAACTTCCTAGCACTGACCTGCATTAGACTGTGCAATGACCCCCCAGGAGAAGTGGTGGGAAACCCAGTGCTTGGGACTTTTAAACCTAGTCTGGACAACTCGCTAGAAAGGGTGCAGGAGAGAGCCAGTCTGCAGTGGACCATGGAAAGAGAAACCAGAATCCCACTACTTGACTCTTCTCAGGGGCTTTTCCTGGGTAGATCTCAAAGCACTTCACGCAGGAAGCAAAGTGTCCTCTCCATTTTACAAGGAAACTGAGGCACGGGGCACTGATGGCTGGGACAGAATTCCTGCCTCCCTTTGACTCCTTTAAGAGTCCCAGCTAAAGTGACTCACCAAGGTCTGTGGCGCAGACAGGGATAGAAGCTGGTTTCCTGACCCTTACGCCAACCGCATTAGCCACTAGGCCATGCTACCCAGAGCTCTTTTTCACCTCTGACTTCTCTGAAAATTGCAAAATAGCTTTCATTTACCACCCTCCCCTCCTCCTTGTTTTCAACGTGCTTGTAACTTTTCCAGAAACTCACCCGTGGGGATGAATGTTCCTGGCTTGGTCTAAGCCAACAAGTGCATTTTGAGGGGAAAACGGAGTGCCTTCCCCAGAGTTGTGGTAGAGAAAGGGCGTGTTTGTGTGTGCAGTGGGGTGTGGGGAGAAGTAAATCCACTTTTCCCACTGTAAAACCATTGCATCGTAGCTTTTGAAAACACGTCTCGCCTCAATGGGACCTTCAGTGGGTTTGCAGAGCCTTCGACAACGCGAATGGGTGGAAATCACCCCACGCAGAAGCCTCAGAACGCCCCAGTGAGGTGGAAAACAAGAGGGTTTGCCAAGGGGCATGCGCCTCTGATGCTACCTTCAGGATCCCTTAAATTGCAGGCTTGGAAGCATTGCTATGGAGCCATGCAATGCTGCTAGATACTAGGTTACCTTTGGGGGCCTAAGTGCACATGGGTGAAATTTCCCGCCATGCAGCAAGGACTGGGTGAGGATGGAGGGGAGTTCTGGACTCAGCTCAGGGGTGAGGTTTCACCCCAAGGCCACCGTTTCCTGCTGCTGTCCGTCTGCACCAGTTGGTCTTTAACCCCTTCGGCGTGGAGACATTTCTTTGTCGTTATGAATTGTTTCTATTACTGCAGCAGCGAGGAGTTCCAGCCATGGACAAGGCGCTGTACAAACACAATAGAAAGATGGCCCTGGCCTTGCAGAGCTCCCTGTCTAAGCAGCAAAGAGGGCTGGAGACGGGCTTGCAGGGACCGTGAGACAAGGTTAGGGGATAGTCTCTTCCTTTCAAAATGCCCAGGGAACTAACGGCAAAAAAAGGTAACGCAGTGTTCGAGCGGCCTAGCCGAGGCAGCCTTGTGGTGAGCCCATCACCTTAACTCTGCCCCTGCCCGGCCTTTCCAAGCCCCCCTTCCAGCTGCCGTGGCCAGACCAGCCGCAGGCACTTTCCTCTGGAAGCAGCTGGGCCCGGAGACGACTTCAGCGCCCGGTCGCCCCTGGAAAGGAGCCTCCAGCCAGGTGGCTCAGGTCTCTGTGCTGGGTCCCTCCGCTGGTCCATGTCCTCCCCTCCCCGCTGGGTTATCACACGAACACCCGGTTGCCTCTGCCCCCTGCCCTTCTCCTGGCTCCTAGGCCCAGGGGGCTGGAGGGAGGAGGCTGGGGGCAGGTCTCCGGCCTGGGCCAGGCAGGGGTCAGACCCCCAAAGCCCCCCCTGGCCTGAGGGTCTGAATCCCCCAGGACCCGGGGGTGGGGGGGGGGGCTGCAGCATCCTCCTTGCGCCAGCGGCTCGTGTGCTCCCACCCCGGCCTGGGGGAGGAGTTTCTCCCCCCCCCGGGCTGGAGCCGCCCGGTGTCAGGCGCTCGCCAGCCGCGGCTGCCTGTGCGCAGAGCTGGCGGTGCCGCGCCGCGCCGGGCGGGGAGGGAGGAGCCGGGGTCGGGGCTGGGGTCCGAGCTGCGCCGCTGACCGATGAGCGAGCGCCCCGCTCCCTGCGCGAGTGGCCGGGGCTGGCCCGGAGGCGGGGGCGGCCGGAGGAGCCGGCCGGGGGGCTCGGAGCGCGGCCCCAGCACACGCCGCGGGAAGCCGGCTGCAGCCCGGGGCCGGGCGGACGGTAAGGCAGCGCCGGGCGCGGCTGGCGGCGAGCTCGCCGGGCTCGCTTGGTGCCCCCCACCCCCACCCCCCAGTGCAGCCCGATCGCGGGGGGCGGGGCAGGGAGCCTTGCAGCGGAGCCCCGCGGGCCGGGGGGGCTGGCACTGAAAAGCACATCGGACCCGAGAGCCCCGGACCCTTGGGGAGGTGGGGCGGGTGTAAATGATCCCCCTCCGTCCTCATACCCCCCCAGTCCTCAGATCCCCCCATCCTCATGCACCCCCCGTCCTCATACCCCCCATCCTCATCCCCCCCGTCCTCAGATCCACCCCCCGTCCTCAGATCCCCCCATCCTCATACCCCCCGTCCTCAGATCCCCCCCAGTCCTCATACCCCCCTGTCCTCAGATCCCCCCCTGTCATCAAATCCACCCCGTCCTCAGATCACCCCATCCTCATACCCCCCCATCCCCCTATCTTCATACCCCCCCAGTCCTCAGATCCCCCTGTCATCAGATCCATCCGCCGCCCTCAGATCTCCCTCCATCCTCATACCCCCCCAGTCCTCAGATCCCCCCATCCTCATACCCCCCTGTCCTCAGATCCCCCTGTCATCAGATCCACCCCCATCCTCATACCCCCGTCCCCAGATCCCCCCTGTCATCAGATCCACCCCCATCCTCAGATCCCCCTGTCATCAGATCCACCCCCCGTCCTCATATCCCCCATCCTCAGATCCACCCCTCATCCTCATACCCCCCTGTCATCAGATGCCCCCCATCCCCTCATCCTCATACCCCTGTCCTCATACCCACCCCCCGTCCTCATACCCCCATCCTCATATCCACCCCCCATCTTCATACCCCCGTCCCTCTATCCTCATACCTACCCCCTGTCCTCAGATCCACCCCTCTATCCTCTTACCCCCCCATCCTCATATCCCCCCTCTATCCACCTATCCCCATACCCACCCACCCATCCACACACCCCCTGTCCTCAACCGCCCTCCCCCCCCGTCTCCATACCCCTCTCTCTATCCCTCTATCCACCTATCGTCATACACACCCCTCTAGCCATCTGACTGTGCGGGCATCTATCTCTGCAGTCAGATCTTTGTATACACACCTGTACATCTATCTACACAGGGAAGGGCATCTCCACATGCATGGGTCTGTGTGTATATCTGTGTGTGAATGTGTCTATCCGTGTACATAGCAATATATGGAGATGTGTATGAATAGAGGTATCTATGTATATCCATTGATGTACATATGCAGTATCCATGCGTATGTCCTGAGGTGTATAGATTGATTTATGTACGTATTTCTGTATAGATCTAGCTATCTATCTTGCCTCTCTCATTTCCCTCCACCCCATATCTATCTATCTGTCCATCACCAGACACCCCCTCTATCTATCTATCCCCATACACCCCCTTATCTATCTATCTATCTATCTATCTATCTATCTCCATACACCCCCTTATCTATCTATCTATCTATCTATCTATCTATCTATCTCCATACACCCCCTTATCTATCTATCTATCTATCTATCTATCTATCTATCTATCTATCCCCATACACCCCCTCTATCTATCTATCTATCTATCTATCTATCTATCTATCTATCCCCAGACACCCCCTCTATCTATCTATCTATCTATCTATCTATCTATCTATCTATCTATCTATCTATCTATCTATCACCAGACACCCCCTCTATCTATCTATCTATCTATCTATCTATCTATCCCCAGACACCCCCTCTATCTATCTATCTATCTATCTATCTGTCCATCACCAGACACCCCCTCTATCTATCTATCCCCATACACCCCCTTATCTATCTATCTATCTATCTATCTATCTATCTCCATACACCCCCTTATCTATCTATCTATCTATCTATCTATCTATCTATCTCCATACACCCCCTTATCTATCTATCTATCTATCTATCTATCTATCTATCTATCTATCCCCATACACCCCCTCTATCTATCTATCTATCTATCTATCTATCTATCTATCTATCTATCCCAGACACCCCCTCTATCTATCTATCTATCTATCTATCTATCTATCCCCAGACACCCCATCTATCTATCTATCTATCTATCTATCCCCAGACACCCCCTTATCTATCTATCTATCTATCTATCTATCTATCTATCTATCTATCCTGTAACTGTTTATAGCTCCATCCTGTATAGCGGGCATCTTCCTTTTGTGCTTTTTGCATTCTCCAGTGCAGTATTTCCTCACTGCCCATCAGGAATTAGCCGTTGTTTATTCCGTGCCGAGCTGTACACGACTATTCTGACCCTCTGTAGGCAATATATGAAAATAACCCCCCATTCCACAGCACTAGTTACGTGTTCTGTGCGGGAAGGTGATCATAAGGCAGCCAGCTGGCTCATGGAGCCCCCAAAATAAACCCCCTCAATTACTCCTCTCCACACACTCCATTTCCTAATCAGAGGGTTGTGCTGCTAATGAAGGCGCAGCCTGCTATTAGGTGAATTGGATCCAATAGCTATGGTTGCAATCAAGGTATTTTTGTTCAGAGCATGAACAGACGCGTGCAAACCAGGCGGGAGTTGTTAACGAGCTCTTGGAGTGGATGGGAATGTGTGTACGTGTGTGGATGTGTCTGTGTGTGTATCTAGAGTTCTATATATATACATACAAAAGAGAACTGGATACATTCATGGAGGTTACGTCCATTAATGGCTATTAGCCAGGACGGGTAAGGAATGGGGTCCCTAGCCTCTGTCTGTCAGAGGGTGGAGATGGACGTCAGGAGAGAGATCACTTGATCATTACCTGTTCAGTTCACTTCCTCTGGGGCACCTGGCATTGGCCACTGTCGGTAGACAGGATACCGGGCTAGATGGACCTTTGGTCTGACCCGATACGGCCGTTCTTATGTTCTTATGTAGAGCAGACACATATGTTTAACTCTCTCTGTATATACATACATATAGGTCACACATACATGCGCACACGCATATCTAGAGGTCATACACACGTGTTTATTTATCTCTAGATCTCTCTCTGTATATATACATAGAGCACGCACACACACACGGCACACAACACACACACACGGACACACACACACGACACACACACACACAGACCATTGCTTGTGAAGCACCATGGGAACCCTTGACGCGGCCCCAGGCCTGCACTCAGTTGTCCAAGGCTCCTGTAACCCGAATGGTAGATCAAACTGGTTTGGGCAAACCATGCAGCGTAGGGGGTTGGGCGGACAGTGCTGGATACTGGAAGAACCCGGCTGGCAGTCCCACCTGCCCCCACACACACTCCACCTGGTGAAACCCAAAATGTTTCAGGCCCTGCCAAATGCCAGAGATGAAGGTGGGGCACAGTGGGTGCCAGGAGCACCCCCCCTTCTGGGCCATGCCCCCCCAGTACCAGAGAAGTGGCTTGGAGAGTTAATCGCCATGTGTTGCTCTAAGAATATGAAGGTCCCCCCCCCCCCCGCCCTGAAACTTGCCTTATCCTGGGTCCTGTCTGCTCTGGGGACCGCAGGATAATGGCCTTGCTGTACGGATTCTGCTGGCTGGGGTAGCGAGGGGATGTCCTGATGAAGGTGACCAGATGGGGTGCTGGGTGCTGTCTGACTCCCATCCATCCTGGATGAACTGAGGGTGCTCGGCTCCTCGAAGGATCAGGCCCCTTGTAATCATCTGAAAAGTGGGGGGAACCGATACTGTTGTCAGCAGCGGGTGCCTTGCCCCCACTTGGGCCGTGGGGCTTTCTGAGGTCCTTGGGACGTCCCTGGGAATGAAGGGGCAGGACAGGGACGGGCCTGTCCCGTCACCCCGACAGCTCGGTGCCCACCTCTGGCCTTCATATCATGAAGAGCAAGAGAGCCCAGCCCAGCGCTGTGTCCTGCACACGCCAACCCAAGCGTTGGCACATGAGCTGGGCAACGCCCGAGGGCCGGGCGGAGTTTGCAGAGGAGGGGGGAGTGATGCCTGGGGCTGTAGACCTGTCTGCTCGCTCGCTCTCCCTGCACCCCTGGGAATTTACCACCTGCGATTGCTTCTGTCACCTCCTCAGCCCAAATCTACCCCCTTGCCAAGCAGGTCGGGAGCCCTCAGGCCCTGGGTGAGGCTGCTCAGTGCCACCGGTGATCTCCTCACAGCCTCCTGAGGGGCCTTGGGGGCGCAAGGGGGGCTGCGAGCTTGGTGGGGCGAAGGCACCAGTGGCTCAGGGCGAAGCACAGGGATTTTGCACCCAGGGGCTGGTGTCACCTAGTGAAGCAGAAGGTGGGAGGGACCCACCTCCCCTGCTGAGAGGCTTCTATTGCCCCCTGTTACCATGGGGCCCGAGTGCCTCGCAATCTTTGAAGTATTTATCCCTACAAGCCGGAGGGGAGGGGGACGGCTATTGTCCCCATTGCACAGATGGGGAACTGAGGCACTGCCCCCCCACCCCACTATTTAAGCACCTGACTCCCATAGACATCAGTGGGAGTGAAGAACCTAAATCCCTTTGAGGGTTCGGACCTAATCAGCTCACCCAAGGTCACCGAGGGCATCTGTGCCAGAGCCGGGAATTGACCCTTGTCACAGGCTGGCACCCCAACCACTTCTTTACCCTTTGGCCTATCTCGCCCGTCCCCTCATTTCTCTGGGATGTGCCCACCAGGGGGTAGCTGGAAACCATGGCACCAGAGTGGAACCCTTCGTGTGATTTGAAACAGGGGAGATGGGGATGGGTGTTGTCTGCTGCAAGTCTGGCTGTGTCTCCACTGGGGAGTTGTAGCGTGGTGGTGGGCTGTGTGCTAACATGAGTTTAACCCTGAAGTAGCACTTAGTGTGGACATGGACAAATGTGTTAGCTGCTCGTGGTTAAGGCCAGAGTCCCTCGTTGCCTGGACATGACGGTCCCTTTCCAGGGCAAAATCATATTTATTATAATGCTAGCCTCCAGAGTTCCCAGCTGAGATCAGGGCCCCGTCGTGCCCGGCGCTGCCCAGACACACAGTGAGAGACAGGCCCTGTCCCAGCTGAGATCAGGCCCTGTTGTGCCAGGCGCTGCCTAGACACATGACAAGAGACAGACCCTGTCCCAGCTGAGATCAGGGCCTCATTGTGCCAGGCGCTGCCCAGACACACAGTGAGAGACAGGCCCTGTCCCAGCTGAGATCAGGCCCTGTTGTGCCAGGCGCTGCCTAGACACATGACAAGAGACAGACCCTGTCCCAGCTGAGATCAGGGCCTCATTGTGCCAGGCGCTGCCCAGACACACAGTGAGAGACAGGCCCTGTCCCAGCTGAGATCAGGGCCCCGTTGTGCCAGGCACTGCCTAGAGACACGACGAGAGACAGACCCTGTCCCAGCTGAGATCAGGGCCCCATTGTGCCGGGCGCTGCCCAGACACACAGTGAGAGGCAGTGCCTGCCCCAAAGAGCTGACAATCTAAATGGACAAGACGAAGGGCAAGAGGGAAACTGAGGCACAGAGCAGTAAAGTGACATGCCCAAGATCACCCCGTAGGTGAGTGGCAGAGCTGAGACTAGCACGCAGGTCGGCTGGCTCCTAGCAAAGTGCCCTCACCACTGGGAAACACTGCCTCTCTTAACATGCCTTCTAACATGGTCCATTTGCCCAGTGTAGACAAGGCCGTCGGAGAGCTCTGTAGTTTAAAGGGTGGCTCAGTGCTTGGGTTCGGAACAGCAGAATCCTCTGTGTTCAACGCTTCAAACCCCGGCCTTTGTCTTTCCAAGGACAACAGAAGAGAAATCCCTGGCGTCTCCTGGCTGGTTCCTCTCTGTCCAAGATCCCAACTGGCTGTTCAGCAGGCCTGGCAAACTCATTCCACTGACGTTTGAATCCAAGCTAAGCTCAGGAGGTTGAAAGGCTGGCTCCGGCTGGGCCGCTGTTCGCGTTCCGCTGAGGAGAGAGGCTGGGGACAGGAGAAGGTCGGCTGGGGGGAATGTGGGAAACTGCAGCAGGGAAAGGGAGCAGAAAGGAGAGAGAAGAAAACGCAGGCAGGTTTTGTGCAGTGGCCAGAGCCCCCTGTGCTGGCCTGGATTTCAAGGCAGAGAGGGTCCCATCCTAACACAAAGCAGGGGCTGGCTGGGGAAATGTGTTTGGGTCTGTACCTGGACCTGCCCTTGGAGGGAAAAACCCGTGAGGTTAAATGACAAGGGGCAAAAAGGGTGATGGATCCGGAACAGTTTTGCAGACCCAGAGTATCAGTTGAGGGGTTCACACCCCAACAGCCTCCCAGCCTGCTCCCCAGCCAAACACACACACACAATCAGACCAGCCTCTTCTCCACCTGGCCGCTCCTCCCTCCCCAGAAGTGGCTGGTTCAGGTGAGGCCACGTTGTTAGGGGAGCTCAGCTCCCACCGAGGTGGCTGAAGGATGTGGCCAGATTATCCAAAGTCCTCAGCACCCATTAGCATTAACCACAAGACTAACCCCCCCTCCCATAGTATCTTGGGTTTCCCTTACCCCTTTTGCCTCTAAGGAATCACCTCACCCACCACTGAAATGCAGCCATCTCTGGGTTGGAGCGCAGCAGCGGATTAACAAGTCCCTTTCCAATGCCTTACCACAAGCCCATCTTTCCTGGGTCCCCCTGTTCTGTCTTTCACCAGCATTACATTAACTTAGAGCAATGCCTAACCAGCGATGGTTTACATACCCAAACCGGGCTGGGGTGGGGGTAGGGAAGAGACTCACTAAAGCAGCCAGACTGGGAATGAAAGCAGCTGGTGAGGTGTCAGATGTGCTGGGGGGACTTTTCCATTGCTGGCCTGTGCAGGCCCCTTTCCCCCCCTGTCCTCGCACCGGTTCCCCTCCCAGCTGCTCGGACCCTTGTGAAGGGATCAGGATGTTTTGAGAGCACGAACCAGCCTTGCCTAGCCCAGCTAGCAGATCAGAGGGGCCTTCAGCCTGCAGGGGCCCTGGAGCAGGGGAAAGACAAAGGGTTTTAGCATCTGGTTAACCTCCCCCCCCTTGCTGCCCCACAACAGTCTCCTCTGTGCTGATTGCTCCATGGTCCAGCTGCCTACTCAGAGCTTTGTCTGCTCAGATGTTCAACTGGGGCCAGGTTTTCACAGGCCCTCCGTTCCCATTGTTCTCAATGGGGCTCAGCTCTCCATTGTACTGGGGAGGAGGGGGGTGGATTCTCCATTGTTCTCAATGCAGGGGTGGATTCTTCATTGTAATGGGGAGAGGGGTGGTGGATTCTTCATTGTTCTCAATTAGGCGGGGGGGGGGATTCTCTGTTGTTTTCAGTAGGGGATGGGGGTGGATTCTCCATTGTTCTCAATGGGGGAGGGGTGGTGGATTCCCAGTGGGAGCTGCTGGGTGCTTTGGAAAATCTGGGTGCCGATGTGGTTTTGTGTCTGTGATCTGAACACCCTGGGAAGATGGGCGGAGACTGAGCAAACTCATTATGCACAGGCCACCCAAGAGGTAACAGTTGGGGGTGGGGGGAGGTTGGAGCTGGTGATCTGAAGCCAATGGTCTCTGGGAGAAGCATTTGTTTCAAGGCCTGGAGCAAGAGCTGGCCTAGAGAGAGACAGGGCAAGGCACGCCTGGGACTCTGCCAGCCTTGGGGTGTGGGGGAGCCCCCGTCCAGCCCAGTATTGGGCTCTGAGATGTTTGTGTATTACTGAAAAACAGAGGACGTCCAGCTGCCACGTAGCTGCCCCGAGACTTCAGCCTCCCATCTCCAGGGTGCTTGTCTTCACTTGCAAAGTAGGCCCCAACGTCAGTGCATGACCTTGCCGGGTCAGGGTAACTAACCCCGTCTGGGCTTGATTCTCACGTCACCTGCTACTTGTGTGGCTGCTCACACCAGTGCAAAGTGGGTGCGCAAAGTTTACCATTGTGCCCTGGTAGCATTTCACCACCACTTCACACTGGCATCTCTGAAGCAGGGGGGATCAGGTCCTCAGGCAGGCTGGGATTGTTATGGTTAAAAATCCCTTGTGGACCAGCTGGGATGGTGTTAATCCAACCGGCCCTGTCTACACGGAGCGCTGGGGCTGGGCTATTTGCAGGAGTTCGGCACCTGTCTAGGAATCTACGAAAGTGACCAGATTTTCCCCACAGTTCTGCACATTGGGGGCCTTGCCTTGAAAACCGGGACCCAAGCCACATTCAGTCTCCTGTTAATTACTGGGTCTATACTGCGGCTGGGGGCGAGATGCCCCCTGGATCCCTGGGGCTGGGGGCTAGCCTGTGTCTCCGATGGAGGCACGACATCCACGCTGCTATTTTTAGTGCACTAGCTCGAGTCTGTCTCTCTGGCTCGCTCCCAGCTGCAGTGGAGATGCTCTTGTTGCAATTGGCCGAGGAATGATTCTAATCCCTGGCTCTTATCATCAGTCATGCTCAAAGCGCTTTACAAAGCAACTGTCAAGCTCGTGATCCCTCTTGCACAGATGGGGAAACCAAGGCACGGTGGTGAAGTGACGTGCCCAAGGTCACCCACCAGGCCAGTGGCAGGGCGGGGAATAGAAGCAGGTGTCCCTATTCCTAGCACAATGCTCTATCCACCACACCACACTGATGTCCAGACTCAGGTGCAGTCTATGGGGCAGATTAGCTTCAGCACCTCCCCAAACCTGCCTGTCCCCATTCACTCACCCTGGCTGTACCCCACTGACTTTCACTGGAGTTGCTCGTGAGGTGCAGTGACTGGTGAATCGGGCTGTCTTACACAAGCTCTCTGTTGTTTGGAGCGATTTCCGTCAATAATTGATGGGGACGGCAGAGGGAAATTTCTGAACGGTATTAAAGAATCTCCAGCGGGATTCAGGGCTGCTGGGTAATGCAATACACCAGAGGGGTGATTAACCGCAGCTCCTGGCGGGTGCTGTTGTTTTTCACGCTGTCCCCGGGGTTAGGAAGTGGCTGATCAAAAGTGTCTTTCGCTGCCGCCGCCGTTAAAACAGCCACAAACGCCTGTGTGAAAATGGCAGCTGCTCGCTCAGCAGATCTGCAGCTTGTGTGTCTGTCGGAGACGGAGTCAGGTCTGCTGACTTGTGTGTCTGTCGGAGTCAGGGCTGCTGACTTGAATGCAGCAGTGGAGGCTTCACTCCCATTAGCCCTCCAGGAGGTGTTATGAACACAATAGATGAAAGCTACATGAGGCAGTGTGGTCTGGCAGAGTGGGCATCAGGACTCCTGGGTTCGAATCTCAGCTCTGCTACTGACCTGCTGGGATGAGGAAGTCACTTCCCCTCCCACCCTTTGTCTATTACGTGCTGAGCTCTTCCGGGCAGGGCCTGTCTCTCACTGCGTGTCTGTGCAGCGCCTGGCACTATGAGGCCCTGATCTCAGCTGGGGTGCCTGGGCGTACTGTAATCCCAGCAATATTCTGTCCCGGAGGTCACTAGCAACAGCATCAACTGGCTTCTGACTGTGGAAGCTTTGGGTCCTATTCTCTGCGGCCTTGGGCCATCATTTACCTTAGTGCTGAGCCGGTATACGATGCTACGAGATCCGGGTGCCTTTGCATTCACTGGGCACTGGTGTGAATGACTGCGCGAGGCCCAGAGGAATTACGTCCCTTTGTTCCCAGTGTTGCTATAAGTTCGAAGAACTGAGTAGGATGTTTATGTCCCAGGTGGCATTTGGCGCTGCTAGTTACAAAGAATCCTTCCCTTTACTTGTAAATTCGTACCGTTTCCCTGTGCGAAGGGCAGAATGCATATACTGAGTCTAAAATAACCTTCAGGAAAACGGAGGCAGGAAAGGACAAATGAAAAGTCTCCATTGGCGAGAGCACGGGGGGTGTGTCTCATTGGTCTGCACTGTGCACGGAGCCCCACATGGCTGCTGAGCCGAAGGCCCCACAGTTTCACAGCTACCTCCGCCCCATGTCAACAGAGCAAAGCAGGTCAAGGATGGCGCACGTGTGGGGCTCCCAGTCCTCTACCCCAGCCCCTGGCTTTGATCATTCCGGTGCTGGGTTCTCCCCAGGCAGCGCCCACCCCTGAGTGTTGCAGGGTGTGGGGGGGGTCAATTTCCCAAGCGTTTATTGCTGGCTGAAGGTGCCGATTTGAAAGCCCTGCAGACTGAAGCCTTTTATTCATCCTCCAGCCCCTGACTTCTCCATAGGCAGAGAGGGGAGCTGCCTCTCTGTGGCCGTCTCAATCCTCAGCTTGTCTGCTAAGCCGGCCGAGAGCCCGGCTGGCTAGTGCTGGTGAATTTAGTGTCCTCCTGCTACTGGACTGAGAGCCCCCAAACTCGATCCTTTCACCTTGGACGGCGACGCCACTGGCTTTCTGTCATTGCTGAACTGAGTCAGCTCCAAGCCGGGGCCCCCAAGGCAAAAGGGGGCAGCAGCCAGCCAGCCCCCGCCCCCCCAAAGACTCTGATCTTCCAGCCAACCCTGCTACAGATGCTGTGCCGGTGGCAGCGAACTGGCCATATGGCTGCACTGTGGCATCTTATCAAAATAGAAAGTGCTGATCTATTATTGGGAAGTCCACCCCAGGCAGCAAGGCAGGCCCCAGCACTGCCTCCTGCACGTTCCCCGGCCCAGGCTGCTCTGGGGCAGGGGCCTGGGGCTTTCTCAGTGGGGACAATGCCACAAGGACTCTTCAAGGGCAAACAGACGGCGCGGTTCTTGGGCAGTGCCGCCCCTCAGCAAGGGGGCTGTAGTGGTTAGAGAGAGGGGACTGGGAGTCAAGGCTCCTGGGCTCTATCCCCAGCTCTGGGTGTGGAGTGGGGGCTAGTAGGTTAAAGCAGGGGGCTGGAAGTCAGGACTGCTGGCCTGGCCCTTTGCACAGGGGTGAATTTCATCCAATAGGCGGAAAAAACGGACCCTTTGCTAGCGATGAGAAGGGAATTTAGAAGAATGTGTCCCCCCCCCAATTCCCCACTCCTCTGGATGTACAGACCCCCTCCCCCCACACACACACCTTTTTATTTTTAAATAGCTAAAACAGCAGCTGCTGTGCAGACGTGACCCACGGTGCCACTGCGGAGCTGCCTGGCAGTGCAGGGCTGCTTGGAAACCCAGATCGCCAGATGCTGCGAGTAATTTCCCCACCTGGCCTCTAGATCCATTGCCCGTTGCTGGGGAGAAACCGAGCTGGAGTGGATAAAAAGAAAACCCACAGAGGGTGGGGAGAAGTGGTTACCCCCTGCGGGTCGTGAGCCATCTCTCCTCTATGCCCAGCACTGGCACAGCCAGGATCCATTCTGGGGTGGGCACAGACCTCCAGCCCAGGGGTTGTCAGTGTCAAAGGGGAGATGGGAGTTAGGAGAGGCGCGTGGGGAAGGAAGAGAATTGGAACTGGACTCCTGTGGGGTGGACTCAGGGACTGATGGGCGCATGACAGGAGTACCCAGGCGTTGAGAGGACGGGTGGTTTAGCTGCGAGGAGATTGCCCAGATTTTTAAAGGTGTTTAGGCACCTTAATCCCTTCTAAAATGTGGGCCTTAATCTTTCTGGGCCTCAGTTTCCTTTCTGTGAAATGGGGTTAATGAGCCTTCCTTTGTCTAGACGGTGAGCTCTTTGAGGCAGGGACTGGCTCTCACTGTGTCTGGGCCGCGCCCGGCACAAGGGGGCCCTGATCTCAGCTGGGGCAGGGACGGGCTCTCAGTGTCTGGGCCACGCCTGGCAGAGTGGGGCCCTGATCTCAGCTGGGTCCCCTAAGTGTTAACGAAAGAACAACATGCAGAAGCCTGATTTTGCCACCCCCTACTCACATGGCTAATTCTCACTCAAGTGAGTAACTCTATCCACTTCCATGGGACTATGCCTCTGGGTCAGGATCGGGCCCCAGGGGATGTGTACTCAGGCGTCCGGACCACTTCCAGCGCACACCCACCAGTTACCCGTTCCGAGACCTGGGATGGGGAAGTGAAACCTCCGTGGGGTTCCCCCCTCCATGCACACACTGTAGCCGGCCCTCAGGAAATCCCGGGTGTCTCAGCCTTCCCCAGCCCCCATTCTGTCGCTCTCCTGCCCCTCTGCACCAGCGCTGACAGCCGTGTCCCTCCCTCCCCCTTCTGAGCCTGCTCCGGGGCTGTAGGCTTGCTCTGTGGAGCAAGAGGGTAGCGTCCAACCGGACCCACACTCCGATACCCTGCCAGCTGGGGGTCCTGCGAGCTCCTGGCTGCCTGACCCATGGGGGGGAGGTTGGATGGCAGCAGATGGAGGTTTCCCGGAGGAGGAGGAGACCCCTGATATGCTGCATCCAGGGGGCGGGGGAGATATTGGAGCACTGGCTCCCCACCAAGCAGCACATACCCCAGCCCCCACCCATTGCAAAGCAGGAGTCACCCCACGGGAGTCAGTCCATCCGGCATGAAACCCAGGGAATCCTGGCCCCATCCCACGCCCAGCCAGCGTCTCCCCAAGCCCAGGGCTCCCTTCTGCGGCGTTGGGGGCGCGTGACAGCAGCGGGGGAGGTTCCGGCTGATCGCCGTTCCTCACCGCCTCCGCTTGGCTGGAGAACACCCAAGGAGGCTGATTAGCATGCAGGGCCAGGCCGACCCTCTGCCAGCTTCCCTGGTGCAGCCGGGGAGCCGCACTGCCTGGAGTCCCCTTCACTTCCATGGCCCATCGGCAGCGTGGGCCCAGGCGGCGGGATGAGGAGAGGGCCCCATGCTGATAGTCAGGGGTTTAGTCTCCTCCCGCTGCAGTGTGGGGCGGCAGAACCGATTCCTCCAGCACTTTCCCCGCACCAGCGACCTGTGAGGAGGCAGCGCCGGTTCCAGGATTGCCAAACCCCGGCCAGCCGACCTGGTCATTCTCCCTCAGTCTCAAGCTCCAAGACTAGCACAGTCCGGGTTGCCCTGTGCAACTGCTGCTTGCCAGCTGCCGCGCTCCACCCCAGAGGTGGCTGCAGTTCAGCGGTGGGTGAGGTGATGCCATTGGCGTGCCAGGGGCCAGGGAAATCCAAGTGATTCGTGCAAGAGGGAGGCTGGCCAGCCAGCCAGCCTAAGGGTTGGGGGCGCTGGGCCAGGTTCAAGTCCTGGGTCTGCCACTGATCCTTATGGAGCCATGGCCCAGTCACTGACTCTTATCACCTTATCCCCTCATCTGTGAAATGGGTACAGTGGCCCTGCCTTTGCCTCTCTTGTCTATTTCAAGTGTAGGCTCCTTGTGCTGCGGACAGTCTCTCCCCACATCTGTGCAGCACCCGGCACCATGGGGCCCTGATCCCAGCTGGGGCCTCGGGCGCGAACGTAACAGTCGTGCCCTCAGCTGCTGCAGCTTGAAGATTGACGACTGGCCTGTCTCCGTAGCCCCGTCCCCAGCCCTTTCTTCAGAGCCTGCCTTTGAGCCCAGAGTGTAAGGTGACTAGATGTCCTGATTGTATAGGGACAGTCCCGATATTTGGGGCTTTGTCTTACATAGGCGCCTATTACCCCCCACCTCCCTGTCCCGATTTTTCCCACTTGCTGTCTGGTCACCCTACCGGAGCGTAACCCCTGCGTCCCTGTCTGTCTCACTCTCATCACCCCTTGGGGCCGACCCTCCCGCTTGGCCTGCGTGGGTTTGATGAGCAGATCTGGGGAGCCCGGCGTCTCCCTTTGGAATGGGAGCTGGGGTCAGCCCCGGCTTCGCCGCTGGGCCCCCTCAGGGGCTCTGAACCGCTGCTGCTGCCAGTGAAAAGCCGGGCCTGCATCTGTGCTTGGGCGTGTGGGACGATGAGAAGTCATGTGGTCTCGTGGGCACAGCACCCTCAAGCATCTCCTGCTGTGTGACCCTGGGCAAGGCAGGTGCAAACTCCGGGCCTCGGTTTCCCCATCTCTGCAATGGGGATCATAGTGCTTAACAGCCCCTCAGCAAGGCTAGGGGGAAGAATAGAAGCTAAGGGCTAAGTGTGGGGAGATTTAACAGCAATGGAAACCTCTGGGTCCAAATGGGAGTTGCTGGTACGAAGGAGACAGGGGCCCTGTAAATGCCCCCGCCAGGGGTGGAGCTAGATGCGGGGTTACATTTGTTACGGCACAGCCCAGGGATGGGGGTTTATTCCACCTGTGCATCTCCTGCACTTGGGGGCTGCACTTTTTGGCTGCTGTCGGGGGAGGCTACCAGTTCTGATGGCCCTATGGCGCGATGGAGTAAGGCAGGCACCGGGCTGGGGGTCTGTCTTGTTTCTTATAGACATTGGCTGGTCTGGGAATTGACCGTGAAACGGGGATGCTGATCCTTCCTTTCTCCCACCCAGTCTTTGCCGTTTGGACTGTGAGCATTTGGGGGCCTGTCTGTCACTCGGAGCCTGTGCAGCCCCCGCTAGGGGGCCCCTGATCATGGTTGGTGCTTCTGGATGCTGTTGAAATAGAACTAACAGGAGAAGACCAGATGGAGCTGGGGTTGGGAGGGGAAAGGACAAAGACTAGGATCTTGCATTCACATAGGAGAGGAGTAATTAGGGGTCTGGTGGGTGACACCACAGACTAGATGGTGTCACCCATATGGCATATGGCAGGGCGGAGGGACCCAGGGCTGGTGGGAGGATCCGGGGCGGGGGGACCCAGGGCTGATGGGAGGATCCGAGGAGATGGGGAGGTGGAGTGCAGGGACTGATGGTTGGAACCGGTATGACAGATGAGCTGTCTGCCGCACTGGGTGGTCAAACCCTACAGCCAGTCTGGCCCCTCCCGCCCTGCTCTGCTCATTCCATTCCTGCCCCTCGTCGTTCCTACCCTGTGACGTGTCTCTTTCTCTCTCCCTTTTGTCTCATCCCCTTCCAGGTGCGTCAGCATCTTCCGTTCAAAATGCCCGAGCAAAGCAATGACTACCGGGTGGTGGTCTTTGGAGCCGGCGGTGTGGGCAAGAGCTCCCTGGTTCTGCGCTTTGTGAAGGGGACGTTCCGGGACACGTACATCCCCACCATCGAGGACACCTACCGGCAGGTCATCAGCTGCGACAAGAGCGTCTGCACCCTGCAGATCACCGACACCACGGGTAGCCACCAGTTCCCGGCCATGCAGCGTCTCTCCATCTCCAAAGGCCACGCCTTCATCCTAGTCTTCTCCGTCACCAGCAAGCAGTCCCTGGAGGAGCTGAAGCCCATCTACCAGCAGATCCTACAGATCAAGGGCAGTGTGGACAACATCCCCATCATGCTGGTGGGCAACAAGTGTGACGAGACCCAGCGGGAGGTGGAGACCAAGGAAGGGGAGGCTGTGGCCAAGGAGTGGAAGTGCGCCTTCATGGAGACCTCGGCTAAGATGAACTACAATGTCAAGGAGCTCTTCCAGGAGCTGCTCAACCTGGAGAAGAGGAGGAACATGAGCCTCAACATCGACGGCAAGCGGTCCAACAAGCAGAAGAGGACAGACAAAATCAAGGGGAAATGCAGCCTTATGTAAAGCACCGGACTGTCCCTCGTCTCTTCTCCGCCCTACAAGTTAAACATCGGCGTTGCCCTCCCGTCTCCCCCACTCCTCCCTCTCGCTGCATCTTATCACTGTGACTGCTCTGGGGAGCCAGCGATGCACGCTCACCCGGGACCGTTTCCCTTTCCGATTCCACGCTCGGTACGTTCCCCTCCCCTGGCGACGAGGGCCACGGTCTCGCTCTCTGGAAGGGGGATATGCAATACTGGGGGCTGGGGCTGGATCGCACACGTGCATTTCGGTTTCGTTCGTTTGCAGCGAGATGAGGGACGCGTGGGGGAAGTTGAGGAAACGCCACAGGAAGAAGACTCTTGATCAACGTTTTCTCTCTTCTCTTCCCCACTCTCTGGCTTTTGACTCCGTCTGTGGGTGCAGCCCGCGGGGAGACCTGTCTGAGCCTTGGCATGGACACTCAGCCCTTCATAGATACACTCACCTATTCCGGCACGAACTGAACAGAGAATGCTGCTAACACTGACAACTTTTAGCTGGGGCATAGTGGGGGGTGGTTTTTAATGCACGGGGGTCAGTCCTCATTTGGTTCCCTAACGCTGCCGAGACCCCAAATCTACAAGCGAGGGGGCAGAGGCTGCTCTCAAGCCCTCGCAAGACCCTTCCTTACCAGTCAAAGGAACACACACAACTCCCAAAGGGGTGATCTGATGTACGTCGCTTACCCAGAGACTTTGAAGGACTGGCAACGCGCTTTGTCCGTCCAGGCTGGAACACAATCCCAAGGTCACCGCGGCCCTGCTGGGGGTGGGGCCGCTCTCAGGTTGTTTGCCCAAGTTCCAAAAGACGCTGGTTAATCACAAGGACCTGGAAGCCGACAAGGACACCTGGGGCGGGTACGATACCCCATCGGGCAGTGGCATTCAAAGGAGGGGTCTCTACGTTGTCGAAGGCCCTGGCTATTTGAACAGTGGGAGCTACTGAAAAACAAAATGCATGTGATCGGCACAAGGAGGATTTTAGCTGGCCATGGCCAAGTTAAAGAGAACGAGACACTAGCCTAGAGGAGCTGGCCAGGAATGGTCAAGCAGCAAGAAGAGACAGAACCCATCTGGAAGGGAGTTATTTACGCCGAGGCAGCTGTGAGGTGGTGTCCAGCGAGAAGTGATCCCTTTCTCATCCCCAGCATTTGCCTTTTTCTTTTGTTGTTGCCAAAATGCCAAGTGGCACCAGCGCAGCGTGAGAGGTCGGTAGTGCGGAAGTGACACAAAGAATAGCACATATCTAGCCAGCAGTGGGGGCGAAAGGGCTAGAGGTGAAGGAGGAGGGGTGAGTGCCAGCACCTTGATGGTGTTTTGGACGCAATGTGGAGCCGGTGGGATTTTCAGGGCGTTCAGGGATGAGGGGCAAACTGATGGGCCGGGCTGGGCCGGGCTGGGCCAGGCCGGGCTATGCCAGGCTGGACTGGGCTATGCTGGGCCGGGGCATGCATGGCAGTGCTAGGTTTGGTAAGAATCTCAGCCTGAGGTGGAAGGTGTGACTGGGGGCTGCCTTTGGAACATCTGCCCCTAGCACCACTGTTTGTGCAAACAGTGTATTTCCAGGTGCAAGCAGGCAGCCCTTGGTTCACAACAGCTGGTGGTGGTGGTGCAAAACAGGCTATGGTGCACACACAATGGGTGGAGACAAGCATATGCACGTAAAAACTGGGCACCCGCAGGCTTGATTGCCTATTGGTGCTTGCACTAATGCGTGTTCTGTGCACATGCAGTTTCCACACTTCCCCTTTTGCACGCACAGTCTCCTGTTTTTGCACATGGACTAGGGGCCTGCTTTGCAAATCTGGCTGGATCTCTCCAGCTAGAAATGTCTGAATCCCGAGCTGCTTCCTAGCCTTCCTCCCCCAGCAGCCACAGACTCTGCAGAGGGCCACGGTCCAGCTCTGTGACGTCTGAGTCAGGAGCTGGGGGGAGGGGAAACCTTTGCACTTAAACCCTCATACCAGAGTGAGCGAGCCAGCAGCCACGGATGGCACAAGGTCTGCTCCAGTGGGTACCACCCAGCTTAGAAAGACCTTCTTCCCTGCTCTCCCAGTACCACCCTTCCTCCCTGCCAATGCACAGCAGCCGTGCGCCCCCCACCACTGGCCTCCTTTGTAGTGAGCCCTCCTCCGTTTAAATAGCGCTCTGGTCTGCTCCAGGGACAGCCCCAAACACTGCAGCAGGCAATGCCAGTACTGCAGCAGGGGGTGGCCAAGGCGGGGGTATTTTATCCCTACGCTCCCTAGGGAATTGCCCGTTGGGCCCCCGGTCCGACGGCTGCAGATGCTCAGGGGTAGTCGTGCCAAGTGGGGTGACCCCAGGCCCATCCCAGCTGGACCCAAACCCTGCACCCAGCCCCTGTGGTTGTAATAGGCTGACCCAGAACTCTGCCCCACTCTGGCTGCAGATCCAATCTGCAGCCTGGGCCCTTCTCTGCGGCAGGAGCCCCTTGAGCTCAGCCCTGCCACTCACCAGCCCCCTTGGCTCTTGAACCCTTCACAGCCCGGAAGCTGCCGGCCGAAGCACAATGTGTGGGGCTCCTCAGGAGCCCTGACCTAGCACAATGGCGGGGAGCGCTGACGGGGGCGCCCCTGGGTTTGTGCTGCTGGGCCCCAGGGAACGAGGCCAGGCCGGCTGTACGCGCCGCATGCTGGACTCTTGGAAGTCTTGCATACAAGGCAGGTCTGGACCTGGGCCCAGTGGCCTCTCCCTCCACCCCTCCCCCAGCTGCCTTGTTGGGGTCGCCTGCCGGTGGCTTGATGCCACGGTGACGGGTGCCACTGGACATCACCATGGCCACACGGATGGAGCCGGTGAAGGAAGCAGCACAGGGGGTTGGGGGCAGCCTGGCAAACCCCAGGAGAGTCCTAGTTCAAAGCAGCACCCGAAGGGGAGAAGTTCTGACCAGACTTTACCCCGTGCTCCAGTGGGGGCAGGACTTGGCCACCTTGAGCCTGCAGAGTTGGGCTGCAAATCTCTGTGGGGCAGCCCGCCCCCGGCTCAGCTCCCCTAGCAGGAGTAAATCCCCACTGACGTCAATAGGGGCTGCGTCGCTTCATGCCAGCGGGGAGCATCTGGCCCCCTCCAGCCCTGCATACTCAGAGACAGCCACAAAAATGCCTAGTAAGGGGGTGGGTCCGATCGCAGAGAGGGCAGCTGGGTGTGGGTGTTGGGTGTGCAGCTGGAGGAAGAAGAGGGGAGGGCTCTGTCTGAACCCCCGCCCAGCCCCTCGCTCCATCAGGCAGGGCAGGATCTGGGGGCTCCCTTCGGCCCAAGGACTCCGCAGGAAGCAGCTGGAATCCCGCCAGGAACTAGCCGTGTTCCCTGCCGAGCTTTCTCCTTGGGTGGCTTAGCCAGGCGGTCCCCTCCCGCCTCCACACCGGGGAAGGGATGTTCTGCTCGCCCAAACCCGTCCCCTAGGGGGTGCTGGGGGCCTCCTCACCAGGGGCAGCTTGTCCGCTAGCGAGTAGGAGGAGACTCTCTGCATCGGGGTTCGCCGGCGGCTCGTTCCTCCCCCGGCTGACCCATCCACATCACCTTGAAACGAGGCCCAGTAATAATCATAACGAGGAGCAAGAGGTTCGTTTACACGTGTATCTCGCCCGGTCATATGATATTGAAGATAACGTCCTCCCAGCTAAGAGACTGGCGTCTTGAATATTGTATGGTGCTTTGAAACTCAACTCTCGTATCTTGCATTGTAAATACCAGTCCTGCCTCGACCCCCCTCTGACGCCAGCATGAGATCAGTAACTAGCTCCCATGCATTACTGGCTTTTTAAACAAACCGAACAAAGAAAGAAAGGAACAAGACGATATTACAATGTAGCCTTTATTCTAGAACTAGTCTTCCTGAAATAAATAAATTACTCCTGCATTCCTGCATGGTTGGTGTGATCAATGGCTTACAGCATGGCCTGGCTGGGAACATCTGATCTCCCCCAGGTGGAAGTATCCGGAGCTTGATCCCTCATCCGTCTGGGTCAGTCACTCCTGAACCAAGGGGCTTTGCAACCAGTCCTTTGGCTCTGCCTTGCCCAATTCTGTCACTTCCCATCTCCCCTGGGCGAGGGCTGCCGTGCCAACCTTGGTATCCAGCTTCCAACCCCTTCCTTCTAAACAAGGGCTCCGTGGCAACCTTCCCAGAATCCCTCCCCTGCCAAAAGGCCCCCTGGAGGAGTGCTTCACCTGGGGCTAGAGGCTGCCTCCTTTGCCCCAAGGCGGGAGGTGCCTGCCCTAGACTCCCCACTCCCCCCCCCACCGTGGAGGACCCAGCTTTGTGCCTGGTCCGTTCCGCTTATGAACCGGCAGCTGGAACGCACCAGCATGGGGTTGCCCTAGGGCCACGGGGCCTGGCGCAGGGTCAACGGACAGGGCCATCCCCTCTGCCCAGTGCCGAATGAGACACAGTGGCCGAGTCCCACCTGTAAGAGCAGCCCCCCAGCTGGCCAGTCGCTTGGGGCCTGGAGCCACTGCCCTGCCACCAACCACCTCTGGAACCCCACCCATCACCCCAGGTGGGACTCCTAAAGGGACCTCCGCCTCGGCAGCTGTCCCTCTCCTTTACCTGCTGGCATGGGGGGGCGGAGGGGTTACAGCACCTTGCTTCTTTATTAAGAGCCAGGCCAACCCACATTTTATCACCTGGAGCCTCAGGGCAGGCGTGCTGATAAAGCGTTGGGGATAAAGCGATAAGAAAGTGGGAGGGGAATTTTCTGCTCTGGGGGCCTGCTGTCTTTGTCCAGGCAAGAGAGGACCCTCGGCCATAGGCTCCCACCCCCTGCAGGGTACAGAGGCTCCTGCATTCTTACCCCGCCACCCCTCCAACAATGGGCCCACGAGAGCAGCGTCATGGGCACTGTTCCCATATGGGCCCCCCCCCCTTCCCCGTTCTCTGAATTTCTGCGGATACGGAGCAGCTGGCACCTGGACGCCACAGCTCGGTGAGTGACACGGGAGCTTTGCTATAGGGGCGGGTTGGTGGGGAGCCCGACACCTCGGTGCTCGTCAGCTGTAGAGTCACCCCTGCAGGCCCCGAGCTCCAAAGTGGGGGCGCTGGGGCAGGGAGCAGGAGGGGTCCCCACCAGGGCACTGGTGCGCTGCTCAGCGAGGGCCCTTGTCCAGGGAGAGAGAGAGAGAGAGAGAGAGAGTGAGTGAGTGTGTGTGTGTGTGTGTGCGCGCGCGCGCCCCAGAGCCAGGAACAGCGCCTGGCACCCGCTGGGAATCTAGGAGGCAGAGGCCGGCTCTCAGGTGATGTGGGTGAGGAGGTTACCTGTCCCCTCACCCCGTCTGGGCAGGGACACTGATCCAGGGTGGCACATGGTGCCCAGGGTAAGTGTCTCCCAGCATGCAGTGATGTCCCCCCTCCACAGGCATCAGCTTTGGGAACCTGCTAGCATTACACCCAGGAAATGGATGTCTTGCACTGCACTCCCCCACACACATCAGCCTAGTATCAGGGCTCAGCCGAGGGGGGCGCACCTAGACCTCTCATACTGCAGCTGGAGGGGGGGCGTGGTGTGTCAGAGTGGGGTGCAATATGCCCCTCTGGGGGACAATGTATGGGGGTGGTGTCTGTAGGGCAAGCAGCGGGTGAGGGGGTCAATACTGAGGTGATGGGGCCTTAGAAACCCCCGGGGGCAGATCAGTGTTATTTATTCATGTTTCTGGAGACCCCAGCTGAGCTCAGGGCCCAGGGTGCCAGGCGCTGCTCAGACACACAGGGAGAGACCGTCCCTGCCCCGGACCGGCCGGTGTAGCTAGCCCGGCATAGTTCCCCAGGGGGACACTGTCTCTGGGACAGCTGTGTGAATCCACCCTCTGCCTGAGTCCAGATTGATTCCCCTGTCCTAGACAAACCCACAGCAGAGGAGAGAGACGCAGGGCATGGCGGGGGGGAGAGAGAGGAAGTGATTTGCCCAAACGACAACCCCTGTGTGGGGTGAACGGGGCAGGCGAGGTGCATGAGCCAGATGGGGGCAGGATGAGAGGGGAAGGGGGTGTGAATAGACACAAGCAGGTGTGTTTGCATAGGAGCGTATGTGTGTGTGTGTGGGCACACGCACCTGTCCGTGTGTGCACGTGAATGCGTGTGTGTGCACCTCTGTGTGCGTGTGCGTGTCCCTGTGTGTGTGTGTGTGTGTGTGTGACGGTGTCACAGCTGTGCATGCTCTCAGCCCTTTTCTGGGCCAGCGCCCGGCCCCTGCCGCTCCCCTCACCAAGGCAGGTGCCAATCACCGCCCCCTCCCCCTCTCTGCCAGAGCGCGGTGGCAGGTTCCCCTGAGGGGAGAGGGGCTGGCAGTACTGGGAATGCGTCATTCGGCCCGTTGCCATGGAAACCATCTGCTCCCTGGGTGTTTGGAAGCCAGCTGCTTTGGGCACGTGGGAGATGGGGGGGGTTGGGGCTCAGGTGAGTGGGGGCGGCTGGAGGAGAAAGGGGAGCAGGAGATGGCAAAGGCTGGGGAGATCCTACGTTCACCCCCTGCAAGGCCAGAAGGGTCTGATCCCTGGATCGCCCGGGATGGAGAACAGCCCCCAGACCCTTCCCAGAGCAGACAAACAGCCTGTCTGGATTTCAGCATTGCCAGTGAGGGAGAACCCACCGGGCCCTGGGGCATTTGTTCCAATGGCTAATTACCCTCACTGAAAAATGCACGCCTTGGATCCCGTCGGAATCCGTCTAGCTTCCACTTCCAGCCATTGGAGCGTGCTCGCCCTGCCTGCTGGACCCAAGAGCCCATGTTAAATGTCTGTTCCCCATGGAGATACCTATGGGCTGGGATCAAGCCACCCTGTAGCCTTCTCTTGGCTAAGCTAAACCGACTCTCGCTATACGGCAGGTTTTCTAGCCCTCTAATCATCCTCATGGCTCTTCTCCGAACCTCTCCAGTTTATCAGCATCCTTCCTGAGTTGGGGGCACCAAAACGGGACCCAGGATCTCAGCAGCAGTCGCCCCAGGGCCCCCCGCAATCGTTTTCAGAGGCACCACTTCCCAGGGCAGAGTCCCCCCTCCTGTAAATACGCCCAACACTTTGTTCCTCAACGTATATATTTACACCCGGCCGTATTCAAACGCATCTTGTTTACTTGTGCCCCCCTGACCAAGCGATCTAGTTCGCGCTGAATCAATCCGGGACCCGTCCGCGGCATTGTTTACCACGCCCCCGATTTTGGGTTATCTGCAAACTTTATCAGTGATGCTTTTGGGTGTTCCTCCAGGTCATTGGCCAGGGGCTTACACTAGCCTTTCACACCCCCCTCCAGCGATGACCGGGGCCCCTATTGCCCGGCCCAGCCCCCAACTCATCGCGTTGCAAGTTCTCAGTCCCCCCCTGGTCTCCTTCAGCCCTGCCCCAGGCCTCTCCCTCCAGACGGGTTCGGCTGCAGGTTTCCACGGGATCCTCGCTTGCTTTCCTTGCTCCCATCTGTCGCCCCGAGGGGCCTTCACGGGATTTCTCTGCCCTTGCTGGCGTTCAGCATCCGCAATGCCTCCCAGATTGTTAGCGGCAATGCTGAGACTCCCAGGCAGCCTGAGCCAGTCCTGCTTCGCTCCCTGCTCTGATTCCCACCCCTTGCCCAGTGCACGGCCTGGGAACACGAGCCAGACTCACGCTGATCTCAGCCCATTTCTGTGAGGCCGCAAGAGCCAATGGACCAACCTCTGCTCTGTCCCAATGGGTCTCTCCGCTTAGCTTAATCGGCTTCCTCCGGATTTATGCTGCTGGAGCTTCCGTCAGGATCTTTCCCCATTCAATCCGCTGCACGCCTTTCACCTCCCCGGCCTGCAACACCAGCCAAACCAAAGAGCAAGTGACTTTTACCTGGAGTGATTTATTCTTCCCAGTCCACCTGCAACCTATTTCTCATGAACACTGCAGCGATTAGCACTGGCGAGGGGGCGGGGCCGGCCGTTATCCCTGTGCCACAGGTGTGCACATCCGCGGTGTAGGTGCAAAAAGTGGCCATGGATTTACTGAGCTTCCTCCGCCTCCGGGCTGTTCTCTCCAACCCGGCTGGTGCCTTGGCTGGATGGCAGGGGTCTCTGGGCTCAAACTGCAGCAGTGCTGCTGTCTGTGTTAGAGCAGAGAGCGAGCCCGGCAGACCGGTCCGGGGGCAGCGCTTCGCGGTGTGAATCCAGGCTCACGGCCCCAGGGAGCCAAGTGCTGCACAGAGTCTGTCCCTGCCCAGGTGGCTGAGACAGACAGACTGGGGAGCCCAAGGTGAGAGATGGAAGGAGCAGCCGCCGCACGTCAGCTGCCCATCGGCTGCCAGGGGCCCCTGGAGAGATGGAAGGACCCCCCTCCCCCAGCGCACACACACACACACACACACACACACACACACAGCACACACACACAGCACATCCACCTCCCAGCACACACACACACACACACACACACACAGCACATCCACCTCCCAGCACACACACACACACACACAGCACATCCACCTTTCCAGCACACACACACACACACACACACACACACACACACACACACACTCACACAGCACATCCACCTCCCAGCACACACACACACACACACACACACACAGCACATCCACCTCCCCAGCACACACACACACACACACACAGCACATCCACCTCCCAGCACACACACACACACACACACACACACACACACAGCACATCCACCTCCCAGCACACACACACACACACAAACACACACACAGCACATCCACCTCCCAGCACACACACACACACACACACACACACAGCACATCCACCTCCCAGCACACACACACACACACACACACACACACAGCACATCCACCTCCCAGCACACACACACACACACAGCACATCCACCTCCCCAGCACACACACACACACACACAGCACATCCACCTCCCAGCACACACACACACACACACACCCCAGCACACACACACACACACACAGCACATCCACCTCCCAGCACACACACACACACACACACACCCCAGCACACACACACACACAGCACATCCACCTCCCAGCACACACACACACACACACGCACACGCACACACACAGCACATCCACCTCCCAGCACACACACACACACACACAGCACATCCACCTCCCAGCACACACACACACACACACACACACACACACACACACACACACTCACACAGCACATCCACCTCCCCAGCACACACACACACACACAGCACATCCACCTCCCAGCACACACACACACACACACAGCACATCCACCTCCCAGCACACACACACACACACACACACACACACACACACACACAGCACATCCACCTCCCAGCACACACACACACACACACACCCCAGCACAAACACACACACACACACACACAGCACATCCACCTCCCAGCACACACACACACACACACACACAGCACATCCACCTCCCCAGCACACACACACACACACACACACACAGCACATCCACCTCCCAGCACACACACACACACACACACACACACACAGCACATCCACCTCCCAGCACACACACACACACACACACACACACACAGCACATCCACCTCCCAGCACACACACACACACACACACACACACACACACAGCACATCCACCTCCCAGCACACACACACACACACACACACACACAGCACATCCACCTCCCCAGCACACACACACACACACACAGCACATCCACCTCCCAGCACACACACACACACACACACACCCCAGCACACACACACACACAGCACATCCACCTCCCAGCACACACACACACACACACGCACACGCACACACACAGCACATCCACCTCCCCAGCACACACACACACACACACACACACACAGCACATCCACCTCCCAGCACACACACACACGAACACACACACACAGCACATCCACCTCCCCAGCACACACACACACACACACACACACAGCACATCCACCTCCCAGCACACACACACACACACACAGCACATCCACCTTCCCAGCACACACACACACACACACACAGCACATCCACCTCCCAGCACACACACACACACACACACAGCACATCCACCTCCCAGCACACACACACACACACACACACACACACACACACACACACACACAGCACATCCACCTCCCAGCACACACACACACACACAGCACATCCACCTCCCAGCACACACACACACACACACACACACACACACAGCACATCCACCTCCCAGCACACACACACACACACACACACACAGCACATCCACCTCCCAGCACACACACACACACACACACACACACACACACACACACAGCACATCCACCTCCCAGCACACACACACACACACACACACACACACACAGCACATCCACCTCCCAGCACACACACACACACACACAGCACATCCACCTCCCAGCACACACACACACACGCACACACACAGCACATCCACCTCCCCAGCACACACACACGCACACACACAGCACATCCACTTCCCCAGCACACTCACACACACACACACCCCAGCACACACACACACACACAGCACATCCACCTCCCCAGCACACTCACACACACACACACCCCAGCACACACACACACACACAGCACATCCACCTCCCAGCACACACACACACACACACACACACACACCACATCCACCTCCCCAGCACACACACACGCACACACACAGCACATCCACCTCCCAGCACACACACACACACGCACACACACAGCACATCCACCTCCCCAGCACACACACACGCACACACACAGCACATCCACTTCCCCAGCACACTCACACACACACACACCCCAGCACACACACACACACACAGCACATCCACCTCCCCAGCACACTCACACACACACGCACACACAGCACATCCACCTCCCCAGCACACACACACGCACACACACAGCACATCCACTTCCCCAGCACACTCACACACACACACACCCCAGCACACACACACACACACAGCACATCCACCTCCCCAGCACACTCACACACACACACACCCCAGCACACACACACACACACAGCACATCCACCTCCCAGCACACACACACACACACACACACACACACCACATCCACCTCCCCAGCACACTCACACACACACGCACACACAGCACATCCATCTCCCCAGCACACTCACACACACGGCACATCCACCTTCCCAGCACACACTCACACACACACACACACACGCACACACAGCACATCCATCTCCCCAGCACACACACACACACACAGCACATCCACCTCCCAGCACACACACACACACACACACACACACACAGCACATCCACCTCCCAGCACACACACACACACACACACACACAGCACATCCACCTCCCAGCACACACGCACACACACACACACACAGCACATCCACCTCCCAGCACACACACACACGCACACACAGCACATTCACCTCCCAGCACACACACACACACACACACAGCACATCCACCTCCCAGCACACACACACACGCACACACAGCACATCCACCTCCCAGCACACTCACACACACACACACCCCAGCACACACACACACACACAGCACATCCACCTCCCCAGCACACTCACACACACACGCACACACAGCACATCCACCTCCCCAGCACACACACACGCACACACACAGCACATCCACTTCCCCAGCACACTCACACACACACACACCCCAGCACACACACACACACACAGCACATCCACCTCCCCAGCACACTCACACACACACACACCCCAGCACACACACACACACACAGCACATCCACCTCCCAGCACACACACACACACACACACACAGCACATCCACCTCCCCAGCACACTCACACACACACGCACACACAGCACATCCATCTCCCCAGCACACTCACACACACAGCACATCCACCTTCCCAGCACACACTCACACACACACACACACACGCACACACAGCACATCCATCTCCCCAACACACACACACACAGCACATCCACCTCCCAGCACACACACACACACACACACACACACAGCACATCCACCTCCCAGCACACACACACACACACACACACAGCACATCCACCTCCCAGCACACACACACACACGCACACACAGCACATCCACCTCCCCAGCACACACACACGCACACACACAGCACATCCACCTCCCAGCACACACACACACACGCACACACACAGCACATCCACCTCCCCAGCACACACACACGCACACACACAGCACATCCACTTCCCCAGCACACTCACACACACACACACCCCAGCACACACACACACACACAGCACATCCACCTCCCCAGCACACTCACACACACACGCACACACAGCACATCCACCTCCCCAGCACACACACATGCACACACACAGCACATCCACTTCCCCAGCACACTCACACACACACACACCCCAGCACACACACACACACACAGCACATCCACCTCCCCAGCACACTCACACACACACACACCCCAGCACACACACAGCACATCCACCTCCCAGCACACACACACACACACACACACACACACACACCACATCCACCTCCCCAGCACACTCACACACACACGCACACACAGCACATCCATCTCCCCAGCACACTCACACACACAGCACATCCACCTTCCCAGCACACACTCACACACACACACACACACACACACACACGCACACACAGCACATCCATCTCCCCAGCACACACACACACACACAGCACATCCACCTCCCAGCACACACACACACACACACACACACACAGCACATCCACCTCCCAGCACACACACACACACACACACACACACACACACACACACAGCACATCCACCTCCCAGCACACACACACACACACACACACACACACACAGCACATCCACCTCCCAGCACACACACACACACACACACACACACAGCACATCCACCTCCCAGCACACACACACACACACACAGCACATCCACCTCCCAGCACACGCACACACAGCACATCCACCTCCCAGCACACACACACACGCACACACACACACACACAGCACATCCACCTCCCAGCACACACACACACGCACACACAGCACATTCACCTCCCAGCACACACACACACACACACACACAGCACATCCACCTCCCAGCACACACACACACGCACACACAGCACATCCACCTCCCAGCACACACACACACGCACACACAGCACATCCACCTCCCAGCACACACACACACGCACACACAGCACATCCACCTCCCAGCACACACACACACGCACACACACAGCACATCCACCTCCCCAGCACACTCACACACACACACACCCCAGCACACACACACACACACACACACACACAGCACATCCACCTCCCAGCACACACACACACGCACACACAGCACATCCACCTCCCAGCACACACACACACACACACACAGCACATCCATCCATCTCCCCAGCACACTCACACACACACGCACAGCACATCCACCTCCCAGCACACACACACACACACGCACAGCACATCCACCTCCCAGCACACACACACACGCACACACAGCACATCCACCTCCCAGCACACACACACACGCACACACAGCACATCCACCTCCCAGCACACACACACACGCACACACAGCACATCCACCTCCCAGCACACACACACACGCACACACACAGCACATCCACCTCCCCAGCACACTCACACACACACACACCCCAGCACACACACACACACACACACACACACAGCACATCCACCTCCCAGCACACACACACACACGCACACAGCACATCCACCTCCCAGCACACACACACACACACGCACACACAGCACATCCATCTCCCCAGCACACTCACACACACACGCACACACAGCACATCCATCTCCCCAGCACACTCACACACACACGCACACACAGCACATCCATCTCCCCAGCACACTCACACACACACGCACACACAGCACATCCATCTCCCCAGCACACTCACACACACAGCACATCCACCTTCCCAGCACACACTCACACACACACACACACACACACACCAGCATACAGCCGGGACCCAAGACCCCCTTCACTTAGGCAGCTCTCTGAGTCCAAACCTGCCCCTGAATGCTGTGGCTTGACCCCTTTTCGATGTTGCAAAGCCAAACAACCCCCCAAGCCTGAGCCGGTCTCATCAGACGCTACTGTGCAGGGAGGCAGGGAGGCCAGAGGCAGGCGGCCTCGCTTGGCGCACGGGGAAGGACTTGCCCCCCAGAGATGTCGTTCTACGGCAGAAGCAAGCTGAGGTCCGTCAGGAGCAGGTGGAAGGGAGACGGGCCAGCAGCAGACTCCCCGCACTGCTTGTGCATAACCCTGCTTAGCCACCAGAGGGGGAAACACCTTCCAGGCCAAAGTATGTGGCTGCTGCAGTTCCTAAGAGGGTTTTTTGGGGGGGCAGCTATTGCTTTTGTTTGCACGACCCCAGCAGGGTTCCCCACTGACCCTTCAGAACCTGGGCATCTCCCCGGCTACCTGCCTCAGGCAGCCTGGCCCCGGCTGCAGCCCCGGAGGGGCTGGGGAACGAGTGGGAGCCCCCGCACATGAGCACCGTCAGTGGTTCTGATCCGGGTTGCCCCAAGTGGATTTGCTGTCGTCCAAGTGACATCAGTCGGTGGCAGGAGCCCAGAGCCCAGGGCCTGGAGCGGGCAGGAGCCAGGCTCTTGTCAGGGAAGGGACAGTACTAGCCCTACAGAGAGTCTGCCAGATGCCAGGGGCAGGGTTCTCTGTCTGCAGGGGGGGGCTGTGTGGAGACAGCAGGGGTTTCAGTGAGGGGGGGGTGTATTTTCCCCACTGTTGGATGCAAAACCCCAGTGAACTCCAGCTGGCCGGCAGTGTCTGCTGGGCCCCTTGAAGACTCGGTATATGCAGGGGAGAGGGCAGGGGATCTGCTGTGAAAGGGTCCGATCTCCCCAGCTCTGGTGCTGGGAGCACACGTCCCCTGCAATGGAGACGCTATAATGCAGGGTGTGTGATAGCCATAGGATGGATGCTTCCCACCATCCCCGAGGGCAGGCGCGTGCTGACCTCATGGCAAGAGGGAGCCCTGTCCACTCCCACCCCCCGCTCCGCCTTCCCTTTGGCTGCTGCAATATCTGCCAGCAGGGAATGGAGACAGCGGCTCCCAGCGAGGGGGCACCGGATCCCTGCTGGCTGTACAGTTGCCCTTGCCAAGCCCAGCCTGGAGGCGTGGTATTCTCCCAGGAATAGCAATTCCCTGCACTGTGTACATACAGACACCAGCTAATCCTGAGCAGGGCTGGAACCTATGACCTTCTGCTCCAGAAAACCCCCCTCTGCCCAAGCTAACGGAGAGTCTCTTAGGGCAGCAAGCTAGGGCTGTCACCCACTAGAGGGTTTTGCAGACACACCTGCGTGAGCCAGGCTGGCACAGCATCCGGCAGGGGGCTGCAGTGCCCCTGCACCCAACCCAGCATGTTAACACAGCCCTGCCGCTGCCAGCTCCAGGGGCATCTCCCTCCTCCGCTCTCTCTTGGCTTTTTCCTTTGGCTCTCAGATCTTTGCTATTCCCCCCTGGCTGTTTATTGCACCCTGGCCTCAGCCCTGTATCATCCAACATCCCCAGCGTGGAGCGCCTTGGTTTCTCAGGCAGGTTCCCGCCATGCCCAGGTGCCAGGCCTGCTCAGGTGCAAAGCAGAAGGTGCAACGCCAGAGCCAAGCTGGCTGGGGAGATGTCCCCGTGCTGGGACTGCTGCATGGGCCTCGGCTGCCTCTAGCCAGCTGGCCACACCTGTGAAGCATTTAATGAGCCAGGCTGGCTGTGTGGAGTGGGACTTGGGGCTTCCCGATGGACCACGTGTCTAGACTGGGCCTTGGAACTGGCAGCCCCGGGGAGAGCAGGATTGGATTTCCAAGACCCACTGGCCCCTTCCCTTTCAGGGATGAAAATTCCATAGGGTCATGGTCATGGCTCCTATAGGTTGTGTAGGGTCTGGCTGCATATGGCAATGACAGAGGCCCTGATTCTCCATCTCTCCCCCCTGCACTCATTTACAACATGACAGAGTGGGTGTAGGGAAGGAGGAACTAGGTCCTGTGCTCCCCATCCCTCTAGGCTGAACCGGGTCCTGGCTTCATATGGAACAGACAATGCTTTTGAATGGGGAAACTGAGGCACAGAGCATTGTAGTGACCGCCCCAAGGCCAAACGGATCAGTTCTAGGGCCAGGTTTCCAAGGACTCAGCACCCACAGCCAGGGCCAGATCTTCAAAAGAGCTCAGCGTCCATTTATTATTTGTATTATGGTAGCACCTACAAGCCCCAGTCATGGAAGAGGACCCTGCTGTGCCAGGCGCAGTACAAACACAGAACCAAAAATGGTCCCTGCCCCAGAGAGTTTTCAATGTAGGTATAAGACAAGTGACAGAAGGTGGAGACCGACAGACAGACAGAGGAGTACTAAAGATACACCTGCACTGCAATAAAAAACCCATGGCATTGAGTTTCAGAGCCCAGGTCAGTTGACTCAAGCTCATGGGGCCAGGCTGTGGGAATAAAGGTTGCAGTGTAGACATTAGGGTTTGGCCTGGACAGAAGATATCCCTCTGTCCACATCTTGTGAGGGATCATTTTAAAAATCCTATTTGGCTGGTCATTAGTGTCCTGATAGAACGTGTGTGACAACCTTGCCTGGGAAGTTATAAGATGCCACTGCATGGTGTTAATAACTCACCTTCCAGACTGAGGTTGGCAAACAGGTCTGGCTCCAATCAAGCAATGTGAGCAGAGTCATCAAGCAGGAAGGGGAGACAAAGGAAACTCGAACAGCTGAGAACAAAGCAGCAGGGACCATCCTTCCCCATAGTCCTTTTGTCTCCTGGAGCCAGCTGGAAACGGTTTTCAAAAGGTGGACTGAAACTCTAAAAAGGAGGGGTAAACACTTCAAGGCACCGCTCCCTCTCTCTGCCCACTGCAGTCACAGCACCTGAAGGCAAAAGAAGCAGCGTTGGAATGGGGCAAGGATTCTGACCTAAGAAGTCAGACCACTGAGAGCATGTGGTGAGAAAACTTGGCTTTGAATTTAACATAGTGTGTTAAGTTAGGCACCCAGGAGTGTTTTAACTTTAGGTTTTTGTAACCAGTTCTGACTTGTATGCCTCATGACTTGTACTCACGTAAAATCTCTCTCTTAGTAGTTAATAAGCGTGTGCCACTGATGTATCTAATCCAGTGAGTTTCAATGGAAGAGCCTGGGAAACTCCAGGTGGGATGGCAAGTTACGTGCAAGTTATTTCTATTAAAGAAATAACAGGTTTTATATAAACTTGCACTGTCCAGGAGAGGGCTGGGCAGTACCAGATATGACT
Source organism: Malaclemys terrapin pileata (assembly GCF_027887155.1). NCBI lineage: Eukaryota > Metazoa > Chordata > Testudines > Emydidae > Malaclemys > Malaclemys terrapin. The sequence goes on from NC_071528.1 coordinate 14,030,333, forward strand.
GGGAGTACGTTGCGGTCACGCTTCAGTATAACCCAGGCTGGTAAGAGCCCAGGTTGGCTGGCTGCAGCTCACGTGCAGACATAGCTGGGAGTGACTTGCATGCTGGAGGGTGTTTGAGAGCAGCCCAGGCAGGAGGCCACCTCAGCAAAGCACTGTCAGTGGCCCCCCAGGTTAGAGGGCAGGAGTGACACAGCTCCTCATTAGTCTGGATTCTACCTGGGTACGTCACACCCTCTTGTGGGATTTCAGAACCCAGCCCAAGCCTGAACGTCTACACTGCAATACTTAGCCCCACAGACCAAGGAGATCAAGTTCACTGACCCCAATGAGACAATCCTGGTCAGCTGATGGGCAACACTCTGCTCACCAGAGGCCTAACCATTGTCCGTTTCCTCGTAGCATCGCAGCAGAGGAGAGTTGGGGGGAGGAGCAGGAGGGGGCTTGGCAGATTTCTACAGGCAGCTCGTCCCACACGTGTGGGGAGGCATGGGTGAAAGGCCAAAAGTGCTTGTTGGAAAATTAAACATGCAGGCTGGCGTCATGGGCCGATGGGAGGCAGGTGGCGATGTCTTGTGAGTTTATTTAGGCACCCAAATACGGATCAGATTTCCAAGCACGCAGCACCCAACACACCAAACTCTTGAAAATCCGGCCTTGGGTGCCTGCCCAGTGTTTACAGGTTTATAGCTGCGCCGGCGGCCTTTGGGGACCCGAAGAAGAGCTCTGTGGAGCGCAAAAGCTTGTCTCTTTCGCCAACAGGCGTTGGGTCCATGAACGATACTCCCTCCCCCACCTTGTCTCTAACATCCTGGAACCAACACCACTGCAAGCCCGCTGCCTCTGTCAGTTTCAGGCGCAATTATTTTGCTTTCAGTCTTTTGAAATAACCACTGACTTAGTCCCCACTGGCCACCACACCCTTCCCTTTTCCCATCCTCCCAGCTGTCTCATTGCCCTAGTCTCCTCCTCCGTCTTTCCACTTTTGCAAACCCCCGCCCACCCAGTGCTCCTTTCATTTATGTCACACGATTGAAGCAAAACGAGAAGCTGAAATAAAATAACAAAGTTCCTTGCATTCCCCCCCTCCCCTTCGACATCAAAGTGACACATTCGGCTGAAGACAGTGGTTCTGGGAGTCCGTGCTGCAGCGAGATGATGAAAGAGGAGTTTGTGCATTATGCATAAAGCTAATTTCAAACTGCACGGGGAGACGGCAAGAATTTTTCCCTCTTAGCTCTGCCAGTCGAGTCTGCTGTCTCCCTTCCCCTTAGTAGTGTCCCTCCCAGATGCCAAACGTCAGCCAGTGGAGGGACCTTTGCCCTTCACGTCTGATGTGGGCATGGAGCCTGGACTGATCCACTGCTGCCTTGTGAGGGCTGAATCGCCAGTTCTCCTTTCAGATCCACACGGCGGATCTTAGCTCTGAGTTGCAGGTACGTCAGGAGAGCCAGGTCCCGGCAGCGCGCTGACCCTGGGCAGGTCAGGAAGGAGAATTCACTTTTCTTTTCGGTGCTTCGGGCCTTTGGCGGGGTTTATATTTTCCTCTTTGCGAATGATTGGGAGGGAAAGCAGCAGCAATACAGACCCAGAAGGGCATCTGGGCAAAGGCAAATAAATACAGCGGACTCTGGGATGCCAGTGTTTAACACCTTGCATCCAAAAGATTAACCCTCTCAAAGCCATTTTCCAGGGCCAATGTGTCTGGCCTCTGTTTATGCTGATCAGTTGTGAAGATATGATGTGGGAAGTGATCACTTTGGTGTTTTTTAAGGTAGGAAAAGAATTTCAGCCTTTGTGGGAGCCATCCGGCTGCAAGAAGAAAAACTTAGAGCACCCATTAGATGAAGGTTCCATTTAGGAATAGTTTAGAAAGGGTTAATGATTATTGGGACGTTATAAGCGTGTTACAAACATGAGCAGTGTGTGTCACAGGTAGTAATAAGCACATCAGTAGAAGGTGGTTATAAGCTACGGTTGGAGTTTATAATGAGCTATTGGCACAGATTAAAACCTCTATTAACCGTTTGTTAACCCTTTATGAACTGTGGACCTTTCATATAAAGTATGAACAAAAGTGACAGCTGGTGGGAATCACGTGTAGAGCCAGTTAGATCCTGACAGATGTTTAGCAAGCACTGGTAGATTTCACTGTCCTTGCACTATGAAAACATTGCTTCTGCCTGGCCTGGGAGGTTAACGGGCACGGTTACCTGACTCACACAAGGTCACACAATAAATCTGAATGGAGATTAGAGCCCAGCCAGGCTTTGCGTTGCTACAGCAGGTCTAGACCTGATGCATGCAAGACTCGGGACTCCTTTGTTAACCAGGATGGCCTGCCCTGCCGTGACCCAGTAAATAGCTTCAGTGCAGAAAGCATCAGGCTCACTAAGTATTTCTTGCTCACGACATAGCAGACACATTAACATACTAAGTATGGAAAAAGTACACCATGTATACCATAGCCACTGCTCCTGCCACTGCTGTCCTGTAGGGCTGGCTTGGCTCAGCTCCCTGCTTCGGGGTGGTGCAGCGTCTGGGGTCCCAGCGCTGCTTGGGGGGCGGGCCCAATTTGTGTGAGCGGCGTTTCAACCTGGCGCATGGGGCCACAGCACCACTCACTCATCTTTGGTCCATCTGGCCCCCTGCCACTGCAGTGCCCCCCCCCTCCCGCAGAGCCTCCCTTTGACTCAATTTTGGGTTGTGACCCATGGGGGAGAAATCTTGCATTGGAGCCCAGCCTAACCATGTAACCTGTCTGGGTCTCTTTTCCCCATCTGCAAACTGCAAAGTACCAGTTCTTACTTCCCCACCACTCACCGCAGCGCTCCTAAAATCCTACAGCCTCAGCCATCATTGGCCAGACCAGCTCTGGGCGCGTTCTCACGGATCACATGACTCCTTATCCAACTGGCTGCTGGATTTTTGCAGTCCTGCTTAAAAATCAGTGCCACTCCTCCTGGCTGAAATGTTGCCTGAAAGAGGCTTTGATGGCCCAGTGATGGATGAGAAGCTGCTGTGTGTTTATTTATGAATACTGATCTGTAACAATGGCAAGATTATGGTAAGGGACCCAGGCACAGATACTCAAAGGATCCATTGAAATCCATGGCAGTTAGGCGCAGCAAAACCTTTGAGGGTCTGGGCTCTGGGCAGTGAGGTACAGCTACTGTATAATGATGGTGGGTAATTAGCATTTCCTGTATGACTGTATTGATCCAATTTCAGCAAGTTCTGGAAGGAGCATCACAGCAGATCTAGATGCGGGCGCCTTGGCACACACTTGAAAGACTGTCTGCGTCAAGGAACTTGTCACTGAGAAGTTGCAAGCTTTGTTTTTGCCAAAGCTAGGAGCCTGGAGAGCAAAAGAACAAGGAAGAGTTAAAAAGCACTTCTCAGGGGTTGTTATGTTGGAGGGCTGGGCCTTTAAGGGCTGAGCTTCCCAGCCCGAGCATCTGGGCAGGGCTCTGTGACCCTCTGGTTGTTACGCTCAGCTGGGGGGAAGGAACCCAGACAGAATAAAGCAGAGCTTTGGCAAGCCCCGTAAGTGCTCATTGAACACACCTGGGGTCACTTGTCACAAGCTGTCTCAGGAGAGGGAGAGACACTGCCGGGGGAGTCTAAAGAAGTGGGGCCTTCCCAGAGGCAGGGTACGGGAAGCCTTAGGGAACAGTTTGAGACGTGGGCTGGTTGCTGTATTGCTTTAACATCTGCATTCTTGGAAATCCTTCGCTTTAGGAGGGCGTCTGGTCACTGTGTCAACCCAGGGGGGCTGGAACAACTTGTATGGGGGGGGAGGGGGAGGCTAAGAGCCATTGAATGAAACTGTAAACACTGCATGTGATGGAAACCACTTCAAGCCAGGGGGAGTGGCAGCCCCCCTCCGCCCCCCCCCCCCCCCCCCCCCCCCCCCCCCCCCCCCGGCATCCCTCGTTCCAGCACCAGTTAATCACTGACATTGCTCCTGGAGGGAGCAGAGCGGCAGGGTCTGAGCATAGGTCAGGCCTGCTGAGTTAATCCCAGGCGAAGGCCAACCCAGGGGCTGGTCCGAGAAGGGAAGAATTGTGTGATTCCACCTGAAGCCAGGGGGCGGCTCTATCAGAGGCTGCCCTGGCAATGCCAGGAGGGCCCAGAGATGCCGTTCCCGGGGTAGCTGACAGCCTGAATTTTCAGACATGCTGAGCAATCTCTGCTCCCAGTGTAGTTAGCAAGAGTAGCAGGCGCTCAGCACCTTTGCAAATCAGTATTTGGCCTTCTGACACGTACAAAAGAACCGAGTTGGCACGGGGGGAAATGGATTTGGGGAGAAATTGTGCATGGACCCTTCTTTCTCCCTCCCTTCCTCCCTCCTACTTAATGGGAATACACAAAGGGAATACCTCTGCCTTTTGTTCCCCCTCCTTACTGAATAAACAACCTTAACTCTGCCCCATAGTGACATCACAAGGGGGAAAATATGGAGTGAAAGCTAATATGGCTTTAATTGAATTGGGGCCCACATGCCTTCATCATAATTGTGTGGTGCTTGCATGGCATTGCTGCGGTTGGTTCAGGTGCTTTGCTGGGCATTTCCGTATCTTAATGTGTTTGGATTGCTTTTCAGTGCAGCCTTCACGCTGAATTTCCTGGGTTTATAATGCTTGCTTTTAGGACAATGATAACATCCCTCTGGTGTTTTTATCCTTCAGTAGCTGACAGGTGCTCTCCGTCTTAACGTACTGTAGTTTATTTTGGCTGAGAACTAGTCGTAGTTTTGTTGGTGGGTTAATTCACCTACAGCTTAGAGCAGAATAACGAAGCACAGCTGGGACTGGAATAGCGGCATGTTCGAAGCGAGGGGATGGCCACTTTCCCTGGGTGGTGCTGAATTCATTTCCTAACGGGAGAGCGACTATGAATAATAGAAAGCAATAGATCTGGTTGATGGAGGCTGCCCCTCCCTCCAAGCAAAGCTAATCTGGCCTCCACTGGCAGATGGCATGGGCACGCTTTACCAAGCAGGCAGGTGGGGGACTCCAGAGACCGGACGCAGCAAGCAAGGAGACAAATCCCCAAGTTTATTTATCTTCCTTTTCCTACACAGAATTAGGCTGAGGTTTACCAAAAAGCCTGGCTCCTAAATCACTTAGGCACTTTTGAAAATACCAGCTCGTCAGGAGTAACATGCATGCTGTCCAGAAGAGCTTAGCTGGGAACCCCTAAGGATTCTAGGGGTTCAGAGTTGGAAATCCAGCCTTTAAGCCCTGATCCAGCACAGTGTTTAAGCACCTGCTTAATTTTAAGCACATAGATCATCCAGGGATGTTGAAGTGAAGCAAATATTGAAGCACTCTGCTGGATGTGGGGCTTGAATTATTTACATTTTTACAGGGTGGGGTGGTTTTGTTGCAAATCTATTGACTCCTCGTTTGCTACACAGGAATAATATTAAATTACGGTCAGGGGAAGAGTATAGCGAAAGGGCTCTTGTTACAAATCTAATTGACTTTTCTGTTGATTAGGCTCCAATGCTCTCGGGCTGGAAGAATAAAATTGGCCTGGTCATTTCACCTACTGGTTCTCGTTCATTTCCCTCGTGCCCTGGTGAGATGATGCCACGTCTGTTAGCCCTTCTCAGTCCAATCCAATATCCTGCAAAGCTGGGAGCGGCATCTGGCCTTGGGTTTAGCAACGGCTGTGAAGGATGATTTAAACTCATTTGTGGCCGAAGCAGATTATAACACCGTTTGGCCAGTACAGATGGAGCCAAACTGGATTACAGCTGGGGTTAAGAAAAAAAAAATCTGTCTCCCAGCCCAATCCTGCAAACACATGTTAACTAATGGGACTGCTACTGCAATTACTCCTGGCACTATGAACTGCAGCTGGCCACAATGTTCGTAGGATCAGGCCCTTGGTTTGGCTGGCTCTGTTCACACCGGCGGGCAGATCCTCAGCTGGTGTCAGTCCGTGTAACTCGGTGGAAGTCCGTCTCTGCTGATTGACACCAGCTTGGGGGACTGGTTCAGTGTCTGGCCCAGTTTTGTTCTAAGCAGCGAGTTGTGAAGCACGGCTGTTGCCGTCCGCAGCGCGTGGGGATGCCTGCTCCGGGCAGGGCGGCACTTTGACACAGGGGCCCGGAGTTGTGTTCTGCACTGTAGCAGAATAGCTTGTTAGCAACAGAAATGGGGACTCCAGTGATGGCAGCTGCTCCCTGCAATACCCCCTGCCTGCTGGCAGCCCCTGCCATGCCCCTTGGCCACCTGTGTTAACCTCCCTCTCCAGCGACTCCTCGGAGGAAGACAAAAGAGGAGGCTGCAGCCGCGTGGCTGGGGGAAACAGCTGCTCTGTCCCCATTCACCTTCTCCTGCTCCGCGGGTAGGGTGACCAGACAGCAAGTGTGAAAAATCGGGATGGGGGTGGAGGGTAATTGGCATCTATATAAGAAAAAGCCCCAAATATCGGGACTGTCCCTATAAAATCAGGACATCTGGTTGCCTCCCTCTAGCCAAGCATTGGAGGCTGGCGAAGCGTGAGGTGGGCCGCACTGATCCAGCCCCTTTGCCCCTGCCCCAGGTGGCTCTTCCAGAACCCAGGGCTGGATTCTGGGCCCCATTTTGCAGAAGGTGCAAACCAGGCTGGGACGACAGGGGGCATCACCTCGCCCTTACACCCTCTGAGCTCTGGGGCTGCTCTCCTGGAATGCAGTGTGGCCCAATCACACGCCCAACATGGGTGTCTCTCACGGCCTGGGCATGCTGCTCCACCAGGAGATGGGGGTGGCTTTGGGCTGCTCTGCTAGCCCCAAACCAGTGGGAAGAACCCTTTGCACCAGGAGTGTGGCCTGGGGTGATGTTCTGCCCTGGGCACCGTGGGAGTAGCCCAGAGGAGCCTGAGTAGGGCCAGAATTGGGCTGCAGGCAGCGAGTCCCCAGGCCGGCGGATGGACGTGCCCGAGGGATGCCGTCTCCTCCTCTGCGATGATTGTCTGCTTTCTGGATCAGTCACAGTGGGCTCAGGGCTGCAGTCGTCTCCCGACGGTTGATTAATGGTCCCTGTCTGGGATTCACAGAGCCTCCTGTGACTAACTGACGGGTGAATGGACAGCCTGTCCCAGGAGCCGCTCCTCCTCCGCAGCCCAAGGAGAACAAGAGCGATGCTGTCGGCGGGGATCTCAAAGGGCTATGAGAGCATTTACACAAAGTCTCACCATGCCCCTGGGAACGAGCTGGGTAACTCGCTGTATCAGGCCTGCTCCTCAGAAGGGGAAACTGAGTCACGGGGGAGTGAAGTGAGGTGCTCTAGGTCACCCAGCAAGACAGTGACAGAGTTGGGAAGAGACCCCAGGAGGCCAAGATCCCAGTTGCCTGCTGCAACCACCAGACCACCCTTCCCATCCAGAGCTGGGCATAGAAACCAGGAGTCCTACCTCCCAGTGCCTTTTGCTGCAACCACCAGACTGCTCTGGGCTGGGATCAGCCCTAACCCATTCAGATTTCTCTCTCTCTGTGTGTAGCTGGCTTCCCACCTCCCAGGACATGCTCTCTAGGGGCAGACAGCCTCTCATGAGACCACTGCTTGATCTCCCCCTCTCCCCATAGAGGTTCCAGGGCGGGAATCCCTGTGCTCCCTAGCACTCAGCCCTCCCCAATCCTAGGTCCAAATGTGACCCGTGAGTCAGGGAGACAAAGGAAGGACACCACCCACCTAGTGATTCTGGAACTGCAGTGCCTCCGTTGCCCTCACCCGGTCATGACTGGCCCCGCGGGGGATGGTGGGATGTTAGATAAAGCCTTGATTCATTCTCCAGCCTGGGAGCCCCAGGGAGCATGACTTCCTGCACCAGAGAAGGCAGGCAGCTGAGAGATCCTCCCAGCCACCGGTCTGATTCACAGGGCCAGATCCTCCCTCTCTTACCCGAAACAAGATCTGTTTCCCTGAAGCCGCTGCGGGGCCACCTGTGTCCATGACCAAAGGGTCAGGCCCAACGGAGAAAGTAAGCAGAGGTCTAAATAAGAACCCAGGGCCTGATTCTCAATTCCGTGGGTGGGGGGCAAGGAGGCTTTAAGCCACATTTGTGCTCCTTGTATACCAGGTCTGTGCAGGAGCCTACCTGACCCTGGGCGTAAGTTAGAGCACCCTCAGAAGCTGCTCTAAACTGAGCTTTGTTTCCCCTGGCCCCCGTAATGAGTGTCCTGCCTGGGTTAGGATAAGGCACCTTGGTGGTTTGTCTGTGTCTGTGGGGCTGTGTGTGTGGGGAAGCTTTGCCCTGCTATGCTTGTTCAGTGGAGTATGAGAGGGCTTCAGCCTCTCTGGGGCTGTAAAATGGGCATTTTCCACCAGCTCTCTGACTGCTGTCAATAACATCCCCCTTCGCCTAGCTAGAGAGCTAGACTAGGGAAGGGTGGAGGAGGAATAAAGGTTTTATTGGCACATGTGTGGGACGGTCCCTTTCCTCACCAGCCACGATGGGGCTATGTGTGGGTGAAATGCTGGTAAATTTCACACCAGCCGTTGCTGATATTTAAAAGCACAAAGAAGTGAAATATCCAAAATGCTCCACAGAACCCTGAACTCTTGCTGTATCCTGCTGCCTGCCTCTGAGAGGGCCTCATGAGCTGATGAGATGAGTGGATTCACAGAAAGGTACAGAAGCTGCAAGACCGAGCCCGGGCATCTTGCTGTTGGAGAGGAAATAAGACAGTTACAAACAAAGTTGCAGCCAGAAGGATGGGATGCAAAAGGGTTTGGTTTTCTGGTCTCCGGAGACGCTTTATAGCAGCACGAGCGCCTGTCATCTAGTTGCATGGACCATGAGCATTTGCCAGGTGGCTTTGAAATGTCACCTTCCGGGCACCTCCTTTGGGAGTCTGCTGAGTCTAGTGGTTAGAGCAGGGGGCTGGGAATTAGGAAAGTCATTGTTCCCCACTCTGCTGCTGACTTTAGGTGTGAGGTTGGCAGTGTCACCTCAGCTCTCTGTCTTGGTTTTCCCAGTCTGTGGAGTGGGGTTATATTTATCCACCTTCAAGGAGCACGTGGAGAACCTCAACTGAAAAGTACAGCAATGCTCGTGCCAAGGATTTTAGTGGCAGTGCTTTATTGGTCACTCCAGGAACCAGTGTGTGTGGGGGGGTCTGTAGGGGGTTTCTTGTGCTGGGAAATGTCATGGGGCAGGAGTCTGCCATCCACAGCATTGGGACCAAAAAATAAATTAGTAAACTTCAAAATCAGTTATTTATTGAAGATGAAATTCACCCCTGTGCGTAGGGCCAGCACCCCAGACTGCAAACCCTTTGTGCCCATCCGGGACACAATGAAATGTTCAACGCAGGCTTTCTAAATGAGCTCTGTTTTCAGCAAAGGGACCACTAGAGGCACCAATGAGCACGCTAGAGAGCAAGGGGCTGCACTACACTAACCTAAGCTTTCTAATCTGTACTCTTGTCAAGGGCTCGATGGTTTTCTCCTGAACAGGCACCACAAGGAGAAGATTGGTTCATGGACTAACACACCTGCATTCCTTTGGCACAAACTTATCACTACAGGTGCAAGGGCCTCCTCCTCTGCAGCTTCTGACATCTGGGATAGATTTGGGGTACCTCCACCTCATTTACTCTCCATCTGACTCCAAAGCTCAGATGGCATGTGTGCCCTCTCTTTCTCAAGCTCTTGCTACCTCTTTTCCCTCTGCTGTCATTCATTAGCGCTCTACCTGCATTGCTTCACTCTGGAAAGGATTTGGGAACACAGATAGCATGGAAGATGGACAATGGAATAAAGGTGAATGTAGATTTTGTTTTCATGGCTGGATATTTTTTTAATGGCCCAATTGATTTATTTCTAGTCTAATACAGCTAGGGTGACCAGATAGCAAGTGTGAAAAATCAGGACGGGGGGGTGGGGAGTAATAGGAGCCCATGTAAAAAAAAGCCCCAAATATCAGGACTGTCCCTATAAAATCAGGACATCTGGTCATCCTAAAGACAGCTCAGTTCTGATCGCCTTGCTCGTGGTTAACGAGGCAGCGTGCTTTGGGCCAGGGCTGCGCCTAGAGTGATAAGGCCAGTTTGGGGTGGCTGGGTGGGCGAGGGGCATTTCTATACCGGCCAAAGCCCCAGTGCAGACGCAGTGATGTGGATTTGGGCAGTGCTGGGGGGCCTGTTTGAGAGCCCTTGGCCCTGGTTTGCAGAGGCTGGGGCCCCCCAGGGAGGGCTAGTGGAGCGAATAAGACACCAATGATCCCAGTGATTAATAAACCCAGATGTGTGGGAGGCGCCTGCTTCACACTCAAGCCAGATGTTCACTGCATGCACACTTAACAATGAATGAAACAACAGGGCTCACACAGTGGCTCATTTAAATAAATGTAAATAAAACCCCAGCAAAAACCCCAGTGCAATTATCACATCCCCCCCCTCCTCCCCGGACCACATTGCTTATCAATATTGATGAACTTCATTTGAATGCCCCGCCTTCTTTTGGCTCCTTCTGCTCGGATTGGCTCGTTCCCTTGTCACTCCCTGGCCCGCCTACCGGCCCCTCCTCTCTTGCTCCCCGTTACTTGGAGGCCCCGCTAAGAAGGTGGCAGCCTAACCCGGCGGCTGTGCTGGGCCCCGCCTTCCTTAGTGGGGTGCTGGACGCCGATTGGCCCTCCCGTGCCGTCCGTCACGCCGTGGGGGCTCCCCCCCGTCCCCGGCTGGGGCTCGGCAGCAGGTTGGGTTGCGCGGCGGAGGTTGGTGTCTGAGGCGGCCGCGGCGGCGGGCTCCCCTCCTCCGCCCCCTCGGTGCCCCGCGCCCCGCGGAGGGTGAGGCGGGGCCGGGCCCCGGGCCGGGGCGGGCGGGGGGTTCTCGCCCAGCCCGGGAAGGGAGCGACGGGAAACCCCGGCGCAGGCCGCGGCCTGGCGGAGCCCCCGCCCCAGGGACCCCCTCGGGGCCCGGCCGGGCCGGAAGAGGGGCGGGCGTGTGGGGGCGTGAGGGGCGGGGGGAGGGGAAAGTGCGGTGGGTGGGAGTGGGGGGATGTGGGGTGGGGGGAAGGGAGGGGGATGGGGAGCGGGGGGGGAGTGATGGGAAGGTTGGGGGTTAAGGGGTAATGGCATGTGTGGACACTAGGGGATAAGAGGGTAACAAGGGGTAGTGGGGGAAAGGGGGTAACAAGGGGTAATGGGGGAAAGGGGGTAACAAGGGGTAATGGGGGAAAGGGGGTAACAAGGGGTAATGGGGGAAAGGGGGTAACAAGGGGTAGTGGGGGAAAGGGGGTAACAAGGGGTAGTGGGGGAAAGGGGGGGTAAGAGGGTAACAAGGGGTAGTGGGGGAAAGGGGGGGGGTAAGAGGGTAACAAGGGGTAGTGGGGTAATGGGGGGGGTAAGAGGGTAACAAGGGGTAGTGGGGTAATGGGGGGGAAAGGGGGTAACAAGGGGTAATGGGGGGAAAGGGGGTAACAAGGGGTAATGGGGTAATGGGGGGGTAAGAGGGTAACAAGGGGTAGTGGGGTAATGGGAAAGGGGGTAACAAGGGGTAATGGGGGGGTAAGAGGGTAACAAGGGGTAGTGGGGTAATGGGGGGGGTAAGAGGGTAACAAGGGGTAGTGGGGTAATGGGGGGGTAAGAGGGTAACAAGGGGTAGTGGGGTAATGGGGGGGTAAGAGGGTAACAAGGGGTAGTGGGGTAATGGGGGGGGTAAGAGGGTAACAAGGGGTAGTGGGGTAATGGGGGGGGTAAGAGGGTAATAAGGGGTAGTGGGGTAATGGGGGGAAAGGGGGTAATAAGGGGTAGTGGGGTAACAAGGGGATTGGCATGTAGGGGGATAAGGGGACATGTGGAAGTCCTGAGGTAATGAGTGGGGGGAATAAGGGGGTACTGGATAATAAGGGTATATGTATTGGGGAGAATGGAGGAATAGGGGGCTTGTGGGGGAATAAAGGGGCATGTGGTTGGGGAGTGGAGGCTAATGAGGGGCATATTGGCATGTGGATGGGTGAGTTTGGGGTAATAGAGGGGCATGTGGGGGTTTTGGGGTAATAAGACAGTAGGTATGTGGCGTGAGGGAAATAAAGAGGAATGTCGGGGTAATTAATGGAGGAATGTGGGGAGTTGGATAGGACTGTTTTTGGATAACTGGGGAGCGGGAACTTGGGGATATAACATGGCTATTGGAGACAGCTGGAAAGCATGGGGGTAATATGAGTTGTATGTGGGACTGGTAACATGCATATAAATATACATGGTTATAGTGTGTGTGAGACATAAATGTCAGGATATTCTAGGAGTAGTTGGAGGGTAGTAAGTGGAGTATTGGGGAACTGTTAAAGATGTGGGTGGGGTATATCACTGGCAAGGAGTTGATGGCTGGTTCAAGGTAGCTTTCTTGCTCTTTTGGGGAGTATTTTGGAGTGGTGTGAGATGGATTGTAAGTCACAGGCTAGTTTAGGTAGGAATAATTGTGATCAAAGTTTTTCTTTTTTTTTTTTGAGGTGGGGAGGGGCTAGGCAGGGAGTGTGGGTGTTGCAGACAGCAAGGGAGGGAAATTCTTTCTCCATCTCCTTGTTGAATTTCAGGCTGAGGTGGTATAGAATGGGGAAACCAAATACTGGCAAGTGTTCTGGAGGAGCAGGGGGGATTAGGAAGGGAAGAGTTTGTGGGTGAGGGGGTGTTATGGCTCATTCTGGAGGCAGTGGATTTCCTCTCAAAGTTGTTTCATTAGGCTGTCTTGGAGGGTCTAAACACTAGTGTTTACTTTTGTACTAGGCCATTGCTAGCAGATGTGATCTTAAAATAGAAACAGAGGAAAATAACTAATTAGGTTATATTCTAGTGTTAGATTTATTTTGTTCTTTGTATCTTTTTATATTAGTGATTTTGAATTATTCAAATTCCCTGTCAGTACAGCTTTTTAAAAAATCGTGTGGAATTGCACTTGATGGATGGATCTTGGCGAAACTGACAACCTACACCTATTTGTTTATAGGTGTGGGTATTTAAAAAATGTACTCTGACAAAATACAACTCTGGTGACTTTACCAGTAGAGGAGCTGACTTCCTCACAGCCCACAGGAAGCAGTAACTTGATATTTAATCTGAGTCCAACTCTATAAGAGAACTCGAGGTCCTTCAAGTAACTGTTCGTGTGTTGGTTTTCTTTTGAAGCATATTAGCTTTCAAAATATCCTTAGCCTTACAACAGCATGGCAGTGAACTAAGACTCTGATTCTGCAGACTTAAAGCATATTCTTAACTTTATGCACTGTGTGTAGTCCCATTGGCTTCAAGTATGTGGGTATATATTTTTATAGGATTGGGGCCTAAGTCAGCACAGCTTCATAAGGCAAACAGTCTGCTGCAGTTTAACTTCACGGTGTTACCTATTTACTTCAACTGTATTTATGGCCAGTATGAAATATATTACACAAAATAACACTGGCTAAATATTTAAGTATAGCTTTTTGTGTATAAGCTTCTCTCATGCTTTCTGTAGCTCTAAAACAAACAAGAATAACACGTTTTGTTTGTGGTCTTCCAAGTGTTGTAACATGTTACTGCTTCCAAAGGAAGCAGTTTTTAAATGTACTTCACATGTTCCATTTGTAATGTTCCTTATTTCCCCCTTGAGGTAGTATTTATAATTATTACTTTGTCTTCAAAATATTTTAAAAGTATTATCTAAATGCTCACAACATAGAGGGAGTTTTACAGGTGGGGAAACTGAGGCACACTATTACTTGTTCTAGTCTGGGACAAGCAGAAGGGATGACGCAGTGGTTAGGTTTTAGCTTGGGACTTGGGAGACCCAAGGTCAGTTCCCTACCCTACGCAGACTTCTTCTGTGACCTTGGGCAAATCATTTAATCTCTCTGCGTCATAGTTGCTCATCTGTAAAATGGAGATAGGGCAATGTTACCATCTCTCAGGGGTACTGAGGATAAATACAGGAAAGATTATGAGGTGCTTAGATACTGCCATAATGGGGGGCTGGATAAGTTCTAAAGATATGGGAAAATAGTGTCAGAACTGATGAGAATTTGGGGAGTTCTAGCTCCTGGCTCCCAAACTCATGCTCCAACTACTAGACACTGTTCTCCTCAAACTTGAGCAGACACTCTGGCCTTCAGAAAGTATTAAATGCCATTTCCCCCCCCCCACTGCTGGTGAAAGTAGCCCACTACTTTGTAAAATGAAAATCACATAACTGAATTTGTCACTTTTAGTAATAGGGGGAATCATGATTCCTCATACCGAAAGACATCCCATTAGCACAGTGGCTGGTCCGTTGAGCCTTGGTGCTGGCAAAATGCCTCGGCTTAACTGGTTGTCATTAGAATAGTTTATGCTTTGTGCAAGGCTTGAAATAGTCACTTGTCCACTTACCAGTAACTAGCGGGAAGTTTTCCCTGACGTGTTTGGGAGGGGGTGGAGAAAAGCAGAATTTTAGCTGCCATTTAAAAAGAATACCTTCTTGTCCTTTCAGTTGTGAAGAAATGGCCTTTGTAGTGCTCTCTTACTGAATTTGCAGACCCTGGTGCTGTGTAGAAACAACTGATCAGTTTCACTGCTGCTATTCAGAACCCTGGGGGTAGCAATAAAGCTGAAAAACAAGCATGACAGCTTCACTGTATTGCTGCTTGGGAAAAGGCAGGCTCTGGGGGAGGATGGCCCAATAATGGTGGTTGCAAGAATTGCAGAGAAACAGTCCACAGCAGATGAGGTATTTTGGGGTTAGGGCAGCTAAGGGTAGGAAGACAACTCCTCTTTAAGAGCTATAGGGGGACTTAATTTTATTAGACCCCCTGCTAAGAAGATAGTGATATGAAAAGTGAACCCCTTGCAGAGTTTCAAACAGGGTGCTAGGATCTCTAGGATAAGAAGCTATAAACCGCAGCTTGCTCCAGTCCATGTTTTGCCTGTCAGTGCTAGAGGTTTGCACCAGTGTAACTACAGTGGTGGCTAGCCATGAATGCTTGAAATCCTTTGTCTGGACAAGATCTGTTTCCCCATCTCTAAAACAGATAAAAGGGTTGAGACTTGACTGGCTACTGTTTGAACAAGTGATTTGCAGTGTAAAGTGTTAAATTATCATTTGCCTTGTCTAATGTGTTTAGCCACATGCATTTTTTAACTTGGGTGGTACCCTGACCAGTTTTGTCAGAAAGTGTTGAATTTGAAAATTGCTAGTATGACTGGTTTGTAACCCTCCTGATAGGTTAAGAGACCTAACAGGTGATAAACACTATGTTGCCAAGGTGATGTTATGTTCTCCTCCTCCTTTATGGATCTTAGTTTGATGTGCAGAATGTCAGAAGATATTAAAGGGGGGAGGGAATGACATTTAAGAAAAATGTAAGTAATGTTCCTTCCCACAGTGCTCTGGTCTCACCTGGTTAATAAACTAAACCTGTTGGAGAACCACCAGCAAAGCTGAAGAGGGCATAATTTTTAAACACGTCTTCATGCTGGTATCCTCAGCTTGTTTAAAAAAAAAAAATAATAATTACCCAAACTTTTGCAACACAAATAAAATACAAAGGGCCAAATTCTGCCCTTGGATTCATGCATGAAACTTCTTCGACTTCAGCGGGAGTTGCATGTGCATTGCATATGCATATCTGATGGTAGAACTTGTCCCAACTGACTCCGGGCTAGCCTACAGCGCTGTAGGTTTTATTGCTATCACATGAGCATTCCACCTTTCTATTTGCGCTGGTTCAGCTAGATAGGTAGCTGTGGCACCGCAGTAGCTCTGCCTACTCAATGGCGTCTTCAGGACACTTTGGTCATGGATGTGGTCTTGATGTGGGGACTTCAGTTCCCCAGAAGGCTAAGACCAACAAACCAAGAGAATCTTTGGGCCTGGTGGGTTCAACTTTCAACCCCCTTCCTCTCAGGTGGTCCTCAGCTGCAGTGGCTTGGCGTAATGACTACCAGCCAGTTCCTGGTAACAACTCAAACTGTCTGACCTACCCTTCCTCAGGAAGGCAGTGGCAGACTGTAGTCTGCAGGCAGCTCCCGGCCCCACCCAGGCTTCTTTCTGAATGTGGGGACTGCCAGTCTGCTCTCCTTCCCAGTCAGGGCCCCACTGAGCTGTGCTCCCTCCTTTTAACTCCTTCTTCCATGTCTAAGGACCAACACAGGTGTAGTGGGGCGGTGGGGGCTCCATGCCGCTCATTAACCTGTCCCTGACCAGTGTGGGGTTTGTATATCTCATCACAGTAGCTTAACAAAATATACAAGAATAGACTGATGAACTTGATGTATATGTTGCATTTTCTTTAAATACACCAGTTATGCAACTTTTTTTTCATGCATGAGTGTTTGGGGTTTCTAGTATTTAAACTTCTTGTATTATGGGATAGATTATCATGGCAAAGGGGTGTCTTTGTTTAGCCTTATTTTAAATATTACCTGTATTTTGCAACTAGAATCAAAATTAATTTAAGTCAAGAGAAGAGACTACAAATGGTCAGGAAAATCAAGAGAAAATCTGCTTAATTTTGAAAATGTTGAATATTCACTACACTGATTTATTTTAGTAAATAGAAATCTTAGAAATGCCTGTTGGCCTTCTTCAATACAAATGTCTTGTGCAGAGTGGAAGCAATTTTTAAAGCGTGTGTGGAGTGTGTTTTTGTTTTTTAACATGGAAACCAGATTTTTTTTTTCTGAATTGGGCTACATGTATGCCACTGATCTTAAATATGTGTTTGACTGAAATAGCTCCAATAACTCATTACTATCTTTGGACTAAACTTGTTCAAAATACTTTCTATGAACAGCTTTTTAAAACTGTTTACAAAAAAAGAGGAAATTCAGGCAAACTGTTAGTGTTGAGACACAAACCAGGAAACTTAGTTAAGGCAGATGCTGTCACATAATTTGCCCTTCCCCCACCCACTCCAACAGACACAAGCGTCTCTGCCTTATTCTGACCTGTCCTATTGTATATTGGTTTGCAAAATCTTAAGCTTTTCAGACATGTACTTGGAAATATTACTTTTGTTTAAAATATTAAAAAGTGTAAAATCTGAGAACTCCTGAGTCACCTATGTACTGCTTTACTTTGTTGTTCCTATAGTAGGAGGAAAAAAGGTATAAAATGGATTTGTGTGAGTGTGTACTCTTTGAAAATAACCCACCCTTTTTAGTGTGAATATGACAGTAACTGAACCAAAGGTCTTAGTGCAAGCAGGATTTCCTTCATTTTTGGTCCTGAAGCTAGTGTCATGAATACAGGGCCTATGACGGTTGCAGGATGTTGTTCATCATACTCAGTACCTTGCCCAGTCCCGCTCCGGTCGCTGTAGAGACATGACACCCCTCTCCTTTCCATTAGTCCTCCTGGAACAATCAGCATGAGAAATTGGCATTCTATTAAAGTTCTTCAAATGGTTTTTCAGCTTATCCCATTCAGAGGGCTTAAGGTCTATTTTTAAACATATAGAAGAGTTGAGGTTGTTGGTTTTTGTTTGTTTGTTTGTTTGTTTGTTTTCCCAAAGCCCGGCAGGATTTTTGTCCATTTCTGCTTGCTTTGCTCTTACAATTTAGTCCTTGGGTGTTTTCTGTCCTCTCGTGTCTCTCCCCCTCCTCCCCCCCCCACATGTGTTTTAACCCTTTCCTCTAAAATCAGGCAAATGTTTCTCTTCAGATGTCATTCAGAAATTGCTTTTACATAAAGTAGTTTTTTCTTCCTAGTTTGGTGGGTGATATCATGATCCCTGCAATGTGCTGGTGGTGAAATTTCTGTTTTGGCTGGCAACAGAATGATGTTTTTGCTCTGTAGGTCATGACTGTTAGTGGATTACTGAAAAGGAGAGCTGTGGTACACCACTTGAATATTCCCAAACACAAATTCTGTTAACTTTAAGATTACTATGTAATTCTTTATTTAAGAACAGTTCTGAGGGCAAATAGTTACAGAATTTAAATGTAGAAGTTTATAAAAAAATCCTTAGTTAAGGTTAATGAATGCAATCACTTCTCTGATAGTACACCTCTACCTCGATATAACGCTGTCCTCGGGAGCCAAAAAATCTTACTGTGTTATAGGTGAAACCGCGTTATATCGAACTTGCTTTGATCTGCCGGAGTGTGCAGCCCTGCCCCCCTGGAGCACTGCTTTACCACGTTGTATCCGAATTCGTGTTATATCAGGCTAAAGGTGTATTGTCATTGTTACATTTAGAAGGTAACATTTTGCTTTTGTGGTATCAACCACTCAAGCAGGCAGTATTGCTTGGATGTTTAAGGGCAATTGTCTACTCCATTAAATGGAAAAGTTTATTCCATTGAAGAGGCTGATCAGTGGAGGTAGGATCAATCTTTCAAGAAGATCACCGCTCCTTTCCTCCAGCCTCACACTATGAACTTCCTATTGTGATATCTAGAACAAAATGTTGGCAAATAATTTTTCCTATGACCTGTGAGTGTACTGAGCCCCTGTGGGGGCATTCTACAGAAAGTTTTGTGTTCGGCTAATACAATCAGACTGATTTAATTGCCAGCTAATCCAGATTAAACATTGTCGTCATTCCAATCATTGAATCATATGTGGAGTTATGCCGTTAATCTTGACCCATAGCTTCCTATTGTTATAAAATATTGGCTTTTAAATCTTGAAACAAAAGGCATGTTTTCAGCAGGTAATATATAAAAAGGAACCATTGTACAGTACCTGTTAGATCTAGGAAATAAAAGTGGAACAAATCTTTTGGCGCTGGGGATGTTTTTTGCTTGAGGAGAAGTAAAGCCATGTTGCTTGGAAATGGGGAAACAAGTGTTCTATAAATATTCATTTTTTTTTTTTTTTTTTTTTTAATTTAAATGAAGTGGTGGCAAAAAGCAAGTAGGGATCAGAAGAACATGCTGAACCAAAGGAATAATGTTTGAGCAATTTTGGAGCGGGCTAGCCTAAAAGGAATAGGAAAGACAATGGAGTCAAGTGTGGAAGGAAAGCTGAAGCAAATTGAGGCCACAACTGAAAACAAGTCCAATAGTTTGGAATCTCATTTCATTCACGTGGTTTTGGAACTCTGTCAGTTTGGTTTTGTTGAAGTTTCTTATAACTTGCTTAAATTGTTGCTAACCGACAAGGACAGAAGTAGCCCTGGAAATCGTGATGAAATGAGCATAGAAATCATATACTGTAAACTATGCAGACAGAAGCTTCTCTAGTATCCTGTTTAAGGCCAGGTTTACGCTACAAAGATTTATAGGTATAGCTATTGGTCACAGGTGTGAAAAAACCATACCCCCAGCTGACAAAGGTATTTCTGCAAACCCCCACAGTTGTAAAAGCAGCTATGTTGACAGAACTTCTGTTGGCATAACTAATATGTATGGGAAGGTGGTGTTACTATAATGGCAGAAACTCCTTGTATCAGCACATGCTGTGTCTACACTACCAGCCTCTGCCGATAGCCATGCTGATTAGCTATACTGGCAAAGCCTGTGTAGTGTGGACTAGGCCTAAATCTGTCTTGTGTAATGTAAAAGTTATTGGAGGCTGAGTGGGAAGAATGGATGTTGAACATTATGAAGAAGTGTAGTGAGGGTAAGGAAATCTGTCACTGTGCCGTGAACAGGGTGTGAAGATTCAGGGTCTGAACTATGTTTAACTTAGTATAGAACCTTTATTCTAAATTTCTGGATTTCAAATAGTTTTTAATTGCAATAATCTAATGTGTTGGGTTTATATCCTTAAAACTCTTTAGTTATTTTTTGTCTAGAGCAGTGGTTCTCAAACTTTTGTACTGGTGACCCCTTTCACATAGCAAGCCTCGCAGTACGACCCGCCTTATAAATTAAAAACACTTTTTTGTACATTTAACACCATTATAAATGCTGGAGGCAAAACGGGGTTTAGGATGGAGGCTGACAGCTCACGACCCCCCATATAATAACCTTGTGACCCCCTGAGGGGTCTTGACCCGCAGTTTGAGAACCTCTGGTCTAGGGTATGTGTGTGGTAACTCAAGTCTAAATTACTCCCTTTCTTCACAGTTTTTTAAAATCTTGATACACTGCTACCTCGATATATCGCTACCCGATATAACATGAATTCGGATATAACGTGGTAAAGCAGCGCTCGGGGGAGGGCGGGGCTGTGCACTCGGGTGGATCAAAGCAAGTTCAATATAATGCAGTAAGATTTTTTTTTTTTGGCTCCCGAGGACAGCGTTATATTGAGGTAGAGGTGTACTGTCTCTTTTTAGGATAGGAAAGCCACTGGCTGATTTCAGATAGTTTCTGTCAAACATTAAGTTGGAGCCTGGACTGACCTGGAACAAAAAAAAACCAACCAAACAACAAAACCCCCTAAGTGGCAGTTGGCTTCTGGCTTTTTCCACACTCTTCCAGTTTACAAATCTGTTGCACTGTTTTTAACACTTTGCAAGTAGTTTCTATAACCTGCTATTTTGCAGAGACAAGTGCCCCTCTCTCTCTCCATTGCTTAATCTCTAAAACCTGTTAGTCTGGAGCAGTCACAATGCTTTCAGCAGAATGTTTGTCTATAGAACACTTCTTTTCGCCCCCATGCCATTAGTTTGGAGAGTCTAGAGTGTCTCATATATTTCTAAGAACATGCGTTATTGCATTCTTTGCAGGATACTGCCATTTAATTTGGGAAGTCAGGCAGCTGGCAGGTTCCAAGAATGCACTTTACGGCACTAATGTGCTGAAACCAGGGCTCTCCACGTAATCGCCATTTATCATAACCAAAATCCACCACATAACTGGATTTTTAACGAAGTCTTGGAGGGTGGGGCTTGGATCTAACCTTGCATGAAAATAAACTAATGGTTCTCTGCAGCAAGAGTATGTATTAAAAGCAGATGAGATGTTTAAAGAAGTGCATTGTTGCACTGGCTGAAGAAGTACAGAAGGTCCCGTAATTCCTTTATTTTTCCGGGGAAGGCAATTCTGTTGGTAGCTGCTGGTGAAATAGTAACTGGACTTATTTATTCTTTTAATTCATGGCAAAGACACGCAGGGTGGGTGAGAAGAACCCTTTTTGGTTCTTCATGTATATATTAAGTAAGGGTGTGAGAGCAGAAATATTTGCTTTGAGTTAAGGAACAAAAAGGAGCATTAAAGCTTTACTTTAGTCAACGGGAACAGAAAACACCAGTCCAGCCAGAAGGACTGCAGTAAATACCCAAGGGTTTCCTTTCCTTCATGATCACAGCATGTTGTCCCTGATAGACTATACTCCCTCCTGTCTTTTGGAAGGAGACATACTAGGGTTGATGAACGCAGCCTTTTGTCTGTGTTGCAAACCCTTTCTAAGTAGGGAAGTGGTTAGTCACGTGTATCATTGCTTTAATGGAAAGCTGTTCCCTTGTCACATATAGGTAAGTACATCATGTAGATGCTTAATTTTATGATTTAGGTTTTTTTTGGGAGGTGGGGGTGTGATTGGGGAGAGGACCTGGGTAATCATTTTTTAAAGTTTGGTTGTTTTTTTAAAATCATTCTTTTACCTTTATGGCTGGACGATAAATGTTGCTGTTTGCTTCTCTTCCTCTTGTGATGGAACGGGTTTTAATTCTGTTTACTATGTTTGTTTGGACAAAATTAGGATTCCAGATTTTATTGCAACATGATGTTTCCCTTCTCCTGACGCCCTTGAGATAGAACAGTCTTTTTTGTGTATTCTGGTTTATTTTGCCTTTCCCCCCAGAGCTTTCTAAAACTGGCAAGTTTGTATTTTCTTTTTTGTACTATAACAATCAAAATTGAATTATGTCTGTAATTTCAGAAAGAGCTTCCTTTAGGTACTAAGCAATTTATATGCTGAGTTTTTTCTTGACCTTGTCACTAGGTGGTTCTGATTTTTCTTTTGGACCTCTTTAGGAGTTGGGCTGCTCTGACTAAATTTTCACTGTTAGTTCAGATTCAAGACCATGTATTTTGACTTTTCTGCTGTTTTAAATCTAGTAGGCAGGACTAGATACTGAGAAAAAAGGGTATTCTGGGGTTTCAGTAAACAAAGTGAAGATCAAACCAACTTCTATTTCCTCGGATACCCCACATTCAAATTTCCAAGGAAGACCATCCGACTAGACTAAGGTCAGTCTGTAGGGCTGTTAGTCCGTCACAGAGAATAGTGTCCCTCAGATTGTACTTCATGTATCCTGCTCATTTGTATGAAGACCTACTTTTGCTGCTGCAGTGCCATTGATGTTTGCAAGTAAGCTATGGAAAGAATGTCCGTAGTAGAAATTGCAGTAGAATTTTTTTAAGTTTTCATTTCAACTCCTCTGCAGTGGTGTGTATCATTCTACTGAGGGTACAGAAATTCTGCCCAGCATTCTGAATGAAGAGGCTCACTTGCAGATGTTCTTCTGGGAAAGGTAACTCTCCTGCAGACATGTAGACGTGAGATCTTGATTTTAGTAATGCTTTTGATGCAGTGCCACATAGCATTCTCATAAGCAAACCAGGGAAATGTGGTCTAGATGAAATTACTATAGGCTGGGTGCACAATTGGTGAAAGACCGTACTCAGCGTAGTTATCAAAGGTTTGCTGTCAAATGGGAAATAACAAGTTTGCTCTGTACTGGGTCTAGTCCTAGTCAATATTTTCATTAAGAACTTGGATAACGGAGTGGAGAATTTGGTTATAAAATGTGTGTAGATGATACTAAGCTGGGAGGGGTTGCTTGCACTTGGCGGACAGGATTAGAATTCAAAACAATCTTGACAAATTAGAGAATTGTTCAAATTCAACAAGATGAAATTCGATAAAGACAAGTGCAAAGTACTTCACTTAAGAAAAATCAAATGCACAACTACAAAATGGGAAATAACTGGCTAGGCATAGCACTGCTGAAAAGGATTTCAAGGCTCTAGTGGATCACAAATTGAGTGAGTCAGCAATGTGATACAGTTGCGAAAAAAGGCTAGTATCATTCTGGAGTGTACTAACAAGAGTTTCTTCTGTAAGACATGAGAGGTAACTGTCCTGCTGTACTGGGCTTGATGGTGCCTCACCTGGAGTACTGTGTCCGGTTCTTGGCATCACACTTTAGGAAAGATGTGTACAAATTGGAGAGAGTCCAAGGGGGGAGTAACAAACATGATAAAAGCTTTAGCAAATCTGACCTTTGAGAAAAGTTTAAAAAAACAAACACACAAAAAACCTGGGCATCTTTAGTCTTGAGAAAAGAAGATTGAGGTGGGACCTGATCAGACTTCAGATATGTTAAGGGCTGTTAGAGGACAGTAATCAATTGTGCTCCAGGCCCACTGAAGGTAGGACAAGAAGAAATTGGGCTAATCTGATTTAGGTTAGATATTCGGGAAAAACTTTCTAACCATAAGGGTAGTTGAGCTCTGGAATCCGCTTGCAAGGGAGGTTGTGGAATCGCTGTCATTGGAGGTTTTTAAAAACAGGCTAGGCAAACCTCTGTCGGGGTAGTCTAGGTATATTAGGTGCTGCCTTAGCTCAAATGGCTGGACTAGATGACCTCTTGAGGTCCCTTGCAGTCCTACATCCTATGATTCTATGCTTTCCTATGGAAATACCCTACAGGGGTGCCGGGCAGTTTTTTCAATAAATGTATGGTATTTGCCTAAATATACATATGTAATAAAAGCTGATCAAGGATTAGATTCTGTTTCTTAAACATGGGATTATTTACAGGGGTCCTAGAAACTGACTAATTTATGTAAAAGGCAGCAGCAAGATTGAGTTACATGCAGGGTTAGAATGCTGTGGTGAGTCCTAAAAAGGACACTACGTTGGTTAGTACAGGTAGAACAGGATCTAAGTGACAGCAGTGGCTCCAGGCTTGCAACATACCAATGCAGATGAGCCAAATGTTGTTCATAGGGCAGACCTGCTCTGGAAAAGTGGCCTATGGGTTTAACGCAGGAGCGGCACCGGGGTTTTTGCCACCCTAGGCGGCAGCGCTCCTCCTCTGAGCATTTGGCAGCGGGGGTTCTTTCGCTCCGTGTCTTCGGGGTACTTCGGTGGCGGGTCCTGGAGCGAATGAAGGACCCGTCGCTGAATTTCTGCCGAAGACCCGGAGCGGAAGGACCCCCTGCTGCCGAATTTCCGCCGAGGACTGCAAAATGCCGCCCCCCTGCCACCCTAGGCAACTGCCTAGGGTCGCCTAGTGGAAGCACCGGCCCTGGTTTAGCGTAGTAATTATTTTCTAACAGTCCTGTGGAGCAAAACCAATTCAGAGAGTTTATGGAGGACAAGGAAAAGCTTGCTCCAGAATATTAGTATAAAAATGTTTGCATGTGAGCTGCAGTGGGTGACTATGTGACTAGAATATAATTTGGCTAGGCAGAATTCATTACACATACACAGTGGAGGCTGGAGGCTACAGTCTTCCTGAATCTGAAACTCTATGCTGAAGAACCCACCTTTCTGGCTAACAGTGTGGTGGAACTTGGATCACGAGCAGCTGCAGGGTGCCGTCTGCAAACCCTTGGGGCCACTAGAGCTGCACATGTACAGAAGCAGCAAATTGCTTTGGAAAACTTCAGCCTTTGTTGTGGTGTCGTAAGTGATTTGGTAGAACCCTTCATCTTCAAGAGCTCGTTGCTACAGGATTTACAGGTTCTTCTCATTGTGGACTCTAAACAAATCTATGATTGGGAAGAGAAGAGGACCCTTATTTAATTGTGGTGTCTGTAGTTGCCAAGAATGAATGGAAATAAGCAATTGTCTTCTGTACCCGACCAAAAAGATGTGCACTTCGGACTAGGTGCTAATTAGGTATCTGACATCCATTGTCTTATCACCACATGCTCTGCCTTTCTTTAGAGGGATGGATCTAGGGTAAAATTTTCAAAAAAAGCTCCTAAGTCACTTGAGTGCTTTTGAAAATTGTACCCCGGACTAAGACAAGTGGTTCAAATTTCTAATGACCTTGGAGTTACACTAGAACGTCAGAGTGACTAACACCAGAGTTACCAACTGACCAGTCAACCCCACACCTCATTTGAAATCGGAAGTACACAATTAGGCAGCAGCAGAGATCGGGGCGAGGGGGGAGGGAGGAAGGAGAAACAAATACAATATAGCAAGGTATTAAATTTAAACTACTAAAAAAATTAACAGAAAGGAGCATTTTTCTTCTGCATAGTAAAGTTTCAAAGCTTCACCAAGTCAGTGTTCAGTTGTAAACTTTTGAAAGAACAACCATAATATTTTGTTAAGAGTTAAACGTTTCAGAATTACGAAGAACCTCCGTTCCTGAGGTGTTCGTAACTCTGAGGTTCTACTATACAAGTTCTGGATTTAATCAGAAAATTGTTTGAGAACATTTGATCTCCTCCCCCGTCCTCCCTGTACATCTCTCTGTTGAATCATATTGGTGCTTCCATAGTCCATTTGGTTAAACATCCTATGCTTATGAATATTTTTGGGGATAGGTCAAGTAGACTGATTAGACCTATGCCTTTTTGAAGCACCTGATAGCCAATAGTATCTTCTTACATTTCAGTATGTGAAATAAACGAACATGATTTACATTACTGGCAAATAGTTTCATGTGCCTCTCCCGTTCTTTTTGTTTTGTAACTGGCACTCATTTCAGTATTTATTTTAAGATAGGGTGGACAGCCACACATTTTCTACTATTTTCCTTTGAACTAGGAAGGGATGGCTTGGTGTTGCCTTGGGTAAGCGCATCAGTCTTTCGCTGCTGGGGAAATGGGTTTGTGTTTTGGTGGTTTTGTCCTAGTGGACATCTGAATATATTGCACAACTTCGGTCCAACTTTGTCAGGTTCCATTGGAGAGGCCCAGGACTTAGAATAGCAACAATTGTTATAGGCCAGGAGGGTGCTGCATTGTGGGAATAGTTTACGCAGTACCAGGGCCATGGTACCAGTAACTTCACTTTTCTAGAATCTCATGGATCTAGAAAAATAGGTGTATCAACTAATAAATATCCTAAGAGACAGTTGCTCTTAGGTTGCATATTGCTACTATAAGATGTCAAGTTACTCTGCTCTCTAGTCTCTCGTAAAAAGTTGCTGGGGGTTTAGCTGTAGCTTCAGAGTAACCACTTCCTACTCCCTTTAGTAAATAACAGCTGGGAGAGATTGTTTGGATAATACTGTATATGCTGTTACTTTGCAGGTGAAATATGATCTCTTTGCAGCTCAAGCCATTCCTTGCCGTTCTGTGATTAATAGTATTAAAGGAAGTGCTTATTACCAAACTTTCTAATGTTTTCAGATGGAAATTGTGCTAGCATTAGAAAGATTAAAATATCTCCACAATGACCAGGAAGACACAATCTGAAAAAAATTTGTTGGAGGACAGGAAATTTTGTTAAGCTTACCAAAAAGCCAACTGCTATAGGAAATTCAAAGTTGAAGTTGACACTGGCACAATAGCATGATATGAGGGTGTGGTTTCAGCTGAATCAGTAAGGCTGTGACGGACACAAGTATTAAAGTTCAGTGCCTTTCTAAATTTTAACCATGTTGATTCTGATTACCAGTTTCTTAAGAACTTTTGGCTCAAAATATCCGTGTGAAGTTTTAGTTATTTCTATACACGAACTACAGAAACAAGAGCTACACGATGTATGCGAGAAGGCAGAGAATCTCTAGTGGAATTCTGGCTTTTCATGTGAACTTACTGTTTTAGGTAACTTTATGTATTTAAGTGTTGTTTATTGTTGCACCACGGGGTCCTCTTAGCTATTGTCCTCTATGTAAATAAGGCCGCAGTGCTGCAAGCTTTTTGCCTGCTCAGACTTGTGGGATTGACGTCAGTGGGTTGGGTTAACTCTCAGGAGCAGGGTGTACAAACTACGGCCCACCAGCCCTTTTAATCCGACCCTTGAGCTCCCTCTGGGGAGTAGAGTCTGGGGCTTGCCCCGCTCTGGTGCTCCAGCCAGGGAGTAGCGTGGGGCCTGCTCCATGCAGCTCCCGGAAGCAGTGGTGTGGCCCCCCTACAGCTCCTATGCATAGGGGCAGCCAGGGGGCTTTGCTCTGCATGCTGCCCCTGCCCCAAGAGCCACCCCCACAGCTCCCTTTGGCCCGGAACTGTAGCCATTGGGAGCTGCAGGGCGGTGCCTGCAGACGGGGCAGATTGCAGAGCTACCTGGCCGTGCCTCCGCATAGGACTGGAGAAGGGACACACCGCTGCTTCCGGGAGCCGCTTGAGGTAAGCGCCGCCCGGAGCCTGCACCCCTGAGCCTCCCCAATGCCCCAATCCCCTGCCCCAGCCCTGGTCCCCCTTCTGCCCTCCAAACCCCTTGGTCTCAGCCTGGAGCACCCTCTTGCACCCCAAGCCCCACATCCCCCACCCCACCCCAGAGCTCGCACCCCCAGCTAGAGCCCTGCCCTGCACCCTACCTTCCTGCCCCAGCCTGGAGCCCCCTCCCGCATCCTGAACTCCTCATTTCTGGCCCCACCCCAGAGCCCGCACCCCCAACCAGAGCACTCACCCCCTCCCGCACCCCAACCCTAATTTTGTGAGCATTCATGACCCACCATACAATTACTATACCCAGATGTGGTCCTCTGGCCAAGACATTTGCTCACCCCTGGTCTAAGTTCTTACATATAGAATACGATTTTATCAGGAAATTTGTTAAGTAGCAGTGTGTGTCTAATATATTTGAAAGGAGTTGGAGGGAATGTTAAACAGCAAAGCAGCAAAATGCAAGTATATTATTAAATGATCCAAATACTACTTGACTTTTTTTAAAAAAAAGATGAGCATAAAATCCAAATTAGTCAACTTTTGTGTGTTTTTGCATTACTTTTTAAATGTTGACCCTCTGTGGTTTCTCTGTCTTCCTCACCCTGCCTTTTTTCTGAATTGTAGCCTGATTTACATTTTTACGTCCATTATTTTTCAAGTTTGAAAGCATAAGAGCTTGCAGTGGAAGTGCTGGCATAATCATAATTACACTGCTGTTCCAATATAAACCTTTGACTGCATTAGGGAAATAAGGAAACCCTTTATCATTTTCCTACATAATCTGAAGACCGGATGATGTGTTACATTTGTTGTAGCCAAATATCCCTCCCTTTATTCGGGCTAATATTCAGGAAGCATTTACATGCAAATAACGTTTCATGAGAATTTACCTGTTCTCACTGTTGTCAAGCATTCAGAAATTGGGAGACTGGCTTAAATCATGAGATTTTAAATATACCACCTTTTAGATTTGTTTTATTTTCCTTCTCTATTTTGAGCCCTTAAGGCTTACGTTTTCAGTTATTTTCTGTGCAGCCTTGTGAGCTAAGATAAATATATAATTTCTTTAATGAAAGCAGATCTTTTCATGTAATCTCCTAACTCCATGAGCTGGGCCTTCAAGAAAAAGCAGAGTATTTTGAGGGGCTGGCAACGCTGTGATGCTTTTTCCTCCTCTATAATGTCAGGTCACTGTCCATGACATTCTACTGTAGGTGATTGTTGTGGAAATGACTGACAGGGAGAAAAACCTAGGAGCAGGCGACCTTGTTACAAACAAAACGCTGTGTCTTAAATGTCCCTAATGTCTCCAGATCTTGTGATTTGTAACAGAAGAAATACAGACTATAAAGAACGATGGAAGAAAAATACAGAATATGTAGCATTACCAGATTTGTTTCTAACTACTCTTTTTTTTCAGGGTTTTCTGTGAGCTGTCAGTGTATTTTAT
Organism: Malaclemys terrapin pileata; assembly: GCF_027887155.1. Taxonomy (NCBI): domain Eukaryota; kingdom Metazoa; phylum Chordata; order Testudines; family Emydidae; genus Malaclemys; species Malaclemys terrapin. The sequence continues at coordinate 14,058,927 of NC_071528.1, forward strand.
TAACAGATAACTTTGCCAGAAAAATCTTATTTATAAATAGAAGAAAACTGCTTGTGAATTTATGGCTCATCTCTTTGCCTTGCCACCAGTATCCACCAATTAAGCTTCATGTTCATAGAAAGATGTTTATTTGCAAAATTAGATTTACAAAGATCCATTGCTAAACTACTTTGTAAATATTAGTTTACTTTGTCTAATCTGACGTTGTAAACAGATCTAATTAAGGAAGGAAAAGCTTTCAAATGCTAGAGAAATCCCAGTTTTTTTGCCAGTGGCAGCTGTTGCTCCTAATTTTTATGGGGATTGTGAACTTAATTCCAGTTTTATTTGCCAGTATACGTGATTACTATAATGTTATCCTAGTGAGATGGCCAGAGTTGAAGAAGAAATAGCTTGCCCAAAGCCATCTGGTTTCTTGGGATATTGCAGACTAACCATCATCTGTTCCAGAGTCTAGACTGTCTGACTGTAGCACACAGTTTTGGTTCTTGGCATCAGGTAGAAGAGTAACATAGATCATGAGCCCCTTATGAAAGGGGAAAACCTGTAGCCAAGTGGCATCTGGTTATTGTCCTGCAATGTTCCCCAAACTACTGCAATTTGAGTGGTCATTCTAGAAAAGGGGTCCAATGAAAGTGTTGCTATCAGTAGGTAGGTTGGCATGGGGAGCAATGATTTCAGAAATGATCCCAGTACCTCTGGGTCCTCTTCCTAAGAACATAATTGATCTCGTTCGTCACTACTTTAAAGAGTGTAGTCGTGTCTAATCTGGACAAAACCCACTTCTAACTCTTTTAGTTTACGTAACACCAAAACTTATTGCAAAATTGCAGGTCAACTGGAGGTCCTAGCAAAGGCAAATGAAAACACAAGAGAATTACTAAACAAACAACTGAACTCCAGTTTATGCGGGGAGTAGGGAAATGCCTGTGTGTGTGGGGAAACGGGGGTTAAGTATTTTGGGCAAGTTGTTGATCAAGAATTTCTATAGCATTCTGTCACAAAGGCAACTAATTTCAAGAGCTGCCTTGAGCTCTGATTCTCTTCCTGGGCCCTCACTTAGTAGATGCGTTTCTACTTCACCATTCACTGATCGTAACGATCAACAGAATACCTGTTTATGATCACTAAACCTTGATTGGATCTTCAGGCAGCTGAGACTTCCAAAACCCAGAACTGTGGGGGGAACCGTGATTACTTAATGTGTAAAGAGCTTTTGAGAGCCTTGGATGAAAAAATACTATAGAAGGGCAGGGTCTGACTATTTTATAAATAGGCTTTTTGCATGTTCAGAAAGGGTTATTAGCCCGTTTATTTCTACAAGGCGCTCACACACAATGCAGGCTTATTTTTTTATCCAAGTATTTTCACTACATATACAAATCTTAGAGATTATGTGATCGCTTGTATTGCTAAAGCAGATATTTGTGAAGTGCATTTAATTATATGGTAATATCCTCTAATTCTGTGTGATTTATCCTTTAATATTACAAGGAGGGAAATACTGGAATAACTTGGGATGCCTAAGTGAGTGCTCTGTAGACGTCATTGCAATTTCATTGCACAGGGCTGTAAATCCGATGGAAATGGATAGTGCTGCGGTATGCCTTACTGCATTGTATAGGCTTTTGTCATTGCATTAAAGGAAAAAAAAGCAAGTTCTTTATGGCCAAGGGAAGATGCTCAGTACTCTAGAGGCATCTCCTGGCAAATAATAATATCTTTACAGATGAATGCAGGGCCTTGGGCAGTGACTGACTTAGTTTATTGTTTAATGGCCAGAAGGAGGCTAGTTGTAAGTGTTTCATTTTCTGGAAGTGAACCTGAGTTGGGTTATTATCATGCTGTTACTTTCCTGTGTTTTATTAAAGAGATTTTACACTTCTGTTGGGTTAATGCTCCTTTAATTCATTTAGTGTCTGCTTTTAGTGACCATTAAGTCAGTTTTTGCTCCTGTTCGGAGGTAAAGTCATAAAGGGAGTCAAGTGGAAAAGCCAAAGGAGGATGTTGTGCTCCTGACGCAACTTCCGCTCCTCTGCCTATTACTTGAAACTTTATGGGTTTTCCATATATTTTTGGAGGCACAGAGCAGCAGTTTACTGTGAGCAACATTACATTGGTTAGCTCTGTTCCAATTCATGCTTTGTTGTTTTTGCAATCTCCAACAGCAATTTGCCTCCCCTCTGATTACCTACAGCAGTATCCTTTTGATGATCTCACAGTAGAGGGTTCAACATCAGTACCCCATTCTTTCTTTCCAGATATTTGGGAGTCAGAAACTTGAAGCTGCTGCTTACCTCAGGATTCCATATGATTTTTGGTAGATTTTACTTTTGATTTATCTCTAGACCATAATTTTGAGAGATTAGGGTACAGATGAAAGGATACAAAAATCCAATTGTTAGGTTGTAGTAGAGTGGTTTGTAGACTCCTTTTCCTCCAAAGATTCTCCAGAATTACTTTCCCTAAGGGTCCGTCTTCACTTACTGGAGGGTCCGGCGGCAGGCAATCGGTGTTCTGGGATCGATTTATCGCGTCTGGTTAAGACGCGATAAATCGATCCCGGAAGTGCTCGCCGTCGACGCCGGTACTCCAGCTCGGCGAGAGGAGTACGCGGCATCGACGGGGGAGCCTCCCTGCCGCGTCTGGACCCGCGGTAAGTTCGGACTAAGGTACGCAAATTCAGCTACGTTGTTAACGTAGCTGAATTTGCGTACCTTAGTCCGAAGTGGGGACTTAGTGGGGACCAGGCTTTAGACCTCAGATAACTGTTAATGACATGTGACCATGTCTACCTTAGCACCCTGAGGGTAGCAGTCGTCTTGTAATGTCCCCTCTCCCTTTTAAACCATGGCAGTGATCTCTAGCCAGACCTATGACTGTTTCCAACTCTTTATATTGTTTCTAGAGAACCTTCCTCCCCTGCAGTAGAAACATGGAAGATTCATAACAGGAATAAGTAAACTTCCCTAGCTTCCTGGTGATTATCACTAATGACTCCTCTGACTTTCTAAAATTTGAAATGCATCACAGTTTTACTATGTCCAGCCACCTCACTGGCTGCACATTTAAAAAAACAAAAAACACACCTCTTAAACTGTTAATGATTAAAGTCGTAAACAAGGAGTCTGTCTAGGAGGCAGGAGCTGCAGTGCTTACTATCATATGAGCTCACATAAAGAATGGTATTGTTACACTGTGGCCTAGGAGGCCATTGATAATGTGGGTTGTTTTTTTGAGCCAGGACAACCGAAAGCAAAACCTGAAGAGACTTCGAGTTTTTGTGTTCCACCTCCCACCCCCCAAAATAAAATGGGGGCTTGGCACTCCATTGTACTCTCCTTTGGCTACAGTTAACATGTGTTTTAACTAGTAGATCTCTCTCACCTTTGATGTTTTTCCCTCCTCTTCTGTCCCTCTCTTCCTTCCCCCCCCCAGCCTCCCCACAACTATAGTAGTTGTAGAGGGGCTCAAAGTCGCCAGCATTTTTTTGTCACCATGTTCTCTAGACCTGCTCCAAGTAGGCATAGTCTAGAGCAGGGGTGGGCAAACTTTTTGGCCTGAGGACCACATTGGGTTTCTGAAATTGTATGGAGGACTGGTTAGGGGAGGCTGTGCCTCATCAAACAGCCAGGGGTGGCCTGGCCCCAGCCCCCTATCCACCCCCCCCTCTGCTTCTTGTCCCCTGACGGCCCCCCTGGGACTCCTGCCCCATCCATCCCTCCCTGACTGCCCCTGGACCGACTGCCCCCTGCTGCCCCATACAACCCCTCCTCTCATTCCTGACTGCCCCCCAGGACCCCTGTCCCATGACCGCTCCCGGAACCCCTGACTACCCTGACCCCTATCCACACCCTTGCCCCATGACCAGCCCCCAAACTCCCCTGCCCTCTGTCCAACCCCTCCCTCCCCCCACTCCCTGCCCCTCTACCCCACTGCCTGGAGCGCTGGTGGCGCTACAGTCGTGCCTGCCAGAGCACCAGGACAGGCAGCCACGCTGCCCGGCTGAAGCCAGCCACACCTCCGTGCAGCACAGAACACGGCGTCAGGCCACAGCTCTGCAGCTGCGCTGCCCAGCAAGAGCTCGCTGCCCAGAGCATTGCGCCGAGGGCGCAGTGAGCTGAGGCTGCAGGGGAGGGGGAACAGCAGGGGAGGGGCCGGGAGCTCACCTCCCAGGCCAGGAGCTCAGGGGCCGGGCAGGAGGGTCCCGTGGGCCATAGTTTGCCCACCTCTGGTCTAGATGACTAAAGTGGTAAAAATGCAATTGCCGTGTTAACATCCGCCTACCTATGTCACCCCTGGTGGAGCAGCATTAATACAAGGGGACTCGCTGACACAGCCTTGGTGTAGCAGACAACTACATTTTAATTCACTTCTTCACACATGTAATATAAAAAAAAAAAAAAAAAGATAGGGTGCCCCTCTTCAGCAGAGGGTGTCAGTTTGGCTGACAAACATTGAACTGCATTACCCTAGGGAGAAGGGCATTTTAGCAGAGGGGATAAATTGAGGTCACAGGTCGCACAAGTCAGCAGCACAACTGGGAACAGAGCCTGAGAGTCAGAATTGCTGACTTTGTTTTATTACAGCAGATTCCCCTCCCTCCCTTTAAACTATCACACACAGCTTCCTGGCTTTTTTCCCATCTTACTGCAGTAGTACTTTAATTCTTGACTCAGGCCTGTTGTGCTTAGATGTGTCAGCCGTGAGACCTTGCCAGTCATGCTGCAATACTGAGACATGGGTGAGGAGGGCTGAGTTGACAGTACTTTATACTCTCCCTGACTTCTCTCAAAAAAAGAACAGGAGTACTAGTGGCACCTTTTGCGGATACAGACTAACACGGCTGCTACTCTGAAACCTGACTTCTCTCAGTTTTAGATATTTCATTTAAGATGGTGGATCGTTCAAAGCCACACTGTCCAGAGTGGTAAGGCTAAAAATAGCGTCTCTTCTTCATTCAAGAATTCAGCTTTGGGGTGGTGGTCTCCCTTTGCCCCCTCAATATCTCAAAAAATTTAACCTCTCTGGAGGGTTTCAGCCCAGGAGGAATCTTGTTGGCTAACCGTTCCCTGGGAACACAGGGCTGTCATGGAAATGTTGAGGCAACTTCCTGTCATCATGTATTAAACTACTTCAATAACACTTGAAGCTGTGGACACAGTGTAAATGCAAGGAATGAAATTCTGGCCCCATTGAAGGCAATGACACAACTCCTATTGACTACAAAAGAGCCAAGATTTTGCCAAAGGTTTTTCATTGTAGTAAGTAATAAATTAAACACTGTTAAGTTTTTGCACAAGAAATGAGGTTTTTCTCTCCTGCAAAAGCAGATATGGAGCTAAATGTTTGTAAAATATTAAACATATCTGATTTACATAACTAATAATTCTGGGGTCTCAGCTTGGCTGGCTGTATTTTGAAACATAGTAGACAGTGTTGCCTCAACCAGTCTGATTTGCGTTTGAGAAGTATCTAGACACTCACTTTATAGGGTACGCTATATTTCTTTGTCATACTGAATCACAGAACCCTAGAGTTAGAAGGGATTGCAAGGGTCATCTAGTCTAACCCCCTGCCAAGATGCAGGATTTGTTGTCTAAACCATCCAAAACAAATGGCTATCTAGCCTCTTTTTGAAAACGTCCAGTGAAGGAGCTTCCACGACTTCTCTAGGCATTTTGTTCCATTGTCCTACTGATCTTACAATTAGGAAGGTTTTCCTGAGATTTAATCTAAATCTGCTATGCTGTAGTTTGACCCCATTGCTTCATGTCCTGCCCTTTGTGGCAGGAGAACAACAAGAGAAATGTATCTCAGCAAGTTTCTCTACCTGAAAGCATAATTCTGGAAGGTTTTATTTGCAAGTTCTTGTCTATGATTTATTAGGCTTAAATCAAATATCCACTTAGTATGTTTGCTCTGGTGAGGAAGCAAACAGGAATACTGCTGTAGGCGTGGCCTATGACTAAATCTTTCTAAATTCTTCATTTTTATTTTTTTTCCTTAGGATAATGTCTGTCTTCCTGACAGGCTTTGCGTTAATAGTTTTGGCTGATTTCTCTGGTCTTTCTTTGAAATTTTCTGTTTTACGTCTTTAGAAAAGCATAATGCGTACGTGATCAGTTTCATAGTATCCATATCCCTCTCGTCAGCAGGAGACAAGTTCTCTGATACCTCACTGGCTGACTAAGCACTTGGAATATTTCTTTTTTCCTTACATGCCTAACAATAGATTTAAACAACAAACAAACCCTCTATTTATGAATGGCAGTTGTTTTGGTGAGGTAGCCATCTGCAGGCATAAGTAAGAATTACTTGGTCACAGAGCTCCAGCCTGCGTTGATGCCAGTGATCAAAGTCTCAGCCAACCAGCATGAAACAATAAGCTAAAATGTACATCATAGCTAATTATTTAAATATTTTTGCACCATTGAAACTTAAATGGTTTAATGGGGGGGGGGAATATTCTCTATCCCCCACAATCTCTGATCTATCAGTGCAAAGAGGCGTTCTCTTACCCACTTGGCTAGTAGCTAATCCGTGTGTGGCCTTCGTATAATAAATGCCTGCCAAGTAGGAAATACAGTATATAGTTGGGCTCAGTGTCTTTATGCTTTAGTACTGCACGGGACATCCACTTTTCTGGGAGCAATGTCAGCTACAAAGTATATTCAGTGCAAATGATGTTTCTTGTCAAACACAGTAACCATGTCTTGATCATTGTAAATTCTCTTCTGTTTTTTTTTTTTTTAAAGGAAAAGTGTCTTCAGTCAAGCCAGAGAAATCCGCTACCTTGGTGCTGAAAACAGTAGCTTTGACATCCTCTAAACAGGTACATTTTGTGTTACAGTGCACCACAACACGCACCTAAAATAACTGCTATGCCTCTTAATGACTTGCCCGTGGCTTGAGGAGGGTGGTACCAGTATGCTTAGAATCCAATCCGAGAGTCCGCCAGGGCAGATAAGACTTGCCGCAGTTTTGTCAAATGGTGATTGTATGTTCTGTTCTGTATTTTGTTCTTTTCCCTATAAAGGATATGGGTTTAGATGGAAAGATACTGGGGATATCTGGCAGGGAGGAGCCGGGGAGGAATGTATTTGTGAGATTGGGTAGTGCCAGTTCCCTTAAAGGGTTAACTGCCTGCTGCCCCTAATCCAGATGCTCTGTGCGACACTTTTCTTGCTGCAAACTTTAAATAGTTGTGTATCCAGCCGATTGTTTCAGCATCTTTGTTGCAGAAAGCTGTTTCTATCCCTAAAAGTAAATTTTCAACACTCCGTACAGCGATTTATTTGAACAACTACCTTTTGGGCTAATAGCAGTTAAACGCTAGATCTTCATGCATTGTGCTCTGGCTGCATCCTGAAATGCTGGAGCAGCCATTTGCTGTCTTTGGATGATGTCAAGTTGTGACTGCACTTCAGGCATCTTTTAGTAAGAAAGGATTGTTACAGTTCTCTAACTTTTGGATAATAGTATGAATATGATAAATCTTGGGTCTTCTCGAGGACCCCAAGCAGCAGCCTGAATTGCTTGAGACCTCCCGGGGGTTGTATCCTCCTCAAGTTCCTCTTCCTCCTTGATGTTCACATGTCCCCTTTGCCTTCCACAATGTTTTTTTTCATTGCTTAGCCAAGTTTTGGATAGTTGGCTTCTGAGGGAGCACACCAAATCTATCTATTCTCTGGTAGTTTTTTGTTGGGAAATACAGGGAAGACTTTTCAAATACTAAATATTTGATTTGCCTTCCTTGATGTGTACACTCTTCAAATATTTCTATATAGATTATTCCTTCGTAGTCACTGCTTTGTCAAGCAATGATTTTCTCCCCCCCCCCCCTTAGATCCTAAAGCAGTGATATGGTAACTTAACATTATTTTAAGGTTATTAAGTAAAACTCACCTGCCTTGCGGGTGGTACCTCTTTAAACCTGTCCCCTTCATTCAGGTGACCTATCCTCATACTGTTTTAAGTCCTCATGGAACTGAAAGCCAAACAAACTAGAAATCAAATAGATTGAGCTTGTCAGCAAGGAAGTTGGAGGAGAGGCGCTTTCACAAAACAGTTTGCTGGTTCTGACGTGCACATTCCAATATTTTTAAGAAAACAATGCCATTGGTGTGCTTGTCCCCAGTGTCTTTTCCTGTCGCTGGTAATAGACTCTGGCTAAAGACTTTAGAATTGCCACAAGAGGGCAGTGTGTCCATGAGAGTTGTGCTTTGCAGCATACAGGAAAGCTGCTAGCGCTTTTAAAGTAGTGGAATCAGTCATTTGCCAGGTTTCAGAGTGGTAGCCGTGTTAGTCTGTATCAGCAAAAACAACTAGGAGTCCTTGTGGCACTTTAGAAACTAACACATATATTTGGGCATAAGCTTTCGTGGGTTAGAACCCACTTCATCAGATGCATGGAGTGGAAAATACAGGAGCAGGTATAAATACAAGAAAGGACGAGAGTTGTCTTACCAAGTGTGAGGTCAGTCTAACGAGACAATTTGCCAGTTATCTAAGAAAGATCTTTGGTCCCTGGATATGTTAGCAGGCATTCACTGGCTAAAATGAGGCCCAAGTGATTGTTGTACCAACTAAATGTGGTTAGGGCTGTCCATGTTTGTATGACTGGCAATTCCGCCTGCTTTCTCCAAATGGTAGCAGAAATGGAGTAACTTCCTGTTGCTGTGTGTTAACAACCAAAATGTTCCCCTAACCTTCTTCACTTCAAGGGCAGAATGTAAATCAACACTTTTTGTTTTGTTTTTTTTTGTTTTCCTCCTCCATTTCTCTATTGGCCACCTAGTGTGCTAGAACTGAATTTGCTGTTCAGGAAATGTATCCCATGCAGCATTCACAGAACTGGAGGAGAGTGCCCTCCTGTGGGCTGGATTGAGTCAAAGCATTCATGGATTAATTGTCTGTTGATCACTGCATGTTGCATTAGTATCAGTTTGTCTGGCCCAGAGGCTAACATATTGCCAACTGGTAATCTCTCTAGTAGGTGCTAATTGTATAATTCCAAACGGGAAGTGTATTTCAATGTATAGACACTGTCTATGTAAACCCCTGCACAGTGAAATAAAAATTACATATTCAATAGAGTGGTGAGTTTGGGGGGGCTCATACTTTTTCTTTAGCTTAGCTTCCTACCCCTGCTGTGTGGCATTTTTTTTCCCCCCTCTTGAATTTATTCCTGAAGTAGGGCACATGTTTGAAATGTCACTGCTAGATTTGGCTTCTATTTTCAGGATGCATTTAAGAGAACGCTTTTGTTCCATTCAGCTCTTCTAGATGAATAACCAGTGCTCCATCAATGGACTCATTCAGAGCACTCTGCTACGAGTATGTCTTTAAAATACAACAATCTTCATCCAGCAGGCTCACTCTTTTTAATTTTTTTTTTTTAAATTCTGGTGATTCTTGTCCTCTTCCTGGAGTTAAATGAAGAGTGCTCTGTTGCTGACCTAGATCCAGCAGGAATTATGTTGCCCTGTTCCAGTTATCACTGTTGTATCCGGAGTATCGTGTTTTCCCAAGATTCATTAAGGCATTTATCTAGTTTCCTTATTAATTGACTCTCTGAAATAGTTCATTGGCTTCAGATCAGCCTCTAGAAGTTAGGGCACTTGTATAATACGAAAGCACATTGAAATGAAACCTGTTCTGGGAGAAACGTGCAAATCTAAGGCCTTGGCTACACTTGGCAATTCGTGAAGCGCGAGTGTAGTCGCGCCGCCAGCACTGCGAGAGCTCTCCCGCAGCTCTGTAAGTACTCCACCTCTCCGAGGGGAATAGCGAGCAGCGCTGCAGGCGCTGATTACACTGGCGCTTTCCAGCGCTGCACTCGGGGGGGGGGGGGGGGGGGCGTTTTCACACCCCTGAGCGCAGCAAGTTGCAGCGCTCTACAGCGCCAGTGTAGCCAAGGCCTAAAACAACACTGTTAACCTTGTTTCCATGTCTTTCCCTATTTGCTAAAGAGATTTGTTTTTTCCTTCTCAATCTCTCTTGTAATCCCTCAATTCTGTATTAAAAACTGAATTTGTAGTTTCTCTAATGATGAATTAAGGTCTATTCTGAAAGTAGGGGCATCTTACTTTAGGTGTAGTTTGACACTGGTTTGGAGGCAAATCAGAGTTACCTCTGGTTCATTAATTGCATTACAGGAGCCTGTGTGCCATTCCATTTGGCCTAATATTTGCCAGTCTTAGTCTGGAGTGGTTACAGTGCACATCATGTTAAATACACAATGCAGAGCATTGTATATACAGCCTATGGATATGGCTATATTAAAATATACCCTTCGGGTGCCAGTCCTTAGATACGAGCTAAAACCTGACCACGTATAATTAAAGATCATGTGGTGCTTTAAGAATTGTTAATTTCATTCTGCCATCTAAGTTTCAGCTGTGGAATTTAGTGTATCTTTTTTTAATTCTCTTCAACTTCAGCTGGATACTGTCCTTCCTCCAATTCCTCTCTCAACTGTGGTAGATTGGTATGCACTTTAAAATTGTCCCAACTCTGAGGCATCTCAGTGGCATGTCACTTTGAATGCAGTGTACCTACCTGAGAGAGGTGTTCAGTTAGTATTTTTAAACTGCTAAGAGCTCCTCTAATGAGGCTGCAAATGCAAGATATTGTAAACAGTTACTGGGCTGCCTTTAACACCCAAAGCCAAAAAATTCTAAGTCCAAACTAAAAATTCTCTGAAGTATTTATTATGAATAAAACTTTAATTTAAATCTCATCCGTTACACAGCAGACATTTTTTTCACCCTGTTAATCAAAAGCTAAATAAACTTAAATTTAACTAGTTGAAAACAAACTCCTAGCTTGAATGTGTGCCAAATACAATGGTGAGTTAAACACTTTTTTTTTTTTATGATGGAAATTGCAAGTGACCTTAGACTGAAGCTATTTTGCCAAATCATGGACTGTCTTTTACTGTTTTATATCCTGGGCGTGTGTTTCTCTTTATCTTCTCTCCTCCCCACAACCCACTTTTCCCTAAAAGGGGAAAGAAAAACGTTGCTTTTGATGATAGAGACTGAAAAGATCTGGAAATCATTTAGTACATTTCTTAGCCAAGGAAAGGACTATTCCTGTAACACACTTCTTCCCCTAGTTACTTTTCCAACCAGTTTGAGGAAACTGGCATCCCTGTTAATGTTTTTGAAAATAGTTTTCAGCGTTACCAGTGAAACGTAAGTTCTGTTCTTTCCATGGATGCTGTGCTCTCCTGAGTGATCTGCAGTGTTAGCTATTTAAAGCCTTGGGGAAGAGTGTAACAAGATATTATTAAGCAGGGTATATAACCCCAAGTATTTGCCATGGAATTAGCTTGTCCTGTTTCTTCAAAGAATGAACTCTTGCAGATAGAATGTGGCTATCTGCAGGGTTTATTGTTTATAAACTTTTTCCCTATTGCTCACTAATAGAAAGACAAAGCCTAAGAGCATGGTTGCATGGTCATATGATATCTCTCATTCTCTGTGTCCCAGAATGCTTTACAAAGAAACTACTAAGATACTGGCAGTGAAATGATTGAGTAGGCAAATGTGGTTGCCATCATGTGCTTGCCTTGAACATCAAAGAGGGTGTCTTTCTGAGAGGTTATGCTGGCTATCTTTTTTTACCTCTTCTCCTTTCTGCAGGAGCTCTTGGTTACTTGAATCCCTCTTTTCCCCCTAGCTTCTCAGTCTCCGGACAACTTCTTTATCACTTCTGTTACCTGTTACTCTGTGTACCTTCCCACTAGGACCCCCTTTGGAACCACTACACATGCAGAAATCCCCTTCTCCTAGAGGCGGGGAGCCAGGCGCATCGGGCTGCTCTCTCTAGAATGTTTCCTACTGGCTTGCTGAGAAGCCCACAAGCAGCTGAGTGAGTCTACAAAAGCAGGTGTGACTGGAGTTTAGTAGCCTATTTCCTGGTTGTTTGAATGGTTCCTGTGGATTTCCATCTCTAAATATTGATCCCGTGATGTATGGATTACTACAGAGCAGTAGGAGAGGAGAGAGAAGGCCACCGTTTTGTTTTCCTCAATCCCCAAGCCTTCCATTTTCAGGAATCTGTTATCTTCAGAGCCAGTTGCCAGAACAAGTTTCCTAACCACTTCACAAATGGCAACTTGCTCTAGAATCTGACACATGCAGAATGGCTGTGGCAGCTGCTTCTTACTGAGAATTCTGGGTCATACTCTTGGCTTTGGAAAATGTGAAGACTGCTGGGGATGAGGAAAGATTCGAAAGTTGCTGATCTTTTGGGGAATCCGATGGTGGGAGACTCAGCTTCCCCTGTAATTGGGGTAAGCATACCTGACTTGTAGTGTTGGCTGTCCATCTAAAACTGTCTGACAATGCTGATTTTAATCTACGGGGCTTCTTAGAAAAGTGACATGATTTGTAACTTGGTCTGCCACTAGATTGCTATCCTGGCACTACAAACCAGAATTAAAAAGAGCATTCTTATTGTCCAGCTAAGACAATTGTCTGTGGAATATCTCTCCTGAGCAACTGCTCCTTCAGTAGTGCATCACCCCCTTTATGCTTACGTAATGCTGATGTAACAGTGAAGTACAAAGCCCTGGTATGGGCCTTGGGCTTGTGACCTTCTAGCCCAGAAGTGAATATTACAAGGTGAGCCATACTGACCTCGTAGATGGTTACCTCACAATTGCAGGACTACCGTGAATCAAAATCATGTGAGGATGTGTCTTGGTGTCTGAGTCAATTAATTAATATTAGTGGTGCTTTAATTAGCCTATTGGTACGCTATGTAACATGTCCCTAAGCTACTTGATTAGTGATGTAGCAAGTGAAATCCTGTTTGCAACTAACAAGTAAACCTCTTGCCATCTGACATCTTGGTCTTCCATGAGTTGGTACCTATTACATCTCAATGCCTGCAGTATTGTCCAGTGGCTGGAGCACTAGCCTGGGAGTTGGGAGATCTAGGTTCCAATGTGCCACTGACCAGCTGTGAACGTGGGCAAGTTACTTCACCCCTATTTCCCCTCCACTCTGTCCACTGAAAATTCTTCGGGGGCATGTACTGTGCCTTGCACAATGGGGCTTTGATTTGGATTTGGACTTGTTGGTGCTATTGTGGTACAAATAATAAACTGATTCGCCATCTGGGCAAATGGCCGTTGTATAAAATCTGAAGTTACACAAAACCATAAGCACTGAAACATCAATTCATAAAACTGCTGTTTTGCTGTTGTGAAACAAGCTATCCTGCCACAGGGCTGGGTGGAGTGCCTGTAGCTGGAGTCAGTGCAAAGGATATATTGCCGACTTCACATGTTCAAAAATCATGCCAGCCCTCTTTTCCCCCCCCCCTTCCCCTCTCCCCAATTGTGAGATGTACAAATAAAAGGTGATGGTGGGAGGTTCTTTTCTGTTGGCCTTTTTGGTCTTTTAGGTTACTCTCAGGCCCATTTTTAAGCTTTTTTTTCTGAATCCACAAGGGCTAGAAACTTAAGAACCAAACCCCCAAGATTCTTTCATCACAATATTCCAGAAGGCTGACGCTTTAAAAATAAATAAATAAATAAAAAGGCAAATGTTGAGGTTTAACAAAATCCCAAGACAAAAATCGATAACATCACGAGACTTTGCCACAGGGATCTCCTGCTAATCTCCTGCCCACCAGCTGTCATAATGTGGCATTAGGGGTCTTTCAGAGCCTATTGGTAATGAGTGAAAGATGGGATGTCTGTCCCATGCGTTCAGTGTGAGGGCTGTGATAAACAGTGAGTACTGCAGTTAATATACTGGTGGGCCATTCGCCTTCCTGCATACCTTTCACCAGCTAAGAAATGACGAGAACAATCAACATAGCCTGGTGAACTAAATCAGGAGTGCATCCAGTGCAGTTCATCCTCTTGGCTCTGGGATTTTTGTTTTTCCCTGCAGGGCTATTGGCAATAAACAGGATTTCTTGCTGTCCTTCTTTCTGTTCTCAATCAGCTTGGTCACACTGCATGATGTCTTGTGCTTTTACCTTTGCATTGGGAGTGATGGTGTGGGGAGGGAGGGAGCAGTGTTTGTTTCAGCAATTCGAGGTCAGGCTTGTTTTCCCTCTTTCTGAGCAGGAACAGGCTAGCCCCTGAGTGGAATTCTGCAAGCCCTGTAAACAAAAGGCTTATTTCTGTGGAAAACACCAAAGGTGGCGCTCTGTTTATCAGGAAGATTTGAAGAGGGGTTAGTATTTCTGAGAATTGTTCCGGATTATGCTAACGCTCTCACCCCTAGACTTTTGTGCAGACTTTTGGACTGAATATGCATGAACATTACAGCAGCCGCACATGTTATTAATCAGCCCTGTGTTTAGTATCTGACAGTGCTTGCACTGTTTACAAGCCAGTGAGGGGAAAAACAAACTGCAACAACAAGCTTTTATTCAGAGTAAACAAAACAGCAGTTTGTGACTCTTAAAGTAAAATTCTTGTAAGGGGGCCTTGCTCGATGTGTGTTACCTGGTTGAAGTATCTTGGAAGGACACATGAAGCTAGTAGTCCAAACATATGATCTGCCTGCTGATTGTAGGCATGTGCTGCCTTCCCTCTTCCTCATTAATAACGAATATAACATCTATATTGAGGTGCCCAGTTGCTTCAGTCAGGTTTGGGACCCCATAGCGCTAGGCGCTGTATAAATGGTACCAGCCCTGAAGAGCTCACAATCTAATTTAAAACCCTTACAAAAGCATTTGAAAATATTGTCAGGAATCTGAGCCTGTTCCTTTTTAAACTACCATAGGGAAATATTAATCAAAGGTTTCCACGGCCCCTCTTTTCTCAGTATGGCTTGCTGCAATTGATATGTAATAAAAGGTTGAACATTTTTTGGAAGGCTTTGGATTTTGGAAGTGTATTTTCTGGGATTGGAAACACGAGCTAGAGCAACTGATTTAAAACCCTTAACATGCCACTTTGTGTGTGGAGGAGGTTGTTACAGTTGAACTATTCCCTACATTCAGCCTGCTGGTTCAGTAAGTGAATCCATACCACAATTGCATCTGCCTGCTTTGCCCTTCCTGTGTAAACTTTGGGGTCACCTCCCTTCTGCCGGCCAAAGATTTCTGAATGGCTTATGCATCTGCTGCTCACTAGATTAGTGGAAAGTAAGTAACAATTATACTTCTCCAAAAGATGGATTGCAGAAAGGAACAGCCTCTGAAATTGCTCTAGGGCTTTTGTAACAAGCTGGTCTGGTACTCCATTATGGTGGAGAACATGGACCTGGTGATTGTAAAAGAAATGAGCTTTATAACTGTTAAAAGATTAAGGGTGCCTGTTGGAATCCTAAGAGTTTTGTGAGCTGGGTAATGCTATTCATTCAGATGTGTGCTCCTTATGCCTGAACTCTTCATCAGCCTGGGGGTAATATATGTTTCTTTTCAAAATGGCACGTTAAGGAAGCTCTGATAATCACTGATAGAAGAGTAAACCTGAGGTGAGCACTTGTTTGTATCACTTCAGTTTTTCCATTAATTAGGTGTAAACATTTTAGGAAGTTCGTGTTTGGGGTTCATAACTTGAGCGCAAACATATGCTCTTCTGTGTGCTTTAACATACCCCCAGAGGGGGGTACAGTGCTTGTTCACAGTCACTTGTTGAATTTTCAAAAATGTCAGTGCAGGGGGAGCCTCATGTCTCTTCTTATGGTCATATCCCATTCGGGGACCCGTTGGTTCTACTCAGCACAGCTTCATCTCTAGCCAAAAGGTAGATGAGTTCTGGTGAGAGTTAAGTCTTCAAATAAAGCAACCCTTGAGCTTCCTTCTGCAGTCTGAAAATTGTGGTTGACTCCTTTAGCAGCTTGCTATTTATCACTTCACTATTTATCACCTCTTACTGAACACCAGAAGCATTTAAACAACTGTGCATACTTTGCAGGGTCCAAGTAACTGACTATTTAAATCTGTTTGCAGATTAGAAGCCCCTAATGTTCTCTGCTATTCCATGGTGTAAAACTGCATGCGGTAGTTCTGAGCCAGCTTTGGAATGGATGCTAATTTTTTCATTTAAATCTCATCGGGGAAAAGCAGAAAAGTAGTGCATTGCTTGCACTACTTACGCTCCTGTGGCCCTATATTACTGTGAACCAAATTCTGTGGCGCCGTTATAAAGATTGGGTAGGTTGGGAGCCTAGCGAGGCTTTTCTAGGAATCCAGTTATTGAATTATTTTATTGTCCCTCTGGTGGTTTGTTCTTGGAGGGGTGAAGTCTATATCTCTGCTGACTCTGAGCTGCTTTCACCGTTATCACTTAAAATGTATTGTGCTGTTGGACTGGGCCTTAGAGAGATGATAGTTTGGTTTTTGCTTAGGGAAGTGGCAGTTCATAGTACTGGACTGGTTAAAAGCTTTGCAGTTTTGGGGTGGGCAATACAAGTGAGCTCTGACTCTAGTGTAACCTGAGAGTTAAGAGGGTAAGTTCTTTGACTTTATGTTGTACAGAGACACTAACTAGTGAGAGATGGCAGGGCATCTGGGAAAGCGGTTCAGTCCGGTCCCTTATTTAAAAAAACACTCGTTATTGCATAGAAATAGCCTAAGTACATAGTTGCTTATTGATAGTTTAAATTACAGTAGACTGGTATGCAACACTTTCTCCCCCTTTATAGTGATTTAATTAAAGTTTAAGTAAAGGTGTGTGTAGGCCTGCAGCCTTCGGGACTGGATGTTGACAATGCCTCTAGTGGCAATGGAAAATGATTAGTAGATAGCACGGTCTTCAAGAACTTGTCTCCACATCCTAAATGGGTGAAGACCCTTCTTGATTCTCTAATCTTTCACTTGATCCTTCCTTGAAGTAGAGGCAGTGCAGAGGTAACAGGCAGCTCCTACATAGTTGAGTTAGCGTGGTGTGTTACACAGCCCACTGCCTCTGTCACCTTCTCTCCTTGGCTTTGACTTAAGTGCTCACCTGACATTGAGTTTCAGTAAGCTTCCTTCTCAATCATTGATGCAAGTTCAAATCTCAGCTATGAATATGCATCAAATCAAGCAAGTCCTTGCTGCTTCAGTGAGAATCTGATGCACCAGCCAGCTCAAACATTGGCATCTGTTCCAAAGAGGGAAGAACGAGGGGAATTCTAACCACCTGTTCTTCCCCTGCTAGCATTACTCTGGTTAATTCTTCAGAGGGTCACTGAGTCCAAGGTTGCCTCAGAAAGGAACACATGGCCAATGTTATGGAAAATTTAACTGAGCAAGAAGTGTGGGTACAAGTGGAGCACGTGAAAGAGACAAGATGTTGTCTTGACCTTGTACTCTGAAGAATGTCTAAGTCCTCAGTGGTGGTCCAAAAACAAGGCTTTTGAGAGGAGCCAATTTGAGATCTTACTACTGCTGTTTGCCCTTTACCTACAGTAGCTGTCCTGGTGGTAGCATTCAGTTATATCCCATCTGTCTGCTGGATCTCCCAGTCTCTGTGCTGTTGGTCCTGACACTGATCTCTACAAGCAAGCTTTTCGTGTTGTGACATGACCTTTGTCTCAGCCTCTTCCATTCTGTCTCTTCTCCTTTGTCTAAAGCCTAAATGCCTTGCTTAGTGGATTGGGGCCTGATTTCTTCAGTCTGCCTCTTCTCCTGTCATAGGTTACACTGTTATCAGTGGAGGTGCTGAGCTGGAATTCCCGGGCAGAGGAGCTGTCTGTAACAATGAGAACCCTCTGTTCTAAACTTGCTCTCCTGACCCCTGAGTCATCCAGAGCCTGGTTTTGTTAATCTTTTGGATCTAATGCAAGGTCCTTTTTGAGGAAGGCATGGTCTGAAGACTGGAGTTCTTTCTGGGGCTTGGGGATTTTACATTTACTTTGCACATAAACAGATTTTCCTGCAATGAATAATTAACTTAAGTGTCCAGGGAACAGGAGAGGGCACCTATTGATCGTTGACATGCATGCAATTATGCCTATTAATAGCAAAAAGGAGACTGCATTTAATTCTAAAGGAGCTTTTCTACAAGTTCACAAAACAGTACTAAACTGTTACAGTAGATCTCAGTATGATTATCAAAGTCTCAAGTTTTTCTCTTCATCCCCACCTTAACTTAGTATTCAAGCAAACAAAAGGGGAGATAAATACATATTATTTAGGCACATGCAAAATTCTTTGCAGTTCCTAAGTATTTGTAGTGATAGCTGTCAGTTTTGCCTATGATAAAGAATTTGCAGCAATTACTATCTCGTCTCAATAAAATGACATTTCATTAAAACACTTCTGTCCAGCCAGAGTACAGAAGGTATGTCTGCCCCATTGACTGAGGTTTAAATAAATCGGAGGAAAATAATGGTGAAAGGAGCCAAACGCTCCTGGGCCCAGATCCCAGTAGAGATATAAGCGTAAGTGACATGTTTTCACTCCACAGAACATTTTTGTTTGTGTTCAGACAGTAAGTGGGGAAAACAAGCTGACTTAGATTTCAGCACAGCTGGATTCTTGGAATTGATCCAGAACACACAGACCTCACCTTTGTCTTTAGTGCAGTAAGCAGGGCTGACCGGAAAAAGGTTGAGCAATGTCTTACTGGTAAGCAGGAGGGCTCTTCTGAAGGAGAGTCGGAAGGTGATGCAGGAGTGGAGCTTCTCCGTACATATAAAAACTAATTGTGCCTTTAATGTTTCCTCTCTGACTTTTAATGTTCTGTTAACATTCTAGTCCAGGCCTAGAACATCTTTTGTCCTTGCTGCTTGAGAAAGTTAGGCTTGTCACCAGAGCCATTTTTAGCCATCGAGACTTAAGATACTAAGGGGCTTCAATGTAAAAGCGCTATCATGTAGAATTCCCCCCTCAGCATTACGTGGGGGCAAATTCTTCTGTTTGTTTGGATCCCCTTGTAATGGGGGAGGGACAGTCTCAGAGCTTTTAAAGCACCAATCCTGGTGTTGGTGCACAAATAATTTAATCAGCCATTGAATGCGATTGGCTAAGCAGACTGCAGAGAATTTGAGAGCAGATTGCTATTCCTAACTGAGTGCACTCATCCAGGAGTTGAAATTGGAGATGACTGATCTGATGTTTCAGATGCTGCCAAGTCAGACTGAGCATCACAAGAACACAGCTTGACCTCTAGGGCATGCACGTACATTATGTATTTTAAAAAAATCCCTTGCCAATGTTTTTCTGGCATATTCAACAGGAGCCCTGATCAGAAACACTTTAAAATTCAAATGAATCAACATGTACCAAGGTATACAAAATTCATCCTCGTTGTGTACAAACTGTTTTCATTGTTGTAATAAACAAGGCCCTACATTCACTTTGAAGTATTACTACAATAAAATCACTGTGTAAATAGGGCAAAATATATTGCCCCAGTTTGTAACATCAGTAATAATGCATTAAATGGATGATGCATTAAGTGACTGTTAAGCCTGTGAATTCCAGTTCATTTTACAAAGTGAATCATAACTTTGAGCTCACAAACATTGACACCTGCTATGCCAAAGGAAAGCTGGAAGAGGTTTATTCTTGCCTGGATGACAAATAGGGGGACTCTCTAATCTTTTAAACCTCTGAGTGGCTATTCAGCTGTATTCTAGTTTGTATTGGTTTTGTCTGCTGCAGTGCTTCAGCATGCAGGTGTGCTGTCAGCACCAGCATTGCCAGCCTTTTGTCATGTTCTGAGCAGTTCTCGACTCTTCTGGTGTCTGACTGCTTGACTTTTCTTGCTTTCTTCAACTGGGATTGCTGCTGACTTGAGACAGTGCTGTTGGCGCATGTGGAATTTTGCAACAGTGATCACTCTGGTTAATTAGGGATCAGGCTGGATAGGCTCCAAAGGATGTTCATCCCTCTTAGCCAGAAGTCCTACTTCAGGGGGTGTAAAAGAGCTCTACGCTTCCATGCAGGAGCAAAGGGAGATGGGAATTCTTCTTATGTGGCATCTTCAGAACTGGAGGTTTGCAGCCATAGTAGCTCTTTTTGTATGGTCCTTTTGCTAATCTCTTTGTGGATGAGTGTAGTCATTTTGATCCATCCAGGATACCACAGCATCCATCCAAGATCGCTTTCTGCCTTTTGTTCCCTCCCAGTGCCCGTAAACATGCATTGCTGGCTGTAGCTCTCGAAATGTGCCCTGCATATTGAATCTTTTTTACTAAGATCTCTAAGTAACACTTACTCTGGTGCTTTTGGGGAATTACTTTAATTGGGTGGCAGGATGCCAGATTTTTTTTTTTTTTTTTTTAAATCTAGTCCTCTTTGTAACCTGGTATTTGATTAACCAGTAGTACGGGAACAGCAGCTGTTCAGCACAGTGACTTTCAGCTTTAGTGTTCCAGGATTCATTCCTGTGCACTGGAATACATGAGATGTACTGGAAATGTCAGACCTTCCCCATCATTTTGAATTAAGTAGAATGGCTATGGTAGAGGCAGCACCTCAATAAATGGTTTAAGTGCTGAGCGTCTCTGAACACTGATGGTATCACACTGAAGTCTCTCTTTCTGGGAAGTGTCTAGCAAAGCAAAACTTCGATTTGTCCCATTGTTCTCCTCCTGCTGAGCATGATGTTAGCACCTTATATTCTGTCAAAATTATGAAACCACCCATTCCATGAGGGGAGGGATAGCTCACTGGTTTGAGCATTGGCCTGCTAAACCCAGGGTTGCGAGTTCAATTCTTGAGGGGGCCATTTAGGGATCTGGGGCAAAAATTTGTCTGGGGATTGGTCCTGCCTTGAGCAGCAGGTTGGACTAGATGACCTCCTGAGGGCCCTTTCAACCCTGATATTCTATGAAACTTCTGTGTACACATTCAGCATTAAAGTATTGGCTTGTAGGGCTGACTAATCCTGCAATAAGCAAACTCCAATTAATATAATGAAGCACTGTTGTAATGAAAATCCCGTGACTTTTATATAAGGTGGAATAACAAGTTACGTATCAGTAACATTGTTGAATCCGCCTGTAATTTGGTACGATGGGGGTGTTCTGGGATCACTCTACTCAATTTTACAGCCTCTGCTGTCTCACTCCAAACTCTTCAGACTCTAACAGGGCTTTTCTTGGAGAGAGTTTTCCCTCTTCAAAATAAAATCTTTCTTGTTTTGTTAACTCTTAAACTGGAACAGTGTCCACAGCTGCAATTTATTCCTGGTGCTAAACTACCAGTGAGAATTCATTACATTGAGAGATTGGCAGAACTAGGTGAGTGAATTTGCAGCCACTTTGAAGGAGATAACAGAGATTAAGCATTGGGCTCACTCCATATAGACTCCCTGGAGTCAGAGTTGAATCCCAAATGGATAGACTCCGGCTATCTATCCCCCTGAAGTAGATAAGCTGAGTTTCATGCAGTTCTGTCCTATGTGGATCTCTCCACAGACCCAAGAGGCTCTGTCTGTTTTGTGTGGGTGCTGAAGATTCCCTGGGACTCAGAATGTCCGGTATCCAGGCCAAAATCCATTTCTCTCCCCCGCCCACATACACACAACTGCAGTGCTGTGCATCTAGATGTCATGACCTTTCATTGGTGTTTGCCTGTACAAATAAAGTGCTGAGATCCCTTTGGGGATGAAAGGCTCTATATAAATGTCAAATACTGCTACTTTGGGGGGCCACCTAATATGGAATTTATGGCTCTTAAGAGTTCTACAGCAGGGTACCTGACTGCAATGTGCGAGTGGAACTCCAGTAGTGTCCTGTTCCTTTCGTCATGGGCTAAGGTGTGCTTTCTTGTTTGGATCAATGTTTTAATACTTTGCATTTAACTAGCTAGAACCTTCTGTATAGGAGTCTCAAAGGACTTTTCAGATATTACTTAAGCCTTGCATCCCCTCTGAAATAGGGAAGTGCTCCCCCTTTTTACTGAGGCACAAGTGAAGGGACTTACTTAAGCTTAGACAGGGAACCTGTGACAGAGCTGGGAATAGAGACTAGCTTTTTCCAATCCTGTCCCTTAACCAGATTGATTTACATCAGCAATGTAGAATTGGGGTAAACCACTGGTAGTCATCTGAGCACCGTTCCACTTTTCTTGTAAGTACGTCCGATGAATCTGAAGCATTTGGGAAATTCATGTGTGAAACGTGGAGATCACCATAAAATCTTTAAGGTGCTAAAAGTTAGACCATAAAATGTGGGGGAGACTTTCAAAGACACACATGGCAGCCAGGCACCCAGGTTTCTCATGTGCCTTTGAAAATGTCCTGTCTTTACACACAACTCATTTAGGTGGGAAAGAAGGGAAAGGCAGCTGCATGCAGTGTATCTATTTGATCTGCAGATGTCGCTGTTAAACCACTTAACTGGTGCAGGGGTAGAAATGCTGCTCTTTTGAATTCCAAAACTGTTGATACTGGCATTTTATATAACCTTAAGTAAAGTATGCAAGCTTTAAAAAAGCCTTACCGAGAATATAAACCTAACTTGCTTTTGACTTGAGGTGCAAATTGCATCAGATGTTGCCACTGTGCACTGAATCTAGTTGGCATGTTTGGCAGTTGCTTTGTAACTGTTTGGGTGCCGGAACGAATGCTCAGAACACTCTAGCGAAGCCTTAAAGTATTAGGCAACCTTGCAGAAAGCAATATACACCTCTACCTCAATATAACGCAGTCCTCGGGAGCCAAAAAATCTTCCCGCATTATAGGTGAAACCGTGTTATATCTAACTTGCTTTGATCCACCAGAGTGTGCAGCCCCGCCCCCCTGGAGCGCTGCTTTACCGCGTTCTATCCAAATTCGTGTTCTCTCGGGGTAGAGGTGTAATGAGACTTACATTTTCAGTAAAATGAGGAAGCCACCAGGTGGCAGCTCTCTTTGTTCTGGTGCATCTCAGCTGTTGTGTTGTTTCTGGCCCACAGATTCCAGAATCCCATGGACTGAACACCACAGTCTAGACTAACTGACAGACAGAATTCTTCTCCTGTTAGGTAAGCAAGGAGTAGACACCAATTATGCAAATTCTCAGCCATAGTCTTCCTTTTTAATTTTACATTTTTCAAACTGTCTAAATAAGGAAGTTGCCATCTCATACGGTGAAATTCAGAGCCAGAAACCAGGATAGCTCGCAGCTGCACTACCTTTGTGGATCGGTTATGTTTTTAAAGGTGGCTTAGTCACGTCATGGCGAGCATTTTTGCTCTTGGTATTGGGTGTCTGCTGAGAAAGAGGTGGGATTGCTACCCATTTTTCAATCTCCTATGGCAATTAGTTTAGTTTAAGAAAACCCCCGTAGCTAATGGATTTTATCGAATGCTGATTAGCTGTGCAGTGATGCTGAAGTATCCATAGGGATGCTATTAAAGACTAAAGCGGTATTCACATACTTGATGATGAATAGGCATAGTATTGTTTGTGCTCTTGTATACTAATACTGGGAGTGACTCAGGTACAGTATGCAGAGCTTTTTACGTCTAGGTTACTGAATCTGGACCGAGTTGAAAAAAATCTTCAGTTAGTATTTGACTATTCTGTGGCCTCTGTTTAAATGAATTTCTTCCGGTCTCTGTGGGGGAGTAGGTGGGGGGCAGTCTATCACAGTTGATAGTCTAGAGTAACCATGAACACTCAATTCACTTATTTGCTCTAGAGGAATAAAACTGGCCCCCTAGCGCTGAGCTGCATTGGGTATTTCTGTCCTTGTATGTGGAAATCTGTCCTGCCACTTCATTCATTCAACACACTTCTCCAGCACTCATTTTAAACTCTCTGCCATCACTTGTTCTCTATAGCGCATTCTGCTCTTTGCATAAATCTTAATATTTCCTCATAAATTGAATCCTTCAGATTTTTGCCTTTTTATCCAAGGAAGTTTTTCTTGCAGTACAAGGACTGTTATGTGCATGATCAAGTTCAGTGATTTTCAAACTTTTTTCTGGTGACCCAGTTGAAGAAACTTGTTGATGGTGTCCCTGGCCTCTGTTTGCCAGAAGCTGGGAATGGGTGACAGGGGATGGATCGCTTGATGATTCCCTGTTCTGTTCATTCCCTCTGGGGCACCTGGCATTGGCCACTGTCGGAAGACCGGACACTGGGCTAGATGGACCTTTGGTCTGACCCAGTAGAGCCGTTCTTATGCCTGCAACCCAATGGAGCTGGGAATGAGGGGTTTGGGGTGTGGGAGGGGTTCAGGGCTGGGGTAGATGGTTGGGGTGAGGGGTGGGGCTGGGAATGAGGGGTTCAGGGTGTGGGAGGGGGTTCTGGGCTGGGGCAGGAGGTTGGGGTGCAGGAGGGAGTCAGGGCTCTGGGCTGGGGGTACAGGATCTGGGGTGGGGTGGGGATGAGGGCTTTGGGGGGGCTCAGGGCTGAGGCAAGAGTTTGGGGGGGCTCAGGCTTATCTCGGGCGGCTCCCGGTCAGCGGCATAGCGGGGGTGCTAATGCAGGCTTCCTGCCTGTCCTGGCACCGCGGACCACACTGTGCCCCAGAAGCGGCCAGCAGCAGGTCTGCCTCCTAGGCAGAGGCGCACGAATAGCTCTGCGCGGCTCTTGCCTGCAGGCACCGTGCCCCCCCTCCCCCAGCTCCCATTGGTTGGGAACCAGCCAATGGGAGTGCCGAGCCAGTGCTCAGGGCGGGGGCAGTGCACAGAGCCCTGTGGCCCCCCTGCCTAGGAGCTGGACCTGCTGCTAGCCGCTTCTGGAGCGCAGCGCGGTGTCCGAACAGTTAGAGACTAGCCTGCCTTAGCCGGGCAGCACTGCCGCTGGGACGTAACAGCTTGGTCGGCGGTGTTGACCAGAACCGCTGCGACCCAGTGCTTTACATTGTGTGACTCAGTACTGGGTCGTGACCCACAGTTTGAAAACCACTGATCTAGTTAACTATTAGATGGATCTCTCTATTTCACTCTCTTAAGTCAGCATAATTTAATCTAAAAGTTTATGCCACACTCATGTGGCATAGAGGTGCAGCATATGTTTAAGTGTCAGAATAGAAACCTGATAGGTCCCATAGAAGTTACTCCCAGATCTTGCTGAAGACCTTACAGCATTAACTTGACACAATGAGCTGGAATGAGAGAGAAGTGGAGATTTAATAAAACGTTGCTTAGTTGGTCAGTATTTGGCAGCTCACCAACAAGGTCAAACGGTTGCTACCATGTGACAATCAAATCTCTTCCCAAGAAAACATTGGGAAGATCCTTCTAAACATACTAGATTCACTATAAGTATGTGGTTTTCTGGGAACTAGTTGAATGCCATGCAGAGTGCTTCAACTGTGTATAAATATGCATATGTATTTGTATGTGATATCATTCATTTGAACTACGGTGAAGCAAACTGGTTTTGTCTTTACTGAAGAAAAGTGTCTGTCTACAGCAAATGTAGTGTCCACTTTCCTTAACTTCAGTTAGTCAAGAGGTCTCCCGCAGGGGCAAAGTTGCAGAATGTTGGTGTGTACTTTCACTCTGCCCCTGAAAGAGACTTCTCCTTAAGTAAAAGTTTCGATTCTTTTGGAGGTGGTGTCCTAATAAGTGCTATTCAGCTGTGGGGGTAATCAGCTCGTACAACAATCCCTTTTATTGATCGGAAAGGGGAAACTAAAGCACAGAATTTGTGACTCAAGATCAATAGATGCTAGAAGCAAGGGCTAACTGTGTCCCCTGGTCTAACCACTGGATAACATGCTTCCATTCTGCTGCTTGAGGGTAGGGTTGCCAACATTCTAATTGCACAAAACCAAACACCTTGCCAAGGCCCCACGCCCCTCCCTCCGTCGCTCGCTCTACCCCACCGTCATGCACTTTGGCTGGGCCAGGGGGTGAGGGCTCCAGCTGGGTGTGCGGGCTCTGTCATGGGGCCAGAAATGAGGGGTTCCTGGTGTGGGAGGGGGCTCTAGGGTTGGGGCTGGGGATGAGGGGTTTGGAGTGCGGGAGCAGGTTCAGGGTTGAGGCAGGGAATTGGGGTGTGGGCTCTGGGGTGGGGCTGGGCATGAGGGGTTTGGGGTGCAGGAGGGGGCTCAGGGCTGGGGTATGGGGTTGGGGTGTGGGGCGCAGGCTCCGGGAGGGGGCTCAGGGCTGGGATGGGGTTGGGGTGCGGGAGGGGCTTCTGACCTGGGGCAGGGGTTTCAGGGCGTAGGCTTTGGCCGGGCGGCGCTTACCTCAGGCAGCTCCCGGTTGGCGGCACAACAGGGCTAAGGCAGGCTCCCTGTCTGCCCTGGCTCAGCACTGCTCCCGAAAGCGCCTGGCATGTCCAGGCCCTAGGCAGAGGCACAGCCAGGTGGCTCTGCGTGGTGTGCACTGCCCATCCCCACAGCTGCCACCCCCTCCGCTCCCGTTGGCCGTGGTTCCTCGCCAATGGGAGCTGTGGAGCCGGCACTCAGGGTGGGGGCAGCATGCGGAGCTTCCTGGCCGCCTCTGAGCCTAGGGGCTACAGGGACATGCTGGCCATTTCTGGGAGCTGCGCGGAGCCAGGGCAGGCAGGGAGTCTGCCTTAGCCCCGCTATGCCGCCGACCGGACTTTTAACAGCCGGGCATTCCGGTCGAAAACCGGACGCCTGGCAACCCTGTCTCTGGGATACCACTATCTTATCTAGCTCCCAAAATACCATGTGGGAAGGATCTTTCAGTAGTCTGTAGCACTAAAACCCTGAAACATACATGATGTGTGATACTGCTTATTAACTAAAGTGCCCCTACACCCATGACTCAGAACACAATTTCTAATCGCTCTGTGGTGCTGGCTTCCTAACACGACTGACATCTGCATTCTCTGTAAACTCTGCACACAGTAAAAGATTTGTCCTATTCTAGACCTGTTATATAAACCATCTCCAGCTCATATTCTAATTTGCAAGTGTGTTTAATGTCTCCTCTTTGAGATCAGAGATAATGTGAGGGGGTGAGCTGTCTGCTGAGTCAGTCTTTACTGCCTCTTGTTTTTGCCCTCCAGCCCTCCTACACACTCCACCTGCATGCTGGTCTAACCTTTAGCAGCTGAAATCTTGATGTGGTTTTTCTCTGTGCAGTGGGTAACAGTCAAGCAATCTTTGTTTTCCTTTTGCCTAAACGATCATCCTCCCCCCCCCCCCCCCCCATACAGTTTGGTTTTTTTCACAAGGAGATATAGCTAAAAAAAAATTTTGGGGGGGGCTGCTGCAGATGAAGAGAAGAGTGTTCCTACTAAAGCGTGAGCACTTAAGCCTACCGGGGTGTCTCTGTGTTGGCAAACAGCCAGAATAATCCAAACATGTCTTTCCTTTGAAACATCTAAACTCCTTGCAAATGTGAATGCATTTATAGTCTAGAGGCAGCTTAATTACCAGGCTGATACTTCACTATCCTACAACATCATGTGCACAGCCTACAGAACTGGGTCAGTGTCATCTAATGGACTTCAAGCTAACGTAGCTCAGTAATAGTAGGAGAGTCCTAGATATCACTGTTGGAATAAATTTGATTTCTGCTTTTCCTGTGGAACATCAATAGCAACTCATTTCTTACTTGCATGAAATGGTGTGCTTGTGCCTATGTTGGACGTACATGTCTGAATTGTCCAAAAAATAAACTATGGGTCGGTTGGCATTGCTTCCAATACCACCATGCAGCTAGTACACTGTTGAGCTGGCCTATATTAAAACAGGTTTTTTTTTTTTTTTTGGTCTGCCAATAAATTCCTTAATTCTTGTGGCATAGGAATTCTCTAAAGCCTGGTCCACGTTTTTATTGTGCAAAATGCGGACTTCAGGCTTAAACTAAGCCCATCGTTGTAAAGAGGGTTAGGAAACCATGGCTGAGTTGCACACTTCCATCTAGTTTACAGTCCTGTCTGAACTTGTAGACAAGACAAGAAAACTTTGTCCGGCTGTAAACTTTTGGTCTGTTTTTAAATGCAAATCTTCGGTGAGGTTTTGCTGGAGGACTTAACTGAATAATCTAGTCATGGCACTGTTTTTATATTTGTCCTATATTACTAGGACAAATATAAAGTATACCTGGTGTGAAAGCCCCTTATCAAATGTCAAACACTTATTTTTGTTTGTTGTAGAACTGTGGTGCATAGAACTAGGGTTACCATATTTTGTGCCTCCAAAAGGAGGACACTCCACGGGGCTCTGGCCCCGCCCCCAGCCCCGCCCCCTCCCCCGCCCTAACTCCGCCCCCTCCCCAAAGTCTCCGCCCCCTCCCCTGCTTCCCGCGAACATTTAATTCGCGGGAAGCCTGAGCAGGTAAGGGGGGGGTGTGGGGGGAGGAGGTGCGGCCCAGGCTGGCCCCCCTGGCGGCTCCAGCCTGGGTCGGCTCGGGCCCTGGGGTGCCGGCCCTGGCCCCCGGCCGACCACCCCCGGCCCACCCAGCACTGCCGGCCGGCCCCCGGCGGCCCGGCGCACCCCGGGACCCCGGACCGGCTCCCGGACCGGCCCCCCGGCCCCGCGCACCCCCCCGGCTCCCGGCCCCGGCGGCCCCGCACACCCCCCCGGCGGCCCGGCCCCGGCGGCCCCGCGCACCCCCGGCCCCGTGCACCCCCCCCCCCGGCGGCCCCGCGCACCCCCCCCCCCGGCGGCCCAGCTCCCGGCCCGACCTCCCGGCCCCGCGTCCCAGCTCACCCCCCCGGCGGCCCGACCCCGCGGCCCCGGCCCGGCCCCGCGACCCCGGCCCAGTCCTCCCTCCCGATTTTCCCAGACATGCCCGGCTTTTGGGGATTTCCCCCCGGACGGGGATTTGAGCCCCCAAAAGCCGGACATGTCCGGGAAAATCCGGACGTATGGTAACCCTAATAGAACACTTGAGTTTGACAGGGCTGCTTGCTTACATTCTCTAGCTGTTTGATTTCTCTAAATATAGATGCATGTAAAAATGCTTCAGCAGTGTTAACTTTGCATATTTTCAGTTGCTCTCCTATATCTCTGTTCAGGGTGCATTATACAGCCTTCTCCTCCTCCCCCCCCCCCCCCTTGTTCCTGTCTCTACCGGCTTGCATTCCACAACCCTTAGAATAGCATTTCTCCTTTCCTCTACACTGGATCATTTGTTTAGGATCTGTTTAAATTTTGAATCCTAGGAACTGTCTCCAAATCACTTAAATTACCAGACACCTTTGATAGTTGCATTCAAACTTTTTTCCCTGTGGCATTTTAAGTCTCCTTCCTACTTCAAAAAAAAAAGTGGATTTTGGCAACTTTAAGTTACTTGTTGCTATAGCTAGTGTGTGGAATTAATTTTGAATCCCAAAATACCATCTGATTAAGTGCCGTTGCAGTTTGCTTATTAGGCAGCCAGCTCTTTCAGTTAAAGGTCTGAAGGGAAAGTTACTTTTTTTTTTTATGACTGATGGCAGCTTTGACTGGAGAAATCAACCAAGTTTTGAATTCTTCCTCCTCATATTGTGTATACAAGAGCTCATGCATGAGCTCTTCTTTCCTGTGAGAAGAACTTTGCTTCACAGCCAGTCCTAACCGGAGGAACTCACTATATTATTATTACATGCCTTGTAGCTGTGGAAGGTCACAAGAAAAGCGTGTGCGAGAGTAGCTCTGTGGTCAGTACTTTGCAGAAATTGTTTGGACAGTGGGCTTTTCAATCTGAAGGGCTCCTCAGTTTTCCACTCAGCACCAGTGTTTATCATTGCTGATAATTTAGGATAATTCCCCCCCCCCCCCCCGCTTCATGTTACACATGTTGCTCCGAGGCCAAATAAGTCAGAACAAGTGCAACTCTTCTCCTGATTCAA
The DNA here is from genome assembly GCF_027887155.1 of Malaclemys terrapin pileata. Taxonomy (NCBI): domain Eukaryota; kingdom Metazoa; phylum Chordata; order Testudines; family Emydidae; genus Malaclemys; species Malaclemys terrapin. The sequence goes on from NC_071528.1 coordinate 14,088,544, forward strand.
AAGATTACAGTATGTCCTGTTCTGCCAGTCTTCCTTGAGGTGACTCCCAACATGCTGTTTTTTATTTTTGCAGTGGGATTGAAGATTGATTTGTTTTTGTTTTTTAGTAGTTTATATATTCAGTAGAAGCAGGCTTTGTATTTTACCTCAGTCTCTTTAGGTGAGAGAAGCCATTTGGTTCTGTCTGACTTTCTTTAATTGCATTTTCTAGCATTTCTCCTTCTGAAGGACACCAAGTGGTCTACAAAATTAACTAGTAAATGCAGCAGGTGTCTAATAGAGCACAGCAACCTTCTCTGAGTCTTTTTAAATGGTCACAGGCATTTTGAGCCCAGGGTGGGTGCTTTTTTGGTTATAGATCTAAACAGGGTAAAACACTGCACAACAGTTCACAGCAGGAGGTCATTACTATGAGGCTTAATTACTGGAGCTGGAGCCTGACCAGCACGCTGGTGTTAACACCTTTTTGCTCCTCTGAGAAGCACAAGGAGAGGTTTTTAACTAGGGGTGTCACACTTGGTAGCTTGTTGTTACCCAAGCTTCTTGCGCACACCTAGGAGCACCTTGCACACTCCATTCCCCCCAAAAGCTCCCTAGGGTGCCACCCTCCCATCCCCCTCTTTTTCAGGGACTTGCTGCAACTCCCCAGTCTGCCCCCAGCTAGGGGCTCTGTGTGCCCCTCATTCCCTCTCCTCCCCCCTGTCTGCTAAGGACCTTTATCCCAGGCAGAGTGACACACCAGGGTCTCCCATTCTCTCCCGTACCAACACCATTGCGGAGGCTCTGTGGGGACCAGCTATGGGGCGGATGGGGGCACAATCTCCGCCCATCAGGCGTTGTTCCCCCATTCTTCCCCCATACTAGAGTTCTCTCTGCCCCCTGTTCACACCTTCCCTCCCTCTTCTATGCCCTATTCCCTCATCCTCATACCAGGGTCCCACATTCCATCCTAATATGATGGTATATGTGCATGCCCCCATTCTCCTTCCCCCATTGTTCTTCATTCAAAGTACCAATGTTAAATTCTGTTGGAACGATGAGCAGGGATGAGGTACAGTATTGTTGTTGTGGAAGGTGTTCATGGGGCCATCAACCAGGAGTTTGATCTATAGACAGTTGCAGAGGTGCTTGAGGCTGTGCTAAAGAGTTCCTTGCGACTCCATGTGTTCCTGATTGCCCCCCCCCCTCCCCTTTTGGTTTTTCAGTTTTCCCCAAAATCAATAGGATTCTGGCCATTGATTCCTAGAATGTTCCCTGAAACTTTGGAATTGATTGACTATGACCTTCAAAAGTTACCGAGTTACAGACAGAGAAATGCTGTCAAGCTGACTGTAAAGTCTCTGCAAACTGGACCAATTCTCACAAGTAATCAGGACCCCTTTATTGAAGAAAGATGGCACTTCCTGGTGTAGTTAGTCCCTTCAGGGCCGTGCTGGTTCTGATTTGAGGAAGTAGTGCCTCTCACATGAGCGCGGCTTCCTGCAGCACCTGAACTTTCCTTGAAGGCCCCCTCGCCGCGATCTAACTGGATCACAGCTCTTGGTGTATTCAGCAGATTTCTGGCCATTAATAAACAAAGGTTGGTCAGAGTCTGGCTGCAGCCGTGTTGATGACCTGCATAGGAGACTCTTGTGCCCCTTTACAAAAAGCCCAAATCCCCAGGTTTTGCCTGCTTTTCCTTTCCCGGTTAATTCGGGCAGTGGTTCTGCATTTATGAATGGCACATAGCAGAGACCGGAAGCTTAACCCCTTTGCTACCTCTCCACTCCAATCAAAGGGAATGGTGGTTGTAGTACTGGGAACTGATCCTCGGGTGCTGGCTTGGATAAATATTTCTGCAGATAGTCCTCAGGTGGAGTATATTGCAGAAATGCCGACTAAAGTCACTTCATTAGAGAGCCTTTGCCATACAGTGCAGAAAACATAGCAACAGCAGCAGTAATCACATCATCCAAGATATTTCCTTATAAAGTATTGGCGGGGCTGCAGAACGCTGCCAGCAGGAGTGGTCCATACTGCCAGTAATTCCCCTCCTTTTTCCTTTCTCTGTGGCAGTAAAGACTTGATTTATGCGAAATCCACACCCTTGACAGTAAGGTTTGTGTGGAAATTGCTGAGATGTCTGCAAGATGCAGATTCTGTAACTGTCATGTCTACAGACTCAAGAATAACACCAGAGTTTTGCAAAACAAAAATATTTTTTCGAAGGGTGTATGTCACTCACCATGTAGCCATTCAGAGCAGCAACAGAAACCGCTTTTCAGACAGCCCTAAAACAAAAGGACATGATTCCTGAGAATCTTTTGAGGCACCATCTTTTAATGTCCTTTTTGCCATCCTCAAAAGAAGCCTAGGGTCACTTGCATTGCAGAAGCAAACTAAGGCATACTTCTGTACTTAACTCTCTTTCACTAGTTGAGAAAAATGTCTGGAAAACAATTCTTCTGATTGTGGGACAACAACCTAATCTATTTCCAAAGAAATATAATTTTTTTTACTGTTACTTGCATATTTACTGTTGGATCATGTTGAGTACAAACCAGCTGCAAGAACCAAAGGCTCCAAAACGTCATTTACTTTGTTTCATGACTCTGGCATGAGTGGATGTGAGCTTTGGGAAGTTTAGCTGTGCTGCAGTGTTTCTAACCCCGCTTGGGATTTGGAGCTCTAGGAGATTGTGCTCATCTCTTAGAGAACTGGCCCCTCTAAAACAAGGGTTCTCAAACATTTCTGCTGGTGACCCCTTTCACACAGCAAGCCTCGGAGTGTGACACCCCCCCCCTTATAAATTAAAAACAATTTTAAAATATATTTAACACCATTATAAATCCTGGAGGCAAAGCAGGGTTTGGGATCGAGGCTGACAGCTCTGACCCCTCCATGTAATAAACTTGTGACCCCCTGAGGGGCCTCGCCCCCCAGTTTGAGAAACCCTCCTCTAAAAACAAAACATAGGCCACTACACAAAGGGATCTCACAAAACTGGGTGACTGGGCAACAAAATGGCAGATGAAATTCAATGTGGATAAGTGCAAAGAAATGCACGTTAGAAAACCTAATCCCAACTATACACACACAGAAAGATCTGGTGTTACTGTGAATAGTTCTCTGAAAACATCTGTTCAATTTACAGTGTAAAAAAAAAAAAAAAAGCTAATCATGTTAGGAGCCATTAGGAAAGGGATAGACAACAAGACAGAAAATATCATAACACCGCTATATAAATCCATGGTACATGCACACCTTGAATACGGCGTGCAGTTCTGGTCACCCCATCTCAAAAAAGGGCATATCAGAATTGGGAAAAAGTACAGCGAAGGGCAACAAACATGATTAGGGGTATGGAACAGCTTCCATATGAAGAGAGATTAAAAAGAGTGGGACTGTTCATCTTAGAAAAGAGATGACTAAAGGGGGAATAATTTTTACAGAAGTTTATAAAATCATGGCTGGTGTGAAGAAAGTGAATAAGGAAGTGTTATTTACCCCTTCACATAACACAAGAACCAGGGGTCACCCGATGAAATTAAGAGGCAGCAGGTTTAAAATAAACGTAGGCAAGTACTTGTCTGCTCTTAGGGTGGTGTGTGTGTGTGTGACTATACACCACAGTGAAAGGCAGGCTATGTGGACACTGCAGTACGTAGCTACACACGGCGGTGAAATGCTCTGCCAGTCTTTCACTGTAGTGGGGAAAGACTCCAGCAGCAGGGAGGCAGCGAGACACTACACTCCTAAAAATAGCAATGTAGACATGGGAGGTGCTTCTTGGGTGTATAGAGAGCCATGTAGAGTATGTACACTAGGTTCTGATGTATCTCTACTCTACTCGCGTGAGCAGTGCCGTAGCATCTAAACAGCTATTCACCCCCTTGCTAGGTGGGTGAACAGTGTCTGTACGCTATTCGCTGGAATTGTTGGAGACCTAGAGTACGTCTACACTTACTTCCTGGTTCGGCGGCAGGCAATTGATCTTCTGGGATCGATCCCGGAAGTGCTCGCCGTCGACGCCGGTACTCCAGCTCGGCGAGAGGAGTACGCGGCATTGACGGGGGAGCCTGCCTGCTGCGTCTGGACCCGCGGTAAGTTCGGACTAAGGTACTTCGAATTCAGCTACGTTATTAATGTAGCTGAATTTGCGTACCTTAGTCCAAAGTGGGGGGTTAGTGTGGACCAGGCCCTACTCTTCTATTGTAAGACCTTTCGGGCAGAGGCCCATCTTCTGTGTGTATTCTGTGAAGCCCCTCGCACAACTGTGAACATTAATCAAAAATCTGTGTTCTGGGGAAATGGGCAGACACAAAACCAGATGTTGGAAGGGTACTGAATTCTAGTGACAAGGGTGTTTGTACTACACTGATGGACTCTGCATGGGAAATCAATGCAGTGCATTTATTTGTACGTGGGAATGTTTTCAAAGCTGGCATTTTTCTGGTGGATCGTTACCTTCTAGAACCTCCCAGAAGTGACGCCATCCATCAGTCTATCCTTTTAGTATGTGCAGGCCGTCTACTCACTTCTCCAAATGAGTTTACACCTTTCTGTTTTCACTAGCTTTGGAAAATGGCCCTTCTTTCCCACAGCAAGGTGCTAGATTTGACAGTTCTCTTTTCACCATAGCCGTTTCCCAGCCCCTTACCATCATGAACTTTGCATCTGGAAAATGTATTAATGGGAAAGGGTTTACCCCAGACTTAGCCAAGTGTTATGCTAGTTTTAAAGGGCCACTTCCAAGCTATGTTGTAAACAATCGTCTTTGCAGATTTTGGCTTCATATAGCACTTCATTTTAAAGATACCTCCACTACTGCTTACCAGTGTTCAGTGTAGCCAGACCCTTCTTTCGGCAGTGTGTAGAGTACATACACTAAACTGCCCCTCTTCCCCCTCCCCAGCAAAGGTGTAGATGGCGAGGCACTGCTTTGGGGAATAGAGTAAGGACACGTCTAAACCTTGTGGGTATGAACCTCAGTATGGACCACACTCGGCCAAACAGTGCCTCCCCCATTGCAATGTAGCATCGTGCTGCAGGAGTCTTTCCCTGCCACAGAGAGAGACTCCAGCAGTGGGGAAAGACTGGCAGTGGGAAAGGTTACACACCACAGTGTGGACATAACCGGCTTTTCACTGCGGCATGCAGCTACAGGTATCCTACACCCTGTTGCCATGGTATGCAGTGTAGACCTAGGCTAGAAGACCTTCTCCGTGGCCTTGTCCACACCACTTTTTGGAGGAATTGCTCATCATTGTGCTCCCACTGCTGCAGCTCCAGTAGCAATGACTAGGGAGGCCTTAAGCAGCCACCAACATTTAACTACCATACTCACCAGACCTCTTCCGAGCAGGGTTAAATGATGTGCTGGTTAAGAACACCAGTGCCCTGGTTATACTATCACTCCTGACATGTCTTCTTCCAGTGAGGGGTTGTAACAACAGGAGACTTCACAATAAAGTCTAGCATACAATTCCAGAGAGATGCCGCAGGCAGGCAGGTAGCAAAGTTGTGATGCAAGAGATTTTATGCTTAGAACTTCTGAAGGAGGATCACTTTCTACAGTGCGCCTTGAGCTACCAATCTTCCTTTAATGTGAAGCAACAAACTTTTGCTGCAATGTAAATATGTGGCCAGCATGGCTTATTTTGTGAATGAGCCACATAAGATTTGACATGTGCCAAAACCTCTCACGTGTAAACCGTGAGTCTCCTGGTCTCTGAGAATGCTGTCCTCCTGAATTCCAGTGGTGGAGCCTTATGTCCTCACTGGTGGTGAAATTAATTTCTTTTACACCACCTACCTTAACACCCTGTGGACTGAAAATACATTGCATGTTTTCGGTTCAAGGGGGAGCAAATGTCTCCTTACAGTTCCTGTCTGGCTTCTGTTTTAGTTGCCTTTATGGAACATCCTTTCGGGGGAAGTGGTTGCATGATTCAGAGAAAATACGGATTCTTTTTGTTCATCTCTGTGCTGTTAACTTGGCCTGTTGGGGTGGAGGGAAGGGAGCATGTATGATTGGGAGGGTGATTTTGTCAATTTCAATCATAGATACAACCATCTTGAGGAAGTATGGTTAACTGGCAAACTCTGATTTCATTTACATAGATGATCCTCACATGCAGCTGAAACTGGTGTTGAGCAGTCTAAAATTCCAGTGGTCTAGGAAGCACAGTTGTGGAGGGCTCGCCAGCTTGATCACATGGCAAGCGTTCTTAGAGAAATAGAAATGTACAGTATAGAACAAATATTGCTCAGTACACAAAAACCTTCCTTCTGAAACCGAAAACAAACTTTTTACCTAGACATCCATAGGCACATCACTGCAGTTAAGGCCGGCCTCTGGTCTGCGTACTCTGGTCTAGCCTACTTACATCTGTCAGGCTAGCGATTGTTACCCTGAACAAGCCAATTGGGACCCTCCTGGTAAGAGCAGCCCCACAGAGCAGAACCTCATGGCTATGAATTTGATTAGCCATTTGGGACTTACAGAAAAATATAATTGTTTAACCCTTTCTCCTCCCTGGTATATTTTTGGTGTGTGGTTAAGTGACATTGTTAATACACTCCGTCATAATACCAATGCTCATTGTGCTATCACTCACTAATTCTGGCTTATGCCCCCTCTTTTAAAGAGCCTGGTTGGAGGCGCAGTGGACTGCTACCCCGAGTTTCTGGCAAGCTCGGGAATTGAAGACACAATGCTGCCTGTCCTTAGGATAGCTGAGAATATGCCACAACTGTCTTGATGAAAACTGTTCCACTGTGCAATTCTCTTTGCTGTCAGTTTTTCCTAATCAAAGCAAATTTTATCCTGTTTGAACTTCGGCCAGTTGCTTCTGGCTTTAAAATTGGTTTCCTTTCAGGTATTCAGAGTATCCCTTCACCATGCTTTGGGCAACTGTGCTTAAAAGAAATAAGCTTTCTGTTCGGTCTTTCCCACTAGGTAATGCCAGCAGCCTCTTCTCAGTACTCATATAAAGTATGACATCTGTTCTCCAAAAATGCACTACTTGAGCGTTGCTTTCCACCACTGATGTCCCCTTTGTGTTGTCTAGCTCTTTCCTTTAACAAGGAGGTAAGAAATTTAACAAGTAACAGAACTAGTAAGGTTTGTGCATGATACAATTCAGCTAACGTTATCTTTGTTTTAACCCTCATCCCTCTCTTCTTTTGTTACCTTGTTTTTACGTTAGAATTACATTGTAAGGTTCTTTTCAGGGCTTCGCTTCTGTTGGAGTGGTATTGCTCTAAGCATGCTTTGTCTTAATACGTCAGTTGGCAGTTAAATGGGCAGAGGATACCCAGGGATAGAGCTATTCTCCTCCCCCCCTTTTAAAAAATTTTCCCTCCAGCTATTTCAGTAGCTAAATTAACATGTTTACAGCACTAAAATGCTAAGTTCATGCTTACAAGATCCCATCCTCTTTGAGGAGTACAAACCTGATCAAAACTTGTAGCACTGAGCATCTCGGTGATTTGCAGAGACTGTCTTAATGCAAAACAAGCCTATTGAATCTTTTTTTAGCCTTTGGCTTGTAAATAAATAAGCCCCACAGCTCTGTTTGTTGGAAAGATTATCCCTGTCCAGACACCAGAGCTTTGCAATAGTTTGTCTCCTGTCGCTCTTTCCTTTTGGTTCCCCTCCATAACCTTGGGTGCCTTCACTGAGTCCAGTGTCCTTCCAGCGACATTACGTAGTTATTTTCTATACTGGTTTATTGTTTTTCATTCTGCATTGCCCATGGGTCTTTGTGGTGGGAAAATCCTTTGGGTTTTCAAAAAGATGCCCAAGTCCATTACTATCAGTAGTAACTCTGGGAACTGCAGAAACAAAAGGATTAATGGCAAACAAATATACATGTGCAGTCCCAAGTGGTGCAAAAATATTTGGCATCACAGCCACTGTTGAGGTACAGTTCAGAGCTAGGCCTGTATGTGTTGGCTGCTTGCTGTGCTCAGCGTATCACCAACAAATCAACCCAATGGATAGTTGAATTTGATGGGGTTCCCAGAAGGGCCTGATAAATGGTTTCTGCTGTGGCCTATTGCTTTTGCTGCCGACAAATGGGAGTGCTAAGCATGTGACCTCCAGATAACCATAGTCTGTCCTGTACCAGTGTGTGCTCGGTTGAGCCCTTGGAGTGCTTCACGTCTGCTCGCAACCCAGCGGGCGTGAGGGAGAATGATCAACAAAATGCTTATTTCAACAAGGGCAGGTGCTCTTTTTGCCTTTTAATCAGTCGGAATGTAAGTTACACTAGTTCTGGTAGCAAGTTCCGAACTTAAGTGCAGTTTTTCTTCTAGTGCTGCAAAAAGGCGCAGCTGATGTGTCCTCACTTCCTGAAGGACTCTGAAGGCAGCTTTCCAGGAACCCACCTAGAGCTTGATGTTTGTTATATGCTCTTCAAACGTTGCCCTACTGTCTGCAGATTGGCGTGCAAGAAATATAACTACAGTGTCCTACTGAATGGTCAGCTACAAACCAACTTACCTACCATTTACAGGTCAGGCCTATTGAGGAAGGGGAGAAAATCATTTGCATTTGATTGCATGTTTTGGCTCTGGTGTAAGTGCGAGGTTCTTTTCTGGTACTTGTGAGAGTGGGGTGTGGGGAAAAAAGAAGAATTCCGATCATTTTGGGTAGGCTGAAGTGGTGCACGATCATCTTTTGTCTTTCCCAATACTGTGTTGTGCCTTCATTTAAATCCGCCAAACAGATTCAAGGCTGCAAAGTTTTGCTTCTAGGTTTTTAATGTGAGGGGCTCGTGGATTAAGGCTGAGCAGCAGCGAGGGACTAGATAAAGCGTTTTTGTTCTTGTTCGTATAGATTAGTTTGCCTTCATAAATCCAGTCACTGTCTATGCAACAAGACAAGTCCATAGGGTGTATTTTGGGAGCAGACTGCGGAGCTGGTCTGAATACACCTTTGTGGCTCTCAGGCTTGGAGCCAAACTAGCACCTTCCACATAAGGCAGGACTCAGCTGGCAAGTTGCTTAGCACAGCCCCTTGTTGGGGTAGGCAAGAGGTGGCTAATGACACCCAACACCTCATTTGTTTGTTTCTGGTAACGAGTTCCCCACGTTGTTAGCAGGGCCATAAATTCACAGAGGAGCTCAATTTACCAAAATCATGGAGTTATTTTGTGATGTAGAGAGAGATTTCTTCTCCTGCCAGAGACTGCAAAGAGAAATATGGGTTAATGTAAGCTCATCGAGGCTGGGACTATCTGTTGCTCTTTGTTAGACTTGGCACACTGGGGTCCCAATCCTGTTGGGGGTCTAGTTGCTACCACAATCCAAATAATAAAGTTTATAATGAGTCTGCTGTTGGGTTTTTTGTTTTCTAAGTTTATCCATTTACACTAAATTGAAGTCCCAGCTGTGCACACTTTCAAATAAGCAGTTTTTAAGTTTCTGGATTTACAGCCCATCTCTCCAGTTAACTCTGTGAATGAAAATTGTCCTGACCTTGGTTGGTCTGTCACAAAACTGCAAATTTGCTGTGGACTTGTTTGCATTCCTAAGCGAAGGCAGTCTGCTGTGGGAGCTACAAAGCCACAAAGATCCTAGGGCTACTCCTAGTTTTCAAGGCTCAAAATGTTGCACAAGGAAAGGTATACCATGCAAATGGGCAAGGAAGTTAACTCCAAGTTTGAGGAGAAGGGAGTATTTTTGATAGGCTCTCTCATAATGTGGTAGGCAACATAATCTTGTAAAGGCAGATACCTAGTTGCCAAACAAGGCAAAACTAAATGAAACATGCATGGGGCTGGAAAACACATTTTTAACAGGTCCAGACTATGTGCCAATCCCTAGACAAAGCTTTGGTGTTGTACCCTTCCCTGCCTTCCAAATTGAGGTTTGTTCAGAGCTCCAGAACATGACCCAGCCTCAGTCTTGGTGGTAGGCATTTTGTTTTGCTACAAATCCAACTTATAAAGAGCCCATCACTGTGGTATCTAGTATTTACTCTACTTTTGATTTAAGAAGGAAGATTGTATCAAGCAGTCACTTAGGTTTACCTTTTCTGTTGACATCATCTACTATATTTTGAGCCTGGTTACCTTCCTGTTCTGTCTTTTGAAAATGTGACTGGAAGACTTGGTAATTCCAGGGTTTCTGAAAGTTGAGGGTTGTCTGTATTAACCATACCGGGTGAGAAGAGCTGCGCCTGTGTAATAGGAGATGGATGATGGATCAAATTTACACCTATAGGAAACATCCCATGAAGTTGCAGCAGGGATAAAATAGTGGCGATGAAACGCTGTGGCCTTGCTGCATGGTGAGTTGTTTTCCTGTTGGATTAGGACTCAAGTTTAGCTCATTTTATTTCACTAGTGTGAGAACTGGCATCTCATTCAGTCCCAGCACCCAGTCTCAGTGGATCTGCAATTCAGTAGTCCTTGACATTCCTTGAAGTAAGCTGCCAGTCTTGGAAGATAAAGCAATACTGAACTGAAATTGTCACTCTCTGCTCTGGAACCTCTCTCGTATCTTAAACTGATTTCCAGAGTTGATATAATTTGAAACCCACATTGGAGTTGTGTTAACACCTCAAGAACAGAGGTTTTTGTTGTGGCTTCCAGAGCAATATGGGACCATCCATAAGACAACTGCATGTTTTGTGGCGGTGTAGGACCCACTTTCAGTGGACTCATGAATCTTCCCCTATTCCTCTTAAGATTACAAGATGTCGAATCAGCTTCCACAGCTGACTATAAAATGCAACTTTGACATTGGGGGAGGGGCAGTTTGTTTTTGTTTGGAGGCGTGTCTTAACTTAGTAAATATTAAGATGACTTTTATGTAAATACCTTAATCTTACAAACACAGACACTTGAGAGAGCACTGCATCCCTGGATCACTGACTTCCCTTCATCTTGTGTTCACACGCATGGTGTCCCATGCTGCTTTGCGATCAGGGAGTTGCTATTCAGTAATGCCACATATTCACACTCAAGTGCTACACAACATTCTTGTCCTCTAGTGGGACAGGAAGCAAAGGCTGAAATTGAGAACCGGATTCATTTCCTGATCAAATGCTTTGCACTTCCCAAAACATGAAGGGTTCTTCCAGAGCTTTTTAAAATAAAGTAATAAAGCACTCTGTTTCTCAGAAAGATACGCCTTTTTAACCAATTGAAAGACTAGCTATTCTCTGTGTATCCGTTCTAGTCATTCAGCTGGATTGAAAATGCAGTCTTTTCATTTAAAAAATAAATAAATAATAATTAAAAAAAATGTTGGCTTTGGAGAGAGCTGGTTCTGTAGATGCTATGCCTAAAAGATAGGAATGACTTTTTCAAGCATCAAGCAGCTGTAGGTTTCAGCATTTGTTGTTGAGCTTACCTTGCAAGCTATCCAGGATTCAAGGTTGCTTCCTTTTTGGATTTTAACCATGGGAGTGTGACCTCCAACACCTTTTGTCTAGACATAGCCAGCCAGCATTTACCCTTGAAGCACTGAATTGTGACCATTTTTCTAACTTTTTTTCTGTCATACACATGCTAATAGTGGTGGTACTGTGTGTGCCTGACACACCCAGAAATACTTGTATCTGTGATTACTGGGTGTAACTGGCATGTATTTAAAGTTTAAACTGGAACTGCAAAGGTTCAAAAAGCAGAAGGTATTTGATCTTTTGTCTGCCATCTCCTTCTCGTCAACGTTGTGGAGGGTCTCTGGGCGGGAGGCACTGGGCATGGGGGTCTGTAGGCAGGGTTGGGGAGCATGCCGTGGTTCTCAACTTACGGCCCAGGTAACGCATTGTGGGCCGCTTCAGCAAAGTAAATTACTTGGAATTAACTCGTGAAAAAGGCCAGCTAGTTCTTGTGATTTTCTTTTTTTAAAATTGTGCAAATTTGCTGCAGAATGATAAACTGACCCTTCCTTTCCTTGCTTTATTTTTCCCCATCCCATTCAGATGAGATTGGCTCTGTTCCTTTCTAAAGTGCAGAAGAAAATTTAGCACTTGAATTTCCCAGGAATGAGGTTTTGAGACCTACAGCACAAGGCCTGATTTTAAAACATCCTGAAACTAACACAGTTGGGCCACCCTTATGGCCCAGTGCTATTTGCTGTGGTGTGTGCTGAGTCTGGGTGGATGTTTTTGGAGCTAGCTTGAGAGCATTGCAGAGACAGCACTGTCCTCTAGGGCTGTGTACAGATGGCGGTGCTCTCTCTTCTCCCTCCTTTGTGGCTGATTCAGAGCATCGTTAGTCTGAGAACGCTGGGAACTCGCTATAACCGGAAATGTGTTAGGCTCCAGCTTCTGCTCAGTTGTGGGCAAGGAGGCAAATGGGGTGCTACAGCGGGAGATAATGGCTGTTCTGAGCACAGGAGGCAAGGTGGTGACCTCATGAACCCACTTAGTTAATTCACAGAGCTGTTGCCTCCGGATTAGCAGTGTGCCTTTTGAATGTCTAGTCAGTTACATCGACACTACAGATCACCACCACAACTTAAAACACGGCTTGGTATTGCTGGGTAGTTAACATCAAATTTGGTTACAGCCCTGTACAAGTCCAAGGCTGTAGCACAGGTTGAGTTGACAAAGTATAATCCAGTCCTTTACACACTGCAAGTGCAAACTGGGTTTTATCTATGTCGAGAGCAGCGGTTCTCAACCCGCGGGCTGCATGCAGCCCAATTAGCACACAGCTGCAGCCCAGCTGTGTGCTAAAGGCTGCCAGGCCGTGTGGCTCCGCAGGTCTGGGGCCACCAGCCAGCTGCCCTGCCACCCAGCCCCGTGTGGTGGGGTCCAGCAGCTCGGGGCTGCTGCCAAGCCCCCCCCACCCAGGGCTACACTCCTGGCCCCACTATGTGGAGGGTCTCTGGGCGGGAGGCACTGGGCCTGGGGGTCTGTAGGCAGGGTTGGGGAGCATGCTGTGGTTCTCAACTTACGGCCCAGGTAGCACATTGTGGGCCGCATATGAGAAATAGGTTGAGAACCACTGGTCCAGAGTGTAACGACTGGGCCGCTGCCATGGAAGGAATAGCAGTGTCAGCAGAAGGTTGGATTTGATAGAGAGGCTATGTAGTCTGGTTTCAGAGGGGTAGCCATGTTAGTCTGTATCAGCAAAAGGAATGAGGAGTCCTTGTGGCACCTTAGAGACTTAACAAATTTATTTGAGCATAAGCTTTCATGGGGTAAATTTGTTAGTCTCTAAGGTGCCACGTATACTCCTCGTTCTTTTTATGTAGTCTGGTGTGGACCATAAGCCTTGGGGCTTTTCTTGGTATCACATTGCTTTTGCATGTCTTCCATGCTCCTTGCTACCTTTTTAGTTGTTAGGTTTTTGCCCCTTCCCTCAAAGAACCCTTCTTTCAGGTATACTAATTGCAAACCCCCAATCCGAATAAATGTTTTAAAACTGCCAGGGCTAAATAAACCAGTGTTCGCAGACTGAGTGAAATAACTTCCTGCAGTGATGCTATATGTGATCCTTCTTCACTAATCTCTGTGTAAGATTTTTTTTTTGCCATTTCACGAGTAGTGTTAATGCTATACAAAATATGGCATTGCTGTAGGAGCAAAGCCTCTTGGGTGAGCAGTTGCTTATTGTGTACTGCATGGCTGTCCTACAGCCCTACTCACAGCATCGTGTGCCTGCAAAGGAAGACTTCCATTCTGTCCTTGGTCAGATCACAGTCTGCTCTGCTGCTGGGTCTCTTCTGTACCAAAATAGACAAGTTGTACTTCTCATTCAAAGTGGGTCACACTGTCTTTGATTTACTAGAGGGAATCAAACACTCACAGCTCTGGAACAGCTCTGGTCAAAAAGACAGATCTATAAACCACATTAAAAACTGCCGGCACTGTATTGTCCTGTAGCTTAGAGAGGTGGCAGCTTCATTAAGAATCTGAATGTGTAAACACAGCTTGTGGCTGACTTTAATCATGCTAGTAGCCCCATTGAGCAAAACTTAAGTGTTTGTGGGATTGAGCGGTAGGGTTGCATCCAACTTAAAGAGCCACTTTTAAACTGATTTTAAGAATATCCACACACTGACTTTGCACAGACTTAATTTATTTTTGTAAACAGATTTTTGCTAAATTGGTGCAAATTGTATAGAGACAACCTGCTACATTATTCTAGGTAGAAACTTGGACTCCCCACTGCACCTTATACAGTAACAATATTGGACTTTTGTAAGGTGCAAATAACACCCCTTGTTCCACCACATCAAGGACACAGTCAACCCAGTAAGGGTTAGATTAGAAGGCCAATTTTCTGTTACTGGGTCAAGCTTTCAACCTACTGACTCCTCAAAATTGGATGAAAGCCTTTTCTTTTGTGACTGTTCTACTTTTCTAGTGCCTTGCATTTACTATCTGTTCTGCTTTGAATAAGTAACTTTTTCTTCCCCTGGAAAAACTCAGGTGGAGCAGTGTTGAGTAGGCTATTTAATATTGCTTGGGAGAAAAAAACAAAAGGAAAAAAAATTAAATCTTCCTTTTTCTGTTCACAATAATTCCAAGGGCTGAGCTGACAAGAACACAATGTCAAAGGTATTTCACGGCTTGCATTGCTGATGACCTTTAATTTTTGCTGGTGCTTCTTTAATGCCCAGGAGTTTAGGAGTTAATCTGAAACAACTAGAAACTGATGTTTATGTGAAGATTAAAGCCAGTGACATTTACCAGGCACTTACTGGAGAAGCTGATTGGGAGTCGATGGATGGGGTATAGAGTTTTTTTGTTTTTGAGCTGCCTCTTTGTTCTGCGGGGTTGCTAATATTCCCAAATGCAGTATGCTTTTATCAGTGGCATCTGTGGTGCACAGTCTCTGACTCATGTGCTCTTTGAGTGAGAATGACACACGGAGAGCAAAGACAAACAACTCCCTTGGCTCAATGAGCACTCTACAAGAGGGGGAAGGAGATATGGTCATCTTGGAAGGACCTTTTTAGCTGTACTCTTAATAATTACTACCCTGAAGTGGAGGAATTGTTTTTTTCACTCATTTAGATTCTGCAGCCTGTGTGGTAGGGGAGGGGAGTTGATGACAACCATCCTGTTAGTTGATGGAAAACCCTATAGGGTTGAGGTCCCACTTAGTAGAGGCTGGTAGTTTGCAGAGGGAATTGATCAGAAATTGGCCCAGATACCTTTCTTTAAATGTTTGTGAAGCACCATGTGTCCTTTACAGCACACTCTGAAATTTTCTTAATGTAACTGAGGACATCCTGTGTGCTCTGTGTCCTTACTTGACTGACTCTCACAGCTCAGAATTTTAATGTACCACATTGATGTGCTACTTGCTCCAAACAATTCATCCCACAGACCATACCCATTCTTCCAGCAGAGGCACTGACAGAAAGGGGAATACCCCTTTGGCATCAAACTACTTCAGTCAGTGGCACCAGGTCAGGTAGAAATAGAAGATTGCTGATCTTTTAGATACTTTACTTCTGTTAATACGCTATGAGTGTCTGCTTCCCAGCCCAATTCATCAGATTGTTAATCAGTTTATTAGATGAAATTCCTGCAATGCACCTGTCCTGTGCAGTGCCTGTGTACTTTAACAGCATTTTAATTGCCAGATATCAAGTCAGATTCTATAGCAGTGCTGTGACTGGAGGGCTCTATTTCTCAGCTGTGACACCTTAGGTGCGAGTGTCCAGGCTTTCTTTAAGTTGCTAGTACCTGGAGGTAGCTGTTTACATTATTAGAATGACGAGGCTTGCACCAGGCAAATGAGCCAGGCAGCCTGCTAAATTACCTTTTAGGTGCATCAGTCCCACCACCCGGCAGTTGAGCTCTGTTTCTGCTCCAAAGATCAGACTAAATGTTTGATAGAATGATAAACTGATATCAGAAAGGTGTTAAAACTTGCCTAAGAGATCTAAGCCAGGCTGGGCACACTTCTCAGATATGACAAGTTTTGAAGTGTGGGTGTTCTTGAACCACACATCTTAATGACTTGCCTGGTGTCCTCCTATAGGTTAAGTGAGGAGTATGATATTTTTACTCAAATATATTAATGTGTCGAATATGCAAATTTAAAATCTGCTGATTCTAATCCTGGCTTTACAGCCTTGCAACACGCTTACCCAATCATTTTGGTTAAATGTCTCTTCTCCTCCCATCACTACTCTTGGTATGGCCGGGTGGAACACCTGACAGTGAAGGCCTGGAGCTGATGATCTTGACATGCTTATGCTCTTAAACATTCAGTTTGGTCTTAAATTGATCCTCTGTGCTACACGCTGTGGCGTAAATCTGAGACTCTCTTCATACTAGACCTGTTGTGCAGAGGATTGTTTAGCCACTGCCAAAAAGTATATTTGCCTTATAAGTCAAAGGAGTTTGAGTGGTAAACACATCAGTAGGAGTCCTTAACTGGCACACGTGGACGTTCCTCCATTGATGTCATGTATGTAGAGCTCTACACGTTTACACCAGCCGAGGACCTGGTGCATTGATCTTCAAGCTGTGATCTTTCAAAACAGAACACTGTGGAGCCAAAGTTTTCACTTTTGGAGAAAATTTTTATAGCCAACTTCCACATTGTGGAAATGTGGCCATGTTAAATACAACGGCATTCACAAATGCTGTTCTGCTTTCAGGTAGCTTTTGTATTTGGGGGCTAGGAAGAATAGGACAACTTGGAAGCCAGTTTTTTAATGCTATGATCTGAGATCTTGGCAAGCTAACAGTATGTTACAAAGTCCCAATGCAGTGACTAATTATCCATGAATAAGCTTTTATCACTTTGATCATCTCTGCACAGAAATTTTTTATCCAGTCTTCCACCATTGCATTTAATACTGCTCAGATTCCAGACAAATGGTAGAGAATTGCTGAAAATTTTCTGCAGACAGCCACTTTCCAGGTGAGCTCTTTGTTGCCAAAGGAGTACAGTAAGTCTGCTGCAACGGTCTGTAGTTAGGCACATCAAAAGTACATCTTTGCCCCTACAGGAACCCATTGTGTTGAACAGCACTTAGATGGCCAACTTTTGAAACTTAAAAGCCTCCAGAAGAGAGTGGGGGACAGATAGGGGAGTTTCCATATTGATTCATATTCTGAGTTGAAGTTGATTGAGTATCTAACAGCCTTGTTGCATGTGGGTGGGGAATAAAGCACCAGAAGGGGGTCTACAGTATGTTTCTGGGAAAGTGAAATATTAATTCTGGTGTTTGCTTAAGGGGGATTACCCATAGGTGACCCTTCTAGGAATACGATAGCATGAAATTAAGCTATTCAGTTTCACTTTGAAGGTGTTGAATTTCAATCTCTTTAGAACACTTTTCTTTTTTGAATTGTGGACTTTAATAGAAAGTCTTCTCTAGTCTTGTGGCTGAATATCATGCTGTGCAAGTGAAATCTTTTTTGGAATGCTGAATTCAAGAAATGCATGATATTATGGCTGTTAGACTTAAAAGCCACTAATGTGAAATCAGGTAATATTAGGACCTGTAGTCGTTAAGAATATACAAGTATTTGTGTGACTTCAGCAGAAGTGAAAAATGGGGATTAAGTCTTTACACTTGAATTGGATTTCCCAATCCATAATCCTGTAGATTTAGTGTCTGGCTTCCATCCTAAGGCCTCAGGATATGAGAAATGTTCTCAAACCGTGTACCACTTTCTGCGGACAGTGTCTTTGTTCCTGTGCCTCTGTAGACGTAAGCAAGATAGTGACCAGTTTAATGTGCCTTAAAAAGGCACAAGTTTTAAACCTGGTGGGTGGGGTGAAAGTGGATTTGAAACTTAACTTTGACTAGTCTAATGGTCTGTCTTCACTGCAAAATTAATCTGAATTATAATTCTGTCCTCCCACACACGTTCTTCACTCGTGTGGTGCTGCTATTAACTCGTGTTGGCTGGCCCATCAGGAGGTATGGGCTAAAAGCTTGAGTTAGCACAAGTCAGCTGCTAACATGACCGCTCTGCAGTGTGGACGCAGGCTAGCTCTACTTGAGTGCCGCTAGTTCTCCAGTTCCTTCCAACAATTTCCCCTCTGTGCCCAGAAAGTTCAGACAATTTATTCCATAATTGACAGGAAAAGATAATTCATAGAGAGGCTCTGTTTTCCGCAGTGCAAAGAACCACCAGATATGCCCTCAGAAGTCTTGGCACCCACACATGAGTGGAGATCGCTCCAGGATGGGCACAACAGCCCGAGTGGTGTTCACAGTATGGGTGCTCTCACTTGAGCTAGGCTAATTCAAGTTAACTCCAGTGAGCTACACTCTGCCATGAAGACATATCCTAACACATGTTTAAGTCAGAGTTTTAGGCCAGAAGGGACCACCAGCTCATTGTCTAGTGGTCTGTGCTAGTGGTCAAACGCCGGCCACTACCACACCCCACCCAACAGCCAGAATCAGGCCAAAGTATTACCGACCTCAGGAGACTAAACTAGACCATATGCCTGGTCTAGAGAAGGTTGTCACTAACATGTTACTCCTGTTCAAATCCTAGTCTAGACAAGGCCTTAGTGTTACCTGGAATCCCAGGGCAGGATTCTTTCCCCTGCCCATATTCTGTACGAACTCCAGCATGACCTTAACATTGACAGACATGCCCACGTCTTTAGCATCTCCTGCAAAGTTTCAGCTTTAAGTGGCTTGGTAAGTTTTTATGTGCTAAAGAGCTGAGTGCCTGGTCTTTTTGACACCAGGCACACGCTGAACAGCGCCACGTTTATCTGGCTTGGAGGTGAAGGACTAGAGGCCTGAGAAACGGGACTTGCATGTTTCATTCCTCTGCTATTGACTTTCATGAGACCTGGGGTAACTGTGTCCTCAGTTTTACCCCTTTGTAAAATATTGATAATACCTAACCCGATGATGATACAAGGCTTGATTAAAACATTGTAAATTAGACACTTTGCACTGAATAGCACCTTAGCCCCAAGCATTCTGAAGGCAGTTTAAAAAAAAAAGGGGGGGGGGAGGCGGGGGGAAAACAAGTGTTCCCGTTCTCTATAAATGCACATCAGAGCCCCCCACAATCTGTTGTGTTAATTTCTTACCATTCACCAACAATAGTGCTTTAATTCGAAAAAAAATCTGAAAACAAAGGGAAGGCAGATTAACTGTTTTTGCCACCCCCACCCCTTAACGGTTGCTATGGCCACCCTTTGTGTCAATTTTATTTTTACATGCCGGGGAATGGTTCAGTGGAATGTTCCATTTACTTTAATGGACTGCAGTCATCAAAGGAATGTGGAACACACTAAGGAAAACAATGTTGTTGGAGCAGTGAACTCTGCTTCACTTTTGCAGCTCCAGTTATGAAGTGGCATAATTTTTTCCCCTGCAGTAATTTAATAAGAATGACAATACTGGGTTCAACCAACGGGCCATCTATTCTGGTATCCTGTCTTCTGACCATGACCAGTGCCAGGTGCTTCAGAGGGAACAAACAGAACAGGGCAATTATCGAGTGGTCCATCCTCCTGTCGCCCAATCCCGGCTTCTGGCAGTTAAAAGTTTAGGGACACCCAGAACATGGGGTTGTGTACCTGACCATCTTGGCTAATAGCTATTGACGGACCTATCCTCTGAACTTATTGAATTCCTTTTTGAACCCAGTTATACTTTTGGCCTTTACAACATCTCTTGGCAACGAGTTCTACAGGTTGACTGTGCATTGTGTGAAGAAGGGCTTCCTTACGTTTCTTTTAAACCTGCTGTGTGTTAATTTCATTGGGTGACCTCTGGTTCTTGTGCTATATGAAGGCGTAAATTACACTTCCTTATTCATTTTCTCCACACCAGTCATGATTTCATTGACCTCTATAAAAGTTCTTCCCCCCCCCATCAACTTTTTTTCCCCCCCAAGATGAACAGTCCCAGTCTTTTTAATCTCTCCTCATAAGGAAGCTGTTCCATACCCCTCATCATTTTTGTTGCCCTTCACTGTACTTTTTCCAATTCTAATATGCCCTCTTTTGAGATTGGGTGACGACAACTGCAAGCAGTATTCAAGGTGTGTGCATACCATGGATTTACATAGTGGTTCTATGATATTTTCTGTCTTATCTATCCCTTTTCTAATGGCTCCTAACTTGATTAGCTTTTTTGACTGCTGCTGTAAATTGAGCAGATGTTTTCAGAGAACTATTCACAATAACTCCGATCTTTCTCTGTGTGTGTGTGTAGTTGGGATTATGGTTTCCAACGTGCATTTCTTTGCACTCATCCACATTGAAATTCATCTGCCATTTTGTTGTCCAGTTTTGTGAGATCCCTTTGTAACTCTTCACAGTCACCTTTGGCCTTAACTATCTTGAATAATTTTGCATCATCTGCAAACTTTGCCACCTCCCTGTTTATCTCCTTTTCTAGATCGTTTAAGAATATGTTGAACCACACTGGTCCCAGTTACAGATCCTTGGGGGATGCCATCATTTACCTCTTTCCACTGTGAAAACTGACCATTTATTCATAGAATCATAGAATATCAGGGTTGGAAGGGACCTCAGGAGGTCATCTAGTCCAACCCCCTGCTCAAAGCAGGACCAATCCCCAACTAAATCTCCCTACCCTTTGTTTCCTCTCTCTTAACCTGTTCCTGATCCATGAGAGGACCTTCCCTCTTGTCCCAGGGCTGCTCGCTCTCTGAATTAATGTCTGGACTCTCGCATGCTGTATGCCATTCGGAAGTCCAGAGCTTCATGTAGTTCTTGGGTTTTACTTTGATTTTTGGCAGTGGTGTGAGGAGCTCTTCAGCTTCTATCAGATTCTTGGCTTTGATTCACTATGCCAGCAAGTGTATCATTTAAAGCAGAGTGTTTAGCCTTGCAGCAGAATATCTTTACCGCTTGTCTGCAGTTCTCAGTCACGCAGGTGTAGGTTTAAATATGCATCCTATTTTACTGTTGCAGTCCAGTTCCTAAATTGTCAGCCAATTTTAGTTGGCTTCAGATTTTGACTTGGTTTTGGTGGGGAGTACGGGAGCGCTCTTCTGCTCTCAGTGATGATTCACTTGTTGCAGGTTTAAAGTACCCCTCGTTTTGAAGTGAGATACCTACCTCGAAAGCAGTGGTTCCCAAACTTTAACAACCTGTGAACCCCTTTCAATAAAATGTCAAGTCTCACGAACCCCCTTCCCCTCCCCCCCCAAATGAATATTTCCAGGTATTTTCTCCTTTACCTGAGTATAAATTATAACAGCAAGTTTCAGAGTAACAGCCGTGTTAGTCTGTATCCGCAAAAAGAAGAACAGGAGTACTTGTGGCACCTTAGAGACTAACAAATTTATTAGAGCATAAGCTTTCGTGGACTACAGCCCACTTCTTCGGATGCATATAGAATGGAACCTAACCAGCAGTGATCTTGGAAATACAAAATTTGTTTTATGACATGCTTATTACACACTATTATTTTTTATCATTACAGTATTTTTGTTACATTATGAAAATGGCAACGTTCTTCCAGGATCTCCCTTTCGTAGCTTGTATCACTTTGAAGAAGCCTGTTCTAAGACAAGGCTCCTATGTTTCATCAAGGAGTATCAGATGTGAAACAGCAGGAAGGCATTTAAGAAGCCAACTCAGAGTTCCTCCTACACAAGCATTCGGGTCTTGAGCAGTCCAGGCAAACCACGCACATTACAAGAAAGCTTAAACTTGTTCTTCATAATAATTTTAAAAACCATACTAGCTGCCTATTTAATTTTAAAAACAGCAAAAAATATCCACCTCCCTTTCCATTTCTTATAAGGAGTCTTGAAGTTGAAATCTCCTCAGTGTGATGGATCTGCTTGCTTTGATCTGCTTAGCTCTTAGAAGTCCAGGGGCTCTGGGCTGCTGGCTCCGTGCTGCGTGGGGTCCCTAGGCACAGCTCTATCTGTCATTAGGGAATTTTTCCCTGAGAACCCCCTGTAACATTTCGCGAACCCCAGTTTGGGAACCACTGCTCTAAAGTGACTTTTAAAAACAATAGGCTTTTGTTTTTGTTTA
This sequence comes from Malaclemys terrapin pileata, assembly GCF_027887155.1. Classification (NCBI taxonomy): domain Eukaryota; kingdom Metazoa; phylum Chordata; order Testudines; family Emydidae; genus Malaclemys; species Malaclemys terrapin. Next base: position 14,110,461 of record NC_071528.1, read on the forward strand.
ATCTGCTGAGTTTGGGAGAGGGTGCCTGGGTCTAGTTCTGATGGGGGGGGGGGAGGTTGGGGGGCATTGGCAGGGTCCCTCCAATAAAACCAGACCTGGACTCAGCTGTCTGTTGCTACATTTCAGTGACTCAGTTTGAGTATTTGTGTTGTCTAGTTGTAGTATTTAAACAATTGCTGCTGCATGGTTTGCCATGAACTTCCCGTTGAAGCCTCCTCTGCCCTCTGTTTTTTCTGTTAAATTATGTTTTGAACTGACCTCTCAGCCAGTGGGTTGCTGATCTTTGTCATCTAGCCCCATGCATCCCACTGGAAGATCCCCGTGAGCTGATGGCTTCTTTCCTTCTTTCTTTTTAAAAAGTAAACTTCATAACATGACAGAAAATAGTGTCGAACTGGGCCTGAGGGAAGGTGTCTCTCTCGATGCTGCCGTTTGTCTTACTTCAGACTCCGAACAGTGCGTTGTGCCTTATTATGCTGTAACCAAATGAACTTTTTATTTTTAACAAATCCTATTTTAGAGACTCTCTAAGAGAATCCTCAGCCAGCCCCTTATTTGGCACTGACTTGACTTGCACATGGCCCACTACCTCACTCTTCTGACTATTCAAGCACTTGATGAGGCATTAATAAGCTTCAGACTCCTACTCTGACATTTCAGAGACTCAGACTTCTGCTGCATCGGAGTAGTCAGGGACTGAGCTGACTGACACTGATTCATCTGGTACTAATGGGTGTTTGTTTTCAAATGGTGTGTATTTTCCCACAAGGTTCAGCTGTAGACCAATCCACAGCATAAAATGAGCTTGCAGGAGCATTGAGTCAGAAATCCTGCTATTCAACTGTCCCTCTCGAACAGATCTTCAACGGGAGAAGCAATGCACTGCGACTGGTGGCCACATTAGATGTCACGTGACTCTTCATGATTGCCCAGCTCAACATCCACTGCTTCCCTTTTCATATCCTAGCTATCTCACTGTGCTATGGTCTTGTGCCCATATTCTCTAGTCTTGATCCCAGTCTGTCTCGTGCCCAAGCTTGTGATGCTACAGATGGACTAGCTCGTGGTATTTTTAAGTGTGGGGGATTGTGTAATTAGTCACTCTCGCAGAATCTGTAAACTAATGAGGCCAAAGAATGCATAATGCTCTGTGAGCATTGGTAAGGAGCAAATTTGCTACTGTCAAAATTCTTTACAAATTACTAGCGATCACCTGTAGCTCTCAATAACTAACATTATGGGCAAGCACCCTAGAAATAGCTGCAGATGTTACTGTAATTGGAGCAACTAGTATTCTACAGAGCTCTTGTGTATGCTGGGAATTTTAGCCATAGCTGTTCTGGGGCAAACCCTTGGTGTAAAGGCTAAGATGCTGTAGGCCACAATTTACCTCAGAGGCAGTTTACTCCTTCTTGAAACTGACATAAGCTTACTCTGGTGCTAATTGTGTTTTATAGCCTGTCTACATAAGAGAGCTGCACCAGTGTAAACCCAACTGTTGCTGGCCATCGCTGAGTGTAACACAGGTAAATCCCCAGTGTAGATAAGGCTGGAATTTCTGCTCTTTTCTTTGCCTAGAATTACTGAATGGGAAGAGGAGGGGGAGATGCTCAAGCCTTTTTAATCTAGTAACTTCTCTGCAGCCGGTGATCTGGTGCATCTAGAAACTCTTTAACGCATGGGTGAAAGGAGGCAGTTGGTGCATAGGGCACCTTTAGTCTAAAGATCTGTTCCAAGTGACAGTTCGCTTTTGCAGAAGACTGAAGAGGAGGATTAAGAGCAGCCTTGTTAACCCTTCCAGGTTGGCCATTGAACAGTTGGCCTGGAAGTAGTAGTAACTTGAACTCTTTTGGGTGTTCAGCTGTGGCTCTGATAATTGTGCTCAAAACCAATGTTGAAACCAAGAAGATGTCTATGAAGAATGTAACATAGCTCACTTTGTTTCTTAGGAGGTTAGGGAAGGATCTTCCTACCTGTAGTGTGGAAGGAGAAGAAACTGACCTTGCACAGAGGGAGCTTCAGGGGCTGTTTCGCCCATTAGTGGCAAAATTGAGGGATGTTTACATTTGATGACAAAACACTAGGGGTCAGAACAGACACATCTCATTACTACTGATTCTTGTAACTTGCCTATTATTTCTGGCTAAGGCTTCCTTCCGATCTTGGTGAATAAAAACAGACCAATATTCCTATCACTGGAGTTTAACCATTTATTCCAGATTGAAAATTTTGTGTGCTGTGAGGCCATTATTCTCTTCCTACCATGCTGGGGAGCAGTTTCCTAGTGACCTGATCATCTGCCTTCATATTTTCAATTCCATTCCATGGGAGCTGCTTGTCTGTTGTCAGAGCAATTACATTCTCCGGCAGAGAATTAGTTTTACTTCATTTACTTTAATGCTGGGCTGCTACGCACATAATGTCTGTGGAATATTGAAATCCCGTGTGTGAGCGTGGTGAAGGAGGGGGTGAATGGATGCATGTACTAAATATATTTTGATTGTGTTTTTAGTCTTCAGTGACTAATTCCTCCTAGCTTTCTGCGTCTCCTTTTCCCTTTTCTACAAGCTAGTTGTGTAATAGTAAGGATGCTATCTGGGGCATTCACATTACATCCCCCCCCATCGCAATTACCCACACTTTAAATTGCAGCACTTGTTTTGATCCTAAATTAGGTGTTAACACAGGGTGGAAGCAGGGAGGAGCTACAGCATCCTGCTGCCTTATCTGTCATCCCAGGCAAAGAATTTAACTAATCTTAGACTACGTCTTCACTACCCGCCTGAACCGGCGGGTAGAAATCGATCTCTCGGGGATCGAATTATCGCGTCTCGTCGGGACGCGACAGTCGATCCCCAAATTGACGCTTGTACTCCACCAGCGCAGGTAGGAGTAAGCGCCGTCGACGGGGGAGCCGCAGAGGTCGATTTGCCGCCGTCCTCACAGCGGGGTAAGTCAGCTCGGATACGTCGAATTCAGCTACGCTATTTGCTTATCTTAAATCGACCCCCCCCACCCCTCCCCGTAGTGAGGACATAGCCTTAAAGAATGCTCAGAAAGATCATCAGGGTGTCTGAGAAAAACTTAAACTTCATTGAAAGTTGCCCCTTGCTTTGACCTATTCTGTTCTTTCAGGTAAAACCCTTTTGCTCTCTTAATCCAGAATTACCCTAAACTACCATACGCATAGCATGAAATGAGGGCTTTTTCTCCTTTTAGCCTTTTTCCTCCACCCTGCTTGTAAGCACTCTTTAAAATCATTGGATGAGCCCAAAGGCCTGATCCAGTGGGATGCCAAGTACCCTCCTCCCACACTGACCTCAGCGGGAGTTGAAAGCACTCTACAGGATTATGCTTCAAGTTTGGATGCTGAGCCCTATAGTTCATAACCCACAACAGTCACAGCATTCTGAAAATGGTCAAAATGCAGCATTCCCTGAAAAGACATCAGTGGCTTTTTGTATGAACTTGCTCCTTCAGGATTCTGAGATCTGAAGGAGTCTGATTTAGGAGAATAGCTTCATGGATTAAGATTAGATTTTCAAAGGCACCTAGTGGATTTAGAAGCACATGTCCCAGTGGATTTTTAAAATCTTGCCTTCAACTCTTTGCCACACACGTGTTTCTTTTTTCCTCTTGTCTACGGGTTTATTAAATACAAATCTCAGATGATGGATTTTCTTATGTCTCTGAACCTTTTGCTGCAAAAACAAAACCTTATGTGCAGTGGAGAGAGGCTTGCACACAGGGCATGGATTCCTCCAGGTCGGGGGAGTAGGCAGTGCGACTCACCAGCCTCAGCTGACAAATGTAGGCAAAGTTTGTCAAACAGCCCACTCTGAGTGGAATGTGTGGCAGTTTTACTCTGAGGTTTAGCATGAAGGTGACTTTATAGAGAGGGTGGATAAAGTGGGTGGGTGGAGGAGGAGAGCAAGACACTGAAGACTTAGGCATGTTCTTCCTGATGGTTTTTAGCCCTAGTAATAGTTAGACAGCCGCTTTGACAGCAACCTCCAATGCACCCATATACAGGATCTTTTCAAAACACAGTCTGTCCCTTTGTTGACCCTTAGTTTTAATTTTAATGTTCAGACATTGGATGTTCAAGGGATAATCTAGTTAAAACTCAATTTGAGGTGAAATGCCAATGCCCATTTTTGCATCCAGTCTAAAATTGCAGTGTTATGATTGGTTCCTGTGCAGTTACTTGCTACTTTTTAAATGATGGTGACTCTGTATACCGTTGCTTCTGCAAGCTGCTGACAATCTCCACTCGGTACTGATAAGACAATGCACCCCTGTGCTTTCACACATTCATAATTATTCTTATTTTGTAATGATGGCTGTTCTCCAGAGAACGTTATGTAATGCTTTGTGATGGAGCAAATAACCACAGAGTCTGCCCTGCTTTTATTTCTAAATATAAATGAATCCTTTCTTTCTGAGATGAACTGCTGCTGCTAAGAACTGTGCACTTCTCATTCTAGCGTTCTATAAGCATGTAGATTATTATTCATCATGGTTACAGTAGTGCCTACGGATCAAGCATGATCAGGGCCAACTTGTGCTCGGTACTGACTGTGTAGAGCAGTACACAGTCCCTACCCTGAAGAGGTCACTATCTAAAGCTCTTTTAAAAACACATGTTGAAGAGACAACTGATATTGCATTGTCTTCTCTAAACCGTTCTAGTTAAAACACGTGTAATCTGAATCTTATGAATACATTTTCTTCAGTGGGACACTGGTAAGATTAGCCTGTTTGCAGGGTCCAAAATAATGTTTTATAAGCAGATATTTTCCCGAAATAGTTGTCTTTTTAATCACTAAACATCAACTACCAACCCTACAGCAATAAACTACTGTGCAACCAATAGAGAAGAAATTGTTTTAGTAGTTCCCAATGATTTTATAGAAACAGAACGTTCCGTTATTTTGAACGGTGGTAAGAAAAATACCTTAAATGTCCCTAAATTAAATTCAAGCTTTCTCCACTCTGGGGACTATTTTCAGAACTAATTATGCTATTTGTGCTGTAGATACCAACGCTGATGCTAGCTTACTCTCAGGAACAAAACTGTGGCATAACAGAGTCCATATGCTTTGGGAGTTAAGCAGTTCTGTTGTTGATATCACATTTTTTTAATGTAAGGGATCTGTTGCATGAGACCGGTGGCCACACAGACAAAGACTAAAGTCATCTGTATGGTCTCACAGCAAAACTCCGTGAATGGTTGTAAATAACTTGTGAATTTCTCAATAATAATCTTCTATGGCACCACTTAGCAACCTCAGATTTTCTGACCTATTGAAAAATGCCACTAACAAGTCAACGTGGTCCATATTTGGAATCTGATACGTCTGGTACCTGTGGCAAATGAAGGTGCAGCAGTATTCTGAGTAGTGACCTGCTTTTCTGAGTGGTTCTTCTTTCTCCTGCTGTTCTTCATTTTCCTAGGATGAATAAGAGAAAAAGTCTGTCCTGGAATGACTCAGCAAGTCATTACAGCATTATGACACTAGTGGGATGAACTTTAGATCTGCATCCATGAGACTTATCACCAGACTCATTCTGGAGATCAGAAAGGGTTTAAAATAGAGGGGGGGAAATGAGACTTAAGTCCTGTTTTAACTAATTATTGGCATTTGAGGCACTGAGAATCAGTTTTCTGAGTAAAACATGATTGCTAGAAATTGCACGTCTGGTTTAGTTAAGTCCTGCCTTTTTCATATGCTTAAATTAAGTTCTGCAGACAGTTGGGAGCCGGTTGTAAAACAAGTCTCTAACAGGTAGTTAATGGCCTATATTAAAATGAAATTGCACAGAAAAGCTTGGTGTTAAAGCTGTAAATGAACTGCTCTGTTTGAATAGAAATACTCACCAGAGTGCAAGTTGGAGAAATCTGAATCCGAGAGGGGACTGACCAGCACGAGGACCAAAATGAACCTGCCTAATTTTTATACACTAAACCAGGAGTCTCGACAGAGTTGCCACTGTATTGTGTAGACGCAGAAGGGGATGTGGGATTTGTTGTATCTTTTTTTATTCAGTGCCCCCCACCCCCTGCGGTCTCAAGGTGGAATTCAGAAGAACCTGTACATAATGGTAACTTGCAGTATGTTCAACTCCTGATTAGCTTAGCATAACAGTTCAGTCCTTTGCAGTGTTACCTTTTTATTTAACCTTACAAACACACTGGTTTGCCTTATTACTCGTGTGTGTGTGTGTGTGTGTAAGTGTGTGTAAGTGTGTGATTCAGCTTTGTCCTTTCACTCAAGTGAAAAGTGATGCTTTGCTTTTGCTTTTCCTCCTCCTCCTCCCCTCTCTGAGCCTATAGAACTGAGGACAAGAACAGTAAACTGAACTCACTGTGTGGGCAGTGATCTGCTGTAGGAGGGTTCCCCGACCCCAGAGCCTCAGCAGTGATGCAGCCGATTGACGTAGTTTTTCCTGCATCAAAGTGACTGTTGCCTAGCTGCCTCTCTGAGCCTGCCTTTTTTGTTTGAATGTTCCAGTACAGAGCTGTGAAAAGCCCACATGCGTTTTTACTCTCTGAAGCAGTGTTGGCTAAATGCCTGAAAAACATTCTCTAGCAGTTGTGGAAAGAATCCCATTAATTTTTACAAATATTTTTGTTTCCCCCTCCCCACCCTTCTCTTCAGATTTACAGTAGTTCTCCAGAGAATTGAAACCTCATTTCGCTGGCCGAGGCTGAGCAATCTTGATCAACTAACTTCAGTGCTACAAATTAAATTCGACACCAAACCACGTAGAATTTAAACGTGTATCTGGCTGTTTTTACCTATTGTAATACATTTTCCTCCTCTCCAACCACTCTCAACTAGCTGAATTGTTGAAAGTGTTTCCTCATGAAATGGACATGGGCTCTTCCTTGAAACTGGAAAATATTGGGTACTGGTACATGTACCTGACACTGGTTGTGTTTCTCATATGCTTATGCATCAGATTTTAAGGTGTAAACTGTAATAGGGTGGGTGGGATGATGATATCAAAATGATTTGAAAGTTCCTGAGAAAATGCTGGACTGTCCATATCTTGTATTCTTGTAACAGCAGGTACTGATTGCATTTTTCCATCCGCTGTAAGAGCAAAGAGTTCATTACACTAGTTGAAATCATCTTGGCAGATGGCAGTAGTACTTTAGTTGTAAAAATGCGCTGGTAACTTTTTGCATTGTACAGTAACTCCTCACTTAACGTTGTAGTTATGTTCCTGAAAAATGCGACTTTAAGTGAAATGATGTTAAGCGAATCCAATTTCCCCATAAGAATTAATGTAAATGGGGAGGGGGATTAGGTTCCAGGGCAATTTTTTTTTGCCAGACAAAAGGCATTATATACATTTTAAACAAGCAATTAATACAGGTATTAAACAGGCTGGCAGCCCCCCATCAACTCCCCTACACCCCCCCAGTGTCTCCCCCTGCTGGCAGACCCCACAGATCAGCACCTTCCCCCTGTCTCCTGCCCGTGGCAATCAGCTGTCTTGCGACGTTCAGGAGGCTGCGGGGAGGAGTGAAGACACAGCACGCAGCCTCCTCCCCCTGCCCCCCCCCGAACACTGCAAACCAGCTGATTGCCATGGGCAGGGGAGGGAGGGGGAGCCTGCGCGCTGCATCCTTGCTCCTCTGCCCTCCTTCCTGCCTCCTGAACATTGCAAACCAGCTGATTGCCTTAGGCAGGAGGTGTGGGGGGCAGGGGAAAGGTGCTGATCCGCGGGGTCCGCCGGCTGGCTGGAGGCACTGTGGGGGGGCCACATAGGGGAGCTGATAGGGGGGTGCCAACTGTGGACAAAGCAGGCGGCCAAAGGACATTATAGCAGAGCATTGCACAACTTTAAACGAGCACGTTCTGTAATGGAGCAGGGACATAAGATCAAAATAACGTTAAGCGAGAGGACGTTAAGTGGGGAGTTACTGTAATTTGCTCTCCCGGATGAAAAAAATTCAGTAGCCAGTGATCATGCTCATTTGTCTTGGAGTATGACAAAGCTAGGTGAATTCTCGGGGAGTTTGTGCCTTCCTCAGTAACTTATCCAACACTGGTTGCTCTTAGATACTGTTCTAGTAGATAGACCATTGGTTGTCTTCAGTCTGTCACTTTAGCAACACTGACAATTGCAATAGAAACCTGTGTGTCTTGCGCCTTTTTAACGAGTTAAATTAGAACTTTAAATTGAAAGAATGCAAATTGGGGATTAAAGGGACATGGCCATGTCAAATTTGGTCTCAAAGTTTTTTCTTTTAAAACTAGGTGGTTTTTTTTGCAAAGCCTACAGCTAATAGAAATCTTTCTATAACACGTTTTATATTGAAAAGGGTTTTTTGTGCCGCGTGTACAAACTAAACTTTACAGAATTCAGCTACTGCATGAGAATGTGCAGCTCAGATTAAACTGACCAGTCAGTTAGATTTTCCTAATTTAAAAAAGAGACCGGTAAAAAATGATGGAAAGATGAAATTAGATGTTTTAATGCAAGATGCATGTGTAAGGATGTATGAGACTGCATTGGGTATCGAACTTGCTCCTGTACCGATTAAACCTGTAGCAGGATAGCAAGCTAAGGTCTTCTGACATAGGTTCATAAGGTTCAGGAGTACTGGCGTGTTTCTGAAATGTATTTTGTGTAAATGATTTGAGTAAACTGGTAAAATTCCATTAATCCCTTCTAAGGCCACCCTTTTCCTAGGCCATTACAAGTGAGCTGATCATGGGATATGAATTTCCTGTTGCCTTCATTGCCCCCACTACTCAATGTAATAAAACAGCATGCCAGAAAATCAGGTTGGTTCCTGTAATGATGTCCCTGTCACTTGTTCCATTTTAGGTTAATTTGCTTGATAGGAAGGTTATGGTTTTCCAGCTTTCAGCTTGCTCCACGTTCTCTGCTAGTCCGTTTTTAAAACTAGAGCCCAAAGTTGAAAGTACACAAAGCTTTTTAGCTTGTAAAGGTATCTGACATATTCAGTGTTGACAAGTGGAAATTTCTGGTTTAAAAGTTTTGCTTAGAAATTATAGTAGTCTCATTAAGAATTTTTAATGCCATGCAAAGCCAACTGAGTTTGCTTAAATCTCTTACTCGGAGCTGTGGGTAAATAAACTTGATTCATTCTTTCCCTCTTGTGTTTTAAAAACTATGAAGCAGAATAAATTTTTGAAAAGACGGACTCCTTAAAGAATGCTGGTTATGTGAAAAATGCACAGTACTACAGAGTCATGCTGGTTACGTCCTTTATCTGCCCCCTTATCCCTGCCAACATGGAGTGCCTCAGGCATTGGCTCTGCTGTATGCCCAAATACCTTCTTGCCCTTGGATGTCTCATTGCTTCCTTCAGCTTTGGTCATCACTTCTATCATTTTGACTTTCAGCCCCTGGCTAGAAAGCGATTTACTGAATGCTGTACAACTGAAGTGACCCTTCTTCATGGAAGTTTTAGTTTGTGCCATCAGATACCATTAGGCTGCTATAACCTCAGGGACTTCCAGTATCTGATGTTGCAGACGGCAACGTTTTGCAACATTCTGAGTTCCATTGTGAAGGGTGTAAGTGTGCACTAGATGCTAACTAGTTCTGTGTGATCATTTCAAGGTAACACATGTCCAATGTTTTTTCTTTCAGGAATAATCCAGGAACAGTGAGGAAAGGTATGTACACGCTGGCCATTTTGTGCCCTTTTGTATAACTAAAATTGGCATGTGGTTTCATGGCATACATGTATGTCTGATAGTATTGGTTTCTGGTCTTAGCATTAACAACTCTGATAGTTCAAACTGAACTGAACCTTATCATTAGACCTACAGGACTAGCCTTCGGGCAGGATTCGCTGAATTGGTCTGTGCCACACACAGCTCTCTTCAAAAGAGGTCTTGAAAGAACTATTCTTAACAAGCAGAGCAGGGTACTGCTGAGTGGTCCTGCATCCCATGTTAACTGCATGATGCATGGGCCAGATATTTTCCTCCTTCTGCAACAGTAAAGGGAGGCGCTCTGCTCTTGCTTGTGGCACATAATGCACATTGTGGGCCTGGGTCTAGATTTATTTGGCTCATATTTTATATTTCAGGGTATCTGCTTTCCTCTTCTCTCTCTTCACATCCGGGGTGTTCTGGATGTGGCGCTTCTGAGCCTTTATGACCAAGTTGTCTCGTATCTCCTCTCCATCAAGTTACCTTGGTGGTTCTCCCTGCTGAATTGCAGAAGATCCATGTTGCACAAAATCTCTTCTCTGCCACAGGCGGGCTACGTTCTTGTAGAAATCTTTAGGATTCATTAGGTTGCAGTAAGGAGTTGAGCGGGACGAGCAGTGCACACGGAAGCAGCTTTTTTAGATCTTGCTGAATTCCCAGACGTTGCAGCTATTCTATGCCAGAAAGCAGTAATATAAGTAATAGCATGTCCTTGCCTGAAATACTATGTTCGTGTCTCATCTCCCTGCCTCAAAAAGAATATAGAAGAGTGTTAGGGGTGAATAAGAAGAATGATGAGAGGCATGGGGAAAGCTCCATACGAAAAGAGAAGATTGGGACTCGATGGGGTTGAGGGGGGTACATGATAGGTATACAAAATGAAGAAAGGTAGAAAGTGCAAATGGGGGCTCCTAATTATCCTCTCCCACAAATAAGGAGACGTTCAAGGATGCTGAATGACGATAAACTTAAAACTAATGAAAGGAAATGCTTTTCTACGCCATGCACTTCACCTGAAGAACTCGCTGCCCCTGGCTCTCATTGAAGCCAAGAGCATAGTACCGGAGAGGGCAAACTACAGCCCACAGGCTGGATCCAGCCCATCGGGGCTTTCAGTCCGGCCTGCGGGATTGCCAGCCCTGTGACGCAGCGGGGCTAAGGCAGGCTCCCTGCCTGCCTTGGCCCCGTGCCGCTCCACATCCTGGGGGGGGCGAGGCAGAGGGCTCTGTGTGCTGCCCTCACCTGCAGGCACCGCCCTCCGCAGCTCCCATTGGCCAGGAACGAGGAACAGCGGCCAATGGGAGTTTCAGGGGTGGTACCCACATGTGAGGGCAGCGCGCGCCGGAGCCGCTTGCCCCACCCCACCCCCAGGAGCCACTGCCAGACATGCTGGCCACTTCCGGGAGCGGCATGGACCATTTAGCCCTGCTGCACACCACTGCCACCCCGGAATTGCTCGAGGTAAGCGGTGCCGGGCTGGAGCCCACACCCCAACCCCCTGTCTTGAGCCCCCTGCTGCACCCTGAGCCCCTTCCTGCACACCGCACCCCCTCACACAGTCTACATTCCCTCCCGCACCCCAACCCCCTGCCCCAGCTCTACATTCATGGCCCTGCATGCAATTTCCCCACCCAAATGTGGCCCTCGGGCCAAAAAGTTTGCCTACCCCTGGCATAGTAGACTCAGAAAAGGATCTGACAAGAACGTATGCAGTCCCTTTGGGAAAAGGAAAAGATATTTTAGAAAGGATAAATACACCCTTGTGTGTCAGCTCTTAAACCAACAATTAAGTGACAAGGATCAGTAAGAAACTCCCTCCCTCCTCCCCAGCAGGTTATAAATCTTTCTTCTCTTCTACTTCTGAAGCATCTGGCACTGATAATTTTTATTTGATAAGCCACTAGCTTGCTGTGTATGGCAGTTTCCATAGTTCTGTGTTCCACAGGCTGTCATGTAATTATGATGCGAAAGGTAGGTGGTTTAGGCCAATGTTTTGTACTAATGTGGTCCACACTGGGGAAGAATTTGAGAGTCCTTGTCCTAAGTGTCTTTGGAAGGTGGCACTAAGTTTAAAGTGCTGTACGTACCAGAACTCTGACTCCTATTAGTGAAACCTAAAAACATCCTTTGTCTTCCATTAGCAAACCAACCAACGTGAAAACACAAGCCCTTCTCTTGCTCGGACTCTTTCATGGACATTGTAAGCATGCTTGCATACAGCATTCTCTGTGGCACAAAGCACAGAATTCTAATGGGATTGGTATTCCTGGTTCATCTAAATATGCCATTCAGAATACTCCCAGGTGTGATTTTGAATAAGGTTGTCCTATAAACATTGATTTCTACACCTTGAAGCACACACTCTCTTTGCTGTGCTTAAGTTGCTAGAATTAGTGTTTTAAAAAAAAAAAGTGGGGGGGCAATATGTTTGTATTTATACTTGAATAAAGCTTACATTTCTCTCAGTACAATTGCCAGATTTAAAAATATAAACCACTCCCCTGATGGGGCAATCTATAAACCACAGTACAAATAAGTGACTCTCCAACTTCGCATCAGGTTTATGGTGAAATCTAAAGAATTGGCATTCCAAGTGCGGAACAGGGATGAGTAGAAACAGCATGACCAGTCATTTCCCTGTATTAGAATGAATGATAGAAGCACTGAAACCCTTAAGAGACAATGGAACAGAAAAAGTAAATTACAAATACACTCAGTTTTCCAGTATGAAGTGAATGAATGTGGATTGGTGATTGTAGGTTGCCCATCTTTAAATGCTGATCATCCTTTGTATAAGACATGACATGGTGTATTCTGTACATTTTTCAGTATCTATTTCTTAGCCATTAATTCATGATTTACAATTTCTGAAAATCATCTTCCACTATGGGGTTCTGAAATGTGCATGATCTCTTCAAGCCAACAAAGGGTCAGGTACCCTCCATTGTCATGATTTGCATGTTTTGTTCAAACTGCAGAGGCATTTTCTAAAGAAATAAGCTTCCTTAATCAACACAATATTGAATGCATGCAAATTGGAACTTCCTTCCTTATTCCTAACAGGCAGGGCAAAGGTTAAAAGAAAAGCTAACTCGCTTAAGGCTTTGTATTTAAACAAGATTTTCCTTGTGATTTTACATTCACATTTGTAACATAATAAGATTCTGACATCCACCCCCAGAGATGTAGAGAAGTTCAATTATATATAAATAGTTCACAAAAATGCATCTTGCGTAGGAGGACTGGTTAAAATTCAAACTGAAAAACCTTCTAGTATTCTTCCCAGATGAGTGCACATTTGGATGTATCTTTAGATAAGCACAGGATTCTGGGTACACTAGGTGGTTACCCTCCACTTGTACCAGCCTAAAGCGTCTGTTTCATACCAATGGCTAGACACATTGGTTGCTGACACACCTACAGATGCCTAGACTGGAATCTATTTTCTACAGGGGTTGTCACATGAATATGTCTGAGAGATACAGGTTAAGTAAACCTATTTAAAACTAAATTTGAAATTATGACATAAATTTACTACTCCAAAATAATGTAAATATGCTGCATCAGTGAGCCCTCCTCAAATAAGTTAAAGGGTGCTGCTCTTTTATACAGAATGTGTGCTTGGGGGGCATCTTTAACTTTTGAGGTCAACTCAAGCATTGTAAATAATATCACAATGTCATGTTACTGCATTCAGTATCTAGATCTTCAGTTGTTACAGTGGAGTGAATGCTGGTATTAACATTTTCCAAACTTAAGTACTTTTTGTTTCTGGAGTGCAGAAAAGCTTTTATCTTAATTACTTTTGGCTAAGTTCAGCTTACGGGTGCAGAGAGAATACTTTCTTCACTTGGACTAATTCAAAGTTAAGAAACCAACTGGGAGTTGAAGAAGCAGGAAAGCTTGTTTTCCTTCTTCAAATCTAGGAATTAAAATCAGGGGAGAGAGGAAAAAGGTCTACTAATTCTAAGATTTTGAAGAACATTGGGACCAGATTTTCAAAGGCACCTGAAGATGCAGAATACGGGCCTAGTGGGTTTGATAAAGTACCTAAACTTAAGCGCTTTTAAAAATCCCACTAGGCCTCTATCTGCAGCTGTAGGCACCTAAATACCTTTGTTTCTGTTCACCATGGGGTCAGATTTTCAATCTTCAGTTCACTTACTATAGTTAATATTTCTTTTGTTTAAATATAAAATATGTTTTGATAAACTTTTTACGTATCCTGCACACTTAAAATAGATTTCTTTAACTAATAAATACAATTTTAAAAGGCCTGGTTTTGTACATTTTTAATTGAATTCCAGTTTCCATCCAAATGCAACTTGAGACAAATCCCAAGTAAAATAATCTCTGAAATAAGAAATGAATCATTCACCATTTAGTAACATAATGTAGAAATTAAGAATCTGAATAAATGTATTAAGCTCCATAAGAATGGCCAGGCTGGGTCAGATCAATGATCCATCTAGCCCAGTACCCCATCTTCTGGTAGTGGCTAATGCCAGATGCTTCAAAAGGAATGAACGGAATGAACAGGGCAATAGTCCAGTGATCCATCACCAGTACCAGCATCTGGCAGTTAAGGGCTTAGAGAGAGACAGAGCATGGGGTTGCATCCCTGACCCTCTTAGTTAAGTCATTGGTGGACCTATTCTCCATGAATTTACCTAATTCTTTTTTGAATCCAGGTATGGTTTTGGCCTTCACAACATTCCCTGGCAATGAGTTCCACAGGTTGACTGTGCGTCATGTGACTGAAATATTTCCTTTTGTTTGTTTTAAACCTGCTGCCTATTAATTTCATTGGGTAACCTCTGATTCTGGTGATATAAGAAGGGATAAAGAACACTTCCTTATTCACTGTCTTCGCACTAGTCAAGATTTTATAGACCTCTATCATATCCTCCTTAGTCGTCTCTCTTCCTGCTGAAAAGTCCTCATATGGAAGCTGTTCCATACCCTTAATCAACCCTTGTTGCCCTTCTCTATACCTTTTCCATTTCTAATATCTTTTTTGAGACAGGGCAACAAGAACTGCACACACAGTATTCAAGGTGTGAGCATAACATGGATTTATGTAGTGGTATTATGATATTTTCTGTCTTATCTATCCCTTTCCTACCTGCTTCCTAGCAATCTGTTAGCTTTTTTGTTTGCTGCTGAATATTGAGCGGATGTTTTCAGAGAAACTATCCATGACGACACCAAGATTTTTCTTGACTAATAACAGTTAATTTTAGACCCCATTATTTTGTATGTAGAGTTGGGATTATGTTTTCCAGTATGCATTACTTTGCACTTTGCAATAAAATGGCAGATGAAATTCAGTCACCTAGTTTTGTGAGATTCCTTTGTAACTCTTCGCAGTCTGCTTTGGACTTAACTCTCTTGAGTAATTTTGTATCCTCTGCAAACTTTCCCACCTCTCTCTTCACCCTTTTTCCAGATCATTTATGAATATGTTGAACAAAACTGATCCCAGTACAGATCCCTAGGGGACACTGCTATTTACATCTCCCCATTCTGAAACTGACCATTTATTGCTACCTCTTGTTCCCTATCTTTTCACGAGATACTGATCCATGAGAAGACCTTCCCTTGTATCCCATGACTATATAGTTTGCTTAATAGCCATTGGAGAGGGACCTAGTCAAAGGCTTTCTGACAGTCCAAGTACATTATATCCACTGGATCATCTTTGTCCACATATTTGTTGGCCCTCCTCAAAGAATTCTAATAGATTGGTGAGGCAATTTCCTTTTTAAAAAACGCTGTTGACTCTTCCCCCAACAAATCTTGTTCATCTGTGTCTGATAAGTCTGTTCTTTACTATAGTTCCAACCAATTTGCCTGGTACTGAAGTTAGGCTCACCGGCCTGTAATTACCAGGATCGCCTCTGGAGCCTTTTTTTAAAAATTGGCATTACATTAGCTAACCCTCCAGTCATCTGGTACAGATGCTGATTTAAGTGATAGGTTACATACCACAGTTAATAGTTCTACAATTTCATGTTTGAGTTCCTTCAGAACTCTTGGGTGAATACCATCTGGTCCTGGTGACCTATTACTGTTTAATGTATCAATTTATTCCAGGCATATAATTGCTTAAATAAATGTGTATAGACGGTGTCAGCAAAAGTACCAAATGTAGTTGGTTGCAAATAAACATGTTTTAATGGTTACCGACCAATGAGAATGAGCCTTCCTTTAGGAAAATAAAAAGTACAAATGCAGAACTAGATTGATTTTTTTTTTTTTAAATCCGCAATTCTGATCACAATTTAAATTAGTAAACAAAACTGATTTAAATCATTTGATTTCAATCTACCCTGCTTTGGTCACCCTAGTTATTCCTTTATTTTCTCCCTCTTCCCCCCTCCCCCCAGTCACCTTACTGCTTTCTCTTTCTACCTGAAACTGAGCATTCACCTGCTAGATGCAATACTGGGAAATAAGGAAATAGTGTTAATCTAGAACATCCTATTAAGTGCTTTCAGGTTGGGGTGGGGGGGGGGACTGGGAATGGAGGGGGGGGACTGGGAATGGGAATGGAGGGGGGGAGATGAGATCTGTTTTTTGTTTCCAGGATAACATCCTGCTGGCCCTTTTTTCATGCTGTTCTGTATCTAGTGCTGTATGGAAAGTCTCATTTGTGACATGCACTTCTGTATATACAGATACATTGCTGAAGTCTAAAGCACAGTATATTATAAAAGCAAATCTCTAAAACACTACTAGTTTATAGGTCAGGTCAATATGACTATTTCTTCATTTTTAATATTTTTGTAGGACAGATTAGTAAAATGGCATCTGTTACAACATACATTGTCTAAACCGGGAGAAGTTTGAATGGATTTATATTCTAGTCTGTACTAGATCTTCTAAAACATGTAGCTCTACAAAAATTAGTAAACTAAAGGTCGGCTATTGCATGAAGATTCATTACTTGTTTCTCTCCTTCTATAACCTGTTGTGTAATTTGTCAGTTACTTTTTCTTTTTTGGATCTCCCTGTCTTTCTAGCCTGGAACTCTTTCAAATTAGTTACAACTACTCAGTCCTTAGCTCAACTCCTGAACTTATTCCAAGCCAACGTGACTTAACTTCCTGTAAAAGAGACAAAAGAAAGCGACCTTCTGCTTCCTTTCCCTGCCTAACAGATTACATGGCCCATGTGGGAGTTGCTCCTCAGTTGCAAATCCTCACATGATGTTGCAGTCATCAGCATTACCAAAAGACCCAGGCTTCCGTGAAAACAGCTACACAGACACTGCAGACACAGACTGCAGTGTAATTACTTTGATGGATGAAACAAGTGGAAAGTAGTCATCGAGTCAATCAAGCTGTATTTTAATCTGGTTTAGGGAACAAGTATCCTCATTTTTACTTGCATGCTGCTGACTTAATTAAGGGATCTTGGCTTCACTGCTAATCTATTTTAAGTCCCTTGTGGGCACCTCATTTTTGCCCTCTGCACACATAGCCCTAATGAAAACAAGGTTAGTCTATAGAAAGGGAGTGAGAGCAATAATCACAAGACTGCTCTCATACCAGTATGTTTGGTTTTATTAACACGAACAAAGGCATTAGTGCTTACTGTCCTCATGTGATGTGACCACTACAAAAGGTCAAGCACATTTATAGTGAAATTACCAGGAGCTGTCTATGCATGGGAGTGAAGCAGTTTCAAAACATGAATGAGAAATCTTGTCTGCAGTCAATTTATGCTAGTAATTGAACCTGGCAGAGGAGTTAGCATGTGAAAGAGTTTTTATTCCTCTGGCAACTTATTGCCAGGCTTCAAGGGTATCTTGCTTAACCGTCCATTGAAAACTTGCTTTTCCATTGTTGAAGCACTGTTAATTGGAGCATGTCAAAACGATTTAGTGGCTGAGGCACTGGGCTGGGATTCAGGAGACCTTGGTTCTCTTCCCAGCTCTGCCACTGACTTGCTGAGTGACCATGGCCAGGTCACTCCCTCTCCATGTCCCCACCCACCTTTTCTTTTTTCATTTAAACTGCAAGCTGCTGGGGGCAGGGACTGTCATTTTAGTATGTTTCTAGAATAGTGGGGCCCTGGTATCAGCTGGGACCTGTAGGCAGTACTGAACACAGGCATTCCAAGAGATTTCTTTTAATATTTGTCATATGATATGGGGGAGATGCCAACCACTGCTTCTCCTTAAAGATGTCATGGATACTATATATCTCCAGCCACTTCCAAAGAAATAACTTACCTATAAACTTCAGTTCCTATGTAATCTGGTTTTTCAGTGTCATTAATAAATGCACTTTCCTATGACATGGGCAATTACTGCTATTATTATTATTATTATTATTGCTGTACTACCTACGGGCCAACAAAGAATGGCACCCAGCTGTGCAAGGTGTGGTACAAACAGAGTACTAGATGGTCCCTGTCCCATCATGATTTCCAGAGCAGGCTGGTTGCAATCTGAACAAGACAGATGCTGGGTGGGGGAAAGGTAAAACACGCAATCTGAACTGCATCTTTAGGATAGGTGCTGCTCTCCTTTGCTTAGCTTTAATTATACAAGCTCACTTCCCCCCCCCCCCCCAGATCTTAATTTTAATATCTGGGCTTCAAGAGTGTTGTGTTGGCCTGGAGTGGAATAAACTGTAGAAGGCTTAAGCGTGGATTAAGAGGGAAGCCAGATCTGTAAGGGTGAAAAGAGAGCACGTAAAGGAACAAGAGTAGATGGATTGAAAAGGATATTTTAGTACATCTTGATTGCTGTTGCTGTGTGAACTTTATTCTAGTAGTGATTACTGCTGAGTGAGATTGAAACTGATAAGCAAAGGTCACCTCACAAAGATGGCATCACGAATCAAATATTTATAAGAAACTAGCATTAAGACTTGCTTTCTCTCTGCTTCGCTTGGTTCGGCTTACGAGCAATAAAAGGTTACTGGCACTACTCAAACACGTCACTGTGTGGCTCTGCCTTGCTATAGGTAATAGTCATTGGTGTGCAAAAGTGCCCATTCAGTCATCCTTTGTCTTCCTTTTTATTTAAGTCTCTAGCTGTTTTAACTTGTTCTCCTGCAAAATGATGTTTCCTCTCTGGCATGCTGTGCACCACTCCTCCATTCCTAGCTTCTTTTGGGCAGATCGCTCTTGAATTAATACTGGGGAAGGTGTTTAGGAATTTTACTGTGCTCTAGGTTGGGCTTTTCAAAAGCATCAATGGGGCATTATGGATCCTACTTTTCCCAGTGATGACAAAGCCCCAGTCTCTGGTTTATTAAGACTTTCTTGCCTTTATAAAGCCCTGTCAGCTGCACAAGTCAGGGAAATAGGTTGGCAAAAGAAGTATTCAAATATGGTTTGTTAGAGGTGCTAACACAGTTTCCCTGCCAGTGTGCACAGAGTCTTCGTGATTTCCAGAGCAGGCTGGTTGCTTAACTCTATCTTGAATCACTGTGTTCCTAATTAAGAGCTTTAAATAGCAGTCTGTGCCACCAGATGAGATGCTGCATCTACCAGGGATTGCAGTTGTCTTGACACAGGGTCACTGAGGGATTCGCAGGGTTAAGTTAGAAAGTGGAAACTGCCCAACTCTCCCTGCTTGAAGTAATTTTACTTGGTGTCCGGATTCTTGCCCATGGCTTTGCAGTAATGTCTGGTATTTTACTTACTCTGTTTTGCAATATTTAGCTTTTTTTAGCAGCAGACTGTCTTGGCACTCTATTTTCAAGGACATGGTCACCTCAGTTCATGCTACATACATTGTCAATGGCACAACAGTGTTCAGTGTCTTTTTTTTTTTTTTTTTTTTTAATTGATTCTTATGTTCCCTGAAAGTTAGTACGGTATGTTGCTCCAGTTGAAAATTGCTTACCTAGAAATCTGCACCTTTCAGAGTGTTCTTTGTGTGCTCACTTATCCCCATCTTCTTTATTGCCTATGCTTTACATAGATTGAAAAAGAACTCGTGTCTACATGTAAAGGGGTGGGAGAGGATAGTGAGTGCACCCAAAGGGCATATGGGATATAGGTGTAACTGTTCTGACTTAAGCTAGAAGTCTCCATTCATTGAGCAATTAGTCTTCTTTCTTAATGCCTTCTGGTATGAGTCTACCACCCTCTTAGTTTAGTTTCACTGCCTGTGAAATGAACACCTGAAAATTTGGGACTGTCCTGTGTAAGTTCAATATTAAGGAAACAGTCAATGTGTTTTCACAGCATAGCTCAGTTAACTTAAACAAGCACAGCTGTCATAGAAACAGTGTGTTGTATGAAGAGGCTGTTCTTAAGTTAGAAATCAGTGCCCTTCTGGAGAAATCAGTGACATTTGCTCTGTGCTCTTCTAGGAAACTCTTCTGAAGCAGTCGATTTTATCAAAAGGATTCCTGTTAGAGCTGTCGATTAATCGCAGTTAACTCATGCGATTAACTCAAAAAAATTAATTGTGATTCATCGCAGTTTTAATTGCACTGTTAAATAATAGAATACCAATTGAAATTAAATATTTTGGATGTTTTTCTACATTTCAAATATATTGATTTCAATTACAACACGGAATACAAAGTGCATAGTACTCCCTTTATAATTTTGATTACAAATATTTGCACTGTAAAAATGATAAACCAAAGAAATAGTATTTTTCAATTCACCTCATACATGTATTGTAGTGTCAGTCTGTGTCTACAAAAACAACAAGGAGTCTGGTGGCACCTTAAAGACTAACCGATTTATTTGGGCATAAGCTTTCATGGGTAAAAACCTCACTTCTTCAGATGCATAGAGTGAAAGTTACAGATGCAGGCATTATATACTGACACATGGAGAGCAGGGAGTTACTTCGCAAGTGGAGAACCAGTGTTGACAGCGCCAATTCAATCAGGGTGGATGTAGTCCACTCCCAATAATAGATGAGGAGGTGTCAATTCCAGGAGAGGAAGTAACTCCACTTGCAAAGTAACTCCCTGCTCTACATGTGTCAGTATATAATGCTTGCGTCTGTAACTTTCACTCTATGCATCTAAAGATGTAAGGTTTTTACCCACAAAAGCTTATGCCCAAATAAATCTGTTAGTCTTTAAGATGTATTGTAGTGCAATCTCTTTTATCATAAGAGCAAATTACAAATGTAGATTTTTTTTAATTACATAACTTTACTCAAACAAAACAGTGTAAAACTTTAGATCCTAAAAGACCACTCAGTCCTACTTCTTGTTAAGCTAATTGCTAAGACAAAGAAGTTTGTTTACATTTACAGGAGCTAATGCTGCCCGCTTCTGATTAACAATGTCACCTGAAAGTGAGAACGGGTGTTCTCATGGTACTTTTGTAGCCAGCATTGCAAGGTATTTATGTGCCAGATATGCTAAACATTCGTATGCCCCTTCATGCTTTGGCCACCATTCCAGAAGATGTTCTTCCATGCTGATGAGTGTTTAAAAAAATAATGCATTAGTTAAATTTGTGACTGTACTCCTTGGGGGAGACTTGTATGTCTCCTGCTCAGTTTTACCCGCATTCTGCCATATATTTCATGTTCTAGCAGTCTCGGATGATGACCCAGCTTATGTTGTTCATTTTTAAGAACACTTTAACTGCAGATGTGACAAAATGCAAAGAAGGTACCAGTGTGAGATTTCTAAAGATAGATACAGCACTCAACCCAAGGTTTAAGAATCTGAAATGCCTTCCAAAATCTGAGAGGGACAAAGTGTGGAGCATACTTTCAGATGTCTTAAAAGAGCAACACTCTGATGTGGAAACTACAGAACCCAAATCACCAACAAAGAAAATCAACCTTCTGCTGGTGGCATCTGACTCAGATGATGAAAATGAACATGCGTTGGTCCGCTCTGTTTTGGATCGTTATTGAGCAGAACCCATCATCAGCATGGACGCATGTCCTTTGGAATGGTGATTGAAGCATGAAGGGACATATGAATCTTTAGCGCATCTGGCACGTAAATACCTTGCAATGCTGGCTACAACAGTGTTATGCAAATGCCTGTTTTATTTTTGAATGCAGTACTTGTAATGGGGGAATTGAAAAATACTATTTGTTTTTTACAGCACAAATACTTGTAATCTTAAATATAACGTGACCACTGTACATTTTGTATTCTGTGTTGTAACTGAAATCAATATATTTGAAAATGTAGAAAACCTCCAAAAATATTTAAATAAATGATATTCTATTGTTTAACAGTGCGATTAAGCGCACGCTTAATCGTGATTAATTTTTTTAATCGCTTAACGGCCCTAATTCCTGTGTATACTGTATGTGCTCTCCTTAGTTTCTCATACAAACCTCCTTTCAAATGAACTCGTAATCCATAACACAGTAGTCTGGCCAGTGCCTAACCCAGGGGTTCTCAAACTGGGGGTCGTGACCCCTCAGAGGTCGCAACATGGTTACATGCGGGTTGCGAGCGGTCAGCTCCGTGGGGCTGACAGCCCTGAGCCCCCCTATTAAAATTAAATTCCCTCCATTTTTATTTTGGGGAGGGGGGCTCACACTTAGAGGCTTCCTGTGTGAAAAGGGTCACCAATACAAAAAGTTTGAAAATCACTAGTCTAAAAGGTGTGATATTAAAGATACAGCATCAAGGTTGCTGGACCAAAAATCTTGCTTGCTTTTTTTTTTTCTTTTTTTCTTTCTGGTTTCCTTGACCAGAAAAAACATGTAACTATTTGTTGGGGAGGGGGAAATCCTTCCTTGTTCTTTTCTTAGTGAAGTCAAGGCCACACTCATGAGAGCAGCGCACAAGAACAAAGTAAACACATATGACGTAAGACAGAGAACAGCTCACATTTCAAACTTCTAAGGAGTTGTAATTAACAGGGGAGGTGGTGTTAATGGAAGGGGAAATTACCTTCATTGTACTGTGCAGAGGTGCCCAAACATTGCAGGATACAGGGACACGTGGCAACTTTCCAGAGCCCCGAGGACAGCACTTTTTTTTTTTTTTTTCAGATCCCCCTCTTCTGAATGGGAAATGTAACAGTGTGGGAATGGATAAACTATACAGATAGCGAATGTTGAGTCCTGGCTTTAGTTTGCTTCTCTCCTCTCTCCCGCACGCCCCCTCCCCTCCCCAAATCTCCCCCTTCAATTCTTTACATGCCTTTACTTTCTCTCCACTCTTTCCTACCCTGATCCATTCTTTCCATTTCTTCTTCTCCCCAGCTTCCATCAGCTGCTGTGCATGGCTTAAGGCTGAATGGGGCCTGAATCCAGCAAAAGACCTTATAGCACAGCTGGCTCCATATTTGCCAATGCTTGCTTCTCCTCCGGCCTCATGGCAGACCCCAACATTGTCTAGTGGTGGAGCCCCTGGGTCTTCCCTTAATCCACCCTGCCATCTACCAAGTAGGAGAAGCAGCAGGGAGCATGGCATGCTGGGAAATTAAGTCCCAAAAATCTCACAGGCCACACTTCCTAGGCTAGCATTACCTTGGGTAGCAGGGAATATGACAAGAGTGATGCGAGTTGGAGACCGTTACTTACCAATAGTAATGTCGTTCCTCCGTCATGTCAAACATAACTGCAATGCACAGTAGCATCGAAATCCCTCCGCCTACTCTTCTTGTAGGAAGCATCAAATGCTAAGTGCTCACAATGCTCTGCTCTCCTTTTTGGTCCTGTAAGTGATTGTCTTACTAAAGTAGGGCAATAAGACACAAGAACATAATGGCTGGGTAGTGACGGGATGAGAATCAGTGACATTTGTTTAATGACTTTTGTAATATAACTTGAGGCTGTGCACTTACACTGCTCTAATCAGGCACTGCAGTCTGAGAGATGAAGGAAAAAAACCTTTCTGTATGAGAAATCGAAGTCAAAGATTCTGAGAAAAGAAATATACTCTTGGTGGTTGTGTAAGTTTGACTGGTCAAAATGAAATCTACTTCTAAAAATAGAGGCTGTCAATATTAACTGTGAAACATTTGTCCTTTAGAATGTGAAGAAACGTGGGTGTCATCAAATTAAATCATGTAATCTATGGGCAAATACACACTCTGCATTTAAATTCA
The DNA here is from genome assembly GCF_027887155.1 of Malaclemys terrapin pileata. Lineage (NCBI taxonomy): Eukaryota > Metazoa > Chordata > Testudines > Emydidae > Malaclemys > Malaclemys terrapin. The sequence continues at coordinate 14,134,190 of NC_071528.1, forward strand.
TAGAAACTTCTTTGTGTGAGAACTCGGCCACCATTCAGTGGTTCAGTAGAGATTCATATCAGACACTTGATTTCAACAAAAAGGATTTTGTCCTCTGCAGTTAGTCAGGTTTTCGTCCCACAGTTTGTGTGAAGTGCATTCTGATGCATCAAGGAGTCTGGTGGCACCTTCTGATGCATGTTCAGTAAAGGAGAGAAAAACACTCTGGGCTACTTGTCCAATAGCAGCCGTCTGTTCTTTAACCCCCTGCAGTACTTGTGATGCAACTCTAGAGGGGCCTGAGTGCATAGTCCTGTTACTGCTGTCTTCCTCTTCCACTGATGGAGGTGAAAGTGCAGTTAGTCAGTGACTTTCAGCACACGCACTCTTCTGCAGCTAACTTGCTCACCCTGACTCAAGAGATTTCTCCAACAGCCAGTATTGCAAATTCAACCCTGGCTCTTCAGACCAAACTGGGCTCATTTTGCCTCTCACATTGTCACCAGTAATAAATGTTCTCTAATGAGAACTTACCCGTACGCAAAGCTATGAGCGAACAATAGAATTCAGAAGCTCATTCTTCCAAAACTGTAGTGGATCTGCAGCAAAACTTTGTATGCTTGGCAGTGCTGCTGGCAGATGTGATCCAGAGGTGCATACAGCAGATATGAATAAGGAGGTGCCATTTTTATACAGTCACTTCTCTGACTATAGCTCCATTGTAAAGCAAAGGAAAATGTTCTCGTGAAGGGTGAGAGTTCACACTAAATATCTCTTGTATGAAACTGGAAAACTAGCTTTTCTGTGCTTGTACCAGATTAAAGCAAATACCAATTCACATTGGCACATTAAATGTTCTGTTCAGTTGAAAGGTATTGGGAGTTCTGCTGGGATTAATACCAAAAAGGCCCTTTTGGAAGATTGTTACTCCTAGGTACATCCGCCCATTATAGATATCACTTAGTCTGGTAAAAATGTTGATGTCAGATTACACCGATGTGCACTAAATTGCTTGGCAGAGAAGGGCCATAGCTGCACGTTCCAAGAAAGACGTCTCCTTGGATTCTTCCTGTGAAGCAGAACAGGGGAAGCAATTCTAGTAATTCTGATAGTTCTGGGTTGGCTGGTCCCAGCTCTGTCATTTAGAGTCTGCTTTTATCTTCAACTAACAAACATTTTCCTAAGAAGCAGTAGATGAGAAACCCCACTTGGTGTTAAAATGGAGTAGAGAGAAAACACAAGGAAAGTTTCTAGCTGCAATGATTGTGCAAACCATGTTGGCTGGCTCAACCAGTCTGACCTTCCACATCATCACTGTACTCCTGGCAAGCACTCTGTCATTAGGAGCAAAGTGTTCAGACTTCATATTTTAAATGCGGTGTTGTGGTCATAAAGACTCCTTACGAACATACAATGTGCAAAGAATTACTCTGACAACTAGAAAACATGCTGTGATTTATAGGCTTTTTTTGGAAGTCTGTTCAGAGCTGGTGTAGCAGACTGTATATCAGGTTTGTCAAAGCACATGAAAGAGGTTACTGTATGTTTGGCACTCATGTTCTTGTAGAACTTTTTTTATGGGCATGTACTTCACCAAGACACATCCAAGGGCTTGTCAGTATTTTTCTTGTTTGCTCAGCATCATCTGAATGCTGGTTCCCAATAATGTGAAGTTTGACTAAGAACAGTTGTGTCAAGTTGATAGTTTATTTTGCTCTAAATTGAGACATAGGGCTTTTCATATGAAGTAAATATTTGTCATAACATCAATTTTGGCAAACTTTTTGCTAGTAAATATCTAGGCCAGAAGCCTCCTTGCACAGGTATTTGCAAAAGACTGAATCTGTGATGTCCAAACCTTTTTATAGTGGATTATGTTTATTTATCTAATCTGTGTACTGTATGGGATTATTGTCATGATTTTATAGAGGAGGCTGTTGCTTACATTTTTATTTTGGAAGCTGCAGAAAATGTGTTGAAGGGGGAAGACTCCACCATGCACTGACTCTTTACTTACTAAAATACGTTCAATTGGACATCTCTGTGCATACTAGTCATGCGAAGGACTAGTCCCAGAGTAGGCTACCCTCTGCTCACCTATAGACAAAAGCCTGAAAAAAGAAATAAGTCTTGAATTGTGCCCTAAAGGTTAACAAGTTAAAGCAGTGCTGGACCAGATGTAGCGAACTCCTCTGTGAAGAATGTCTTCTCACCAAGCACCTGACTGCCTAATCTTAAAACTGGTAGATGACCAACTTCTGTGACAACTCAGAGATGGTAACTTCCTGGTTCTTAACCACTTAGGTCTTTGTAGATCAGTTTGTAGATTTACCTGCAAAGTAAATGGAAAAGATTCTTGCAGTAAGAAGGATCTGGCTCTTATTTCAAGCACAGCCTTCCCTACCCAGCCCTCCATACAGTTTCGGAACCCTGATGTGACCCTCAAGCCAAAAAGTTTGCCCACTCCTGATGTAGACAGTACCTTCAGCAATCCAGTACCACACAGGGGCTTTGGTTCAGTGCTGATCTGAAGGGAAGACTGTTGCTACTAAGCCACCGGTATTGATTCATGTAGCACCTTGGATATCTCTAATCTCAGTACTGACCAAGCCTGATCCTGCTTATAGTGGGATATCCCAATAGATCACAACTGAAAGCACAATAACTGCAGGCTAATAGAGAACAAATAAGCTTTTGGATACTACTAACTTTTTGCTGTAACAGAGTAGTTGGAAAAAACATGTTTTCGCTACTTGGAAGCCTTTCTGAGAGGGTCATCTATCCTGGGATTTCAGTAACATTTTATCACAGCTGTGCATCTGCTGAATTGATACTTAGAAAATCGAGTAAGGGTATTTCTGGCCTAGTACCTGTAGTGCAATATAATTCAGAAACCAAGGTTTCTTCCAGTAACTACCTTTTTAAAAAAAAAAAAATGCTTATAGGCATATTGTGCCAGTGAAAGTTTTAATGGTTACGTTACCTCCAGTATTTACCAGCAGACTTAGCATCTCAAGTAGCAGTGACTGAACAAAAGGTTGTTATGCCTAATCATACAATGAGGATATTATAACTTGTGGTTCTGATGTCATTCCCAGCAAACTCACTTTCTACAATCAACCTAAAATCCTACGAAACCAAACGCCTTAACCTTTCCATTCCTCTTATACGGCGCTGTGCAAAGTTTCAGTAAATATACCCCCCCCTTTTTTTTTCTCCCCCTTACGGTGTATTTATTCTTCCGAGCTCTGACTGTCCCAGTGCCATTTGTAAATCAGTGCTATAATAAGAATGATGCGCTCTGGTGTATTCCTCACAGTAGTTGCTTTCTCTTATTAGAGTGTTGTACAGGGTATTTTTATATTCTCTCTCTAATAATATGTGGCTAACTTGCTTTGCAACAGTATGATCCTATTTCTGGGAGAGAATAAATTTTAGTGGTTTGCTTTTTACCCAAAAAAAAAAAGCATTCTGCTTACCAGATGCTGAGCAAAAATACTTGACATTTAATTCTTCAATGCCTACTTACAATGTAAAATATTTTTTGCATAGATCTGCTATTTATGAGGGTAGCTGCTTTTATTTTGGTAAGCAAATTAGTTTGCTGTAAGGAAAGATGTGTTTTACAGACCATAGATAACCTCTATCCTCTAGCTGCAGTGAGATAAACAGATATAGTTTAGTTTTGCTCCATTACTATAAATGGCATGTTACTTACCTGGGTATTTCTCTTCACTCCTGCATGATGGTTTGAGCATTGGCCTGCTAAATCCAGGGTTGTGAGTTCAATTCTTGAAGGGGGCCATTTAGGGATCTGGGGCAAAAATCTGTCAGGGACAGTACTTGGTCCTGCTGTAAAGGCAGGGGACTGGACTTGACCTTTCAAGGTCCCTTCCAGTTCTATGAGATAGATAGGTATATCAAGTCCACCCAAAAAATACCTGAAGAACAGCAACCTCATTCAGTATCTTGAATCACTGCCTTCATCCATACATTCCCTCCCCTCCAATTGGTAAAACAATGCCAAACTTTTCTCAGTCTTCCAAATGCCAGCTACTCAAAGGGCTCACGTGTAGACTTTGGCAGAAAAACAGAATTCTGACAGTTCTGTGTAATGATGCTGTTAGCATTTAAAGAATAGTGCATGCAGGCATTGCCCTTCTTCCACAAGGGTCTGGCTTCAAAATGTGGTGTGCAGTCTTAAGCCATTTTGGGTCCATCATGTTCTTGGTGGCTAGAGGACAGTTTTGCTGATGTTATGCCTGGTGTATGTTTCTGTCCAGTTTTACTTCGTACACAAGTTCAGGTGCAACTTAGTGCTAGGCTGCTGCTTGGCTGCTGAAAGTGAGAATTTTGCAGATGCATGACATTTAACGTTGGCCTCCGTTTAAGACCCTCTTTGTAGGGAGGGAAAACAAATGTGGCTACTGGACTTGGAGGGGTTTTCCCCTCCTGGTGCCCTTGCTCATCTTGAGAAAACAAGATTCATTTCAAAACCTCTCCACCCACTCGGAGCATGCACAGGAGCTGCAGAGCAGCGAAGGAAAGATGAAATTTGTTTTTGATCTGGTGCCAATTTAGATCTGGGCCAAATGACTCTAAGAGCAATGTGGAGCAGAATTATTAATTTTAGTAGATGGTGGCAGCTTTGTATTTTTAATTGCTTTGTCAAATCTCCTACTTTTCTCTTTGCATAGTACACTTTTTTAACTTGCCTCCCTTCTGTACAAATCCTAGACCTCTTGATTCAACTAATGCAGCATTGTATGCGTACATGCTCAATCCAGCACACTGTTCAAAACTTTGTCCTTACCATTTTTCTTTTAATGTCTCAGAGGTACTTCCACCATTTCCTGACTCGGGTCAGGCAGACTATGAAAAAGTCAAGGGAAGTTTCCTGATGTTCAGCCTAAACTTCCTTTTCCTTAATCTCATCCTATAACTCCTAGCGATACCCTCCTGGCCCACTCTAAAAATTTCTGAATTCTCTGTCTCCCTGCTTAGTGTTTACACATGTCAGATAGTTGTAGAGTTACTATCAAGCACCCCCCCCCCCTTCCCACTCAATCTGTCCACTTAAATCAGCCCCTTCTTTAGGGCTCCAATTCAGGACAGTATTTAAGCATGTGCTTAATTACAGATGCTCCCCAGGTTACGCAAACCCGACTTAGGGAAATCCGTGGTGGGTTGATTTGTTTGTTTTTTGGCTTGATTGTCGGAGATACGTTCCCGACTTGCACAAAATCTGACTTGCGCAAGGCGTTCCGAAACGGAACGCTTGCATAAGTTGTGGAGCTTCTGTGCTATCTTGAACAGGGTTGCTTTCCTAAATCAAGGTATAATGACTTATGCACGATCATTTTTGTAATTGTGGTGTATCAAAGTAACAAGTCTGCTTCAATGTAGTAGGCTAAATAGTATAGAGCTGCCTTTCTGGGGTGCAATACTATTTCTTGTTGCCTCTTCTTCCTAAAATGGGTTCTTTTCTGTATATACTATTATCCATTTGTGTTTTGCTGTACCTTCAAATGTTATTGCAGAACAACAGGACTAAGTGGTTTTGGTTTTTTGTTTTTTTTTTGGTAGTAGGACTTTCAAAGAAAGATCCAAGACATCATTTAGTTATGCCCTTATATAGAACTGTCCTAATAACATGCTTTGCGAAATGTATCTAGGGCAGGTTATTAAAAAGTCAATACTAATTCATTGTTACCTCCTGTTCAAAGTATATTCCAGTGTGGTAACTGGCTAATGCTAACAGTCTTGTATCTAGCAAGCACTGCTCTTAACAATAGCATGGACACCTGTATAAATTTTGTTCCTTTACTTTAAAAGTTACTGCTCCTCTTCAAGATTTAAAAATAACTACCCAAACTTCTTTGTACAGTGTATCTATTTTCATAAAGAGCATTACCCTTTTTCCTTAGGCAGTGTCATAGATCTCTTTGGTTACAGGTTACACGTACTGTTACCGTATGTATTGCTCAAAGGTCATAAATGTCCTTAGCTTTAAAAGCACTTATGCAAAAGACGGTTTAATATTTAGCAGACAAAACTATTGAGCAGTTGTGAGGTTTATTGTATCCCATGAGCAAGTCTGCAAACAACATTCAGGGAATTTACTGAATCAGAGTAAAAAGGAGGAACTATCCTGCTCCTCTCTGCGGTATGGGTTCTTGAGCACTATGGATGAAATTCAGCCCTAGATGCTAATAAGCCCTCAAAATAGTACTTCTAAGTGGGACATAAGTGATTCATATTCCTTGTAATGGCCCTCTGCACATGGGTGAATTTCACCACAAAACTTGATTGTGTAAGCCACAGGGAAAGTAGCTGAGAATAAACCACAAGTGATCAAAAGTAGGAAGATTTAAAGCAGGAGAGACTCTGATAATAGAGGTGAAGCGTTTTTTATGTCTGGTTACACAGCAGTGAACTCTGCATTACAGACTGTGTGGCCATAGCCATGTTGTAGTTTTGTCTCTGATCTGCAAGGCAACTGAGCTGCCACGTTATAGCCATTAATGCTCGTCTCACCGGCCTCTATCAGCATATTCCTTTTTCTCTTTTCCCTTCCCTCCCAGGCAAAAATGTAATTAATACTGACCAAGACCCTCTAGGACTAGGAGAGTGAGAGGTACGCTATGGCCTGATTTTTTCAAAGGCACTGAACACCTGCAGCTTCTATTAAAATTAGTGGGAGCTGCAGGTGCTTAGCACTTTGTGCACAAGTGGCCTGATTTTCAGCATACATTATTCCTTGACTGAAATTAACTAAAATGCACCCAAGGGAAGATGTTAATGTTGAAAGTCTTGCTCTGCTCCCAAATCCTGACTATACCTCTTCCAAAATCCTAATCCCTCGACATCTTGAAATCAAAGTCTTTTAGCATAAGTTAGGCATTCGTCTAGCCTAAATTATGTAGTGGAGCATTTATAATATAACTAGCTCTCTTACACCATGGACTAATATTAAAAACCCTGGGAGTAGCTTCAGATCTTCAGAAAAATAATCAAATGTATCTACTCAGATGAGGGAGCTGCGCTCTCTGGTTTCAGGAAGGGAGTAGATCTGTTAACCACTCTAATTGCTTGGCTTTCATGCATGGGAGGACTTGTAGGTATCTGGGAGGTGGCTGAACTAGGCAGCCCATGTTGAACTTGCATGCAGAACAGAAGCCAGCAGTGGCTTCAGTTCTTGCATTTACGGGATTAGTTACAAAAGAACTCCTGGGTGGTGAAACCAGGTAGCGACTTGTGCACATATTTAGCTTCATACTTTTGCTGCTCCTGCCGATTTAAAAAATGTGTATATACATATCGGTTAGACATATAACTGCTGTAAGACTGAGAAGTGCCTGGTCACACCGAGTTCAATAGTACAAAGGTTATGATTGTGTGAAAATGCACTGGCACCAGAAGTCCCCACCTACCTGACACCAAGGGCTTTGTAATGATAAAATGGAAAGGGAGGGAGTGTTACGTTTAACACCAAGCCTATCAGCAGTAGCATATGTGCATTAATCCACTCTGTTCGATGACCTCTTCAAGTTTACCATTTAAAACAAAAGAGTACTTGTGGCATCTTAGAGACTAACATTGATTTGGGCATAAGCTTTTGTGGCCAAATCCCACTTCATCAGATGCATGCAGTGGAAAATACAGTAGGAAGATATATACACTGAGAACATGGGGAAAAAAAGGGGGTTGCCATACCAACTCTAACGAGACTAATCAATTAAGGTGACTATTATCAGCAGGAGGAAAAAAAACTTTTGTAGTGATAATCAGGATGGCCCATTTCAAACAGTTGGCAAGAAGGTGTGAGTAACAGTAGGAGAAAAAATAGCATGGGGAAATAGTTTTTAGTTTGTGTAATGACCGATCCACTCCCAGGCTTTATTCAAGCCTAATTTAATGGTGTCCAGTTTGCAAACTAATTCCAGTTCTGCAGTTTCTCTGTTGTAGTCTGTTTTTGAAGGGTTTTTGTTGTCGTTGAAGAATTGCGACTTTTAGGTCTGTTATTGAGTGACCAGGGCGGTTGAAGTGTTCTCCGATTGGGTTTTGAATGTTATTCTTGACATCTGATTTGTGTCCATTTATTCTTTTGTGTAGAGACTGTCCGGTTTGGCCAATGTGCATGGCAGAGGGGCATTGCTGGCACATGATGGCATATATCATGTTGGTAGATGTGCAGGTGAACAGGCCCCTGATGGTGTGGCTGATGTGATTAGGTCCTATGATGGCATCCCTTGAATAGATATGTGGACAGAGTTGGCAATGGGTTTTGTTGCAAGGATAGGTTCCTGGGTCAGTGTTTTTGTTTTGTGGTGTATGGTTGCTGGTGAGTATTTGCTTCAGATTGGGGAGCTGTCTGTAAGCGAGGACTGGCCTGTCTCCCAAGATCTGTGAGAGTGAGGGATCGTCCTTCGTGATAGGTTGTAGATCCTTGATGATACGCTGGAGAGGTTTTAGTTGGGGGCTGAAGGTGATGGCTAGTGGCGTTCTTTGTTGGGTCTGTCCTGTAGTAGGTGACTTCTGGGGATTCTTCTGGCTCTGTCAATCTGTTCCTTCACTTCAGCAGGTGGGTATTGTAGTTTTAAGAACGGTTGATAGAGATCTTGTAGGTGTTCCTCTCTATCTGAGGGATTGGAGCAAATGTGGTTGTATCTTAGAGCTTGGCTGTGATATGGTTTGGATGAAAGCTGGAGGCATGTAGGTAAATATAGTGGTCAGTAGGTTTCTGGTATAGGGTGGTGTTTATGTGACCATTGCTTATTAGCACTGGAATGTCCAGGAAGTGGATCTCTTTTGTGGACTGGTCCAGGCTGAGGTTGATGGTGGGATGGAAATGGTTGAAATCGTGGTGGAATTCCTCGAGGGCTTCTTTTCCATGGGTCCAGATGATGAAGATGTCATCAATGTAGCGCAAGCAGAGTAGGGGCATTAAGGGACGAGAGCTGAGGAAGAGTTGTTCTAAATCAGCCATAAAAATGTTGGCATACTGTGGGGCCATGCGGGTACCCATAGCAGTGCCGCTGACTTGAAGGTATACATTGTATACCATGTAATTTTGAAAATAATCCTATTCTAGTACAATTCCAAATCGGTGTGTTTTAATTCTTGTGCGTCTTAAGTGGCTGATGCTGTCTTACAGAATTTCATATTCTCTCTAGCAAGTAACCTCTTTAATGGGAAGGAAATGGAGCTATAGACCTCTTAAGATGTAATGGCAAAGGATTCTGGGAGGACAGTCTCCTAAACTGCTTCCGTTTCTAAACATTTATGCAAGTAATGGATCTTATAGATGGGGTGGTTGCTATTGATCCACGTGGGCTCTTTCCACCTATTATCACTTACATTGATACTAATGTGTGAATTAGTGCCCTGAAAGAGGGGAAAAATCCACTGGCTAGCTTAAAAGAAACTCCATGGAGCTGAAGCTAGAGAATAAGTCGTCTTGCTGTAATTGTATTCTCCTCCCCATCTTGTAAATGTGCTTAACGCCCTTTTCTCCATGGACAGTGCTTCCAGGAACACATCTTGTACTGCTTCCCAGAAGAGGAGAGAGACGCATGTGTTTTGGTAAATTTTCTAGTGACCTTGCATAATGGCACTCAGTCCTATATTTTTAGCATGACCTCACCTGCGCTTACTGGCTGATTAAATCAGACGATGAACATTCATTTCGGTCAGTAGCTACATTGAGATCTCTGATGTCAGCAGTAGACTAGCCTCTGATCTCTCGTGTCAGACTGGGGTAGTTCCATTTTAACACTTTGGGCTTTGTTAGCTATAAACTACAATGCCCATCTGTACACCTTTCAACCGTTGTGTATCAGTTAATGCTCCCTTTCCCCAACACAGAAGCTCTTGTTTTTACATCTGAGAAAACGGCTTGGCATTTTTACAGGGATTGCACAGTTGTAACTTGGCAACCACGTTAGTACACGCTTTCACTGCAAAGCTGGTTCTCCAAGCTCCTCTCCCGCTAGCCATATATTTACTGGGGAAGTGTATAAAATGGTCAGTTCAGTTCAGAGTTTACTGTCTGTCCCTTCCTCACTGAAGTCCTTGACTCCTCAGTTCAGAATTTCAAGCCCTTATTTGTTTTCTAGATTAAAAGGAAATGATATTTTTCCAGCTTGCTATACATGAAGTCGCATCTTCAGCATATTGACTAAATCCTTAGAAAGCTATTTTTTCATCCCATCTATCCTAAAAGTCACTTGCTTACTTTATTTTGCTGATCTACTAATCTAAATCGTAACTAAACCCAAAAAATCAAACTTGAAGCAACAAAATAAATGATGGCTGAAATTCACTAGTGTCTGGATCTGGGGGACCATGGTGGAAAGGAAATACCAAAGGCAGGGGTCCTCAAACTATAGTCCCGGTTCTAGCCTCGGTTTTAATCCAAGAACTGAGTCTCAGAGCATATACCCGTCAACCCAAAAGGAAAAGTGATAGCCAGCCTCAGATACTCAATTACTTGGATTCCACTCATCTTGAAACTCTTGTTGGTTAGGGGTGTAAAAAAAACACACCCTGACTGACACATTTTTTACCTGCAAAAGTGCTGGTGTGGACAGTGCTACGTTGGCAGCAGAGCTCTCTCCTGCCAGCAAAGAGCAGCTACACAGGAGACCTTACAGGGCACCGCTGTAGCAGTACAGCCGTGCCGCTGTAAGGTCTGTAGTGTAGACATAGCCTAAGTTGCAAGTCCTCTGGGCTGGGATACTCTAGGAGAGTGGTTCTCAAACTTTTGTACTGGTGACCCCTTTCACACAGCAAGCCTCTGAGTGTGACCGCCCCCTTATAAATTAAACACACTTTAATATATTTAACACCATTATAAATGCTGGAGGAAAAGCGGGGTTTGGGGTGGAGGCTGACAGCTCGCAACCCCCCATGTAATAACCTCACAACCCCCAGTTTGAGAACCCCTGCTCTAGGAGGTGTTCAGTGCCCAGGGCTGTGGAGCCCTAACCCTAGATGGAACACTTGGGCAGAATATAAAATATTTGCTATAGGAAAATAAACTAGGTTAATTTCACTTGCTGGTCCTCATGCACAAGCACTGTGCTGCAGCCTTTGGCTGTAAACTCTGCGGGGAAACGTTTAAGCCCAAACCAAAATGGGCTTGCGTTTGTTAATTCCTCTTAACGAACAAAAGTGAAATGGGGGCAAGGGAGGCTTATCTTTACCGGACACTGTCCCTTTAAGGCTGTGTGCCCCAACCCAAAATATGGCTCTGTCTGCAGAGATTTCTGCAGTGCTCTCACCGTGTATTGTTTCACACCATAGAAATTTGGAGGTTTAAAAAAAAATTACAGCACTCAGGAAAAATGTCAATAGCTCATTCAGCTGCTGAGCTACTGATGCAGGAAGTGTAAAAGAAAAATGGAGCCTGCTTTGTTCTCCCCAGACAAGAAGTAAAAGCCATCACCAACAGCCACTCTCTGTTCCAAAAAAGCATGAGGTCATGGTTAAAAGAAATAACCACCAAATGAGTGTGCACTCAGTTACCAGTCTCCGTCCCCCTCCTCCTTTCCTGAAGCACCAGCCTTGCTCTGGGTTCAAGACTTGTGCGAAGTATCAGTTCAGTAACATGTGCATTACCTCATGTCAAACCCCACTCAGCTTCTGTAGTTGCTGCCAGTGCACTCCTGGCTGTCATCCAGGAGCAGTATGGGAAGAGCACTTTTTTCCTCCAGGGTCAGTGCCGGTCAGTGATCTGCAAGCAAGGATTTTCTTTGGAGCCCTGTCCTCACTTTAAAAAAAAAAAAAAAAAAAAAAAATGTTAGGAGACGGTGTGATTAAAAATAGTTTAATGTGTATAAGAAAAGCAGATTGAATCCCTATTGTTATTAGAGAGATGAGGTGGGTGAGGTAATACCTTTTATTGAACCAACTTCTGTTGATGAGAGAGACAAGCTTTCAAGCTACACAGTGTTCTTCCTCAGGTCAGGGAAGACCTGAGGAAGAGAATCACAGCTCAAGACAAGTTCAAACAGATCGCTTAGCATAAGTAGTTAGCGCATATTCTAAGGGACCATTCAGGGTGAAGTGTCTCGTTAACACCTCTGTAGTTATAAGACAAAAGGGGGGTTAGTGGGTTATAGATTGCTGTAATAAGACATAAATCCAGTGTCTTTATTAAGATCATGATTTTTAGTGTCTAGCAAAGTTATGAATTTAAGCTCCCAGGCTCATCTTTTGAAAGTGCTGTGCAGGTTTCCTTTGAGGATGGGGATTGGTAGGTCAGATATAGAGTGATTGCTTTGTGAAAAGTGCTCACCCACAGGTGATGTGGTGTTTGTGTTTTTTATCATCTTCCTGTGTGAGGGCGTAGTGGTTGTCTGGTTTCACCCACGTAGTAGTTGGGGCAGTTAGTGCACTGCATGAGGTACACCACATGTTGATAGGCATGTGTCGGACCCATGGATCTGGAAAGGAATGTTGATCATTGTAGCAGTGGAGATATGTCTGCAGGTTTGGCATCTGTTCTGGCAGGGTCTGGTGCTGCTATGAGTTGGTGTGTTCTGGTCTGTGGGGAGCTTGCTTCTGATGATGATGGGGGGGTTATTTAAAGCCCAGAAGAGGGGATTCAGGAAAGATTTCATTCAGGATGGCATCCCCATCGAGTATGGATTGTAATGGTTTTGATAACTCATGTGGGTTCCTGTTCAGGGTGGTAAGTGACAACTAGGGATGTGTGGGCAGAGTTTTATTTCTGTATTGAAGCAGGTTCTCTCAAGGTATTTGGGTGGCCCATGCCACAATGTGATAACTTCTCTGGTGGAGTGTCCTTGTTTGGTGAAGGTGGTTTTGACTGTGTTAAGGTGTATATCCCGGACCTTCTCCTCAGAGCATATTCTGTGGTATCTGAGTGCCTGGCTGTAGATAACAGATGAAGGTAGGTGTGGTGATCCGTGGGTTTCTTGTATATAGTTGTCTGTAGCGTTCCATTGTTAAAGCTGATCATGATGTCCAGGAAGTTGATGCTGGTGTGGGAGTGTTCTAGAGGGAGTTTAATGGACGGATGGTGGTAGTTGAAGTTGTGGTGGAAATCCAATGAGAGAGTTTGTTACCTGTGAAGAGGATGAAAATACCATTGAGGTGTATCAGGTATATAATTGGTTTCCTGGTGCATTTGGTCAGAAATTCTTATTCAAGGTGGCCCAGGAAGAGGCTGGTATATTGGGGAACCAGCCTAGTACCCATGGCTGTTCTCATGATTTGAACAAAGTATTTTGTTGTTGAATTTAAAATGGTTATGGGCAAGGATGAAATGGCTGAGTTTGGCAGTGTATTTGGGGTGGATCTCTGAGCGTTGTCCATTATCTTGTAAATATTTGAGGCAGGCAGCTATGCTGTCGTGAGTGGTGTTGGTGTATAGAGAAGGATTGGTGGATAACCCATTGCTGTGGCTGTCTGTCAAGAGATGAAGGACACAGTATATAATGTTTTCAGCCCTCATCTATACTGAACTACAGGAACTTCAGAATCCAGGTCTCTGCTCAGTGGTTCGGTATGCTCTTCCTGCGCCACAGATCTGTGGATTGTTTTTGTTTTGGTCTGGAAGGAGCGTTGTGTTCACTCTGTGCTACCCTTCTCCTAGCTTGAGTTGTAGGTAGGAATAATGTGCTCTAAACAACGTTCTGCGGAAACCATTCCTAGACGTGAGAGGGTTTTCAAATTCCCCCGAGTAGTCCCAGCAAGCGGCAATCAGGCCAGACTTCCAAGTGCCCAACATCCTCAACTATGGGGCAGATTTTCCAGAGTTCAACTCCTGTTTGGACCTTAATAAGGGCCAAATTTTCAAGAGCTCAACTAATCTATCCACTTATGTTTTTATCTAACTGGGAACTGAGCTCTTGACAATCTGGCCCTGGTTGCAGGGGCTCTGCAATTGCAAAGCTTGACCCTAAGAATATGTGAAGAAGGTAAAGGTGGGTGGGTGTACGTACATACTGTAGCATTATTTGATGGTGCCTCATCTCAGATTGTTCTGATCTATAAAACTGGCCTGTCCCCTCTATTGAACACTGCAAAATAAAGATAATTTAAAATGAGAATTATAGTCTCTTCCAGGGTGTCAGGTCCTAACTAGCCACTGAGTGAGAGGCTCCCCCAACATAGCTTTTAAACTACTGAGCTATATGCTTCCCTATAGTCTTGATGCCTTTTTAGCTTGTGTCCTTTGTATCTGCAATTAGAATGTCGAGAGGGAAAGGGAGGGAAGAGGGCTGAATTCGCAGGTACCCTTTTTTCCCTTTCTCCTTAAGTCCCTGCTGGTTGTCCCCTGCTGGGCACAAATGAAGTATAGAACCTACTTCAGACTGCCAGACAAGATTACTTTTCTAGTGCTGATGATGAAAGCAGTGCTAGGTCACTGATGCAGAAAGATGTTCACAGGGGGGGACTGGCTTTTGTGTCTTTCTGAGTGTGTGCACGTGTGCACACTTGTATATAGTTCCACAACTTGCTAATGGTGTCTGTCTTGTACTAAACAGTTTTTCTCTCCTGAGGGGGAATTACACACTCTGCTGTAGTGTAGTGAGGAGATTTTAACATGCAGCAGCTGGCTTACAAATTGCAGTAAATTAGAGGCAGTAGCCAAAGGAGATACTGAAGGAGCAGTATGTTCTTCTCTCTCAAACCTCTTTCTCTGGACATCTACTTCAGAAATAGAGTTCCCAGGGTGCAAATGCTGAGCTTATGCCCTGGCCAGTTCCATCAGCTCTTGATGGTAGGATGTGTGGCAGACAGTTCAGTCAGTTTCAGAGATTTGGGATGTGAAACCAGAGCAAAGCTTCCTCAGCATCACAAAGTGCATTCTTGAGATGCTTTTCATGTGGCATGTTGAACTCTGTGATCCAGAAACATCCATCAGAATTAAGTTATTTTTATTTAATATTTAAAACCAAACAAAACGCCAACATAGCTTCAGCAGTTAACTCCGATGTTAACTTGTTTATGTAGCCAGCAAGGAGTGACTACTTCCCAGCTATGAGAAGTATGGGAAGAATTCCGAAACCAGAGGGATCAATGCATATTTATTTCCTACTGTAATACTTCCTGTCCTTAAGCTGGAGAGCACCCTGTGGGTGGGGAGGGTGGAGGTAGCACTGATTGCATAGAAGAGAAAGGGATTTGTTGTTGAGCATTCCATTTTACACAAGGTTAATGATTAAACTGCTTTGAGTGTGTCTCCTATTGTAATACAGCTCAGGACACCTCACCTCCTACCTTGCAAACGAAAACATGTCCGGACAAGTCACCGGTTTCTCTGTAGTTTTTCGGTGTATGCTTCTGAGTGTTGCAGCTTCTTCCTCTTAATTTGGATGTTGTATATTAAACACTGCACTACACCAAGATAATGCAAGGAGTAGGATGGAGGGGTTGGCAGGAGGATCGTGGATCACTTTGAATGCTCTTGATGTGGGGGGAGGAATGGAAAAACTAGACTCCAAGATGTGCAGAAAAATTTGCCACTACTGACCGGAGAACTGAACTCAAGTCTCTTGCTCCTGAGCTAATTTTGAAGACTATGTTCAGACAGGCAGGGTGTTTTGATGGAAAGGAGTCGGGGGTATGATAGTGGCAAATAATCCTTAAAAGCCACATTAAGATTGAGTGCCAGGGTGGTTTTTGAATCTTGGGTTCCACCCCAGTACTCTAATGTACTGAGTCACGATTTCTCACAGCTGAGTGCAGTAATCACTGGTATCACTGCATTGTGACTCAGCAAAGCAATCGTTCTGCTGCTATAAACTCTAAAATCATTAGAATTGTAAACAACGATGGGCATGAAAAATTGCTTTGGGAATAGGGAAACTGTAGTGAGAAACTCTGAGGATTCTCTCTAGTTTATGGGAATAACAAACCAAACAAATTTGAAGTGATCCCAGGCTTTGAGGACTCTTGGTTTTTCGTGACTTAATATCATTTTTCAAATGTTTGTTGCCTTGCAACTTATGGATCACAAATCAAGATGTATGTTAGTGTGTAAACAGTAATAAACATTATGCAAAGCATTTTATCGGATCTCAGGCCTTGGCTACACTTGAGAATTCAGTGCTGCCGCGGCAGCGCTGTGAAGTGCGAGTGTAGTCGCGCCACCAGCGCTGCGAGAGCTCTACCTCTCCGAGGGGAATAGCGAGCAGCGCTGCAGGCGCTGATTACACTGGTGCTTTACAGCGCTGCACTCGGGGGGGCGTTTTCACACCCCTGAGTGCAGCACGTTGCAGCGCTCTACAGCGCCAGTGTAGCCAAGGCCTTAAACTCTAAAGAGACTGTTAGGTTTTTGAACCCCTTAAAGGGAATTTATGTATTTTAAATAGAGAAACCTGCTTTTACATCAGCCTTATTTTGAACCTTTACATTGTTTGACTTATTGATGGAACTTGATTTTCTGTCACAATTACGTGGGAACGTTTCTGCAAGGGTTTTTCCAGCTAGCTGCTAGCCCGTCATTAGATCAAAAGAACTGGTTTGTGGTGGCAGACTGTCACATGCCTCTATACATCAATGAGATTGTTTTATATCCTGTGAGAAATGGGTTTCCGTTAACTGATCTAAATATTTCGTTAATGGAAAACAGTGGATTCTGGCCGTCTCACAACTCAGTCTAACTTTGCTGTTGGGACGTACTCTTAGTTTTTCATGATCAGTTTTGCCTTTATCTTTTGCCTGGAATTCATGCAACCCTCCCCAAATCAAAATTCTTTCTGCTTGCCTGCTCTGTTCCTACTTCTGATTTATTGCTGCTCTGTCCCTCACCCCCATTCTCGATTTACTGCCTGGTTGTTGCAAGACTGTGCAGTCCTTCCTCCATGCTTTCAACACTTGTTTCCTTAAAGAGATTTCCAAACATTGCCAGTTAGTACAATACCTGTGTTGCATTTGCGTAGACAGTCTTAATTTCGTTGATCGCCTTCTCTCCCAGCGGCTGCCTTTGTAGTATTTTGCTTGCATTCGGGAGTGTGCACAAATGCTGTTCTTTCCACAGGTCTGTGCTGCTGCTGCTATGTGGGAAGTGTTCTTACCTTGTTGCTGTAGCATGTGTCCTATGCTTACATCACCTCTTCAGCATGGAGTTTTCAATGACCAGGTGATCATGACCTGTAGTTTGTTCCCTTTCGCAAGTTTTCAGCGTGCAGTGCTGTTGGAGGAGGAGGAATGTGGAGCTAGGCAGAGAACTTCAAGACTGCCTAACTTTCTGAAGCTTATCACTCTAACCATTCTGTAATTGCTCACACGACCACATGAATATACATATAGGAGTGTTTTAACTTTGCATGTACTAAGGCAACATTTCTGAAACTCAGGCTGTTTTCCCTGCAGAAGCACTGTCTTCCTACTCCATCTCTCCCTTCTCTGATCCAGCACTCTAGAGAGTGTTAAAACCTGCCTAGGCAAAGGAGGAATGAGGAAAGAGATTTCTTTCCAATTGCATCACTTTGCTGAGTCATGAATGGAAAGCAGTTTGCAGTGTTGTAGCCTTGTTGTTCCCAGGTTATCAAAAATGAGGTAGGTGCAATACTTCTATTGGTGCAATACTTATGTTGTATTTACATACACGTTATTAATTTCACTGATTTCCATCTCTCCCAATGGCTGCCTTTGTAGTAGTAATAAGATATATTACCTCACCTACCTTGTGTGTGTGTCATATCCTGGGACTGTCACGGCTACAACACTGCAAACAACATGAAAGAGATTGAATTTTGCTGTTTAAAATGGAAACTTCACAACATGAAGGAAGCCAGACTAAACAGAAACATCTACTTCCTGATGCAAGAAACAAATCATCATCCCCAGAGGACTTACTATCTGTAACCCTCTGACCACTCGATACAACTTCAAATATGCTGAACAGCTCTGCAGGAGGACTTCAGAAAAACTGAGGAACCGTCTCCTGCATCTTAGATACTTCAGAAGGCACCCCTTCGAATAAGAAATCATCACATGCTGCCATACATGGGAAATCAGAAAACCCAATACAGAAGTTGGTCCAGTAAAAGATATTACCTCCCCTACCTTGTTTCTCAGCAAAAGCAGAACAGTCTATGGAATGTGAACAGTCTTCAGTTCTATTCTGCCTTTGCAGAGTCATGAATAGAGATGACACAGAAAGGAAAGGTCTTCCTAGCAGATGTCTAAATATTCTTTTGTGCCTCTATCTATATCCTTGTAAGGAATCATCCCTGACTTACAGGCAGGGCCGACGAGAGGTGGGGGAAGCTGGTACAAATTACCGGGGCCTGGCGGTCCGGAAGGGGGCCTGGCTTCCCCTCTCTTGTTGTCCCTGTTTAGCCGGTCCGCCCTTGCTGGGGGGCCTGAAAAAATTCCGGGCCTGGCCTTCTCCTCCTCCTCCCCCCCTCCCCCCCCCCCCGTCAGCCCTGTTTAGCCAGTCCGCCCTTGCTGGGGGGCTTGAAAAAAATTTTCACCAGGGCCTGAACCTGCTCTCAGCAGCCCTGCTTACAGGTGAGGAACGTTGGGTAGGAAAATTATTTGCCCAAGGTCATACCACAAATCAGTGGCAGAGATGTGAGAACAGCCCAGGTGTCCTGACTGTCTTGTGTTTCCTTTATTCACATTAAAATTACATTCCCAAGTACACGCCGCTTTTAAAATGTTCTCCTTGGGAAGAAGAGGGAGGATCAGATGTGGCCTAAACCTCATTCGGATATGAACTAGCATAGGATCAAAAATGCTTTGATCATTTGATCAAACATACTTCCATAATGTCTTCTTCCAAAGGATTTCAGGTTGGGAGTTGTTTGCATATCCATTATAAATCTACTGGATGACATCTTTAAAAGTTTATTTGGGCTTCTTAAAGGTCCTGAAACAGTAATCCAAGCTGCTGGATCTTTTGTGTTCATGGTTTCCAGTTGCTAATGACGCATTTAGTCAATTATTTACCAGGGTAACGGAAATCTTTTTTTTCAATTCTTGCCTGGCAAAGCAGTTATGGAATGTGACCGGTATTATAGCTTGGCTACCTGAAACATTCCAGCAGTCTCAACTTGAGAGGCAATTTAACTATCCACCACCTTTTCAAAGAAACTTATTGCAATGTTCTTAAAGCCCGGGAGCACACTGCTACCATGCAGCTAAGACTAGACGCATGCATGATCAGATCTGTCGTTATAGCAGCCTTTTTAGCTTGCTTAACAAGAGGGGGTGCAATGTGTGTGTTGAATGGGTGCATGTTGGGTCAATGGAAGAGCAGCACATATGCATTGTAATAATCCGAGTTGCATAACTGCTGTAGGCTCCAGTAGCCGAGGGATGTTTTTATTTGGCTAAATCTCCAATGTAAGGCTACCTGATGTGGAAATAAATACTACATTTCTCATTGAATTGTTTAAAATGCTGGTCTAGAAATGGCACTTGGAAGCCATGCAGTGCAGCCGAGGAAATGCACACAGCTGTCATGCCTCCTCTTTTCTCTCCAAAGCTCCTTTTCATTTCACTTCCAGTGCTGCTGCTGCTTCTCCAGCAGCTGTAGTTGTTCCTGCGAGAGGAGCCCAGGTGAGCAGCTGCTGGCTGATCATAAAGTCTGGAAGCAAACAACAAATGTCCAAGCAGTTATTTCTTCCAAACTTAGAATGAATCCGCAGTAAGAAACCATTGGCCTTCTCTACAGCACCTTTACTCCATAGCTCTGAGGGCTTTACGAAGGTAGGTTAATATGGCTTTGTCTTCCTAGTGCATTCCAAAAATTCAACTAACCCTCAACATCCCTATGAGATGAGCAGGTATTTCCATTTCCACTGAATCGATGAAGAAACAGGCCTGAGCAGGTTTAATGACTTGTCTGTGGCCCCACCAAGTTCTTTCTAATCCTACAGGAGAGTCCATACAAGCTGCCCGCCCCAACAGCTGCACCATTTGGTAACATTGGCAGGTGGGAGTGCTACTGTCAACTGGGACTGCCAGCCTTCTAACAACTGTCCTCTAACCCTCCTCAGAGCAGGTTTAGACAATACGCTGACTGCCAGCACCTCGTCTATGCTCTCATCAGTGCCACCTCCAGTGGTAGCAATGATGGGAAATCAGAAAAATCCAGTCTAGTGTACACAAACCCTGGATATCTTGATCTACAGCACAGCTGCTGGAGTTGCAGTTCCTCCACAGGCTGTTGAATTTTTGCATTTGTCAGCCTTTTCATGTCCTAGATTATAACCAGGCATGTAGTTCCCTTGACAAGAGAAGCAAGGTATTCAATTTCATACCTCCATATCTTAGCAATGGCTTGGTGCACCTGCACTGAAATGCTGTCCAGGCTTAGAATACTGGCTGGGTCTTTGAGATGAAATTTCATCATCCTGTCCCCATGACTCCAATTGCTAGGTTAGAAATGAAAATGAAGTTAATTTAGAAGGAAGCTAGATGCAGGATAACTGATAATGGTCAATTTTCCCTTTCGTCTGGTTGTGAAAGCAAAATGTAGAGCAGCCTTTGCTTCTCAAGGGTACTTCAAATGTACCTTCTTGAGTGAACCAGAACATTTTGCTTTCAGGAGAGGCTGATCTGAACATTTTTCTCAGATACAGCACAGATATTAAGTGCACTTGGAAACATTCAGTGCATGTGCATGAAGGCCAGAGGTAGCATCTGAAATAGTTTTTGTATAATAGAAATATTCAATGGTTACTCTTTTGGGAGATGGGGAAGAGACTCTGATGGTAGCAATTTGTATTTTTAAAACAAAACAAAGAATCTGGGCTTTGAAGAATTACACAATCAACACTCAAAGGCATAAACAATGCCGGTCTCCCTTTGTTATGCATGTCAGAGCTCCAGTTGGCCGTTTTGTGCCAAGTAGTGAGGTCAAACCCCAGAAACTGGCAAAAATTAACAAAAATGAGGATGGCACATAGCTTCCAATAGTCCCTTTGCATACTCCGTTAAGGAAAACTAGTTGCGTTTCAACAGACTGGAGCTGCTGGGTCCTAAATGTTCTGCACTGATCTGAGAATTACAAAGCAACTCTTCGGTCAGATTATCTGTAGATAATCCCAAGTGAAACTAGGATTGTAGTTTTTCACCCATGGTCCTACTGGATATAACAACTATCCAATCCTTCTTTGTTTATACATGACTGCAGTGCATTAACAGATAAATGGGGCATAAATCTGGGGGGTTCAGGAGATTTAAGCGCCGTGCATTCAGCAGAAAGCTCAGGCACTCGCTGTCAACCTGTGGTGGTGAGTTTAGTGCAACTCTATTGTAAACAAGTGTGAAAACTTCAGTTTACTAAGGTCCAAAACTCAAGCCAAGCCATGGTTGAGTTGGTTTTGTATGTAAAGGAGGTCTGTATGGTAATGATGGGGGAGGGGAACAACTATTTGAATGCCCTCTCTAAAAACTACAGGGACAATCATAGTTGAAACCCATTTCCTACCTAATGTTAGTATTCGTGCTACAGAGGAACATTGCAACTTCTAAAAATCTAACTTGTTTTTCAGTCTGTATGTGGCTTATGCGTGTGTTTTTCTCAGCTTGGACAGTCAAACAAGCTGAGTCACTTTCTGGTTCTCATGTAGTAGCTCAGGACTGCAGTGTTTTGGGTTGCAAATGCTGCAGGGGAACAGTAGTTCTCAGTCTGTTTAAACAATACAACTGTCATAAGTACCTGGAATACTATTTGAAGCTACTAAAGTAATCAGACTGATCCGTGGCATTTTGTGGGGAGGGTTTCTTCCTTAGACAAATGGTAGATTTCTTGAGACCATATTCTGACTTAGGAGCGCTGCTTGCCTTGCACACTTTATCAGTACAAAGAGCATCAAGATCTGGTGCACTAATTCACAATCTGTCACACTGCGTATTAAGCCTGGACTTCCTTGCTGTATATAAATTTCACTGTCCTCTTGTCCAGACAGTTGTGTATCATTGATCTGCACTGTCAAGCAACTGGCACATTCCATCGCAGAGAATTTCAGTGGTAGATTATAATCCCTATCTATTAAGGGAGTGGACTGAAATCAGGACTGGGAACTTCAGATTTCTAATCCATGCTCTGTCACTTTGTGTGTGACCTTGGACAAGTCCCTTTTCTGTACATCAGTTTCCCCATCTGAAAAATGGGGCTATCATCTATTTGACCAAGACCTGAGCAACACTGGTCTGGTCTGGCGTAGTTGCTTTGCCAGCACTTCTATGAGCCCCACTAGTTTGTGTGTAATTTAAGCTTTCATTTAAAAAAGCTTCCTAGCCTCTGACTGTGAAGAAAACTTTCCAAATGTGACCTAATGCAATACATGTCATTTTGACTCTGCAGATGACAAAGCAGGACAATTAATCTCAGTGAACACTGAAGCCTCGTTATGACAAATGTACAGTAACTATCAACTGTGCTACCTTGATCATTTTAGCAGAACCATTTAGCTAGTCTGGAATTATTTTAGGTAGAGGAGAAGTTGTACCACTTTTTTTTTTTCCAGTTTGACTCTTGGACCGTGATCTTGTGAGGTCCAATTGATATTTTCATAGCACTTCGTTTCCAAAGTGCTCTAGACATGCTAAGTATTTACATTTATTATGCACTTTGGAATCCTTTAAGCTGAAAAGCTGTGTAGAAATGTAGTTTGATCTGTAAACATTTTATCACTGGTGGCATATAATGGATCGTCTCTAATCTGACTTGCGTTTCTTGAGCACTTAAATATTGCTATTTGTGATTATTGCTGTTCTGTCATATACATTTCACAATACAAAGATATTCTACCCCCTCCCCCAAAACAGAGCAGAACTGTCATTTATATCTCAGCATCCTCCTTTCAGTCCTAAAGCTGCACAACCCCTGTTAAGATGGCAATTGTATCCCATTACAATAGGCAACTGGTCTCATTGCATGTAGAGAGCCATATGGATTTACTTTCATTCACCGGAATGCAGTTAGACTCTGAAAAAACAGGTGAAGCAGAAAAGATGCAAAATAAAAAGGCGATGTAAAGTGACGTAATCTTGCAAAAATGATCAACTACTTTCTACCATGATAACTGTAAAGAGGGCTTGTCATTTAAACATAGGTTAACTTGGTTGAAACGCCATTCTGTTTCTGAGCTTGCATTCCTGGGTGTACCGAGGCAACATGGGCCATTTCACAGCCCAGCCATAAGAACGCTGCAAGGTACCATCACAGAGCAGAAATATACATGGTCCTTTTGTTGTATGCATCGTATTGATCTTCAAAACGCTTGAACTTTATTTTTCTTTTGCAGTGTTGTAGCTGTGTTGGTCCCAGGATACTAGAGAGACAAGGTGGGTGAGGTAACGTCTTTTATTGAACCAACTTCTGATGGTTCGAGAGACAAGCTTTCGAGCAACACGGAGCTCTTCTTTGGGTCTTTTTTTCATGTCCTTTTCTAGTTCTTATTTCAGTGTCTTTATTGTTTGAATCAGCAAAGCAAGGTTTAGCATATTCATTAGGGTGTTCTCCATCTTTAGCAACTGTTCCTCTACTCGGGACTTACCAGGAGAACATTCCCAGGGAAATATGGTCTTCAGCATCAGTTTCTCAACAGTGTAACAGTACCGTAGTTCATGCTTAGCCTGATGCCTTCTGGTGTTGAATAGTGTCAAAGATGGGTTTATGTTGCTCTCCATTCTTTATTTTAAGGGAATCTTTAGGCTGCACTTTCTCAAACCATTAAATCGCAGTAGCATGCAGATGTTGGTATGTGCCACTACTTCATGCGCTTATCTAAGCAGAGGATCCTTAGGATTGTATTCATTCTCCCTGCTTGGTGTCACATCTAAAACTTAGATTGGAAACTCTAGGGCAGGGCTGTTGTCCTACCTCATCTTTTTGTTGCAATAAAACTAATAAACATACCAGCAGTGGCTCTTAGCGATGATCTGCTTTGAAATTGGTAGACCATGGAGTATATTGCTCTGTTTGTGGGTATGTCCTATTATTATACCCATCCACCGGGGGGAGGTTTTTTGTCAAAAAACAGTATAGTGCAGAAGGAAATCTGCTTACCTTCAAAAGAATGAGTTATTTGTGGGCTTTTTCCAAATTCACCATTTGAGGGATTTCTTCTGCACTTCTTGAAGTGACCAAATGAAACCTCATTTATAGGTTAAAAGTGAAGGACATGCATTCATTGATTCTGTGTTGCAAACGATTGCAGTCGATGGACAGTGCGTAGCTGTAGATGGACCCTCTTAAGCCAGGGTGTGGGAGGAGTAAGGACTCTTGCCCTTTGCAAAAGATTTAGACTATCTGCTTAAGAATTGTAAAGCTAGCATAAGAGGCAGAGGATAGAGGATACAGACTAACACGGCTGCTACCCTGAAACCTGTCATAAGAGGCAGATAACTCTGGTGCATGGTGACAAGACCTGTCCTTTGCTGTGTCACATTTATGTCCCTCATCTGGAAACTAAGCTGAATGTTTATGTAAACTAGCTCAAATTTGTGCATTATCTTGTACTTCTTAGTACAATGCACTGCTTAGGGTATTGCTACAACTTCATTAAATAACAGGCTTTGGCTGATTCACCGATGGTGTTTCATAAACAGAAAGCTGTAAAGGTACAAACAAGTGACTTGTGCTGTTGTAAACATAAATGGCATCTGATTGCTTGTATTTCCCCCCTCCCTCTCCGTGATAAGTCCTTATCCAGATGAACAATTCATATTTTAACAATGACTATTTGGCTACTTTATTTGCAGTAAGGTCTTGATGGTTCTCTTCCCTGGTCCTAATAGCACTGCATATGCTGTAGGAAGTTCTCCACTGTAGCTGCCTTTTTCATGATAGTCCTGCTGTCTAATAGGATATTTCACCAGGCTATAACTTACTTTCTTTAGATATGTAAATGAGACATCACTGATCCAAACACGCTGTTGGCTGCACTAAAACCAGCAAGGGGCAGGGGGAAACTAGCCTGCCTTTCACACTGTTAATGCCATAGACACGTACTACTAACTAATACCTAACTCTGGCTTAATTTAGTATAAGAGCTTTTTTTTCAAGATAAGGTGCCCTTTGCAGCTACCAGCTTACATTGGTACAATCTAGAAAGACTACTTTTTAAAGAAACTATTTTCAAAACTCTATGTGTGAGAGGGAGATGGAACTGTGGTTGCTTTATCATGGGAAAAGATCAAATCTTGGAGCATCCTACGCACGCGCGCTCTCTAGTCAGACTGTGTCTAGAAAAGTGCCAAGTCATAAAAGTTAAAGCTGTGCCAAGCACCCGTATAGGCAGTCTCAAGGAGGCAGATTGTACTGCGGGGAAGCAAAGGTTTTAAGCTTGTGACATTTGGGTCTCGTGAGGGTAGTGTGCGGAGACAGCTGATTAAGCTTTTTGTAGGATCCCATCACTTTTTAATTCCAGATACCATGATGCCCTGACCTGCAGAGTTATCTGAGTTTGGATTTGGGTAGTTGCAGGTGCCACCAGTTTGGGGCAATAGCTACTTTCTGTTGTAAACCACCTGGATTTTCTCTCTGCGGCTTTTCTTGAGACACCAGCAATTTTACATGAGCTGACGTGCTTCCACCTGCTTAAAAAAAAAAAAAAAAAAAAACTGCCTGCTCTTTTAAAATACTGTTGACTACAAATTCTCCAGTAATCGTATGTTAAGGGTTGGTACCTTGCACTGATACTTTCCAGTGTATAGGGAAAGAAACTTCCAAAGAAACTCCTCCCTACTGCATTAGGAAGTAGTCTAATAATAGAATTAGTAATGTTGGCTGAGACACCATTTGTTTTTCTTCAGCATTCGATGTTACAAAACGAAATTCATGAGTAGAATTTGTCATGGATCTAAAAGTTCAATGAGGATTGCACAATTCTGCCAAGCAAAACATGCCCAGAGCATGCCATTCTGGTCTAGAATACACCCTTTTAATGTCTATATTTAGACTGAGAGGGATATTTTTAAGCAGGACAGATGCCTGTTTTTCCCTCTTAAAAAGAGCAGTTTAGTGTCTGCTTTGAAGCTGTCTGAGTTGGAAAAATTGTGGATTAAAGCTAGCACACCAGGATTCCCGTAGGTGGCTGACTAGAGATCCGGGAGTGTGGTTCATCTCCAGCCTGGTGCTTGGTCTCATTTTAAGTTCAATTGCAATTATCAGGGGTTTGGCAATTGGCGTAGGAGTTGCAAGATGGGAGGCAGTGTTTACACCATCCCTCCCTCTTGTCTCAGTTCCCAACAGTTTCCTTCAGCTCGTGGATAAGTCACTGTCAGGAGATGCCCAGTAGGCTCTTTCGGATGACCCCTCTGTAATTGCCCTGGGGTAAGACAAATGTAGCAGCAGCCTGTGGGGCTGGTCAGTGGCTGGTATCAGGGAGCAAAATTTGCCAAATGGGTCAGGCTGAAACTGTGGCAGAGGTTAATACAACTGCATATTGCATGCTGCGTCCATGATTGAACACCAGGGGACTGCCAAGTCGCTCATCAGAAACAGACTTGGATGGCAGTAGCAGAGGTTTATTTTAATTTGAATAAACCTGCCGATAAGTAGATAGCACCCAACGTTGTTTTTGTTACTTTCTGGCCATTAAAAAAGGGCATTCAGTTATTCAGGGCAATCAAGGCAGAATATAACTGGCTTCTGCTCTGCAAATTCGTTCACGGGGTGAATGTAGTAGTCCTGGACAGTTACATTGTTGCCTCAGCTTTGCTATGCAGCCCCTTAGAACCATGTTTGTTCTGAGCCAGGCTGCAGCCGCCTTAAAATCCAAGGCGGTAGCATGGTTGAAACCTTGCTTGTGTCTGCGCTGCACAGCTAAACAATAGCTGCGGTGGAGATTCACCATGTCATAAGACAGTCTCTCATGTCATAAGAGTCCCCCAGTGTATTTGACTTTCTGCAGCATTGATGTCACAGTCCCTTTTGCATTGGACCTTCCATCCCAGGGCAGCTGAGCAGGTCACACTTCAGAAAATGGACAACGAAATCCCTTAATGTTGCTTTCTGTGACTCTGGACCATGCTGCCACCTTTTCTGAAACATGTCGCCTCCACTGGCGCTGCGATTGTGTACTTGGCTTTCATGTGCACTCATGTCCTTCTTTTGTAAGACCTCATCTGAGACACATGCTCTAAATATCCATGTAATGGCCTTGCATCAGCTCATCTGACTTGCTTCTCCGCTTCTTGTCTAGCACTGGGCTCCTTTCTGGTGTGAGAGCTTTTTCCCTTGTTGTTCCTGCAGTCTGGAAGAACCTCCTTGGGTCTCCTCTGCTCCTTGACTATCCATCTAAATTCAGATCCCAGTGGAGACTTCTCCCTTATCAAGACGTTTGAGCTTCTTACTCTGCTTTTCAAAGGCCCCCATTTAAAAATCGCGGGGGGGTGGTGGTAATGTATGTTGTTTTATATTGTGCTAGTGCCAAAGGGCTCTAATCATGGATCAGGGCCCCACCATGTGAGGCCCCATACACACAGAGCAGAGAAACAGTTACTGCCTCAGAGCGTCCAGTCTAAGTATGAGATGAGACAACAGGGAAACACAACTAAGAGACCAGGAGAGTGGGAACCTCAGGAAACCATGAGACTCGTCTAAGTAAAAATGTTTCACCTACGATAACCGAAAAAATGTTCCTGTTAATTTTTCAGTCTGTTTAATTTGTGCATTTGGTAGCACTTTCTGCAGTGTCTTTTCACTTTCCTCTCTAGTTAGTAAGTAGCAACAGAGGGTCCTGTGGCACCTTTGAGACTAACAGAAGTACTGGGAGCATAAGCTTTCGTGGGTAAGAACCTCACTTCTTCAGATGCAAGTCTGACTAGTTAGTAAGTGTCTCCCTTGCTGAAAAGACCCTTATAATATATAAACAGGAGCACAGGAATTACCTTTTCTTCAAAATGTATCTACTAAAGGGAACTTGGGGAAAAATCACAACATAGTACCTGGGATCTCTTCCAGAATGGTTACATGGGTGTCTTGTTGCAGTTCTGAACAATGACATCTTATATGTTGCATCAGGTTCAGTGTGAAGAAGACAAGAAGTGGACGAGAAGGTGAAATCCTGCTGTGTTAAGACTCTCCCTGTCCAGCTTTCTGAGAGGATGTTGCACAGAGTGAACCTTTCACTTCTTAAATCCAACCTTTCACACTCTTATTTTGCTTTGTCGTAGCGTTCTCAAGTGCTGGGGGCTAGAACTGATGGCAGACAATGTCAACAACTAACAAAATAGCCCAGGCCCGGAAGCTGGTGGAGCAGCTCCGTATCGAGGCTGGAATTGAGAGGATTAAGGTGAGAAGGGGATTGGGAGTATCATGCACGAGTAACCTTTCTCTCAGTGATTAGGAGGAGGGGAAGAGCCTGTGCCAACATGGGCTACGAAAAAATAAATGAGGTCCTCTCCATGTTGCTATTGAATCAATGCCTGTTGCTAGCAAGTTTCCTTTAACTCCTGTGCACAAACACCGTTTGGGAATGGCTGCGTGTTGCCCCTCTGTTAACGGCTGCATATTGCTCTGTTAACGCTTGTTTGGAAAAACATTCAGTCACCATTACAGTCCTGCTATGGGCAGAACCAATTCTCTCAGCTCTGCACTACAAGCACCCTTTAGCAGACGCACATGCTGCTGTAACCTCTTCAGTGGACTTGGGTTTTGCAGCACCTGTTAGTGAATTCTGCTTCCTAAATGAGTACTGCACAAAGCATCTCAACTTTTATTTCTCTCTACCCTGCCTGAACACAGTTCACAACCTCAGCCAAAGGGTCTCTGGCTGCACCGCTGTTTCTCTGTCATTGCTGTGTCTTAGAATACAAAACAAATGTAACATCTCTGTGTACACACACACACACACACACGTTAAACTCTGATTTGAGGCATTTTATCACAGCATTCTTGAAGAGTTTGTTTTGGGCACAGGGAATATGCCCTCTGTGCCCTCTTTCCAATTCCCAGGAGGCATGGTGGGTGTGAGAGTGGATCCTTAAGGATTTTACTCTGTTCTGGGATCCATGCTCCTCTCAGCCCTCTGGGAGGCTGCAGTGTCTCCATTGAGCATGTGATTCCCAGTGGGCAGCTTCTGCTGAAGGATACAGCTGCTAGTTCGTGCATTAGCACCTTGTAATAACTGGCCGCAGTCATTCCTTATCCTTGCCTTTCCTGACCTCCCCACCCCAATGAACAAGACACACAAGGTCATTCTTAGTGCCCTGGAAGAACTGCACTTGTTGTCCAGATGGCCAGCACTGTCACTCTAATCTGGAAAACGACTTGCTTTGTATGCACTGGTTTTTAGGGGCAGAAAGGTTGTAATGTTTCTGCTGTCAGTGGCTTGAAGTGAAGCTCCCAGGGAGCGGAGGGGAGGTGGGTGGCTGGGGAACTGCAGAGAAGTGTTCGTGAAAAATCACTTCCTGTCAGCAAGCAGAGCAAAAAAATCCTTTGGATGGCGATGAAAGACACAGTAAAAACTAAAATGGTTAAATATACATTAATTCCTCCTGGCTTTAAGATTTAAACACTTCCTGGTTGAAGAATGTTTTCTTTGACTGTCAGTTCCTGCAACTCTTGCAGGGATAGATTCATCATCTGGAGCTTTTGATGGGCAGGGGAAGCTGCTTCTGCTTTGGAATTCCTCTTTTAAATCCAGCCTGAGGTTTTGTAGCTGTTTTTAGGGGCACCACTTTCCAGACTCCAGTGATGCACTGATCTGAGAGGCCACTTTGGGGAAGACGCAACAAATTACAGGTCTCCCTGGCACAGACATTGCTGAGTCTCCAAGTATTACTAAGCGTCTCTGACTTTCAGATCCAAAACCATGTGTGGTGAAGAGCAAGAAAGGTGTGGGTATAGTTACCTGCCTTTGTGCTTATTGTAGAGCCTTTGCTGGGGGAAAGAACAGCAGGAGCGGGACTGCAACATACCACTATGTAGCACATATGGAGAAGATGTGCTGTCTAGGCCAACTTCGGTTTTTTGTTGTTGTGTTTTTTAAAGCCACAAACCAAGCCCTGTCCAAGCAATCGATCTGCTGGTCCTGTGAGAGAGTGGGTCAGATGCACATGATTGTTGCCTTCCCCACATCTTTTTTTTCCCTTCTACATCCTCCGTTTTTTTCTCTGGATGTTTCACAACTAAAATGAGTGAAATGTCTATCTGCATTGCAAATAAATGTGGGTGAACTCCAGTTTCTATTATGGGAGAAAAAGGTGGGCTTCCTCGAGGAGTGATTACTAAAACGTCAGCTATGAAGATAAAGGCAAATACTATGCCAGTCCTCTGACGCTCCACTGCCAACATTTTGTTGAATGAGTTGGGAGAGGAGAATGGCAGTATGTTCACCCCCAGCTCCAGGATTAGATACTCAGAGAATAGGGCAATGAATGACTTCAGCTGGACCTGACACTGTGCAGGTTTTATGCTTCACCAGCGCATCACGATGCTGATCGATTGCACACTTCTCTCCTGTTCATGAATAACTCACTGTGCCATCCAGCCTCTCTAGTTTTCACACCTCTAGTACAGAATATCACCTAGCATCATAGAACTGGAAGGGACCTCGAGAGGTCATCTAGTCCAGTCCCCTGCGCTCGTGACAGGACTAAGTATTATCCCCGTTTTCTCTTCCTACTCCCTTATTCAGTTCATTTCAACTGTTTATAGATCAGTTAAAGATTTAGGATCACTTCCAGGGCTTTCAAGCCACCTACTGTCAGATTCCTGTCAAGATAATCTCTCTCCTCTCCCTTTGCTCTGGAATTAGGAGTCATTACTGTTCCTTAGAGCCTCATGTCTGAGTAGTTGATTTCAGCTGGAGGTTTGACCTTGTCACTGATTGCAGAAGAGAGAGTTACTGTCCCCTCCACATATTCGGTCAGGATGGCTAGTGACAGTTGATGTTCGAAACCTGACATGACTCCTAGGCTTTCAGGACTTTTTGTATTCTTGCACTAGTCTCCGAGACTCCAACCACGGTTGTGTACTAGGTGCAGTGCAAATAAATAGTGATGGTCCCTGCCCTCAAGAGCTTATAAGAAGACAGAGGGTAGGAGAAAGTTATAGCTGGAGAAGTGAGGCACAGATTAAGTGAGTTGCCCAAAGTCACAGTCTGTGGCAGAGGCCGGAGCTGAACCCAGATCTCCTGAGTCCCAGCCCAGTGCCTCCAGCACAAGGCCAGCCTTCCTCTGGCTCTTTGTACACTGAGTTGTTGCTAGAAAGTTTAGAAACTGAAATGCACCAAATTGCTGAATCTTCCAGTGTAAGCTCCTCTTCTGCAGGCTGTACTAGGATGTATCCTGACTGCATCCTGGGGTGAGGGTATCGTATAGGCTGTCTTCCTCCTCATAATTATTTACTTAATTACTCCTACCAGTGAGATCTATTGGACTAAAATCCTCTCCCAAGGGCAATAGTGGAAGTCTCTTTGCTTGGGTCAATTGTACATGGTGTGGACAAAGTACTAAAAAGCAAATTAAAGGACCATTGTGCTACCCAAGGATGTGGGATGGAATTAAATTTGATGGGTCTTTTCATTCTTAAGTCTGTGATTGCGGGTAGGGTTTGCAATGGCACGATCTGATGCTGAAATAGAAACCTAGAATAAAGCTATTGAATATGAATAATTCACATCTGGGACCAGAAGAGACCTCCGTGTGATGTGATGAATCTATGTTTTGTGTTAGCCTTATGTACAACCAGCTATTAAGTCAATAGCAAGGGATACAGTGTTAAGTACGGTCTCCAAAGCTGACGAAACCTCCCTGACTTAAACCTAACCACGTATCCCAGTCTTCTAATTACTAAAAGGTGCATCCAAGTTAGCCGCCCTTCCATCTAGTGTCTTGGTTGGGTTGTTACTCTGGGTTCCAAGTTCTCAGAATAAATCTCTGAACTAAAATAAGCAGAATCTTAAGTAACAGCTTCTAATGCTTTCAGTGCTGTGGTTTTCAAAGCCTCCATTTTTAGCAGCAGAGGATGACCACTTCCAGGCATGTATTCTCTCCTAACGTCCTGAAAGATGACAGAAATATTCCCCCATCCCATAAGTAATAATTTAAAAAAAATCAATCTCTCTCTCGTTCTAGTAAAAAGAGAGAGAGAGTTTTCCCTTATGCTTCAGTTTATTTTTATACTTGAGTCTTAAGCATTTCTTTCCACGCTCATTTCCCCTTTTTTATTTCTGGTGATCAGTTTTGTAGAGTTCCCATAGTGAAACGTTGGACTTGTAACTTCACCACCCCTAAAATTCCAGTCTCTGTCCCCTCCTTAGAATACTTGCTGTACATCTGTATAACTCAATGTTTAAGAGCAGCTGGTCTGGTGCAGGCCGCGTGGGTTGAGTGCTGCCCATGAGGGGAGTTTGTGGGGATATCCAAGGCACTCTCACTAAACCTGTTCTTTCTCTCTGAACATTTAGGTCTCCAAAGCATCTTCTGAACTAATGAATTACTGTGAGCAAAATGCCAGGAATGACCCACTGCTGGTTGGAGTACCCGCCTCGGAGAATCCTTTTAAGGACAAAAAGCCTTGTATCATCCTATAGCTTTCTTCGCTCTCGCGTGCACACACACTCTCAGGCAGGGCACCGTTCTGTATCGATTTAAACCAAGTCCCAAACTTAAAACTGCGCAGAGGGATAAACACTAAATGTTGGATTCAAATAGAACTTAAAATCTCAAATTGGAAGTGTTCAGAAAGGGGCTCGGCTGCTCCTGGGCGGTTTCCATACTTAGAAGGGTTCCAATTTAAAAACCCGTCTGGGCAGGCGGGCACATTATTAATACTAATTCTAGTTTCAAGGGTGGTGGGGCAAACAAGAATTGAACTGCATTTGCCAGTGGGATTCATGGCCTCTTAAAAAGATGGAGTTTTGACCTTTTAAAGTATTTGGGCAAAGCTTTGGGTGTGCTTTTGATTCAATTATTCCAGTTGACGTATTCAAAGAATTTCAGTCTGATTGCTCTGTTTCTTGGGGAGGGTGGTGGTGGCTGTTTTAAAAAAAAAATTAAAAAAAAAAAAAAAAAAAAAATTAAAAATGGATATTATACATTAGTCAATTCAGAATTAGTGGTGGGGGAGGGAGAGCAAAGTGTTTGGCAGCTGCATTGTAATGTGTAACAAAATCCATGAAACTTTCTCTCTCCATGAAATGTGGCATGTGGTTCTGAAGCATCATATGATCTTATGGTATTTGTTACAAACGAATCCCATTGTGGGGAGTATACTTCGTAGAATAACCCATCAGCCATGAAAAATGAAATGACTCTCCTTAAGTCGGGCTTGGCCCAAGGCAAAGGAGATGTGGGTGTTTACACCCTCTGGTTGCAATTTGGATTTTTAGTTCTGTGTGGTGTTGCCACTATTTTCCTAGCAGAACTGCGATGTTGAGGGATTCGTTCTGTTCTGCAGTATCCTGTTACCACTTTTCTATCCTAGCCATTCAGAGATTCTAGGTCCAAAACACTAGAACTGGCCACTATTAACCTCCCAGCTCTCTTTCCCTCTCATTAGTCGTTAACATGAATCTGTTGCATTCAAACCTATTCGGGGAGGAGCGGGGCGGTTTCAGGCTGTCAGGAAAAAATATTAACTCCAACAGTTCCCATCCCTTGGAACTATGAAATGTAACTAATTTTTCATTTACCAACATAACTACAGGCACTGCAAATTTGGGAACAAACTCGACACAGAGCAGGCCAGGGGCAAGGGAGGTAGTCGCTTCTCCTTTGCCTGTGTCACCTGCTGCAGGATATAAGCGATAGTAGTAACAACTGGGCCTTTTAATCTGCTTTGTGGATCCTTGCTGCAGCGTGCGGGTTCTGAGCACTCCCTCCCCTGCAGTGCAACCCAAATGGTGCTTGGGAGAAAGCTCAGAGCTCAGGGATGTACTGCTGCCTCTCCCGTGTAGTTAGATCTGTCACCAGGGGGTGCATGCTGGGACCGTTTTATAAGGACACAGCAGAATTCTGAACAGTCCTCTGGCAGCAGCAGGTTTGCTTACCAGCTTATAAGAGAACCTGTCCAATCCTGTCGGCTTTATCTAAACAGTCAGGCCTAGCTCTCTTCCTACAAGAGAATACCCAGCTTTCCACGGAGAACCTGGAGAAGCAGGGGAGTGGCCCGCTTCAGAGGGATGAACAAGCTGCTGAGACTGCAGACCAGTTACTCATTTCTCATTTCTGATTTAAAATGGGAGTTGAATACCGGCAAATTCAAGGTGCAAGTACTAATCGTTTTCACTTGACTCACAGGGTGTCCATTTGTACATATTCTTGCCACGTTTGGGTCCAGATTGTGTTCAGGATGAGAAGGAAAAAACCCTCCGATACGGAATCCCAGGAAGGCTGCCGCACTGAGCCATTTCCCCAGTGTTTTGGGTCTGTTTGAAATGTCCAGGCCTTCAATAGAAGCCCAGTGTTTTGCATTTTTGGCACCCTCAAATGATGGCAGACCAGAGAACGCTTCCTGTCGCCAGGTGGATCTCTGTGCGCTAGACAAGAAAAGCTAGAGGAGAACCTGGGTTTGAGCTTTCATGGGAACGCTGAGGATTTTGGCTCTTCTGAGGTGCAGTCTGGGGGAGGGAAGATTTACATATCAATAATGGAGACTGTACACACCTTTTAATAGTAAAATGAGCAACCGGGGATCTGCCTTGAGCCCAGCCTCGCCAGGCCCTGCACCCCGGTTACGTCCCTGGTGCTCCTGGAAGGGAAAAGCGTTGCAGCATTTGACGCTCTCGAAGGCAGTTCCGGAGCCCAGGCTGGGCTCTGGATTCGCGATCCTGGCATGCCATCCAACAGCAGTTACTTGGAGTGAAACGAAAGGTGGGGGAAGGGGGAGCTAGTGCCACAATACAGGCTAAAATCTGTAGGGATTATAGCAGAGTCATTGACACCAGCCCTTTGGCAGAAACCTCGTTTAGATTCTTTACCACTCAGTGCGCACACAGTGCCTGGCTGCTTGGGGAGTAACTCTCAATCTCTATCCATTCAATTTGAGATTTACTACTGAGGAGGGGGGACCTAAGAATCGGAGTCTGCCTCTCCTAAATGCCACTCCACTCTACCTGCTCATGCGGCTGATGGACAGGGCCGGCTTTTGACAGGACGGGAGCGCCTGTCATTGCAGGAGGGATGCGCTCTGTTGATCTCGTGGGTTCCAGATATTTTGCCGGCAGCTTTTTTATTACATGATCATTTGCCTTTTTAAACAATTTTTTAAAACAATCACATTTGTAACACTACTGCAAACTGCCGCACATGCCGTACGTCGGGCTGCTTTCACCTAGCTTTCCGGGGCCTCGTGCTGAGCTGAGCGAACTTTGACCTTCCACTGGCCTTTGCAAGGGCCCTGGGTTCCAGTCCTGAAATCAGCCAGCAGTCTCATAACGAGTTGCTGACTCCCTTTCCTGCCCTGCCTTCACTTGTGTGCCACAGGAAGTGGGCAGCAATGGGGAGGGTATTGCTTCCCTCTGCAATGAGCCTTCCCCAGGGCACGTTTGTTAAACGCCTCTGGGCTGGCACAGCATTCCCGCGCCTCTCCCTTGCACTGTGACCTGCTGGCTTGCTGTAGGCCGTCCAGTGCACAGTGTTCAGCTTGATCTGTTAGCCAAGAAACCCAATGGGCCTCTCCTGGGGCAGCCAGCTGCCTTTGGGGCTTCCTGCAGGCTGAGCGATGCCTATGAAATCGGCGAGCGATGCCTTTGTTCTCCTTTATCCAATGCGGTTTAAAACTCTGTCGAAGGTTACTCCTGTAGTGGGAAATTAGCAGTGTCCCAAGGGGTGTCTGGGTTTCTCTCCAGTGGGGCTTTCTCCCGTAGATTAAGGATTCCTTCTGTTCTTAACCTAGTGTGGGTCCAGCCTTATTTTTCTACTCCAGATTGCTGATTCTTCCTTTACGGTCGAGAACAGTGTATGGTGCTATCGTGGGCAATCTAGGCAGATGCATGCATTTCCGGGTCAGCCAGAAGACCTGGGTTCTTCATGTGCATCGGAGAGAGCTAGTGGCAGAGGTTACTGCAGAAGCTATCCACTTCTACTCCACTCCAGACCCAAGCGAAGGATGGGCCAGTCTCATTAGCTTGCACAGCCTGAGGAGTCTCCCAAAACCTACACCTCTGAGGTTGATGCCATCCCTCGCTCCACTTCCAGCAGCCCTTTCGCGTCCCACACCACTGCCATCTCCTCCCCAAAGCTCTTTCCAATTGTCTCTGAGTCAAGCTCTCACCCCCTGTACCATTTCTGCAGGGTTCCTCTTTAGTAATCCTACAAACTGCTGACCCTTGGTTCCCCCACAGGTCATTCTGCTGTTGAATTCCGCCAGCCAGTCATTTACTAGTTTAGCAAATTAGTGTCGATCTTCCTCTTCTTTCTCTCTGCCTGGCATATCCAGTTCGACACCTTCACCTAACCTCCCTCTGTCTGAATCCCTCTAATGTGCCAGCCGGTTTGATAACCGGGGAGGGTGGTCCTTTACATTATGAACCTGTAGTGGAGTTTAGCCTGTGCCATATTATCCCACGTGTGGAGAGGGGCTGCGGGGGAATGGTCTTCTGGTGCAGGACACAATTTGAGAAGGTGGGGGGAGATGGGAAGGGGAGAGGGGACAGGACACATGTGCCAAGCAAAAGCCAATTCCTTTTATTCATACAGTCGATGTTTTTGTGGTTTCCCCACAAGAGCTATGCAAAGAATATGGGGAGGAGGGAAGCTGGGGGCAGCTGGCAGCTCGGGCCCCACTGACCCAGACCACGTTTTCATGAACCCTTCACAAGTGCATGCCCTGTGCTGTCAGGAGTCCCTGCCTCTCCTCGGTCTCCACCGATGCCGATGGAGGCGAATGGAAGTCCTTGGCACTATGTAAGGGGAACGGGTAGGGCGACGGCAGCTGGGTCTGAACAGCTATTTCCGAGTGGGGCGGGAGGGTTGGAAGGAGCCTTGCCACTTGGTGTCTGATGTATCTGCAACTGGGGACTTGCCTCTAGGTGGAGAAATCCTCAACCGGTTTTAGTTTTTCCTTGTCTGAGTAAATGGGTGATCATACTGTAGATGTTTTTGTATAGCATAAATATAAGTGCAAATTACAGTAGCTGCTTGTACTTTGTTAGTGCATTTGCCAAAAAAAAAGACACTTTCAGGACTTTTTAAGTGCTCCGAAATGTAAAGGGGGGAGGAAGATTGTGAACTGAATCTGTGGCCAGCCAGCCGGTGCCAGCTCAGCACTTACTCCACAAAGGCCTTTTTGGGTGGCGAACACATGCCCAAATTGGTCTGAGGTTTCTTTGGCATGTGGTGAAGCTATTGCCCAAAATAGACAGGTGAGGGATGTAATCTCTAGGCCAGCCCATTCCCCCTGCTCTTGGAGGGCTTCCCACTGGGCTAGCAAGTAGCCAGGGGGCTACCCTGCTGTGTGCCAAGTATCTAGGCCCCAACAAACAGGCTAGTGACGCAAGAACGAAGGCTGCATGATGCCTCTAGCTGGAAAGATCAGGCAGTTCTCCCGCTCCTGGAACGTCCCTTACGGCCTTCCCCATAGATGGTCTCTGTACTTGAAACCAGACATTTGGTTGCCTAGGATTTGGGAGTATTTCCCATCCAGCTCTCTCGTTATAGGAGCCCCCCTCCAGTGCTCTGCCTCTCCAGGATGCGTCTTTGGTCCTGTTCCTCTTAGAATAAAGGCAGCTGTCCGTACCTAGCTCTGACCAGCATCCTTACCTGTTTGAGCCAGGCTTATCCATTAGGAGAGCAGGCCCGCTGAGCACTTGGCAACAAGACCGAGCAGCAGGGCTTGCTTCTGTGCCCCCTTCGCACTCTGGTGCACTGGCACGCAGCAGCCCCGTGACAAACAAGAGCACTGAGCTCTAGGTGCTTCGAAAAAGCCAACCCCTTTGATACTGTAGTGATCTCTGGGCCTCAAGCACTGTGTCCATCTCCTTCAAGTCACGTTCCAGCCGTGTGAGGAGTGTTCCGCTCATTGCCCTTTGGAAATGCTAATGGGGAACTCCTCACTCTGTGCCCAGTTCTGGGAAACAAAAGTCCCTCTTCCTTTTACGAGAACTTAAAAAGTCAACTTTATTTAACTAGAGTAAAAATAACGCCTTTCCGTCATCAAACCGAGAAGCCACGCGTCTGACACTTCGCGCTCTTCATTTCTCTCTCTGGTTTATTATTCTAATTATTATTTTTTTTGCCAAACTCTGATATTGTTGCCAAATGCAAATCAAGGGTTGTAAAAACTGTATTTTAGGAAGTAATCAGTGTATGTAATGTAGGTTCTTCAGAATGTCTGCATTTTTGGATCTCTGGTTTTTATTTCTGGTGTGCCATAGACCAATTTCTTGCACAGTGTTTAATATTTTGTGGAATTGTTGTTAAGTGAATTGATAACACAATAAAAAGGCTCACTTTTCATTTTACCTGGTCTGCTGTTTGTCCTTCGTACGGCCACCTGCACTGAGACCCCATTTCTGCTAGCCAGCCACAGTTCCTGAAGACAGAGCAGAGTATTATCTTGAATGCCAGGGTACCAGAGACTAAACGCAGCCGGCTCGATCTGCAACTGGTGAAAATGAGAGCAGCTGCCCTAACTTCAGTGCCAGTTTTCACTACCTGAGGATCTGGCCCCGTATGAACCAAATTGAAGAGACTGTTCCTATTGGCTATGGCTAGCCAGCATCACTTTGCATTTGTATTGTGGAGGTTTTAGCCCCAAATTCCCGAAGTGCTTTACAGGAATCTCTTCCGCCGCTGTAGAATTGCAGCAGCTCTGGGGTGGGATATGACAGCAACAATCCTCCACAGCAGTTCGGGGCAGAAGTGAAAACACATCTTCTAACTGAAATGGCAGGAGACACGTGGGAGGGCAGTAGACTAGACAGTGCAGTGTGAGGTTCCTCAGCCCCTGCTCAGTCACTGCACTCCAGCGCTGAACTCCCTGCAGCAACCCTGTGCTGCACCATTCCTAGGATCACTGAAACTGGTGAGAGCAAAGGCGAACTGACCTCCATTATCTAGTTCAGCTCCCCCCTAACTAGTGCAGGCTTGGATCACGGCGCACCTGCCTGATTTCCAACACCTCTTCCTGCCCTAGTCTAGGGAGCCAAGAACCCAGGTGACCCCGCACCGCAATCCCTTGCTATTCCAGCCCCCAGTCTTCTCCGGGAGTGCTATGTTGTGCTGAATGCTCTGGTGTGGGTGTATCCCCAGGAGAGACTTTGACCACTGGGCTAGTGCTTGTTTGTGGTGCAAACCAGGATTTGAATCAGTTTCTCTAAAGAAAAATAATTGGGTTTTATTTCTGGTTAAGCACCTTCCCGATACCAAATGGCTTAAAAACCAAATTGGGTCAGGCATTTCCTTCTCTTATCACCGCTGGTTCCTACTCTGCAAACCTCCCAGGATTGTCCAGAGGGGCCCAGCACGGCCTGACTTGTAGGTGTTTCAAAACCACTGCAGCTAATCAGACTTACCCTGGATTCTCCAATAACCAGGCATCACTGAGATGAGACATTCCTGAAAGGGACTGACCCCTGCAGGGAGACACTGGGCCAGATCTGCATCTTCTGCAGTCAATTGCACCAGGGCAAAATGCTTGGATGCTGCTAAATGCAGGTTTTAACCTACTTTTGATTGGTTTGGGCTTCCTTCTTGTATAAAGTCACTTGTCAGATTATCATCTAAGTCGTCATCCACATCAAGTGTTTATTTCCCTGGGGAAGAAACAGCTGGAGCACGGTAGCCAACCCCTCTGGCTTGTGCCCAGTTCTGAAGTCAGGATCGTTGAAGAGTTGGAGCATTTGGAGAGTATGTTCAATCATCCAAAATCATTCCTGTCCAAAGCAACTGGGTCACGTTACTGATTGATTTCCTTGCAGAATATGCCTGTGGTAGCACCTTTCACCCAGGGAGCCTCAAACTGCCCAGTTCCTGGGAGGCAGTGATGGGTTTAACACACTTCTTACCCCCATGGAAATGGAGAGTTACAGCAAAGCGCCTTGCCCCTGCAACGCATCTCTGGAACAGGGATGAGCCCAGAGCCCAGGCTGTAGGTCCCTTACTTGAACTTAACACCTGGCCCCTCCCAGATCCCCAAGAGTCCTGATTCCCAGCCCCTACTTGGTCTAACTGCTAGGCAAAGCTGCTTTCCCAGAAGTGGGGATAGGACCCAGGAGTCCTGACTCCCCCTAGATTATACTGCACCCGAGCCAAGAATTCTGGGAAATCTCCTGCATTCAGTTGCACCTCTCAATGTTGTAACCTGTAAGGGAGAAATTTCCCTTATGAGGCCATTAAAAACGGAGCAGATTTCTAGTGTGCAGGTTACAGAGCACTAAAGGGAGGCAATACAGCGGAAACCGTGTCAGAGGGGGGACAAGTACCAGGGCGAGTCCCAGCTTCTGTGCTCCAATAGAGCAGGGGGGTGATTTGTTCAGTTGGGAGGGATGGATAAAGCTTTGAAAGGTCCCATCTCTCCCTCCCCCCAGTAAAGAGGGATCAGAGCTGGAGCAGGGATGCCAATGAACGAAGGGCGGTTCTTCCTGCCGTCTCCTCAGCTGCCTCATCACCGGCTACTGCAGTGGAGTTCTGTGTCCCCCTCGTCCCTGACAGGTACCCCCTTAGAATCTGCATCGCCGGCTACTCGCTGCACCAAGGTCCCGGCGGGTGTCCGAGCCAGAGCACCCGGCCAGCAGGAGGCTAAAGACTAGCTGCAGGTAGGGAAAGCTCCTGCAAACGAAGGGTCCCACCCACAGATGTCTCTGGTGACTCCGCTCTGGGGTGAGTCCGGGCTCAGAAAGCTACCCTGCCCGTTGCTCGTCTCCCTTCTATCGCTGCCCCTCTGGCAGAACTCCTGCCACTCTGCGCTTCCTAGAATCCACTGTGTTGGCACCTTTCCTGGCGACCAGGAATAGCCACATGCCAAACTCCAAGCAGCTTTTCCAGGTCTGGAAATCCCCCTTCAATACGTCTTGTTTTGCTCCTCGGGCTCCAGGATTCCCAGCACATGACATGGAAACTCCCCCTTGTGCCGTTCGTCCAAGGTCGGAAAGGGCTCGGCTGCGACGGGCAGCCTGGCTGTGGCCGAGGTGCTGGGCCTTGGGAGCCCTGTGTTCTGCACCTGCCTTTGCTGCTGCCTCCCAGCAAACCTCAGCAGTCACGTGGGGATGAGGATCCTTCCTGGCTTGTCTCTTTCCATCGCACACCCTTCAGGGCACGGCCCCCCCCGATCTCAGGGGCACGGCTCTAGTGCTGCTGTCATGCAAAGGACGCGGCGTGCTTAGCAGGGCCTGTCTCCCTGTGAGAGTCCCCCGGCCCCCATTTGGTTCTCCCAACCTGCGTAACCAGTGATGGTCCCTTTCTCCTGCCATGGAGGTGGGATGGCTGCGTCCAGCTCTGGTGTGCAGCTGTCCTGCAGTGACCAGATCCACCACTGATGACATCTGCCCCCCTCCCCCCCCCACACACACACACACACACCGCCGGGGTGAGTGGCTAGGCCATGGGTGCACAGGGCTCACGTTCTCTGGCTCCATTTGCCACCACGGGCAGTGTCGAGGGGGGTTTGGTGG
This sequence comes from Malaclemys terrapin pileata, assembly GCF_027887155.1. NCBI lineage: Eukaryota > Metazoa > Chordata > Testudines > Emydidae > Malaclemys > Malaclemys terrapin. The sequence goes on from NC_071528.1 coordinate 14,175,676, forward strand.
CAGGGCAGCCTGGAAGCTGGGGCCAAGGGCCTGCAGGCAGAGCCCTGCGTGAGCCGGAGTGAAAGCGAGAGCCTCGTTTCTTCCTAGGGCTGACGCGGTTCCTTTCCTCTTCTCCGAAAGGGGAAGTAGACTCTGGGCTGAGCTCCCCTTTCCCGTTCGCACCAGCTGCATTTACCGGCAGGCTCCTCTCTCTGCCTGAGGAGCTCCAGTGCACAGCCTCCCCTGCACCGAGGTTCCCTGCAACGGGACCCCCACCTTGGTCTGCACCCCCAAGCAGGTGCTGCCCTCTGCTCTGCAAGGCTGGGTCTACGCTGCACAAACAACCCCAGGGCAGCAGTTCTCGGAGCCTGGGCTACAGCCCTGCCTGCCTGTGCCTGGGGTACCCGGTGAGGGGGGTGGGTCTCAGAGCCAGGCCGCCTACATGGCTGTTTTCAGTCCCATAGCGTGAGCCCAGCCCAATGAGCCAGGCTCTGGACTCGCTGCTGAGGTTGGTTTTGCCTTTGCAGCAGGGATGGATCCTAAGTGGCAGCCGGACGCTCCCTTTGCCTTCATTGTGTGCGCTCAGCTCCGCTCAGGATCAGGCCTCCTGGAGCCAATGGGGGCGCCTCCTCCAGCTCTGCCCGGGGGCGCCCCGTGGGATCCCGCTCGCTAAAGTCAATGCGCGATTTCTGCCACTGCCTCACCGTGGGCCTGGTTTGTGGGCTGCAGCGCGTACATCCCCCCCAGCTGCGTGTGGTTTCGGCGTGTAGGCAGGTTTGCACAGCTCGCCCGCATGGGGCGGGGAAGGGGGGGAATCCCCCCGGCTGCCGAGCCACGGTGGGTCTGGCCTTTCGGGCGAGGCCGTGCAGCCTGCTACCGCCACTGGCTTCCTTGGTCTCAGAGCTCCCTTAGCACCTCTCCCCACACTGTAGCAGGCGCCCGGCCGGTGCCGGCTGCTCTCAGCCCCACGTGCTGGGTGCATGATGCACCCTGCCCTGACTCCGCATTCAGTTCCCCTTTGCTGCTTCTCTAGCCAATCGCCCCTTCTCTGGCACGAGGCCTCCTGCTGGCAACGCCAGCCAAGGCGAAGCCCGGTTGAGTTCCTGGAACCAAGCAAAGTCAGCCTGCGGGTGTGGGGAAAAACTTGGAGCGGATTCGCGGCCGCCCGGCCCAGGCAGGAATGTGGCTTGCGAACAGGCAGTCTGGGGCTGGAGCTTCCTGCAGATGCTCGGAATAGCTGGGATTTTTCAGTGTCTGTCCGGAGCTGCTGAGCTGGAAACGGAGCGGGGAGGGTTTGAGGGGGAGCTGGAGCCAAGCGCCCGCTGCCATGACAAAGCAGAGGGCTCAAATGCAGCCGGGCTGGAGAGGGACCCGCCTGCTGGAGCCCAGATGCACAGACGGGGCCCCGGCCACTGCATCAAGGCCAGGTTCAGTTGCATCACCCCCGGCCCGGGTCTGGCTCAACCTGCCACTCTGCTTAGCCGAAACCGGGCTTGGGAGGGGGAGCCCCCCTGCTTGCCCCACTTCCCCCGAGGGCTGCCCCGGGCTGGGCAGAGCAGGGTTCAGGGTTCAGGCCTCGGTTGCTTTCCGAGCGTGAAGATGTGCTCGGAGCCCGGCTGTGGCCGTCCAGCTGCGCCAAGTAGCAATGGCTGCAGCTGAGGGCCTCAGCCTCCACCCTGGAGTGCATGAAGGGAGCCAAGCTGGAGGGCGGGGGGCTCTTTGCCCAGTGGGCTGCCCTTGTTCCCACACTGGCCGGCAGGCCCAAAGGCTGGTGCATGGGGGTGACTGTCCAGTCCTGCTCCCTGCGGCTGGGCGCTCACCAGCAACGGCAGGAATTCAGGCCCTGAGCCAGGGGCGTTCGGGAAGCCGTTTGCCTCATTGACCAAGCTCGTTCCCCCAGCACCCGTGCGCGGGAGGGTGGCAGCCGTGTGACGCCATGAACCAGCGCCTGGCAGTGACTGCAGCCGCTCAGACCGTGCAGCCTGGCTCTAGCGTGAAATGGTTGAGCTCCTCCCAGGCCAGGCCAGAGGGCGGCTGGCTGCCAGCACCAGTCGCCCGTGCTGGTCCCCCGGCTGCAGCTTGCTTGGGGCAGGGCCCCTCTGCAGGGGCTCCAGCCAGAGTCGCAGCAGTCGTGACCTGCTCTCGCCTAGCGAGGGCCGTGTCCTGGTGCAAATCACGGCCAGCTGGACTAGTCTGGGGTCAGCTGTGACTGCATCTGCTCCCCTTCCTCGGGGAGCCCAGCACAAAAACTCAGCATGGGAGGGAGAGGGGGGGCTCCCAACGGCTATTTTGACACCCAGCCTTTGACCCTAGGGGTGGCAGAGGCTCTGGGGAGGGTGGATCCGGCAGGGCTGGGCCCAGGGAGCTGGGCACGCTGGGTGTGGCTGGGCACAACATGGTTGGTTGGGCAGGGGCCCCACAGCTTTGGTTGTGGCCCGTAGCCCGGGCCATGGCGAACTGGCCCTAAATGGAGCAGGACCCTGAATCTCTCTGAGCATCTGGCCCTGCCCCCGGGGGGCTGGGCGGGTTTTTCTCTCTCCCTCCCTGCGGGGAGTCGGTGGTGGAGGAGCCACCAGCAAGCGGCAGGAGCCTCCGCTCATCTGCCCCCATGGGGCTTCCCGGGGCCAAGGAGCTGCTGCCCTCAGTGGGTCTGGGGGGAGCCCTGACTGACCCTAGGCCTACGCAGAGATGGCTGAGGGGCCACGCAGGGGAGAGGCACGGGGAGGGCCTAACCTAAACCGCTGCCAGCAGCTCTGTGCCCACGGCTGGTGCTGCTTCTGCCCTGCCACGGGGAGGGGCTGTGCCCACGCCCGAGAGGGACGGGGAGGCCTGAGAGCCACAGGATTCTACAACTAACCCGGAAAGCGGGGGTGCATCAACTCCATGTTATATAGGGTAAACTGAGTGAGAACAAAGGATAAAACCCAGGAGTCCTGGCTCTGTCCCCCCTGCTCTGACAGACCGCCCCCCCCCACCCAGAACCAGCGTGAGAACCCAGGAGTCCTGACTCTCAGTCCCACTAGACTCCCCTCCAACCCCCCCATCAACCCTCCTTTTTTTTTTTGTTTTTTTTTTGTTCTGAAAAACACTTCAAATGAAAAAAATCTTCCTCAGATAAAAACCAGACTGGTCCTGGGGGCCGACCCTGCTGCTGTTATCCCCCCCGGCTCAGCGCCCACATTCCTGGAACCTCTCTTCAAAGGAAACCTCAAGTCAGCGCAAAAAAAGCCACAGCCCAAGCTGGCAAAGTATGAAAGAAACTCCTGCCCCCCTCCCCTGCCCCACGGGGAGCCAGGGGAGCCCAGCCTGGGGGAGCTGGGTGGGGAGGGGATCCCAGCCCCATGCCCTGGGGGCTCAGGTGGGTGCAGCGGGGCCAGGAGCGAGGGGCCAGGCCGGCCCAGCTGGCAGCAGCCCCAGGACCTGGCCACTGTGTTGGGAAAGTTGCTGATGGAAAAAAGCTCTGAGCTGCTGCTAAAAATAACCCTCCCGTATTCCTCCAGCGGCTATTTTTAGCCGTGCTGGGGCTATAATGATCTGCCCTTGGCGTCAGAGGCCAGGAAACTCCTGGCACCTCGGCCTGCCCGAGGCAGGGGCCTCCGCGCAGCCAGCCTGCGCCCTGGGCTGCAGAGGGGCACGTGCAGGGAGCCCTGCCAGCAACTGCCTGGTTATCTCCCAGCCCGCCGGTTTGTGGGGAGCCCCAGGTCGCCTCCTGGAAGGGGCCAAATCCCGCTCTGCTGCCTCAGGGCTGCTGGGGGAGAGACGCAGGCAAACGGCTTCCCCTTCCCCAGCTCTGTGCCTGGTCCACAGCCCCCTGCCCCCCAGCTCTGGGCCTGGCCCACACCCCCCTGCCTTCCAGCCCTGCTCCCCCCCAGGTATGGTCCTCTGCTGTTCCAGCCCTGCTCCCCCCAGCTCTGGGCCTGGCCCACAACTCCCTGCCCCCCCCAGCTCTGTGCATGGCCCCCAGGTATGGTCCTCTGCAGTTCCAGCCCTGCCCCCCCCCCCAGCTCTGTGCCCGCCCACAGCCCCCTACCCCCCAGCTCTGGGCCTGGCCCACACCCCCCTGCCTTCCAGCCCTGCTCCCCTCCAGCTCTGTGCATAGCCCCCAGGTATGGTCCTCTGCTGTTCCAGCCCTGCCCCCCCAGCTCTGTGCCTGGCCCACAGCCCCCTACCCCCCAGCTCTGGGCCTGGCCCACAGCCCCCTGCCCCCCCCCCAGCTCTGTGCATGGCCCCCAGGTATGGTCCTCTGCAGTTCTAGCCCTGCCCCTCCCCCCAGCTCTGTGCCCGCCCACAGCCCCCTACCCCCCAGCTCTGGGCCTGGCCCACACCCCCCTGCCTTCCAGCTCTGCCCCCCGCCCCAGCTCTGTGCCCGCCCACAGCCCCCTACCCCCCAGCTCTGGGCATGGCCCACACCCCCCTGCCTTCCAGCTCTGCCCCCCGCCCCAGCTCTGTGCCTGGCCCACAGCCCCCTGCCCCCCAGCTCTGGGCCTGGCCCACACCCCCCTGCCTTCCAGCCCTGCTCCACCCCCAGCTCTGGGCCTGGCCCACACCCCCCTGCCTTCCAGCCCTGCCCCCCCCCAGCTCTGGGCCTGGCCCACACCCCCCGTTCCAGCCCTGCACCCCCCCAGCTCTGTGTATGGCCTTCAGATACCAGGCACAGCCCACTGCCATTCCAGCCCCCTCCCCGCCCCGCTATTCCAGCCCTGGGATTCCTACCCGCCCCACAAGCACTGCTGATGCTCCCTAATCCCAGAGATTTGTCCACACTTGCCTGTGTCCATGTTTAGCACACGACTGTGTTTGTGTGTGCAGGTGCGTGCGTGTGCGCGCGCGCACGCTGCCTGGGCAAGTGTATTTCTGTGCATGCCTCTGCATATCCGAGTGTGTGTCCGTGTGTCTCTGCAGACCTGGGCAGGTGTGTTTGTGTCTGGGCAGTGTGTGTGCGCGGGCACGTGTGTAGTCTTTTAACACACACACACACTAGGCTGCAGCCTTGTCTCTCTGGAATGGTCACTGCGTTGCAGACAATCTGCCCTGGGTGCCCTGCATTGCCCAGCAGCCGGGCGGGGGGCCGGTGCACACGAGCGGGCACTGGGGTTGTTGCAGGCTCCTGGGCCCAGCTCGGCAGATGCCATGTGGTGCTGGAGGAACAGGGGACGGTGTGGGGGTGGGGGTAGTCAGCACACACGGTGCCCTCTCCACCAGTTTCCAGCAGCTGGTTAAGGAGCACTGGGCATAGGCCTGGTACTGCCAGGACAGAGCCATTTCTCTGCGGGAGGGACCAGGCTTTATCGGGGGGCAGGATGGGGGCATCTCCTCTGGGGGCGGCATCGCCTGCCCTTGCAGAGTGGGCAGCATATCTTGATCCACCCTCTTTTTCTGGGCAACCCCTTCTCCTCCCCTAGGGTCCCCGAGGGACGAGGGCTCGTGAATCACCCACACGCTGCGGAAAGGGGGATCCCGATGGGCCCGGGAACCACGCAGGGGTGTGGGGGAGGCCGCGGTTGGAGCTGTCCCCAGCTGTGGTGAAGGGGATCACGTCTGCTCCCCCCCCGGGGTGACGATTTGTGGCTGCCAGGGGCCAGTTCTCCTTGGCGTGAGCTGCTCCCGCGACGCACTGGAACCGCTCCACCCATGACGCCACCGAAGGCTGGGGACTTCCACTTGTCACACACACACACACACACGCACAGAGCGCACTGTACTTCCTGCCGGGGGCGGGGAGAGCTCGGCTGGATTGTGACAGCGACAGTCTTGCTGCAGAGAGACACCCACCCGGGGCCCGATCCTGCTCCGGTTCGCCCCCACTGGGGATTGGGGCCATAAACAGCCCTTCTCCCCCCCCAAACACACCCACCCGCCAATCTGTGTCCTCGTCCCCCAGGCTGGGCAGCATAGGGCCCAAGCACTTGGGTGGAGGGAGCTCTCAGGCTGATGGCTGAGTGAGAGCGTGTGCGTCTGCCCACTCAGCGGCAGCGTGGGCTAGTGGTCAGAGCAGAGGACTGGGAGCCAGGACTCCTGGGTTCCTCCCATACCCAGGTACCAAATGCCCCTCATTTGAATGGCTGCTCTATGAAAACAACCAGTCCCAAAGAAGGCATCGGGGTGCAGGCTGGTGGGGTCCTCGTGACACTGCCCTGGGCAGCTGAGGCTGCAGTGGCCAGAGGTGGGTGTCGGGGTCCCCCCCCATGAGGGCTGATTACAGGAACTCCCCTCGCCCCAACTTCTGGACTCTCCCTCCTTCCAGAAACCCCCTGCGGGAAAGTCCTTTGCAGCTGCTGGCCCTTGGGAGCCGTGCCAGGGAGGTTTCTGCTGAGCTCATTTCTAGCCCAGGGCCCGAGCTCTCCCTGGGGCAGATGGGGAGAGACCCCCCCACGGGGGGAGCCCCAGGAGATGGGCCCTGGCCAGGGAATCCCCGAAGGCCAGGTCTCTAGCTCAGCGCTTGAGCCAGCCCAGGGCCAGTGCAGGGATGGGAGGCTGCCAGCAGCGCAGGGAGCGATGGGGGTGACTCAGCTGGGACCACTCAGCATCGGCGTGGGGTGCTGCAGTGACCCACTCCAATGTGGGGCAAAGCCCCCGAGGCCCTGGGAGCAGTCGCAGAAACCCTCCTGCCCCACCCCTCAGTTACAGCCCCGCACACTGCTCTCCTCCACCGCCTGGCCCAAACTGCTGTGCCTTGTACCTGTGCGCTGTTAAACCGCTGCCGTGCTGCACCCCAGAAACGGCTGCATTTCAGCACCCCTATAAACAGCCCCGGGACCCTACCCCAGAGACAGCTGCATTTCAGCACTGGACAAGGGATTTTGGTATAAGCAGTTGCCATACCCTGCCCCAGAGGTGGCTGCATTTCAGTAGTGGTTGTTTTGGGCATGAACTTGGTCATCAGATGAGTCTGTAGTCTCCCTACCCTAGAAGAAATGCCAGGCAGAGCTACAAACGTTGCTAGTCTGGGGCCGGGGGGAGGTTAACTGATTAGCCGGGGCAGCGTGGGGCAAATGGGGGGAGGATTAGGGGCCTGGTTTGCAAAGGTGCTGCCCAGCTCCCCCCAGGCCAAGCTCCCATCACCTTTCCCCAATGCCCAGGCCCACAAGAACCAGCAAGTTTGCTCTCTGCGTGCACGGGGCAAACACCCCAAACCTCCCGTCCCGTGGGACGAGCAAACCCTTCCTCATGCCCGTCTGCTGCCTGCGGCCCCCTGACCACCCCCCGGCTCTGACAGCCTGTGCTCATGGCGCCACTCAGCCCCAGAGAGGGAGCTGCCCTTAGCCCTGGCCAGCCGCCCCCATGTGGCTGAGCTCCATGGAGCCCCCCCCGGCCCCTGCGTTTGGGGAAGGGGGGGGTGGGGGGAGGTCGTGACCACACATCCCCATGTTGCCTTTTGTGTCTCCATTGCGCACATCTGCTCCCCCGCCAGCGTGTGCCAAATCTCCATGTCAATGGGCCAGGCGGGCGCCTCTCAGCAGCAGCCGGGAGATCCCCTCACCCACCCCCCCCCCCCGCCCGGCTGGGATGCAGGAACGCCAATGGTCATGGCAGCTGGCTAATTTCCCCCCCTTTCTTGTAAGTGGCGAGAACAACCCAAATCTGTTCCCCCAGCACCCCCACTCCCCTCACAGAGCCGTGGATAGAACCCAGGCGTCCTGGCTCCCAGCCCCCACCCCAGCTCACTAGACCCCACTCCCCTCACACAGCCATGGATAGAACCCAGGCGTCCTGGCTCCCAGCCCCCACCCCAGCTCACTGGATCCCACTCCCCTCACAGAGCCATGGATAGAACCCAGGAGTCCTAGCTCCCAGCTTTAGGTCCTAGCCACCCACCCTCGTTTCCCTGGGGGGAATGGAGCTGTGCCAGCCCCGTGTAACTCCAGCCTGGCCCCTGCCCGTTACTGGGCCGAGTGGGAGCGGGTGGCGAGGGGAGTCCCGGGCCCAGCTGCTGCTCCTGCCCTTTCAGCTGTAGCTGGAGGTGTTTGCGAGGCAGGTCACAGCTTCCATTGTCCCGCTGCCTGCAGCCATCTGCCCAGTGCCCCCGGCCGGGCGGCGTGTGCTGCCATCTCCATGAGAATGAGCCCCCTGACCCCGTACAGCTGGTGCCCCGGCCGGGCTGGAAGCACGTTAAATGCCGCACACGCCAGAGGGGGGGTGGAGGGGGACATCTGTGTGATGGGGGAAAGGGGGGTGCTCAGCCGGATCCTTATGTCTGGCCAGATCAGTCCTTTGCAGCAGAAATAAGCCAGGGACCCGGCTCCCCGTTGCCCCTCACCCCATGGGGCCAAGGCCCAGGTTTCGGGGCCAGTTCTGATCCCGTCCCTGCCCCTCCCTGTGTCTCTGTGTCTGGCTGGGCTGGGAGGTGCTGGGCTGCCCACTCCCAGGCGGGCGCCTCTCTCTAGCCCCCAAGTGCCCTGGGCAGGGCGGGTCTGGAACTGCAGGGACCCCGCACAGCCCCGAGCAATGAGATATCCAGGATCTCCTTCCCCCACCCGCACAATGGGCTCTGTTGAGGGGGGGTTGGGTCCCCGCGCTGGGCACCGTCCCCGTGAGCCCTTTGTAACTTCACTCTCCCCATTAATTCCCTGTGATATGCCCCCCGCCCCCGGGGAGATCCCAGCCCCTCCGGAGCAGCTTGTGCCTGGTTCCCGCTGCATTGTCATACACAAGGCAGCCATACGCTACCCCGCCCCCGCCCTGTGCCCCGCTCTGACAGCTGTTTGTGGGGCTGGCATTGTGCAGGGCGACCCAGCCAGGCCCCAGCGCACGCGCCAGCCCCTGGTTTCCCTCCACCCTGGAGCTGGCTGCGGACAAAGGAAAGGGAGTTTAAAGAGGGGAGCAAACGTGACTATTAATAATTGTTATAACCCACCCCCATCCTGGTGGGCAGGACGGATGAGCTGCAGGGTGGGGGGTCCCTGCCAGTCAGGAGGACAGGGGACTTGGGATTTTTCAACAGGAATCCAGTTGAGTAGCTTGTATATGCAATGGCCGTGCATGTGTGTGCGCATGTAGCTGCATGTATGTGGATGTGCATGTTTGCACGTGTGTGTGCGTGCGTGCACCATTTCCCTCTGCAGAATGTAATCAGAAGTGCTCAGCTGTGTGTCATATGCCCTAGACTGCTGACGGCGAATGAGGATTCTCTTCTAGCACCACTGGCAGAGGTGTGTGTGTTTGTGTGGGTGTGTGTGGTGGTTATGTACAAAGGGCTCTGAGTTTGCATTGGCAGAGCCCCCACAGTCTAAGGATCTTTCTCTCCCATCCTACAGCTGGAGAAGTGAGGCCCAGAGAGACATGACCAAGGTCACATGAGTCAATGGCAGAGCCAAGATCTGTGCCCAGGTCCCCTGAGTCCCAGCTTAGTGCCCTTAGCCCCAGGGTCTCCCTTCCAGCCAAGTCATTGCCTCGGGGCTGTTAACACTTTGCATCCTGGCTGGAATTTGACAGCACAGGAGCAACTGGGGGTTCAAGATTTCACTGGCACCCTCAGGGCAGCCTCATCATCCCTGCAGCTTAGGTCTGGTTTGTTGCAATCGTCGGTTGTTGTTTCTACTGCAGGTTGGCCACCCCCCCAGTGCCCTGGAACAACCCCAGCAGGCCTTCCCCTCCAGCAAAACCCTGAGCGTGACTTAGATATCCCGAGAACAGGACTGTCGCGTTCTCCTCGGAGCCGCTCGAGCTCGCGTTCCTGGTTTTGTTGTTGTTGGTTTTTAAACGCAAGCTGAGAGTCTCACGTATTCACCTGACTCTAGGAGCTGGATCTTAGAGGGGGGGGGAAAAACCCAAAAGCCTGAGAGTTGGCTACTGCCCTGGGTGTGTGGTCCCTTTAAGTGGAGCTGGGGCCCCAGTCCACCTGTGAGGGGCTGTGTTAAGGACAAGGAGCCCATCTCTGCCCACCTGTAAGCCATTAACTGCCTAGGTGGCTGCTTGGCAGCTAATTGACTGAGAGACCCTGGGCCAGGGTGGCATTGGAGGAGGTAGAGGTTGTTTTAGCTCAGCTCAGCTGTTGGGAGAAAGCAGCAAGTGGGAAGGGGCCGGCTGGGGAGAAGGTAGCCGAGGGCTATGGCTGGCCCAGCCCCCGGAGGACAGCTGAGGGCTCTTGCTCTGAGGTATGTGAGTTTGTTTTGCCTGAGAATCTGGGGTGGGGGGGGCCCTGCATGTGGGAGAGGATGGGTGGCTGGAGGGGCTGACCAGGGGGTGGGAGGTTGTACCCTGTGTAATGAGAACTGCCCCCTCCCCAAAGGGGGTAGGGGGAAGGTCTCTTGTGCTTGTGCCCAAGGCAGGCCCAGGGAGGGAGCTGATGGCTCTTTGCAGGGCCCCAAGGGGGCCTGCCTGGGGGTGAGGCCCCCTCCCAGTGCCCAGCTCTTGGCTTTCTGTTCCTGCCCCGGTCCCAGCCTCCAGCCAGCCCCAGTGGGCCATGGGGGTGGCCGCACCGGCCTGGGCGGAGCAGTGGTGATGTGGGCCCAGCCAGCCACCCCCTGCCCCAGGGGGGGTTCATGGGATCAGGGCTCAGCTCCTCCCCGAGCCCCAGGGTGGGTGGGGGCAGCTGGGCCCTGGGTGGTGAAATAAGGTCCCTGCGCTGGGCCGTTGTCCTGCATGGGCCCCTCCAGCTGCCTCGTGCCAGTCCCTGCACTAAAGAGGGGGTGCCAAGGAGCCCAGCTGGGGGAAATGGGGGGCAGGTGGGGGGAGACACAGGTTGCTCTGTCAAACACCCCATAGAAGTAGCCCCAGCAATGGAGGAGGCTGGAAGCTCACCCTGCGCTCCCAGGCAGGACTGGGTCCAGCCCCCTGGCTCCCCGCCTCTCTCACCCCGCAGCCCCCTCCAGCAGTGGCTGCTCTGACCCCAGCGGGACTGGGATTTGCTGATTGGGTTGGGGGGGGGGGGATGCAGGTCCCGCCCAGCGCTGTTCAAAGCTGGCACGTGCTCTCGCCTCACCCTGGCCGAGGGGTCGGATGTTTTCAGTGGAAACTTCCTCCCCAAACACATGTGCCCCTGGGCGACCCGGGACGGACAGGATGGGGAAGGCAGGAGGGGCCCTGCGCTCTGGTAGGTGGGTCAGCCCCTATGGGGTGTGCCGGGACAGTCGGAGCTGAAAACAGGCGATTAGATCATAGCCTGTCTCTGGGCAGGGCACCCGTGACACCCTTCTACACCCCTTCTCTCTGAACCTGAGCGGCTGGAAAAGTCCTGGCCCCAGCCCCGTGGGCTGTGTGTGCTGTGGGGCTGATGGCCCTGGCGGCCCCACTGCGGCTGGGAGGGGTTGGCAGAGCTGCTTGCACGGTTCCCCTCCCCTTCTCCCTGCTGGCACCGGCGTGGGTCTGGAGATCCCAGCCCCGGACGGGGGCAGTGGGCAGGGGGCAGTGGCATGGTACCAGGGGGACTGGGCTGGGCATCCCTCTGAGGTCCTTTGTCAGATTTGGATTCAGTTTCCCCCTGAGAGTCCAGGCTGACGAGCGGCTACCCCGTGGCATCGCCAGCCTGCCCAGGGTCACCCTCTGCCTCTCCCCGGGGTTTGGCACAGCAGGAATCTCCCCGGGCCCTGCTCGGGTGCAGCCGTCAGGTCTGGCCGTGGCTCAGGGCAAGGGATTGGCAGCACCCCAGGGAGGGGCAATTGGGTCAGGAAGGTTTCCAAAGGTGCAAAGGCTGCTTGGAGCACAAGCACTGAATGATACACACACCCCCAGTCCCTGCAGCCGCGGCCCATTCTCCAGTCCCGCCCCCAGAGGCCCTGGAGCTGTTGCAGCCAGGTTGTCTGTCACCCCATATCCCTGGGATGCCCAGATTCAGTGCTGCACGGCCTAGTGCCCCTGGGGAAACTTCCCAAAGACAGCTTCTGTCACCCCGCTGCTGCGTGATCTCGCCTGGGGTCCCCCCCTCCCGCTTGCCCATAGCTGGAGCAGCCTCTGGTTGTCAGGTCCAGTTAGAGGCCGCAAAGAAGGCTGGTGCAGTGGTTCTTGCCAGGCAATGCCCTGTGCCATTTTTACCAGCTCTGCCCCAGGGTCCATGGGGAACAGAGTGTGAATTAGAACAGCCTTGGGGCTGCTCGAACTTACACCAGTGATAAAGCAGGTCCCTGCATACAGGGGGCTTAAAGCCACCTTGGCCCACTGCCATCTCTGCCCCCTAGCCAGGAATGGGGTCACTGAAGCTCAGGCCCCCGCACTCTTTGGGGCTGCCAAGCCGGTGCCCCCCCCCTTTGAAAACCGGAGAGAAAACAGCCAAAAACCACCAGTGTCTTTGTTCGTCATTCTTTGGCACCAGCCCGTCGCAGACGGAACGATGCTAACCCAAGGCATTGGCAGCTGACGCAGGCAGCTCCCCCAGCCCCGGGAATAGCCCCGCGATGTGCCAGCATGCACGGGGGACGCGATCATGGGGCGGGGGAGGCATCTCTGCAGAGGGACGCGGACCCTGGAGTCCTGCCTGCCTTGTGCCCCTTCTTCAAAGGTCTCTTCCCCTGGTCTGAGCTGCCACTGCAAATCCTGCTCTTCGAGGGTGCTACTTTGGGGATTTGTTCAGCCTTGGGAGAGATTAAACCCTCTGGGCCTTAAACTTTCCCTTCCCCGGTGACCAGGATCTATCTTTCTTCACTGTTGTTGTGCGTTGTTAAGCAGCTCCACCCCAGAAGCGGCTGCATTGCAGCGTCTGGGAGGAAGTGGTTTTCCTGTACATGGCTCGAGAGAGGCCTTGGGTTGAAAGATGCCATGGGCAGCTCAGCAGATGCTGCTATTTGATATTATCTTGACTAATAACCATGCAAATAAGTCACTTCCCCCTGGGTGAAAGGGGTTTGAATGGGGCGGGGGAGAGCTGGGATGAATTCATGTCCCTACAGTGCTAGGAGATTTGCAAATGGGGGAAGAGAGTTAGCCTGCCCCGTCTCATCAGTCTCTTTTCCAGCGGGGCGGCCAGGCCAGACCGGACGGGCGTGGGGGGCGACCCCCAATGAAGCAGGTTGCCTCGAGCAGCCCCAGTTGATGGGCTCAGGTGTCATGGCCCTGCTTTCCGTCCCATCCTCGCTTGCTACGAGCCGAGGCCTCTGCGCTGGGCGCGGTCCGAGGTGGGGCCTGTCTTTTCAGTCTGTCTGTACAGCACCCGGCACTGCCCTGAGGGCAAGAGCGAGGGCGCTATTAATTCCCACTGTGCCCGTGCCGGAAGCACATGTTCTTACCATTCAGCTAAACCGCCGGTGGTGGTTCATGGTTTCCTGTTCACCAGCTGCTGTGTTACAAGCCAGAGGTGGCTGCACTTCAGTGACAGGTAGAAGCCCTCCCTGTGGATATTGAGTATTGCAGAAGCTACCCAAGGAAGCCGGGGGAAGAGCGGATGTTAGACCAGGTGAATGCAGGGGCCTGGCACTCCAGGAGCCGACCCTTTCCGCCCACCCCCTGGTTTGTCGGCCCGCGCCCGCATGCAGCATACCCGCACAATGTGCCAGCCCAAACCTGGCCCCACTCATGAGTAACCTGACTTCTCTGCGGCTCCCCACTGCTGGGGAAGTGGCCCGCCTAGGAAGGCTTTTACAAGCGCTCTGCTGTGGAGGAAATATGGGTGGGGGCAGGCCTGGCCCCGGGCTCCCAGCCCGGGCGGTGCCTGGCTGGCAGCTGGGTTGCTTTGCTCCTGCTCTGAGCACCGGCCGGACTCGGTGCTGAGTGGCCGAGTTACTCCGGAAGCCGGCTTTTGCTGTGCGCTGTTGTTGATGTGAGCACAACCCCCGCCCGCTCCTTCCGCCACAGCCCGGGTGCGATGCCAGGCACGGCGGGGCCGGGGAAAGGGCTTGTTTTCCAAGCGCAGCGTTCTGGGGAGCACGGCGCTTTCATCCCAGCCCCGCTCCGCTCCAGTCGCAGCTGCAAAAGCAAAAGGACAAATAAACAAGGAGCTGGGTTGGGCCAGCCAGGGCTGGGGAGTAGCCGCCTGCCCTGCCCCTGCAGGGGGGAGCCAGCCTGGGCTGCCGGGAAGGGCTCAGCGTGCCCCTCGGTGCCGGCTGACTGACCCGCTTCCTCCAATAGGAGCCAACTGCAGGGGCAGGCGGGACGGTCCAGAGAGATCCTGGTCCCTGTGGCATCTCTCGGGCCGGAAGCGCCAAGTCCCCAGAGCGGAGGGAAATTCATGCTCCTGGTTTAGCCCCATTCTAGAGACTGGATCACATCTGGACTTTCCGTGGGGGGCTGTGTGGGTGGAGAATGAACCCAGGAGTCCTGGCTCTCCACCCCTCCACTACTGCACTACCCATGAGCCTACGCTCCCTTCCCAGAGCTGGGAGGAGAACCCAGGTATCCTGGCTCCCAATGGCCTTTTGCTCTAACCACTAGACCCTCCTCCCCTGCCAGAGCCGGACATGGAGCCCAGGGGTCCTGACTCCAAGGGTTTCCCAGAGAGCAGGGCCTCTGCTGCATGACGCTCAGAACAAGAATCACCTACTGACGTCGCGTCCACCCAGGGAGCTCCGATACCGGCCCAGCATCGAGTGGGACGGGGACTGAGTGGGGGCAGGAGAGTTGAGGAAATGCCCCTGCGGTGCCCACGTGCATACGTGCCCACTTAGGGGCACCGTGCTGGGAATGACCAAACCCACAGCAGGCCTGGCCCACCCCTCCCCACTTTTATGGCTGCTGCCCCACCCCCCCGTGACCTCGCTGGCCCACAGGGGGCGCTGCACCGGGTGTGAAGGGAGCTAGCCCCGGCAGGTTTTCAGTATAACGCCCTCCCCGGCCAAATCGGGTACCATTCCACCGCAAGCAACAGCACAGATGCTAGTGAACAGCTGGGGGCGCACGAGAGGGTGAAACAATGTGTTTCTGTGGGGCCTACGGAAAACATGGTGAACTTTTCAGATGGGTTGAGGGTGGGGTGGTGTCTAAACTTTCTGTCTATCCATCCCTAGAGCCTGTCTCCAGCCTTAGATGTCTGTCTATTGCTCCCTGTCTAACAACCCCTTGCTGCCCCCCCCCCCCCCCCCCGAAATCCAGATCCTAGTCCCTGGCCAGCACTGTCCCTGTAACCTGTTTTCCATTATCTAGGCCACTCCAGACCCTATCTCTGCTGGACCTTGTGCCCCGCGGGGGCCCCCGGGACGCCGCTGTCCTTTGTCCTGCGCTGCCCTGGGTGCACCTGATCTCTGTGACACACATTCCTGTTAATCTCCGGCCAGCCTGGCGCTTGCCGCAAAGCCGGCTCCATGCTCCAAGGCTGCCGCGCTGGCTCTCAGGGCAGGGGGAGGCAACCTAGGGCAGGGGGAGGCAACCTAGGGCACGTGTGCCGAACGTGGGATGCGAGCTGATTTTCAGTGGTACCCACGCTGCCCGGGTCCTGGCCACCGGTCCGGGGGGTCTGCATTTTCATGTAACTTTAAATGAAGCTTCTTAAACATTTGAAAAACCTTGTTTACTTTACATACAATAGTTTAGTTCTATATCCTAGACTTCTAGAGAGAGACCTTCTAAAAAGGTTAAAATGAATTACTGGCACAGGAAACCTTAAATCAGTGAATAAACGAAGACGCCGCCCAGCACTTCGGAAAGGTTGCTGACCCCTGCTCTAGGGCAGGGGTTCTCAAACTGGCGGTTGGGACCCCTCAGGGGGTCACGAGGTTATTACATGGGGGGTCATGAGCTGTCCGCCTCCACCCCAAACCCCGCTTTGCTTCCAGCATTTATAATGGTGTTAAATATATTTGAAAGTGTTGTTAATTCATAAGGGGGGGGTCGCACTCAGAGACTTGCTATGTGAAAGGGGGCACCAGCACAGAAGTGTGAGAACCACTCACTGCTCCAGGGTGTCTGCGTCCCGTCCTGTAGCAGGATCTCCCGCGGCGGGACAGGACGGGCCGCCCCTGGCCAAGGGCATGCAGAGAGCATGATGCAGCCTGATCTCTGCCCCAAGGCCTCTTTCCCGGTACCCAGGGCTGAGAGCCAGAGGCCAAGGCACTGGCTGGGTCTGGGCCGCTCGAGTCGCCTTCCTGCCTCTGGGAGGGGAGTAGGGTCTAGTAGTAGGGGCAGGGCAGGGGTTCAGGACTCCGGTTCCAGCCCCGGTTCTGGCAGGGGAGTGATGGCTAGAGCAGGGGAGGCTGGGAGTCAGGATACCTGGCTTCTGGTCCCAGCTCGGGGAGGAAGTGGGGTCTAGTGGTTAGAGCAGGGTGGGACACTGGGAGTAAGGCCTCTTGGCTGTGTCCCCAGCTCTGTCACTGGCGGTTTGACCTTTGGGGAAGTCTTTTTCCTCTCTCTCTGCCTCAGTTTCCCTGCCTGTGGCATGGGCATAATTAGCGCTCACTTCCCCAGCTGGCAGGGGGGTGATGAGGCTCAGTTAACGAGGTGAAAGGGGCTGGAGCCACGTAAAACAGTGAGGTGGGTGCCCTATGGCTAATGGACATCCCCTAAGGGCGGGGCAGCTCCCCCCTCCCCCCCAGCTCGGGAGGAGCCAGCCACGTGGCTCGCTGGGATGCCGAGAGTGCCCCGGGCCACACGCCAGCCGGGTCACTGACTCAGCTGGTTTCAGGGAAGCGGGGTTCCCTCCCACTAGACATTCCTGCACCTGCTCGGCAGGGTGAGGCCCTCTGCCCCAGGCAGCCACCTTTCACCCAGCTAGAGAGACAAACAGCTCTGCCCTGGTCTGCGCCCCGCGCTGGGCACCGCTGCCTTCCTGCTGCCCGCCACTGGGCTAGTGTCTTCCACACGGTGCCCTGGGGCCATGGGCGGAGCTGGAGCCGCGGTGCCCAAGGGGGAGGAGCATGAGTCGGAGTCATGGGTGAGTTGCTCAAGAGACGCCTTCCGGGGCCTGGGGCACAGACCTGGGCCAATAGTTCTGCTCCAGGTGAAAAGTGCTCCTGCCGCGGGCCGAGGATCTCCTGCCTGGGCCGCAAACGCTGCTGCGTGCCCCGAGGCTGCAGCTGGCGGTGCTGGGGATTCTAGGCACTGTCACCTTGGGCAAGTGGCTTCCCGGCTCTGTGCCTCAGTTTCTCTGCCTGGATGGTGGCATGCTCTTGAGGAAAGCCCCTATAGCTGCTGTGGGTCAGAGCAGGGGCCCTTCTGGTCGCTGGCCTGGTTATGGGACCGGCTGTTCACTGGGTGCCCCCAACGCAATACGGGTTCATGTGCCCAAGGGTGGGAGTAGGGCAGGGTGAACTTGTGCTTGCAAAGATAGTGGGGTTAGAGTGGGGCTGGGAGCCAGGACTCCTGGGTTCTAGTCCTGCTCTGGAAGGCGGGTGTGTGCGGGGGGGGGGTCTAGGTTAGAGCAGGGAGCCCTAGGAGTTGTGGGGGGGCCCCCGACTTCTATTCGTGAGTGTGCCCTTGATTTGCTGTGTCCAGTCCCTTCCCCAGTCTGTGCCTTCGTTTTCCCTCTCGCGGACGTGGCTGGGTACCACCGTTGGCATGGACATCGCTGGGAGCTGCAAGAAGCTGGCACCTGCGGGCGGGGCGGGGCTCTGAATCGAAAGCCTCTGGAAAAGGGCAGAGGAGTCTTGTTAGACTTTAGAAAGCCGTGGCTGGGAGCCAGCCGGATGCCTGCCCCTGGCAAGGTCTGGCATGAGTTTGGGGATGGGACGGTGCCCGTTTTCCCCGCCAGTTGCTGCCCGCTGTTCCCATTTCTCCCTGCTGTTGTTGCTACTTTTCCCATTTCCTCTTTCGTAACCGGCCGCCCCCTCCTGCCCCCGGGCCATGCCCCAGAATCGAGCTCGCCCCATCCTCTAGCGCTGAGCCCTGGAAGGCAGCGGGGCCCCGCCCTGGGCTGTCACGCGAGCGGGGCCGCCTCCCCTTGTTTACTGGTGAGGATGTTTTCGCTCACGCGCTCTCCTTGGGCGCGGTCCCCCGGCCCTGCCACTGGGCCGGAGCTGCCCTAGGAAGGCGGGTCCCCTGCTCCCCTCTGCCTCCCCAGCGGGCACCTGGAGCACCCACAGTAAGCTCAGGACCGGGAGCCAGGACTCCTGGGTTCCATTTCCCAGCTGTAGGGGGCTAACGTGGTTCAAGGGAGACAGCTGAGGCCAGGGGGTCAGGGCGCCTGGGGCCAGTGCTCAGAGGGGCGTGTGGGCTGATTGGCCGTCTGGTGCCCCCTCTGTGAGCGCTGTGCAGTCAAGTGGAAAAATCCAAGGAGAGGGAGGCAGGACGCCTGGGTTCTCTTCCTGCCACTGTGGCTGACTCACTGGCTGTGACCTCAGCTGAGTCAAGCCCTTGCTCTGTGCCTCAGTTTCCCCATGTGTGAAACGGGGGGGGGGAATCGTGAGACTCGTGCACCTTGGCAACGTGATTGGGGATGCGCGTGTGACTGTCGCTCTGCATTAGTGACGGGCTTTGGGAAGCTCGGCCGGCAGCCGCTCTGGGGGTCGATGGAGCCGGGGCAGGGTTCCCAGCTGTCCTTTGGGGGGCGCCTTGTCCTGATCCTCTCCACTGGGGCTGCTAGCTGTGAGGTACAGAACGCCGGGCCCATCACCCTGGCCGGCGGGCAGCAGGTTCTGAGCATTCGGACACATTTCCCGGGATGCTTCCCTCCGAAGAAGGGCCATCCTGGGAAATCCTAGACCGGTGGCAGCCCCTCCAGCCAGCAGGCTGAACCCCAGCAGCCCCCAGGCCTGCAGTCAGTGCCGTGGAGATGGAGTGTCTTGCTAGGGGCGCCCCAGCTCTCAGCATCTGCATTGCCCTGAGCAGGGTGGGGGGGACCTCTCCATCCTGGTTGGGGGAACACCAGCCCTCCCCTCCTGCCCCATAGCTGGGCTGGCCTGGCCCAGGGGATCCTGTGCTGGAGCAGACGCTCTTCATTCTCCCCTCCTTTCTACCCCCCCCCCCGAGCCCCATAACATCTAGGTCCAAGCTGAGCCCCCCTCCCCACAGGGGCACTCACCCAGCTGTGCTGGCTTCTACAGGGGCAGGGGCATGTTCAGGGGTCACACAGCTGGTGGGGGCCCATTCCCAGCTGAGGCCTCTCTACTCTGGACCCCTCATCTGCTCCCCTATGGCAGCAGGATCGGACGCGGGGGGCAGGGCCCTGCTAGCTAGAGCTGGAGAACCAGACTCTGCAGTTGGGATGGCAACAGACGCCCCCTTCCCCCCCCCCCCCCCCCGCCCGCCCCACGGTCACCCAGTGAGTCGCCGATTCTGAGACTGGAACCCGGGATCCTCCCGTCTGCTGGACTTTTGCTTCCCCACTGACCGATGGAGACGGGCGGGGAGCAACAGCCAGGCCCCCCCCCATATCTCCTCCCCCCACCCCCAGATAGAGTGGGAGGTCGCAGCTTTCCCGTCCCAACCCGGAGCTGGGAGGGGATGGAGCCGGCGCTGCTCAGCCGGGGACGGGACCGTGTGTTCTGTGCCAGGGCTCAGGGCACTGCCTGCCCAGCCGGGGGCACCGTCCCCCTGGCTCATCCCAGGAGAACCCCCACCAGGGCACAGGCTCCTCAGGTGCTGAGGGAAGGAGCAGGCCGGTTCGGGGAGGAATCCTGGCTGTGGGACGCAGGCGGAGCCTGGAGTTACCTGGTGGGGGCCTTTGCAGCATGCGCGGGCAGGGGAGTTTGGGGGAGAAGCGCCTGGCAACGGGGTGGTGATGACTGGGAGGCTCACTGGTGAGTGCGGAGATGGGTGGGCAGGGCCCTGACAGCAGAGGGGGGGGGGGTGTTCATTGGACATCTGAACCTACTCACAGGCGTGTGTGCGCACGGGCACTGTAGGTGTGAACATTCATGGGGGTGCGTGCACAGATGTAGGTTCATATGTACTTGTGTCAGTGTACTTTGTGTGCACGTGTCACTGTGCATATCAAGCCATGTGTCGGGGGTGTGGGGTGTGTGTGCACTTTGCTCTGAACATGTGTGTATGTGTGCGGTTACATGTATCTGCATTCCATGATATGATTGAGGTGCATGTGCCTATGTGCAAATGGGCATGTATGTCAGTGATGTGCCCTCCCGCCCCGTGCATATGTATTTGTATACCTAGCTTTAGCTGTGTCGGCCTGCATTCATGTGCACATGCATCGTCACACGAGTGCATGTGTCAGCACGGATGCCTTGGGGTCAGCAGCCATCACACATGCATGGGTTCCCAGGTCTGTGTGTGCGGACATGCCAGTGTGAGCACGTGCCATAGATGTGTCAGTGTTGGTGTGAAGTTCCCCTCCCCGACCTCTGTGAGATTAACCAGTCGGGGCCTGATTCTCAGCGGACACGCTCCTGATTTACCCAGAAGAAGGGAGAGCAGAATCTGCCCCTCGCTGCCTGGACTTTGCCCCTTCCCCTCCATTCTCCGGCCCGAGCTGGGAGCACAGGAGCCGAACCCCGCTCCTCTACTGGGGGGTGGGGGGTGGATCAGTGCCAGAGGCGCCCTCCAGCCAGGAGCCGTGGCAGTACGTGCAGTGCCCAGCGCCGCGGGCCCCGATCCTGGCTGACTTGGCTCCCCGGGGGCCCACCGCCGCGTAACTGTCACCGAGCTCCACCGACGCCTGACGGCGGCTCTGCCCTGGCTCGGTTCCCGGCGGCTGAGTGGGAGGTTCAGACAGTGGGACTTTGTGAGCCGCGCTGTTTATAAAAGGTGTGTGTCTGCAGCCGGCTCCTTCCAACCGCCCCGCGTCTGGGCCAGGAAAGCCATGGAAAGATGTGAAAGGCCAGGAGAGGAGATCCCGAGGGGGCGGGCGGGGAGCCTCAGACAGGGGCTTTTCGGCAGCCTTCCTCTGCCTGTGGATGAGAGCGGGAGGGCGGGCTGCCAAGTGTGTCTGGAGGGATCCTCCCCTCCCCTGTCTGCTCCAGGATGGAGCCCCCACACGAGCTGCTGCCCTCGGGAGCCTGGTGGCCTCCGGGGGCTGACCCCCACCCCCCTGGTGATGGCTCTGAGCAGGCAGGGGGTGGGCCGGGAGGAGGACTGGGGTTTGCATGAGGCTTGGTGGGGAGCAGAGGGAGCTGATTGAGCCCCCCCCCCCCCCCCCTCCAGGAAGATGCAATGCAGCGGGCAGTCCCGCCGTGCGGCACTGCAGTAGGAGGGTTAGGCCGAGTTTCCGCTCCTGGCTGGCGGGCAGTGAAGGGGTTAACACTGGTGCCCTAGAATGTAGGGTCCCCGCTGGCACCCCTTGAAAAAGGCCGGGGGCCGTCTTGCCGCGCTGTCCTTGCAGCTCTCGCAGCCCCAGACAGGGCCCACCCGCTGCACTCTGCCATCCGGAGAACAAGGGTGGCTTGGGGGGGGCTTTGTGCCCCCTGCCAGCAGCAGGGCATGCCCCACCATTTGGCATCAGGCCGAGCTGAGATTACGGCCCGGTGCCCTCTGCTTGTGGGAACTGGAGTGGTGCCAGGAGCACTGGGCCAGGGCAACCCCCGGCGCTGCTCCCCCCTCTCCCCCCAGCCCTGTCAGCCGGCCTGGCCACGGTGAAATTAAAACATGTGCTGGTTTCCTGAGTGCCAGGAAGCTCTGACTCGGCGCTGGCTGGAGGAGTCAGTGGTTGCGGGGGGGCGACGTGGGGTCAGGTTAGCCGTGTGTGTCATGCATGTTCTCTTGGCCCGGGGGACCTGTCGCACTCTGGCCACGGCCGGTTACAGGGCTGTGGCTGGGACAGTCACTGAGCCGTCTGTCTGGCTCTCGCTGGAGCAGCGTTCGGGGGCTGGCCGGGGCCAGCCCGTTCAGACAGAGCATCACCCAGCCCGAACCTGCTCCCTGAACCCCCCCAAAGCTTTGAGATCCTCGGAGGAAAGGCATAAAGTACAGGGGTCACAACAGGCTCCGTGCATGGGCTCCCCAGCTGGGGGTCACAAGCCCCCTGTCCTGCCCAGCTTGCTGAGTGGGGCAGGGCTCACAGCAGATGCAGGGGGGTAGGATCCCAGGTATGGGGGATCCCTGCATGGGAAAGGGGACAGGCTGTAAACCGACGGGTCACCCCAGAGTTGGGAGCTGGGGTTCTGGTTTCAGCACATTGTGCAATCTGATTGCAAATTTCCCCAGCTGGCCCCGGGCGAGCATGCCCCTCCCCTGCCCAGTGCCTGGCAGAGGGTGCAGCAGGACTGGCAGGGGACCGGCATGTCTTGGTGTGTACATATGGCATTTGCACTGGCATCATGGCTGTGTGTGTGTGTGTGTGTGTGTGAGATTTGCACTGCCATGGCTGTGTGTGTGTGTGTGTGTGTGTGATTTGCACTGCCATGGCTGTGTGTGTGTGTGTGTGTGTGTGTGTGTGATTTGCACTGCCATGGCTGTGTGTGTGTGTGTGTGAGATTTGCACTGCCATGGCTGTGTGTGTGTGTGTGTGTGTACAGCACAGGGCTCTGGCATGGCTGGGGGGGGGGGCACGGGAGCTGGCATTGCCACAAACCCTCTGAGCTAACCCCATCCCCTCTATTTCACTCTCCTCTCTCTTCCTCTGCCATCTGCTTTCCATCCCTCTGCTGCCAAGCCAGCAGCCCGGCTCCCTTTCTGCCCCCCGGGGTGAGCTCTGGGGGGTGCCTGGAACCGGGGGGAGGGGGAATCCGTGCGGGGAAGATCTGGCGAATGTGCCCCAGACCAGAAAAGTCTCCAGACAAGCCCCGAAGCAGCATCGCTGTCTGGGCCGGCAGGCCCTGCTTGGAAAATCCAGCTCCCAGGCCAGCAGGGATCCCCTCCCCGCCTCCCCGCCCCACTGCCTGGCAAGGGCCCAGCCACAGCCGCTGAGTCAGAGGCTCCCGGGCCAGCTGGCAAGGGAGACAGCAGGGACCAGCCGCGAGGGGGGGGGAAAGGGACATGTCTGGGGGATAGCCTGGGAGGGGGGGCCCCTCCTGAGCTGTGGTGAACACCCCCAGAGCAGCCCCCTGTGTACGGTACAGAGCTGGAGTGAGGGACTCAGGGCCGGGTGCCAGCTACTCACTCGGGGGCTGGAGCTATTTTGGGGGGCAGGGCAGGCCTCTACCACCTCATCCCGCTATTGAGTGGGGGCCTGGGAGGGGGTGTGGTTTGTCGGGCTGTCTTCTCCCCCCCCCCCCCGAGCCCCGTGATTCTGCAGGAGGGAACTATCCCCCTTTAACATCCCTGTGTGTGAAGACCAGCCTGCACCGGGGTCCCAGCCCCCCTTCCTGTCCCTTTACTGAACCCCCCCCCAGCCTGGGGGAGCATTGGTCACCCAGTGCAGGAGCTGGTGGGGGGGCTCACATTCCAGGCTGGAGGCTAAGAGCATCAGGGAACCCCCCCGAAAGGAGGGCAACGAACCCTCTTTTCCCCCCCCCCCGCCCCCGAGACTCCCATGGGCGCCAGGACAGGACTCGGCACTCCTGGATCCCATGTGCCGTTAGATCATTTCCTGCCCCTCCAACCCTTGGAGGATGAGGGCAGCTGCCGTTTCCCACGTCCCTGCTGAGCGCTCCCTGGTCCCGTGGGGCCCGCGGGGAAGACGGGGGGAGGGGGGGACGGACACCCCACCTGATGTCACTTTCTCATGTGGTTTCCCCAGCGGGGAGGAGGGCAAGGCCCAGCCGGTGGGGAAGGGGGGCTCTGCTCCGCTGTTGCTGGCCAAGCCACACGCAGCCTCCACCCTGGGAAAACGCTGCGTTCTCACAGTGTCTGTCTGCTCACCCGGCTGGCTCAGGGCAGGCTGCCACGGCCGTGGGATCCGCTTCCCGGGCAGGGCTGGGAATGGGCACTGGGTCAGGACCGGGGGATGCAGCCGTTACTGGCTAGCAGTTTCATCGGATCTAGAGCTACAAAGTACGGTATAAATGCCGAGTATTTTATCCATCTGTCTATCCCCATACACACCTACCTCGCTCACCCCAGCAGCCCATGTTTAAAATACACGCGGCCTGTGAGCCACGCTAGCCAATGCCTCGGAAACCACCTTTTGTCCTAGCCTTAATGAACCACCCCTCCTTCTCCCCCCCCCCCCAAGGATGACTTAGGGTCCGGATCCCCTCTTCCTCCAGGTGAAGTAACTCAGGTGCCTTCCGCTGTTGCTCCTGATTTACATCAAAGGGAGCGATTGGCGGATCAGACCCCACAGGGGCTGCTGGGACTTCCCAACTTCCCCACCATCCCTGGAGTTCAAAATCCAAAGGGGGTGGGGGGTGCGCGCATGCGTAGGGAAGGTTTAGGGAGAGGGTTATTTTTGGCCTGGTTCCGTGGGGGGGAAGAAGAAACAATGAACAATTAAAAAAGAACAAAGGATGGTGGTTACCAACCCTAAGAGGAGGGAGAAGTGATCACAGAATGGCTCTGCAGAGCCTGGGGGGAGGGGGAGGAGAGTGTGTGTGTGTGTGAGAGAGAGATGAACAATGCATGGGCCTGCGGGGGGCGGGGGGGGTAGAGGAGGTTGGAGAGCTGTGATTGATTTTGTGTGTGAGTGAAAATCATGATTGTGGCTGTATTTACGTGTGTGTGTGTGGTGGTGATGATTGCGTATGTGCCTGTAGATACGTTAACATGGTCATGTCTATAATTAGGCTTGTGTGTCTGTGTTATAACGGTGTGGGTCTGTGAGCGGGTGACATTCTGTGCGTGGCTGTATGGATGACTGTGTGCAGTAGGCTAAGATTTTGTGCATGTCTTTGTGGTTGCGCGCGTTGTGCAATTGCACAGGTATGTGCCAGTGTAACACCCTGCGTACCGTTGTGCTTGTCTGGGTTGTGAGTGCGTGTGCACAAGCCCATGTAGGTCGTTGTGCCAGGGTGTGTGTGTGTGTGTGTGTTTGCAATGTCCTGTACCTAGCTGTGCGTCTGTTCAGAGTCTGCCCGTGTTTCAGCGATGGTGAGAATTTCCCTGCGTGCGTTACTGGATGGGGACCATGGTAACGCCGCACGCACGGTCCGCCTGGGGGTGTGCAGCTGGCGCTGCTGCTCGGCATGTGCCCACCCGCCTGAGTGCTGCTCCCGGCGCCAGCCGAGATGCCCATATGGAGCCTCGGCGCCCTCCTGCCGCTGAGCACCAGGCTGCCTCGGCTGGGCCTTGGCACTGCTATTCAGAGGGGTTTCAGGGGAAGGGGAGCTGGGCGGGGCCTGGCTGCCAGCAGGGGAGGGTTGCTCTGACATGGGCCCAGAGATGCAGCCGGGGGCCCCACCTGTTTAATCCCTGTGTGTGGGGAAGGTGGGTCGTTATCATCATCCCTGTTCTATAGAGGGGGGGGAACTGAGGCATGTGGCAAGGCAGGATCTTACCCAGGCACATGGCAAGTCAGTGACAGAGCCAAGTATAGACCCCAGGAGTCCAGCCCACCCCTCAAACCACTAGTCCCCACTCCCCTCCCAAAGAAGGGAATAGACAACTAGAACCCAGGAGTCCTGACTCCCTCCCCACCCCCCTTCTCTAAACTACTAGATGCTACTTCCCTCCTCTCCCCTCCCCCACAGGCTCCATGCTGCCCCCTTAGCTCTGGGAGCCATCAAGCCAGAGCCCGGCGGGCCAGCCCAGCTGGGGCAGGGGCTGAGAACAAACCCCGGTGCTCTTCCCGCATGGGAGGGCGGCAGGACAGGAAATCCAGAGCCCTTCCCAGCACAGCGGCTGCGGTGGGATCCTCCGTGCCCCCGGCCCCCTCGCCGCCTGCTCCTTTCCTCCTCGGCCCAGGCTTGGCCTTGGCAGGGCCGGGGCCTTCCGCATTGTGTCTGGATTTCAATGCTCGGCAGCCCCCGTTGAGCGCCTCGTGACTCTCTGCACAATGGGGCAGCTGATAACACCTTTGGCAAGGGGCTGCTGGGGGGGGGCAGGGGAGCGAGGGGCTGCGTGGGGGAGAGGGAGGGTGTGAGGCTGCAAAGAGGGGGGGGCACTCAGAGATGGGGTGGGAGAGGGGAAGGAGGCACCCAGAGATGCGGTGGGGGAGGGGGCACCGAGATGCAGTGGGAGAGGGGAAGGGGGCACCCTGGAGTGGGGTGGGGAAGGGGGCACCCAGAGATGCGGTGGGGGGAAGGGGAAGGGGGCATTCAGAGTTGGGTTGGGGTGGAGAAGGGAGGGGCGGTGGGGTTGGGAGGACACTAGGGTGACCAGATAGCAAGTGTGAAAAATCTGGACAGGAGGTGGTGGTGGGTACTAGGAGTCTATATAAGTAAAAGCCGCAAATATCGGGACTGTCCCTATAAAATCGGGATAACTGGTCACCCTAGAGGACACACTGATGGGGTGGGAGAGGGAGCGGGCGCAAGGCTTGGGAGCCACGGTGGGCCCGATCCTGCGAACGCTGACTCAACCCCGTTAATGCCCTCGGGCTTCGTAGGGTGAGGCGGTGAACGGGGCTTGGCAGGAGCGGGGCCTGAGCTCAGACGCCGGCCTGTGTCTGGCCCCTTCTGCAGCCCATCTGGTTCCCGGGCTCCAGACCCTGCTCCCTGCCAGGCCCTGGACTAGTCTGTAATAACCCTGAACTCACCAGGACTCACTAGGATCTCAACAGCCATGATGCAACCTTATGCAACTGATTCCTTTGCACCAGTCAGAGTTTTCCACCCCTCCCCCTCCCCAGGCTATTTCAAGGATGAGGCAGATCAAAGTCAGCTGAGGAATTTAAGCCAGGCCGTGGATGAGAGAGCATGACGGAGGCTGGAATTTGAACCCCATTGAAATGTAGGCGCCTGATCACATTCAGATCCTTTGAATGGCCCAGCTCTAGGGGCCAAAGCATGCGATAGGGCATCGGGACTCCTAGGTTCTCCTGCTGGCTTTGCCACCGAGCGCCATCAGCCCTCGCCGTGATCCAACGGGCTGGGTGACACGCGCAAAGCCCCTTGGAGATCCAGCGGCCCCCGAAGCTGGTTATTACTGGGGCGAAACATATCAAATCCAAGTCTGAAAAGCTTCAAAATCCTCCCTGGCTTGGGATGGTTTTTTTTCTTTTCAAAAACGGTCCAGGTTAGTGTGTGGGGGAAAGACGCCGGCCAGGTCTGGAGTGAAACCGAGTCCGATTCCCCCTCACGAGCGGCGCTGGTTTGTCAGGACGTTTGGAAGAATCCTCTCTTTGGGGCTGACAATCCTGGGCGCGCTGGCGGGCTTTGGAAAGCCCCCGGCTTCTGCAAGACAAGGGGCTGTTTGGGGGGCCAGTGTCACAAAAAATTCTGCATTGAGAAACGGCCTGAAAGGGACACGTCCGGGAATGTTCAGGCAAAATTTGGAGCCAAGATGATGCTGACCAATAGGATCTCATTGTGTCCTTTATGCTCCTGTCTGATTGGCTCCAGCTGTAGTTCAATTGGAAGTGCTCTGGGGCAGGGCCTGGCGCTTTGTTCTGTGTTGCTGCAGCAGCTGGCACAAGGGGCCATGATTAGGGCTTCCGGCTGCTAGCGTGCTACAAATAATAAATAGTGATCATCCTAGTGGATAAGCTGTCCAGTTTGTTGTTGTTTAATCCCCCCCATCCCCCCCCCCAGTGTTAACAGCATCAGTCTGGGTCGTTTCTCTGTGATTGCCGGTGAGGAGCCTTGCGCCGGTCCCTCCGTGCAGCTTTTCTCCTTCGCCGCCAGAGCTGGAAACTTCCTCCTTCGTTAAATGGCACCCCAGCGCCCAGCAGCACGGCTGGAACGGTGCTGCCGTTTCCTGGGGTCAGCCGGGGCTGCCGCTGCACCTTGCTGTGCTTGGCCAGTTCTAGCCCTGACCCAAAGTAACCCAACTTTTCTAGACGTTCGAAGTGCTGTCAATAAGAGGCAACTTTGGCCCGTAGACGTGGCTCTGGGATGGGAGGCAGCGGCTCTGTTCTGTGACCGCGGGGCAAGTTATTTCACTGCTCCGTGCCTCGGTTTCCCCTCCCACCTTTTGCCTGTTCTGCCTGGGCGCTCTTTGGGGCAGGGTCTGGCTCTTCCTGTGTATGTGCAGCGCCTGGCACAATGGGGGCCCTGGTCTCAGTTGGGGGCTCTAGATGGTACTGGACTAGAATTAATAGCCATGAAGTTGGGCGGTTGGTTAGAGCTTTGGGCAAAGATTCAGCCCCAGGCTCCTCCACTCCTGTTTGGTTCATGGGGAATTAGCATCACCTACTAAACCTGTCCTGGCCTTCCAAGAGTCTGGCTGGCAGCAGCCGGGTCATTATTATTTATATAACGCCCTGACAGCTTAGGAACCACAGCAATGAGTCACTCATGCCTGACGAGCTCATCACACAGGTGAATTTTCCAGCGGTTACATCCAGCCGCAGCTCAGCGCTAGCACAGAATGTTCTCGCCACCTCGGGGCATGATGCAGCTGGCAGGAATGGCTGAGCGGCTGCACCAGATCACAAGTGAAGCGAGTTGGGTGGTCTCAGCCCACTGTGCTGGCATTTCCTCATGCCAGGGGCATGGGGCAGCGGGGGGCCGCTGGGTGAGGGCGTGTGAATTCAGCAAAGGTTCTGTTAACCCTTCCCTCCCCCGGTCTCCTTCCCTGCCCGGCCCGATTGGGCTCAACACAGGAAGCACTGGGCAACTGTCCATGACCTGTGTTCTGCACCAGGTCAGACTGGGCCCTTCCGGGGTTAATCATCCGGGTCCCAATGACCCTGCCCCTCGCCAGGGCAAAATGGGGGTGAAGTGCCACCCACCCAGCCGTGACGATTCACATCACGTTGCACCAGTGTCAATGACGGCAGGGCCAAGCCCCTGCCCTGGGGACCCGGATCCCCCCGCGGCGGCAGTCTGCACCACAGAGCTTTGAGATACCCCCTGTCAGTCCTTCGCAGCTGCTCTCGGTGAGGCCTACGTGTGACCTGCATCCGGGTTCAGAGACGAGCCTGGCTCCAGGCCAGACAGATTCCCATGATAATGTCAAAGAACGGCTGATTTAAGGCAATGTCCTGCGGAGATCACAGCTCTCCGGAGAGGGGAATAAATTAGCCCCTGCTAGCAGCAGGTGTCTTATTTTGTTCCCTCTTTCCACAGAGCGATGTTCTCACCCATCCTCCTCTGCTTGCTCTTATGAAACTGGGTTAAAGCAACGTCGCGGTGACGCAGCTAGCCGTGGGCTGTAGTGTTGGGGGCAGAGCCAGAGGACCGGAGGGCAGCGGGGTTAGTGAAGCCATGAGAGCAGCCACTCTGCTTCTCCAGGCGGAGTCGCTCTAACGGGGGGTCTGTCCTGCAGAGGTCACTCGAGCAAGACCAGCCCCACGGTGAAACGGCACTTCACGTTCGAGTGAAGGGACCGTGTGCGGACAGGACTCGAGTTCGGGCCAGCACCAGAGTTATAACCTGAGTTATCTCTGCAGTAAGAGAAGCCGTTAGACTGGGTCCCTGTAGCCAGCATTATGGGACGGGGGCAGGAAAGAGCCAGCCAGGGCACTGGGGGTCCCAGAAGTCTGATCCTGCTTAGTGCAGAGTGATTTGAATTGGCCTTCAGGCTAGGGCAGGGAGCTGGGCCTCAAGACAGGGCTAAGTTCCTGGCTTTGCTACAGAATACCCATGTGACCTTGGACAAGTCATTTAATCGCCCTCTGCCTCAGTTTCCCCATCTGTAGGATGGGGTTAATAATCCTCCCAGTCTTTGTCTACGTAGGCTGAGAGCTCTTTGGAGCAAGGGTTGTGTGGGCAGCGCCTGGCACAACAGGGCCCTGATCTCGGGTACCCCGTGCGGGCAGCGCCTGGCACAACGGGGCCCTGATCTCGGGTACCCCGTGCGGGCAGCGCCTGGCACAACGGGGCCCTGATCTCGGTTACCCCGTGCGGGCAGCGCCTGGCTCAACGGGGCCCTGATCTCGGTTACCCCGTGCGGGCAGCGCCTGGCACAACGGGGCCCTGATCTCGGTTACCCCGTGCGGGCAGCGCCTGGCACAACGGGGCCCTGATCTCGGTTACCCCATGCGGGCAGCGCCTGGCTCAACGGGGCCCTGATCTCGGTTACCCCGTGCGGGCAGCGCCTGGCACAACGGGGCCCTGATCTCAGCTGGGGTCTCTAAGAGTTGTTGTAATGTAAATAACACTGCTCCCATGTGTCTCCAACCAGCCATCTTCCCTGCCTGGCAACTGGCTAGGATGGGCCCATCTGATGGGCTTGGGGTCCTGAAGCCCACAGTGTGAGAGGGGTGACTATCGGAGCATAACACGGCGTGGGGCGGGGAGGCGCTGGCCGATAACAAGTCAGGACAGGGTGGCAGGGAGGTTATGCTAGGGCAGCCTGGGGGCTCACGAGTCTCTGCATCTCCAGGCAGGCACTTCCCGACCACGCCAGGAGGCAGCTTAGCTCCGGGGCCCATCCTGCCAGGGCGCTGAGGCTGTCGACAGGGAGAGCTCTGGAGAGCACCAGGAGGGATCCGGGGCAGAGGAGAGCAGCGGGGAGCGGATGCAGGACCTCCCTGGGACGCTGGTGGGAGCAGGGAGAAGCACCATGAGTGGGAGGCACCAGCGCGGCTCCATGGCATGATCTCGGCAGCCTGGGCACCGCTGCCGTGGCTAGCAGGGCTGGCGGAGCCGGGGCTCGGCTCGGGATTCTGCCACACCCATTCTGGCTGCACAGCTCAGGCAGGGGAGACCAACGGGGGCGGTCTTGGCCTTTGGGCCTGATCCTGCCTGGCGCCAGCGCCACAGCCATCAGCACCCGGCGAGGGCATGGAGCATGGATCACAACAGAGCCCCAACATTGTCAGACCAGGAGTAGCCCCAAACCAGAGCCACAGACCCACCAACAGCCCCCAGCAGACATTCTGCAAGAGCAATGTTGGATCTGAATCAATCTCCATCCATTCCCCTCGATCTATCTATCTCTCCCCATTCCCATCTATCTATCCCTCCCCATTCCCATCTATCTATCTATCTCCATACACCTCCTCTATCTATCTGTCCCTCCCCATATACCTCATCTATCTATCTCCATACACCTCCTCTATCTATCTATCCCTCCCCATTCCCCTCCTCTATCTATCCCTCCCCATTCCCATCTATCTATCTATCTATCTATCTATCTATCTATCTATCTCCATCCACCTCCTCTATCTATCTAGCCCCATACACCTCCTCTATCTATCTATCCCTCCCCATCCACCCCCTCTATCTATCCCTCCCCATCCACCCCCTCTATCTATCTATCTATCCCTCCCCATACACCTCCTCTATCTATCTATCCCTCCCCATCCACCCCCTCTATCTATCTATCCCCATCCACCCCCTCTATCTATCTATCTATCCCTCCCCATACACCTCCTCTATCTATCTATCCCTCCCCATCCACCCCCTCTATCTATCTATCCCCATCCACCCCCTCTATCTATCTATCTATCCCTCCCCATACATCTCCTCTATCTATCTATCTATCCCCAGACACCCCCTCTATCTATCTATCTATCTATCTATCTATCTATCTATCTATCTATCTATCTATCTATCTCCATACACCTCCTCTATCTATCTATCTTTCCATCCCACACGTAGTTCCAAGTGCTCTCTCTCTCTGACTCTCTTTACTCCACAAAGGGCAAAGGAATATCCAACTCTTAACCAAAATTACATGCAAGGAAATTGCACCGTCCTTTGCATCTTTTTTGTTTGTTTTTGTTTTTTTTCTTGGCCTGGTGTTTGGCTGTGGGGCAGGGGAGGATCTCTCTCTCTCTCTCTCTCGCTTGCTCTGTTTGTATTTTGGAGGAGCGGCTCCAGCTGACGTTAAACGTTGTTTTGTTTTGTTCAGCTGATTTTTTTTTTTTTAAAGCAAAACAGAAAGTGTCTGTCTGGCTCCTGTGCTGGGGGAGCTGAGTAGGGGATGGGAGAAAGCTGAGTAGGATGCGGGGGGCTGAGTGGCAGAAAGGGGGGGGTCTGCACCAGGGATGGGAGCTGGGGGCCCTAAGAGAGGGGGGAGGTGGAGAGACCCCCAGCGTTTGTGGGGTCCTCAGCAGCCCGGGGTGCCTCTCCCCATGGAGACGCCCGGCCATGCAGGTGGAGCCAGCCAGTTTCCCACGCTGCACCAAGGAAGCAGGCGAGGGCCCTTCCCGAGGTCACTGGCAGAGCACTGGGAATGCTGCAGAGTCATGTTTACGCTGCAATTCCCGGCAGGTCAGGGGCGTGCGCCGGAGCCTGGAGCAGGCCAGGCCTGGATGCGGGTTCCCAGCAGCCCACGGGGGGACCCTGAGTTGCTCCCTCCATGGGAAGGAACTCGCTGTGTTCTCAGTGCACGGACACCAGTCCCAGGCAGTTGACAAGGCCATGCCAAGAAAGCCTCGCTCCGCTCCCCATTGATCCGGCTGCAGGGCTCTGACCTCCAGCCTGTTCTCTGACAGAGGGGAGGGCGGCCGTGACGCCAGCTGGAGACAACCGACGTCCCCGGCCGGGTGCTGCTTGCCAGATGGCTCTTGGGTTTCCTTGTAACTTACCAGGAATCAGCTGACGGTTTCATGTTTACACAGAAGGACTGAACTGAGCAACACTTGATCCGTGCGGGACGACTGGAGCTGGGGGCTGGGAAAAGTCGAGGGCAAGACGGGTTTGTTGTTGCCATCAGAAGCTGGGATGCTGTGGCTTTAAAGTCAGCGATAAATTAATAATAATCCCTAGCGTTTGCACGGTGCTTTTCAGCCGTAGATATCAAAGCGCTTTCCACCCGCCTCAGCCTCAGCTTGGGAAACGGAGGCAGAGAGCAGGGCAGTGACTTGCGTTACTGGGGAACTCTGGGCAAGTGGCCCAGATGCAGATAGAAGCCACGCGTCCTGAATCCAGCACTCCATCCCCTAGGGCGGCCACACTGCCTCCTTGCCCAGTGAAGATAGGGAACTCGCCCAGGGCGTGGAGAGGGACCCTCAGTCCTCATGGCCTGTTCAGCCCTCAGCTCCTCTGCTGAGGTTGCCAGCAAGGGGCCACTTCATGCCATCGGTGATGGGCGCCCGTCCCGATGGAGGCTGGTCAGGTTTTGGTAACTTCTGAGCTCTTGCCTTTTCCATTTAGGATGGGGACGGCCATGACCCCACGAGACCGAGGCCTGGCTCTCCAGGCCACGTAGACAGAAGCTTTCCAATGCCTGTCCTAGAAGGGCAGCGGAGGGCTTGTGTTTGGTTTCTGCGGCTGGGAACGCTGCAGAACTGTGGAGTTTAGATGAAACAGCGTCAAGAAAACCCTACTCGGGTAGAGCGCTGCTCGGGCGGAATGAGCAATAATTCGTCATTTGCCTCCCGGTGGCAAAGAACTCACTGCTCAGGGCCCATCTGAAATTTGGGGAAGCTGCCACTCCTTGGGCCCCAGGTTCACACCCGCTCGGACCCCCACTAGCATTTCATCCTCAGGAGGGAGGTAATTCTCCCGGCTCCCTGCGCCTCCAACGTTTCACATGGTTCCTCTTATTACAGTAGCATCTAGCGACCCCCCCACATTGTGTCAGGTGCTGCACAGACCCATGGGGAGAGCCAGACCTTGCTCTGACAAACTCCGGGAGGGGAAACTGAGGCACAGCCTGGGGAAACAATTTGCCCACAGTCAGCCGGCAGAGCTGGGATTAGAACTCAGGTCTTGGGAGTCCTCACGTGGCGCTCTAGCCACTAGACAATACTGGGTCCCCATAAGTCTGTTTTGGGAAACCTGAGCAATAACTAGGCTCTTAGCAAAGGCTGTGGGTTGTTTGCACAAGCCCCTTGGCTGGCCCCAGGGTGCTGGATTCCGCAACTCACTCCCGGCTAAATTACCAATCTGCAGTAGGGTTTGCAGCACTGTCGGGCTAGTTGGCTCCCACTGGTATTGTAAGGACCCCCCCGCCGCTCCCTGCCCCAGCCTGCAAACACGTAGCACGGGGGAGCTTTATGGGCCGAGTCGTGTGTGTGAAGTCACACATGTGTGCAAATGGGATGCGGAGAAGTGGGAATAGCTGAAAAGGCAGATTTTCATGGCGAGCCCCCGCTCAGGGCAAAGGTTTCCCAAGCACTCAGCACACAGCATTGGTAGTAACACAGCTCTAGTAACTTGACTGAGAGGCTTGGAAGGCTTGGGTGTTTTCTCTTAAATCCCCAGCTCCTGGAGTCCTGGGATGACCCAAGACTCTCAGTTTCCATTGAGAACCAAAAAAAAACACAACAGTTTCTAGGCCTCCTGGGCATGGAGAAATGCAGCCCTAAAGGGGCAGGAACCAGAACGCAAAGAACATGAAACCCACATTTGTGACTCTTGTTAAGATCTTGTGATTTTTAAGCCAATCTCGTGATTTTTGTGGGCCGTATTTGTGATTTCTGAATGCGTGGGGCTGGGGGGAAGCAAAAGTGCAAGGTGCTGAGCTCTTGTGAAAAATCAGGCAACTCATTTCAGAGTCTCTCCTGCCTTCCCCCCCACGGTAATTATTCCCTTTCACTTTATACACAGCTCAGTCCCTCTGCCCCTTCATGCCCTTCTCCACAAGCAGTGTCATTACCCCTTCTGCCCCAGACCTAGCCTCGAAGTCTGTTTAACCACCCCCTTTGTGTGCTGGACAGCAGCGCAAGGACAATTAATTCCTCACTTGGGCTTCGTTAGCACCTTTTGTCTTGGGACCTCACAGGGCTTTATGGGCAGCAGACTCATAACAATCATTGGAGGCCAGGGAGCATTTATCCCCATTTTACAGGTGGGAAAACTGAGGCACAGGGCTGTGAAAGGTCACACAGTGAGTCAGTACTACAACACTGCATAGAAGCCCGGAGGCCTGACTCATTATGTCCCCCTCCCCCCGTCCCTTCCCGCCCTGTCCCAACCACTAGACCCCACTCCCCTCCCAGAGTCAGGCGCAGAACCCAGGCGTCCCAGCCCCCTGCTCCAGCCGTATAGCTCACCCAGCGTCTGTGATCTGGGTCTCCTATGTTGGCTGTGCAGGGGCTGCACTCGATACATGTCTGTGCTCCTGGGCTCCCCTATGCCCCCTTCCCTGGTGTGTCTGGCCAGGGCAGCCAGGGCGAGCGGTGAGCACCTGTGGTACCTCCACCTGCTTCTCCTGTGATGGCCGTGGGAGCGTGTCCCAGGTGTTGGCAGCACACAGCTCCGGCAGCACAGCAGATACCCCCCTGCCTGCTCCGGCCAGTTTGTACCAGCCGAGAGCCCTGGTCCATTGCTAGCAATGGCATTTACACTGGTGTATGTCAGTGGAGAGTCAGACGGTGGGGAGCAGGGCGGGGGGTCTCCAAGGAGCCGAACCGCCTCTTCCCTTGGGCAGCTTTCTCGCTCCCAGCCCCACCTCAGAATGGGGCTGGGCCCCTTTAAGGCCAGGAGCCCGAGCTTGGTGCTGTCACTTCCACGACACTTTCCCCAGCAGCTGGCCCCCTGCCCGGCCCGAGCGAACATGCCATCCTGCCGCCCAGCCGGGACGGAGCCCAGCCCTTTCCCGGGACTCACTCCCAAAGCACGTTGGGCACTGCTCCCAACCCACAGCAAGTCACCAACCCCCATCTCCCCCCAGGTGCTGCAGGTAACCTCCCCGCCCACCCGCCAGCCGGCATGCCTTATTGCAAACTCCTGGCTCCGCTGAGACTTTGGCAGCAGCTGGTGCATAGGGTGGGTAGCTTGGCGCGGCTGGTGTATCGTGGCGGATGGTGCCACCTTAAACAGGCACAGAGAGCCAGATCTACCCCAGGATGGCATGCACACAGTGCCTGGCTGTGGGTGAAAGGCAACTCAGACCTGAGGGCCCCCGGCATGGGACCCAGCCCCATGCCCCCACATGGTACAGCCCCTATCTTATCCCTCATCCTCTGCTGCAAGTTGCAAACAACAGGGGCAGCTGAGACTCACCAACTCATTACACGCAACAAATGCTACCCAGTGCTGGCTGCCTTGGGGCTGGATTTGAACCAGTGACCTAGAGTGGGAAGGCCCTTGGCCCATTGTCGTGAGTTCTCTGGTCCTACGGGCAGGCACTGGGGTTCGTTCATCTCTGGCCACTAAGGGAGTTTGGGTAGTGGTGCAGTTGGCGCCGACACCTCCCCCCAGCCCTGGGCGGGATTGGATGCTCCAGGCACACGAAGCCCCGGTGGGCACTGACGCGAGCAGCTGGCTGTTCAAAACAGCCAGCGCACAGACCCTGCGGACTGGTCCCAGAACGCAGCCACAGCCTGTCAAGGGGGGCCAGGGTCAGGGGCTGGATCTGGACAGGCAGGGGGCGTGCTGCAGCTGCACCCTCTCCCTGGGGCCCCGGGCTGGGCTGGAGGGGAAACCCTGAGTGTGTTGGCAGGGGGAGGAGCCTGACTGTCCTTTTCTCTCTCTCTCCCGCCTCCCCACCCGTCTGTCCCGCTCTCTCATCCCACCTCAGGGCACAGACCTGGTCCAGGTTTTGCCTCCCTCAATCCATTCCAACCGCGGTGCCTCCCGGTTCCCATCACCAAAGCATCCAGCCCCACCCCACCCCCCAAATTCAATGGTGAACCCCTCTGCCGCGGCCCCACCAGAGTCTGAGCTCCTGCCCGGCTCCCGGCTGCTGTCCCTGCCCCTGGCGCCCCTCTGCCGAGCTTTACTCACAGTCTAACGTCCAAGGGCTTGGGGGCAGGGGCCCAGCCTGGGGGTTTGGTGGGGGAAAGGGTCTCAGGGGGCGATAAACTGAGTCACCCCCGTATCCGCGGGATGCGTCACCCCATGCTGTGGCTGCCCCCCCCCCTACCCAAAATCTGCCGATTCCAATTGTGAGGGAGCTTTAAGGTTGGGGAGGGGGCAGTCAAACCGCCTGGAACCCCGCGGGGTGCGCTCTCCTCTGGGGACCGTTTACACACACCCCCTTTCCCCACTGCAGCTCTGCTGGGCCCAATCCTCAGCTGGGGCAAATCAGCAGAGGATCTGGCCCAGTGACTTCAGCGGCAACACGCCTGAACCAGGCCAGAACATGCCTCGCGCTCTTGGCTCCGCGCAGGTAAACAACTGAGCAGCCCCGGGCGCAGCTGGGAGAGGCTGTCAACATGTGCCCGTGTTCTGCAGCAGCTGACAGGCCGCGGCCACGCCGGGGGCTTTGTGATCTGCAGCCCCAGCTGGTTCCGTTGTGCCTGGCAGGTGCTCAGCGCCGGGCTGAGGAAACCAGAAGTAGCGCTGCAGAGAATAACAACCCCCACGCCAGCGTCGTCTGGCCTGGCGCTGCCCACTGCTGCCGGGATCGGCCAGTATTCCTCTGCACGTTCCCACCGCGGCCGGAAATCCGGCAGGCCGCCGTTGCCCCCGGCGTCCTCCAGCTAATCGGCCTCCCCACCCCTGGGAGGTGCCGCTTCAAAGGGATGAGGCCACAGAACCTGTCTGCCGGGGCGTGTGGCTGCCAGCTCCCCAGCCGAGCATCACGTGGCCCCGGGCTCGGACGCGGGCTCTGCTCCCCCTTTCGCCGTGGCCCCTGGCCCCTTTTAACCCCTTCACTGCTGAGCCCTGTCTTTCAGCAATGCCCTACAAACTGTGCGCGGTGACCTACCTGGTACCAAGGGCTGCTGTGGGGGGGAAGGGGTAGATTTTGTTGGCAGGTACCTGGTACATGAGTCAGCACCCAAAAGATGTATTCCAGCCCCAGTGATTTAAGAACATGTTGGAGCCGATAGGGCTGGGAGTCAGGACTCCGACGTCTATCCCCAGCTCTGGGAGGGGAATGGGGGCTAGCGGTTAGAGCAGGTGCAAATGAATTTTAGTCCCTGCTCTGCTAATAGTTCACTACCTTGGGCATGTCGCAGCCCTTCTCTGCCTCAGTTTCCCACTTTTGTAAGGCCCCACATAAATGATGGCTGCTGCCTGTAGGGACAGCGGCACGCTTAGCAAAGGGGCGAGCTTAGCAAAGTGTCCTCAGGGAATGGCATCCCCCAAGCAGCAGCCGGGTGGGGTCTTCACAGCCCAGCCCCCTCCTCACCCGCCTGGCTGTATGGAGCAGGGAGTGAGCTCACTCTCCTGCCAGGCGGGGGGATGGGGGGATGGGCATCGCCAGGCCAGTCATTAAAGCAACGTACGTGGGGGCTGCAAAGGCTGTCCAGTGAGAAGTGTGCACCAACGGGGAGTGTTTCATACTCACTTTGCACAAGTGTGCACGACTATACAAGGCCGGGCAGGGGAACTTCAGGCCCTCTGGCCTGAGTCAGCCCATTGGCAAGAGGGCCCCGACGCTCCCGCACCTTGCCCCCTGGGAGATATTGCCGCTCCCACCCCGGGCTCACTGTGCACTGGTGCAAAGGCAGGAGGTGCAGGGCGCCGGAGCCTCAGGCCCAGAGGCTGTCTGGATTCATGGGCCTGACTGTGGCAGCGCAAATCAGGAACATTTCCATGCAAGTCAGTGTCAGGCCCAGCAAATCCAGGGCCGCCTGCCCCAGAGCTGCGGGGTGTGGCTGCAGGGCCTTGCACTGGGTGCAGTTGGTTGCACTAGTGCAAAATGGCCAATTTGCACTATGACAGGTTTCAGAGTAGCAGCCGTGTTAGTCTGTATCCGCAAAAAGAAGAACAGGAGTACTTGTGGCACCTTAGAGACTAACAAATTTATTAGAGCATAAGCTTTCGTGGGCTACAGCCCACTTCTTCGGATGCATATATATATACAAGTACTCCTGTTCTTCAATTTGCACTAGTGTCAGTGGCTCAGCAAGGGGCAGGATGAAGGGGAGGCCTCCCGGGGCATGCCCCACAGCTCAGAGCCCCAAGCGCCTCTCCAGCTGCGGCCCCCTCGCTCCTGAGAGGCTGAGATAAGGCTGGAGACATTGTCAGGGACAGGAAGAGGCAGATCCGGCCCGGCATTCCTGCCCTTTTTTGGTTTATCTGGAGCCCACCTTACTGCTCCCCTCCCCCTGTCGTGACCTGACCTCACGCCTGCTGGGCCGACCCCGGCTCCCCTGCCCTTTGAGCGGATCCAGCGGGACAGCAGGGGACAGGGGCACAGCGGTGTGTGTGTGTGTGGGGGGGGGGGGTCCTCATTTTTTAAATAAATGGGAATGTTCGGCCCCAGAAGGCGGGGGAGGGGCTGGAATTCCGGCTGCTGGCTGGTTTGTCATTGGCTAGAATTCCAGTGGCCAGGGCCCCTTTCCGGCTCTTAGGGGCCCGGCACATTGAGACCCCCGGCCCCCTGTTATTCTGGGAGCCAAAGTCAGGATCCCGTTGTGCCGGGCGCTGCACAGACACACTCAGAGCCAGGCCCTGCCCCAAAGAACTGCCAGTCTAAACAGACAAAGGGCAGGGGGGGAAACTGAGGCACGGTGGGACAAGCGCCCAGGTGTCCTGAGTCCTGGTCTGGTGCTCTACCCACCAGTCCACGCTGCCTCTGAGCTGACTTCTGCAAGAGCCCGCAGCAGGAGGCCAGCGTGCTCTCCCGTCTCCCAGGCTGGGCTGACCCGCTTTTCCTGCCGCATGAAACAGCCAACACTGGCATGCACACGCCCCCTGGTTTTTTGGCTCTCCTCTCACGCACCCCATGGTGTGAGTCAGGAGCGGTTCCCTGCAGGCGCTGGGGGCCTGGCTCTCCTCCTGCCTGCCCTGGCAGATCGGAGCGGTGGCGTTGACCCCTGCTTTGCCCTGGTGAAAAGCCCCCGAGCTGAGCCAGGACAGACTTGATTTCCCACTGCCCTACAGCTGGCACCCCCGGCCACTCCTGTGCAGAGTCCGAGCCGCTTCCTGCCTGGGTTCTGCTCCTGACTCTGGAAGGGGAGTGGGGTCTAGTGGAGCAGGGGCCCGGGAGTCAGGTTCTGTTTCCAGTTCAACGAGGAGTGTGTGGCTAGTGGGGGCGCAGTGACTCAGGCTTCCTAGTGTAAGCACGAGCAGAATCAGGCCCTCTCTCTCCACCCCCGCTCGACTCCCCCGGCCGACTGCCGGGTCACTGCTTCTGGGCTAACTGAGGCAGCCGGTCACGAGCGGCCCCTCCCATGCACCCCTGCCCTCTGACTCCACGGTCCGGAGCCTCCCTAGCAATCAGCCAGGGCATGAGCCCCCGATCCCTGCTCCATCTCCCCATTACCGAGGGCAGGGCAGGGCAGCTGGAAGTGCCCGCGGCCCGCAAAGCCCTTTTCTGTCTGTGCTGGGATGCGAGACGTCCGCTTAGTCAGGAGCCAAGTGGGGCCGAGTGAAGGCTGAGCCAGCGTGGCGCCCTGCCTGCCAAGCGGCAGCTTGGCACGATGCAGACTAATTACAGAGGAGCGCCAACCTGACAGGCCCAGAGCCGGGGGCGGGCATGCCAGGTGGGGGTGTGGAGGGCCAGGGGCGGGACGCTGGAGGCAGGGCTGCAGGGGATGTGTGGGGAGGGGGGATCCAGGTATCACTAGCGTGTGTGCATGTTGTGCGTGTGTGTGCGTCTGTGCAGCATTGTTTACTGGCAGCCAGGACACTGTTTTCTTCTGCGTGGCCCCCACTTTCCCTGGGGCACCTGTCCCAGCCCAGCGCGTGCAGCCGCTCCCCTTCTTCACCCCGCACAACCCCAGGCTACGTGCACCCTGCCGCTGTTCTCCCGCTGGCCGTGTTTGGTGAGCGCTCCGTGTTTGTGTTCCCGCTGAGGTGTTTGCAGAGCCCCCAGCCTCTGAGACAAAGACGAAATCACAGCTGGGTTTCACTTGGCAACGGGCCGGGGATGGTTCCAACGCGCCGTGCCTGGCATGGGGAGGATGGAGAGTTTGTAGCCACCTAAACCAGATGCAAACTGGGCTAGATACAAGATGCGGCACCGTGTGGGACCCTGCTTGGGGCCGGAACGCAAACGGGCTTAGGCCGAGAGCCAGGGCTGACCAGGTGGGGGGCAGAGGGGGCAATTCTACTGAGCCTCCAAAACGCCTGTAACAATGGGGTCATGTGAGAGCCCTAAACTCATCCGGTGGGGTGAGCGAGGGGCTGGGAGTCAGGCCTCCTGGGTTTTGTCCCCAGTTCTGGGAGGACAGTAGGGTCTAGGGGTTAGAGCAGGAGACAACGTCCCGTCCAGATCCTGCCGACTGGCCCCTCCTTCTCCCAAAGCCCTGTCTCCTCAGTTGGCTCTGGGGCAGGGTGAGAGCCAAGGCAGCATCCCCCAGGCTCTGTGACCTCCTTGGGATTCCTGCACCTCCCGTGGCAACTCGGGACATCCAGGCCAGGCCCCAGACCTTGGCCTCAGGCTTGGCAGAGCTGACATGCTGCGTCCTGTCCCAGACGAATCACCCGGGCGCTAACTCTGTATCTGTCCCAGACCCAGCCTCCTCCCCTTGTATGGGAGAGAAACCGTCCCAGGACAGGAAAAGCACCAGCCACAACAAGGCACTCAGGGTTGCATCCGTCTGCTGGAGCCGAGGCACGGGGAAGGGACCCCAGAGCCGGTCTCTGGGGGCACTGCCAATGGGTTGGCCTCTCTGGCCGTGGAGCGCCTGCCGCTGAGTGGTGGGCACAGGCCTGAGCCAAGGGGCTCAGGGGAACAAAATGTGCGGTGGGACCTGAGAGGCACAGCG
Source organism: Malaclemys terrapin pileata (assembly GCF_027887155.1). Classification (NCBI taxonomy): domain Eukaryota; kingdom Metazoa; phylum Chordata; order Testudines; family Emydidae; genus Malaclemys; species Malaclemys terrapin. The sequence continues at coordinate 14,216,765 of NC_071528.1, forward strand.
TGGGGGAAGCGCCATGGGGTGTCGCAGTCCGAGCAGCATGCAGAGGCCTGGGCGGTGGGTTAGCAGAGCTGCAGCGGCACTCAGGTGAGTCTGAGCCCAGGTGTGCCGTGGCCGGGTCTGGGCAGCACCCAGGCTGGGCAATGCACGCAGTGTATACGCTCCTGCGGCAGGCGGGCCAGGGTTTGAGCGGGACCAGGAGCCAGCAACATTCAGGGGGGCGCAGGCAGCGCAGCGTGGAATGTGCTTGTGTCTGCAGGGGATGGGCCCAGCCAAGCTGCCCGGTCAGACTCAAGGACAAGCTGAGGATGAAGCCCTCAGTTTTCAGGGACCTCGGAGCTGAACCCACGGGCCAGGAAGGTGCTTTCCTCCGGCCGGCCCCACTGACGCGACCGCAGGCCAGTTCCTACCCCCACTGAGGGGCTGTATTGTGCAGGTGGCCGGGTGGGGCTGATGCAGAGAGGTGCCCTGGGCCTGTGAGCGAGTGTGTGTGCAAAGCTGCCTCTGCTCCCCGCCCAGCCCTGGGGTGAAGCTGGGACAGACCAGCAGGTTAAATCAGGACAGGGCCCAAACAGCGTCTCCGTCTCTGCTGCTTGAACGGGGAGCTGAGCGAGTGAGGAGCAATGGAGGCTCAGGGCGTGAGCTTGCCAAGATGTGCAACCCCCGTGCACACACGCACACCTGTGCACGCACAGACACACCCAGAGCCCAGCACAACCACATACGTGCAAAACCATGGACCCCCCCCACCCCGTGCAACAGATTCCCAAGGTGTTCAGCACCCTGCAGGCTCCCCCTGTTCTTTATGGAGACGGGGTGGTGGGGGGGGGGAATTCTCTATTGTTCTCTGCTGGGGGGTGGGGGTTCTCTATTGTTCTCTGCTGGGGGGGAATTCTCCATTGTTCTCTGCTGGGGGGGTTCTCCATTGTTCTCTGCTGGGGGGTGGGGGTTCTCTATTGTTCTCTGCTGGGGGGGGGGTTCTCTATTGTTCTCTGCTGGGGGGTAGGGGGGTTCTCCATTGTTCTCTGCTGGGGGGTGGGGGTTCTCTATTGTTCTCTGCTGGGGGGGTTCTCCATTGTTCTCTGCTGGGGGGGTTCTCCATTGTTCTGGAGGTGGGGCTGCTCAGCTCTCTGCCCAGGCAGCCAGGATGCCATGCAAACAGGCGCTGCCCACTCTGCCCTGTGCTGGGAGGCAGGATCGCACTCTCGTCTCCAGCGACCTGCTTGCTAAAGTCACGGGCTGGGCTCTGGAGACGGCGCTGTGCCGGGGCCCAGCCACTTTGCACCAGGCCTGTCGAGCAGATGATTCGTTTTCCTTTGGCAGGTCCTGGCCAGCCCCAGGACGTGCCAGTCTCCCGCCACCAGGACGCCTCCCGGCTGGCTTGAACCTGGCAGAGGCAGCTTTGGTGCTGAACAGGGAACTAAGAAGGACCAACACCTTCCCAGCGCGTAATGAGTCGTTAATACTAGCCAAACAGGCCGCTTGGTGAACAGCGAGCGCTCGCTGCAGGGCGTCGCGTGCCTGTGGAGGTGAAATGAACCCAGTAGCTGCTGCAGTCCCCAAAACAGGGTTAACAACTGGTCCTTACCGAGCAGCTGGGACTAACTGGGTGAAACTGACAAGCACCACATGACCTATCCTAGCAGCACCAACTTCACCCCCCCCACCCCACAAACAAGGTCCTGGGGGAAGCCAGAGCTGGTTCCGCTCCGCTCCCAGAGACCCAACCAGCCGCGCTCTTTGCAGGCTGCTAGATTAGCCCCCCTGGTTTGGCGAAAGCTGATTGCAGCAGCTTGTAGGGCGTGAGTCCTTATCAGCGCTCCAGCCTGTGCCTTTGGAAGTTGCAGAGGTACTAGTTAGTGCAGCCTTTGGAACACAATGTTCTTCCATCCCAAGGGCCCCGGGTCATGTGGTGACAGAGGCCGTGGGTGTGGTGGAGGCGAGGAGCGGTGTGCAGCAGAGAGCAGGCCAGCTGGGGGACACGGGGCACAGTAGAGGGAAGCAGAGAGAAATCTGGCTCTGTTTCAGGGCGTTCGGTGAAATCCTGCATTACCAAGGAGCTGTGCACCTGGGGTGAGGGGCCCAAAGTGTTTTGCAAAAGAAATGCACCCCACAGCGCTGGAATGCAGCCACTTCTGGGGCGGTTGGAGGGGGAGGCTGGGAGTCAGGACTCCTGGGTTCTAGGCCTGGCTCTGCTTCTCTGTGTGGCCTTGTGCAAGTCACTTCACTGCTCTGCACCTCAGTTTCCCCATCTGTAAAAAAAGGGTGTAATCCTTCTTGAGTGGTGCTAGGAGGCTGCATTTGTTAATATTGGGGAAGCGCTTGGAGCTCCTCGGCTGGAAGGTGCTAGGGAGGGTGTCATTAACGAGCGTGCCTCGTCAGCGCCTGTCGGACCCCGCTCTCCCTCCTCCCACACCAAACTGTTTCACGCTGTATGCTAATGAGGGTTATTGTCATCAGAAGCACTGACGTTGGCAAGGCAGCGTAACAACCTGCGAGCGAGGAAGGAAAGGTGTGAGTGTGAGGTGTGTGTGTGTGAACGGCGGTGGGGGGGCAGTGAGGAGGAAAGCTACGCATGCAGGAGTGAAACCAACGAGGAGGAAGTACTGACCTCGCGTGCGACACGTTAGAGCCAGCTCAGAGCTGGAGCTGAGCAGGGTTTTTAAGCTGCATGTTTCCTGCAGGTGGACAAGTGGCAACGGGCAGTTATAGTGCAGACACCTAGTCTAATAACTAGTGCGGGGGGGGCTTCAGGATACCTGGGTTCTGGTAGAAGAATGAGGGTGAATAGTTAGAGCAGGGGGACTAGAATTCATGATTCCCAGGTGCTATTCCTGGCTCTCAGAGGTAGAGCAGGGGATGGGGAGCCAGGACTCCTGGGTTCGCCCCTGGATGCTGGGAGGATGATGTTGCCTAGAGGTTGGAGCAGGGCGGGTTCTCTTCCTGGCTTTCCTACTGATTCCCTGGGTGATGTTGGACAAATCCTACCCCCATGCCTCGGTTTCCCCATTTGGAAGTTAAGGCTAATGGCACCTTTGTCAGTTGCTCTGAGAGTCATGGCGCAAACGTGCAAAGTGTTGTTGCTCGTGCAACGTGTTACTGCCTTTGCAAATGCGAACATTCCATTACATGCACGACTGCTCCCTGAGGCAGGGACGGCAGAGACTGGTGTTTGGAAACCGACCTTGGGGCCAGAGCCGCAGATGGTGTAAGTTGGCCCAGCTCCACTGGCCTCAATGGGCCAGATCACCAGAGGGCGAAATCAGTGTCGCTCCATTGACTGCTTCAAAGCTGAAATAAGGGGACGTGTCTCAAGGTTTGTTAGGTTATTTAACCCATCCCTTCCCGCAGGGGCTGGATTGATGCCCCGGCAATGGGCAGCCGGTAAGTATGGGTGGCAGCAGGGAAAGGTTGCCCCTTCAGTGCACCTCAGCCCCCGATGCTTGTGCACACGCTGGGGATGCACGTGCATGTTCTGTGCATGTGCAAGGGGAGACGGCAGGTGGAGGTGCACGTGAAAAATGTGTGCACACCTAGGCGCGTGCCTCTGCACACTAGGGCCTGCTCTCACCAGCCCATCTCAGTCCATCAGGGCTCTCTGAGGTGGTATGTGACAAGCCGGCCGCCCTGTGCCCTGCTCCAAAGGAGAGCGGGAGCCCTGGGGGCAAGGACACCCCTAGAGTAGACGATGACCCTGCCTGTAGCAGGGCTAGGAGCATGAGTGAGCAGCACTATCAGATGTGCTGGCTGCGTGGCCACTGGGCCTCCCCAGAGACCTAGCTTCTGAGCTGCTATCCTAGGCCCCACCCTGGGCTTCCCGCTGCACCTCACGCCTGACCTACCCACCCTGGGATTGTCCAGTCCTGGGCTCCCCGCTGCACCTCACTCCTGACCCAGGATAGTCCCAGGGGGAGCTGGCTAATCAGGCCAGATGCTGTGGGCCTGTGTCAGCCAGAGGGGATAGGCTGAGACCCACCAAACCGAGTTACACGTGTGAGTGAGGCTTTAGGGGCTGAACAGAAAGAGTGGGGCTCGACCCCCAGAAGGGCCTCCTGGGTGAGGGCTAAGCCGGAATCAGGTGCATCACTTCCTTATTGGCTTGTTTGGCCACCTGGCTCTATTTGCGTAGCCCTTGCCACCTGTTCGGCAGCTGCTGCCAGGTCAGGCACAGAACGCTTCACGGCTTTGCGTGTCATCCTCTCCCTGTTGCTTCTCCCAGGGGAATCCCCAGCTCTCCCTCCCTTCCTGAATGCTTCCAGCCCAGCTTTGGTCATGGAGTTTGTGCTGGGGAAACCGGCAGCACTGGTGCCTGAGTCATGAAATAGTTACACTGCACGGGCCGCCGGCGTCTTGTGACTGAGGCACTCAGAGCACCAGGTAGCCTTTGCTCCTTCCCCAGGAAGAAGGGAGGGTGTGTGGGGGAGGTAGGGTTATCGCGCCCATTTCAGCGATGGGGAAACCGAGGCACGGAGCAGGGCTGGGACGTCCCCAGGGTTACGCAGTGAGTCAGTGGCAGAGCGGCGACTGGAGCCCAGGAGTCCTGACTCCCAGGCCCTTGCTCTGACCACTAGACAATGCTCTCCCCTCCCCCGCAAACCCTCTCTTTAGGCCCCGAATGGGTGCAGCAAAGGCTGATGTCCCTCACAGCCTGCTCTATGCTGGTGGATCTCAGCCCTGCGTGGCAGCCCTCCACCTGCCGTAGGGCCAGGAGGGGGCTTTGTCTCCAGGGCTCAACTCCCCACCCCGCAACACAGAAGAGCAAAGCCGTGCCCCATACACTCATTCCTCTGTGCCACCCGGCCCCCTCGGTCTGCGAGCACGGACACACCTCGCCGCCCTGTTTCTAACCAGCCTAAGGGCAGGGCAGGAAGAGGTGGGCACGCCTCCTGAGTGGCTGCTTCTCTTAGGGGGCCTGATCCAGGGCGGAAAGATTCCTGTCGGCTGCCGTGGGTTCGGGGGCAGTTCCCCAGAGAGGGCATAAGGCTGCGGGGACGTGTCTCTGGTAATGGGGGTGTGGACGCCCCCTCTCCTCCATCCCTCCCTCCCTTGGCCCCTGGGGAATCAGATGGTGTCAGCCTCCGTCTCCCCTCCGTCCCTCTGGGCTGGGAGCATCACTCGCTGCTCAGCTGCCTCCGGTGTGGTTGGTGGTTGTGGTGACTTCATCACGGAGACACTGGGCCCCGAGTCCCTCCGTCTGGAGGCGGCGCAGGGGATTTCTGCTGAGCCCATGTGGCTGGGAGAAGCCCTCCCGAAGCACAGAGCGTGGGCGCGGAGGGGGCGGGCATGTGGGTGCCGAGCAGCCGGCAGGTCTGCCAGGAGCTTGGGGGGGGTTCCCTGGCCCGGGGAGGATGATGCAGCCTGCTCCTGGCAGGGCTCAGAACCACCCCCTGCCCACACAGCCTGGGGGAGTTGTGCTCAAAGGGCAGCTTCCTGCATGGCAGTGCCCGCCACGCCACCCCCTCGTTCCCCACGCCCACGAGCCGGGGCCTGCCCAGCCGGGGAGACGGGTGGATCTCTGGATGGGGGGGGGTCCCCCCCTGGAGTCCCCCTGGCTGGAGTCTAACCAGCAGGCTAACTGGGGGAGCAAGGCTTCACTGCCCATTCCCAGCCGCCGGGGAGGGGGTGGAGCTGGGAGTACATACTGGGGCCTTAATGACAGGAGTGCAGGGGCAGTGGCGACTGCAGGCCAATACACACAAGACGAGCACACACCCATGGACACCCACACGCACGCATGCCCACGGGAACACGCGTGGGCTAGCACGCCCGGAGCTGCACACCTACGGGATGGGCTCACCCTCCGGCTGCAAACAGGTGCCTCCAGTACCCTTGCCACTGCTGCATGTGCAAAAGTGTGTGTGTGTGGGGGGGTGTGTGTGTGTGCACACAATGACCCCCTCATCTACCTGTGCAACTGCATATGCATTTTATACACCTACCCTTTTTTCCCCCAATCAGCCCCCACCCCATTTTCTTCCATATTATTTATTTAGGTTCTTCCAGTTTGGGGAGATTTGTCAGTTTCATGTTTGTTTCTTGCGGGTCCCACTCGGTTGCATTTCCTGATTTTCAAGCTCTGGCACAAAGCTGCAAGGATGGGGGGGGGGCTGCAAATCTTGCAGGTTGGGGGGGGGGCAGGGGGAGTATTTTTGTGCAGAGGAACCCGGACTCCATTAGATTCTCTCATGTCGGCTTCCTAGAAACCCTCCTCTTGGCTTAGCTCTTCACAAACACTTTGTTCCCTGCAGAAGCACCAGGGTTTCCCCTCAAGCCTGACTGCCTGCCCCAGGGGTGGCACAGGGAGCCCAGACCACAGGGAAGCAGCTGTTCAGTCTGGATTTCGCTTTCTAGATGCAGGTCACACTCCAGAATTGAAAGCGATAGCTGTGCCGAGGGTCGGCTTCACCGCAGTCCGAGATGGGACACGGGAATTGAAGGCAGCTCTCAGCGGCGGGGGGCATAACTTCTCCTCAGTGCTGGGTGTCCAGTGCATGGCCCTAGTGCATGGGCTCCCTATGCCCATAGAAAGATGCAGGCCCACCTATCAGTGTGTGTCTCTTCGCTGCAGCCCCAGTGGGCTTGGGAGTGTAACCCATCGCAGACTGGCAGCCAAGGGGACTAGCTGCAGCAGTGGAGAAAGGCGGATGCCGCCGGGCAGCCAACCCTAGCATCCCCTCCCCCACTAACCCCTGGGTCAAACAAGCCCCCAAACCATGGGGCAGCTCACTGCTGTATTTCCTCCTGACCCATTACCTCAGCCAGTCAGGAGGAACCAGCATGAGGCTCAGGAGACCCAGGCTCCACTTACCCCAGTCTTGCCCCCCCTCTGTGCCTCAGTTTCCCCCTGCAAAATGGGGACACCAGCAGTGGAATAGATTTAAAGCACTAGAGTGTGATCTTGATTGGGTGGGACAGGCCCCCCCATTACACTGATGCAGCAGGGGAGGTTAGGCCAGATCTCCCATTAGCTGAGCCTGCGTGCACGGCTTGTTCAAATTAAAGGCTATTTTTGCCAGCCAGTCACTGCTGCCTGTAGCCCACAATTGGGGCTGGTGCCCTTTTAAATACCTGGCAACTAAAAAAAAAACACCCCAGTGTCTAGTTCCCTGTTTATACTGCACAGGTAGGGGCTGATTTAGCTGCCCCCACCCTGCAGCAGAGCCATGGGGGAGGCGGGGGGGAATTTTCTGCACACAAGGCTCAAAGCAGGAGAAGAGAAGTGTATTTTCCCCTCAATCTGCACGCGACACTGGGCTAGGAATGCCCCAGCACAGGCAAACCACAGGTATAAGGACTCTACCTGCATGCGGTGTGTGGGGGGGGGTGGTGTAGGACCAACCCTGCCCCATACTTGGGGCCCCATCTAACCCTGCTCCATGAGGCCCCAGAGCAGGGTCTGGACCCGCTGCCACGGCCCAGCTAGCCTGTGCTAAGCCAAGGGCTGGGTGTGCCCGCCCCCGTTGACCAGCTGCTTTGCCAGGAAGGGGCTAGCATGAGTTAGGGGCTTGTTCTGTAGCTGCTCCAGGCTTCCCAAGCTGCCAGGAGTCCGTGGCCGCCCCGTGGAACCAGGCTGCTGTAGAAAGAACTGGAGGCAGAAGTACATCTGCAGCAGCTGTGGGGGCAAACCCTGCACAGGAAACACAGCCAGCAAGGGCGGCTTCCAGCTCAGCCGTGCGTTGTGGGGTGCACGCTCAGTGACAGGGAGGGGCTGGGAGAAAGACTTCTGTGCACCTCAGTAAGTCTAGTCAAACCTACAAGCTGATGATCTCAGATCCCACTTTTTTTTTGGGGGGGGGGGGGGGAACAAGGGGGGAGAAAAGGAGGCTTTGAGTGTCAATTTAAGGACCTAATTAGCACTTGGCTTGTGCTCCTTCCTCCACACCCTGAAACCAGACAAAATCCTGTTTCGCTGCAGCCTCCTGCCTAGTCTGCACCAGCCGGGCGCTCACATGGCATTTTGCAACAGGCCAGCCCTTAATTGCTGCTTGTTTAAGCCTCTTTGTCAATTTACAGAAGTGGTGGCGCCTTGCCGCCAGAAAGCCGCAGTGTTTTGCAAAGAGTGAGAACAGGGCTGGCTCCTGGAAGCTGCGTTAAGAACACAACTACATCCTGATCTGATCACCGAGTACAGGACATGCTGCTCTGATGCAACGTGCAGGGACCGGGAAGTGTCACAGCTGGGGGGGGGGGGGAAAAGGAAAAATGCAAGAGGAAGTGATATTTAGATTTCAGAAATTTATTGCAAGTTCATCGTACAAGAATATATAGAATCAGACTCTTTTAGTGGCTTGAGTGCAAAGAAAAAATTGCAATCTTGAGTTTATAAATATAAGACATTCGGTCCATTGAAAAATAAAGAGTTCATTTGCAACTGTCCTTTTCAGTCCTCACATCTTCCATCCACAACACAAAGCAGATGCAAAAAAATAAAAATAAAAATCCAGTCTCTTCCCCACCCTGCCACATTAAGTCCTTGGCAAAACGTGGCCATGCCCGCTCCCGCTGCAGAGAAAGGGAGCGGAGGGAACGCCAGTCCCTTGCCATGGATCAGTGGCATCCACGCCCCACGCAGTCAGAGAAACACGTCGTGCCTTGCGTACAGGATTCAAGCGCTCCTCACATCCGAGGAGCGAGTCGCCTTGATTCAGTCATTCCCCCAAGTGCATCTCCTGCCAGCCTGCTCCAGCGAGCTGCTCCTTTAACGGTCTCGACGCAGTCACAGCCCCTTTGCTATGGCCAGTCGCCCGGCGCACCTCCCTTTCCACGCACACCATCGCTGCCGGCCCATGCTCGCTCCTCTCCGGTACTCCTTAGCTTTGATTTTGATGGGGTGGTTTTTTATTTTTTAAAATGTTGTTTTTTTTGGTTAAAAAAACAGGAATTCAGCACAAAACGAGAAGGCGGTGCCCAGCTCAACGCTCCAGCAGCGGGACGTAGGGGACCCACTGGTTATTGCCGCGGCTTTCTTCACAGTAACTGGCCACTTCCTCCAGCCCTTGGCTCTTCCAGGAATCAGTGTGGGGATTCTGGTGGGAGAGAACACAGATCCAACCGTTAGCAACAAAACACAAACTTCCTGGACGTCACCCCAGCCCATTCACGAGACATACTTGAGCGGTGACCCACACCACTGGCTGTTCGGGAATACACACATCACTGAAGCAACTTGGCTCAGCCCCAGGTCACGTGGCTGCCAATTTTAGCCCTGCATCAGCACCACTGTACAATACAAGCTCTCCCCTACAGGTGGTGGGATTGGCTCCCAGGTGATGGACACCCACCCTGCTCGGCAACCCCTGGCACCCAGCACCACAGGTAGGGTGACCACACAGCAAATGTGAAAAACCGGGACAGGGGTGGGGGGTAATAAGAGCCTATATAAGAAAAAGACACAAAAATCAGGACTGTCTTTATAAAATCAGGACATCTGGTCACCCTAACCACCGGGGACTCACCGTCACTAAGATGCAGTGCAGGTCCCGGGGTTCGCTGTTGTCCTCCGAGCTCTCCCCGAGGACCTTGGCCAGCCGCTGCATGCCGGACACCCGCAGGATGTTGATGTCATTGTCGCAGCAGAAGGCCTGGATGAGGGTGAAGTGGATTTGCAAGGCGATGTCACCCTCGTCTTCTTCATCAATGGCGAGGAGGCAAAGCACCACGCTATCTGGATCCCTGCGGGCAAGGGGAGGAAGCAGACCGGTCAGGATCAGGGGGAGACAGACCCCACAAACTGTCCTTCTAAGGAAATGAATCTCATACACCCCCCCAGCTGTTCCTGAACCACCACCAATGCCAGAGCTTGTTCTCTCGCATCTTTCACACCCAGATCCCTCCCACCGCAGCAGCTCCAACAAGGCACAACCCTCCCCCCCCCCCCTTTCCACCAGCCACGTCAGCTGATCAGACCGGCACACGCCGGGGCCAGAGATACTCACACATTCATCAGCTTGGCCGACTCATAGACGCCGACTGTCAGGCAGGCTTGTCTCTGAGCCGCTACCAGCAGCTGTTCCAGCGCCTCGCTCACCGTCTGCATCCTGGGGAGAGAGGGGAGCAGAACCGAATTAAGACCGGGCGGCTCGGGAAAGGCCCGCAGGCGGAGAGACCTGAAGGAGGGTTTGGGGCATCCGCACGCCCCGGCTTTGCAAAGGAGGGAGCCACTTACTTTTTGGCGGTGTTGTCGCAAGCAACCAGCTCTTCCAGGGTCATGGTGCAATTATAATCCACAATGGCTTGAAGTCGGGAGGGAGAAGCGGCCACTCTTAGCTCCCCCGCAGCCCCCCAGAAGGCAGGAACCGTGCAATAATCCACTGGAAGAACCAGACTGGCTCAGTCTTCCCCGCGATGTCAGAAACGCCACCTGCGAGTCAATCCGGTGCCACTCTGAATCAAACACCCCGACTCCGCCAAACAGTCTTAGAGACAGCACCCGCTGAAGGCGCCTTTTATTGCCTTGCCGAAGGGGGCGTGGCCTCTCCTTTCCCATTGGTTCTTCGGCAACAAAGGAAAAAAACCCGGTGCCCGCTGATTGGTTCTCGCTCTGGGGAAAATAGCAAGTGGCCCCCACGTGGGGCGGGGAAGTTTTGCAAGGGTTGGATTTGCTTAAAAAAAAAAAACACAACACGAGAGAGAGAGAGTTTCGATTGAAATTTCCCAGCAGTTTTTGTTCCTGTGCTGGGCAGAGGCATGGGATTTCCACAGAGCTCTGGGCTTGCAGCCGAGGGGGCAGGTTTGCAAGCTGTTTTGTCCAGGGGAAAACAAACCTAGGCGAGATCCCTCGCTGGAGAATTTGGATGGGCTATTTTGAGAGGAAATAAATATCCCAAGTGTTTGAATTCAAATGCATGCCCATGGAAATCCCCCCACCCCCCGCCATCCTTCCCCGGGCTTGCTCTGCAGCTGTTCGGGGGCAAAAATCACCTCCAGGCGAGGATGCATTTTGCAAAGGAAAAGCAGGGACGTTTTATGCAAAGGGAGAATCGTTATTCTCTTCCACTCCGGAGCAAATTCCGAGCTGCTGGAGTCGAGTGTGTGTGTGTAGGACTGAGCTCTGGGGCTGCAAACAGCAAACTTGTCCAGTGCATTCCCTGCTCTGCAAGGGTCCTGTGCCTCCCCTCTCCCCCATTTGAGCAGGGCGATACCCGTTCCACCTCGTAGGCAGAAAACGAACAGCAGCCAGCTGTGTGTTGTGTAGGCGGCGGAGGGGAAAGGATGAGTTAATCATGAGATTTTCGAGCCCGTCATGGTTTCTGCAGCTTGCAAAAACGCTGTGACTCGTTTCACAACAACCCCTGCAGCGTGCATCATGTTTCCTTGGCTGGGACCTTTCTAGGTTGTCCTCTCTTTTCCCCCTCTGCAGCGCGGCTCAGACCCCAGGTGCGGGGCTGTGCAGACAGACGTTATTAGCGCTGCCAGCTGCAGACCAGGCTCGCTTCGGGCTCGCGCTCACGATGGGCGCCGCTTGGGTGGCAAGATTTATTTCAGGCAGAGAATGAACCAACCTCCAAATCCCTCACAAACCCGGGAACTCAAACAAGACACCGTGTACTTTCCCGAGCAGCGGAGCTGCCAGGAGACTTGCAGGGAGCGCTGCTGGCCTTGGGGGGGTTGCGAGGTTCGCATAACATTCCGCTCTGCAAAGCAGGTGGGAGGTCGGGCCCGGAGCCTGAACTTTTGCAGAGGTAAAAGGTCCCCGGTGCAAAACAGCGCATGTTGCAATAGGCTCGAGGCTAACTGGGGGGAGATTAGCCCCAGCTGGATTTGCAAAAAAACCCAGAAAGTGCACAGGGCAGGTGGGCGCGTCCCCTGGCTCCAAGGACCGCCCGGGGGTTGCAATGAATGACATTGATGTGGTGCTGGGAGGGGGGGGCGCTGGGGGCCTGGGGTTCAGGCTGCAGAGGGGCGAGTTTCTCCCACCTCTGACCCTTCCTGCCTGGGGCGCCCGGGGGTGGCTGCTCGGCGCCCTGCGGTTGGGTGTTGTCATTGCAAACCCGCCGGGCCGCTGACTTCGCGCCCAGCAGTGCCAGGCCTGCAGCTGCCACACCAGCCGGCGGAGGGAGCTCGCGACGGGCAAGGCCGCCACCTAGCGGGCACGGCGCGCAGAGCAGGCTGGCGGATCGGCTTGGGACTGTAGTGCAAACAGCTCTGGGGGGTTGCGCCCCCCAAGCTCCCTCCTTTGATCTCAGTGGGAGTTCCGTGGGCATCGGCCCAGATCCCCCAGGCTGGGGAGGTACCCAGGCTCTGGGCCTGAGAGACAGCTGGGATGGGAACTCTAGAGGTCTGACAGAGGGATAGCAGGGTGTGTAGGGGGATGGATGGGTAGACGGATGGGTGTGGAGGGATAGATAGAGGGGTGCGTATGGAGATCAATGGATGGTTATGCACGGGTGCGTATGGAGGGGTGCGTATGGAGATCAATGGATGGTTATGCACGGGTGCGTATGGAGGGGTGCGTATGGAGATCAATGGATGGTTATGCACGGGATAGATAAATAGATGGATGTATATAGAGATCAGTGGATGGATGCATAGACAGAGGGGTGTCTATGGGGATCAATGGGTGCGGATGGGGTTATGGATGGATGGATAGAGGGGTGTGTGTAGGGATAGATAGAGGGGTGCATGTGGGGCTGGATGGATAGACAGTGGGAAGTGTATGGGGATGGATAGATAAGGTATCTAAACACCGTGATAGATCCAGACTCCGTAGTAACCCTATTGCAATTATAACAATAAGTTAATCACATGTAGTAGCCCTTCCATGGGGCTTTTATTCTGAAAGGGCCTTCAGACATTGACTCATCAACCCCTCCCTCGGTGGGGTATAGGGTGACCAGATATCCCGATTTTATAGGGACCGTCCCGATATTTGGGGCTTTGTCTTATGAAGGCGCCTATTACCCCCCACCCCCATCCTGATTTTTCCCACTTGCTGTCTGGTCACCCTAGTGCTGCCCCCGGGGAAGCTGAGGCGGTGAGATCCTGGGCGGGGGTGAGTGACCCTCGCTGAATGCTGTAGCGTTTTGGGTCATGTGAATAAGGAGGTTGCAAAGATAGGAGCTAACAGCAGGTCCCGAGGGACTCACGCTGGCCATCCCCGGCCCTGCAGACAGCCCCGCTGGTAGGCCGGGCTGTAGTGGGCGTAGGGGGAGTCACCCTCCGTCCTGGCTCGGGGATGGCTACCCCTGCTGATGAGCCATGCTCCTCGTTAGCAACCTTCCTCTGCTTTCCTTGCGGGATCGGGGCACTTCAAAGTGACTTTCCTGAGCCAGGCCTGGTGCTGGACAGACACAGAGTACTGCCGTCCCCAAGCGTCCCAAAATCTGGAGTCGCCCCCCACCCCTTCCAAATCCCGAGATTGACTTAAAAAATCACAAGATCCTTTTCATTTGGCTCCTGGTCTGCGAGCCCGCAGGGGCCACGTGTTTGAGCTTTTTTCTGCCCCGGGGTGGGCTACAAAGGTCCGAGCTGAGACACTCGGGCGATAGCTATCGCAACGCTTCCCCCTGCCCCGAGCATGACAAACCTTCGCGTAGCTAAGGGGTGATTCGATCACAGTCTGCGAATACCAACCCAGGGAACAAACCTTTGCTAATGGGCTCCCCCCCAGCAGACAATGGTGTAGCAAGGTCACATGACTGTCAGGTCACGCTGGATAGAGTCGGACTGGACATAAGATGTGCATCTCGTACCGGGAGCGTAGCCATCAGAGCAATTTGTGAAGCGTCCATCGCTGGCCGCTTTAAAATCCAGCCTGGCTGTTTTCCTAAAAGATCTGCTCTGGTTCCAACAGGAATTATTTGGGGGCGGTTGCAGGTGTGGGCGGGCGAGGTTCTGTGCCCTGTGATGTGCAGGAGCTCAGACTAGGTGATCATGCCAGTCTTTCCTAACCCTGGGATCTGTGCATCTCTAAGTCTTCATGCCCCAGATCTATTAAGCGGCGAAGGCTCCGGGCCGTGTTCCAGTTAAAACCTCCTGTTGTTTCCATGCACTGTTAGTTTGCCACGCATCTCCCCGTGTCGGACCCCCCCGACAGCGCCATCCTCTGCAGTGGGGTGCTGGATGCCTGGGTAGGGCATTTCACCGGGATGGAACTGTGGTTGGTTGCTGCCACCTGCTGACCCAGCGTGGTGACAGCTCACAGACTGTCACGGCAAGATAAGGGGACAGAAAGTGGGTGCTGATTTTGGGGGTGCAACTTGAGACATCTGGAAGGGGCCTGGTTTTCAGAGGTGCCCCTCTTCAAGGTGTCTTGAGGTGAGAGCTCCAGAACTGAGGGACTTGGCCTCCCCTTTGCTCTCTGTGCAGCTCTCTTCTGTGTAGGTTTGGGTACTGCACGGCTTGCCGTATGGCAGGGCCTTCCCCCGCTGTGCAATGGGGCAGATCTGGTGGTGGAACAAGCGAAGGGCTTGGCTTGAGCCGTGTTCGTCGGGCTGTATTATCTAGTTAATACGAGCCGCCAGCAGGCAGCGACCCACCGAAACCGCCTCTACTTGCACGCCCCAGGCGGATCCGATTTCCCTCTCTGCTCGGCTTGTTTTTAAGGCCCGGCCTCCCCATCCTGTTGTTCTCCGTTCCCTCCGGCTGCAGTCAGAGAACGTTCTGTGTCGGCCCAGGGTAGGAGCAGGGCAGCCTGCCAGCTCCATGCTCACTGCCACAGGCCAGCCGCGCTCTGGCTTGGCCAGTGCAGTGTTTTTCTTTAAGCTGATCGGGATTTATCCTGCAGTAAACTCGGCCCGGGAGTTGCAGAGAGGCAGCAGCCTGAGCCCAGAGACGGGGCTGGGAACGCAGTTTGCAGCTGGCATGTTTCTGGGGCTGCAGGAAGTGCGTGTGTCTGATGTCAGCCGGAGGTTCCCCAAGATGCCAGGGGCGCAGCGTGGCCCCGTGGTGAGGGCCCAGCGTTGGGTGCAGAGGGATGGCGGGGTAGTGGTGGGTGCAGGCATGCTGCACCGTGCCCGTGGACACTGGGACGTCAGCGCATGCAGCTGCTATCAACAGCCAGGTGGGGACCACGTGAGCAGGGGACTTTGCCCGCGGCACAGCTGGCAGGAGGCACTCAGCCCTCCCTGGGAGGTGCCATCTGGCACCAGAGCCCAGTTCCTGCAAGGAGGCAGCTCTGGGGAGCCGCTTCCCCAGGCTTGGGGGGCTGCGACAGACCCTGATCCCCCAAACCCTTAGCTCTTCCCAGGCCTCGGCCTGGCTCCCACCAGCCCTGCCTGGGGCCCGCTCTGCAGGGCCTGCTCCCCTGGTGCCGGAGCCCCAGTGCTTCCTGGGTGGGGCGCTCAGGGGACATCTGGGGCTCCTACCTGGTTGCCAGGGCGACAGAGTTTCCGTTCACCTGCTTTCGCCGTGGGAGGCTGCAGGGCTTGGTCTGGGCAGCCAGATGGGGCTGGAGGCAGCTGGTGTGATAGCAAAGCTGTGGGAGGAGGTAATTACTGACAGGCACCCCCAGCTCCAGCCACGTCCTCTCCGGGTCAGGACAGAGGCCGGAGCACGTCACCCCTCTCTCTATCCCTGTCCAGCCCCCCCCCATTTACCTCTCCATATACACCCCACCCTCTCTCTAGCCCCCACCGTTCTTGCTATCTCTGATCACTGCAGTACCCCCAGAAACCTTGCCCTCTCCTTCAGGAGATCACGCATGCAAAAGCCCCGGAGCTTTGCCAGCCACGGTGCAGGCAGAGCCGGCGTGAATGTGCCTGGCTGGCAGGTGAGGTGGGCTGGACCGCAGGACAGCCCTTGCCCAGCTCAGCCGGGGGGCAGCCCAGGGCTGGCTCCGCTCTAGGTGCAGGTGGGGCTTGGCGAGGGAAGGGGAGTCCTGGAACCTGTCAGTTCCCTGCGTCAGTTCCTGGCTTGCCCAGAGCAGCAAACACCTTAGAGCCAGCAGCCCCCGGAGGTTAACAGAGGGGACTTGGGAGCCATCTGGGAACATCTGGGGGACCGGAGCGAGGCTGGCTGACCCCAGCTGCGGATCCAGCCCCGGGGCCCTTCACTTGGCTTTGGTCCAGCTGCAGGGGTTGATTAGCAGCATGTGTGTCTGGGTGAGTGGCAGCTGGTGCTGCCTGAGTGACCCCATTGTGCCGGGCATGTGTCGGTCCCAGCTGCAGTGTGTGCGGGGCCAGGTGATGTGTGGGGCATGTGGGGGAAGCCCCCCCCTTCTACCCTGCCCTCCTCTTGACCCCCGCCCAGATTTTTCTAGGCAACCGGCTGTGCTGTGGCTGCTTCATTCTTGTTCTTAATCCCTGGACTTGAGGTGCCTGCCGGAAACACGTGTCTCTGGACTGCCAGGTGGCACCCATGTGGGCTGCTAGGGCCCGGGACTGAGGGGCTGAGCTGGGGAATGGTCAGGGAGGTGGGGGGGCAGGCAGTGTGTACTTGCATGCACGTGGGTGGGTGGGTGAGCGTGCATGGTTGGTGTGGGCACTTGCTGAGTAGGCACGCGTGTGTGTTACGTGCACTCAGGGCTGTGTGCGCGTTGGGTGGGCAGCTGAGTGTGGGGTGCACGGGTGGCGGCAAGTGTATGTGTTGTGGGCCCTCACGCATGTGTGTGTGTGTGTGTGCTCAGGTGGGCGTGAGTGTTGTCTGTGTGTGTTGTGCGTGTGTATGGGCGTATGTGTTGTTTGTGGGTAAGGGTGCAGCTGTGTGTGTTGTGTCTGCTCTTGCGGGTGGCTGGCCATCCATTCCTGGATGGACATGTGTTACCTGTCTGCAGATCCTGGCATCAGGGAACGTCTCCACCTGGGAGTCTGACCCTGGCTCCCCACTGGCTGCCCGGCTCAGCGCTGAGATGAGCACAAAGGATGAGCAGCTGCAGTGGCCATCCTGCCGAGGAGTCGTCACAGGCCAGCCAGACCCCGCACAGATCCTATTCCTATTCACCAGCTCAGCGCGGTTCCTAGCAGCCAGACCCCGCGGGCACCAGCTCACCCTTCTGACAGTGACCTCGGGCTGGGAGATCAGGCCCGGCCCATTTAGCTGGTGTTACAGGAAGAGGAGTTTGGCACAAACAGATGCTAGGCCCGGGAGGAACTTGTGTCTGCCACCCCACAACCCGGAGTGAAAGGCCACCTGGCCACTCGGCCAAGCGGGGCGCAGGAAAGAAACAAGCCGCTCCCAGCAGGCTGCCCCCATCTTGACCCCAGGTGGATCGTGACTTTCAGCCCCGTGCTGTCGCTTTCACCTGTGGAACTCACTGCCACAGGGGTTGAGCCAGGCAAACAACCCTGGAGAAGAGGGGTCCTTGGCGGGGGGCCAGGATGTTGGCAGCTGTGGGCTCTCGGTGCTCACCAATCAGGGTGTGAGATGGGGGCGGGCAGGGCTCAGGAAGGAACCACCCCCCGCCCATCAGCTTATAGAGTTGCAGAATTAGGGGCTTTATGGGGAGGCGAGCTTTGGAGATGGGATTCCAGGCCAGATTGGCTGGAGAGGGGATTGGCAGCAGCTGCATGAACCAGTTACCTCTTGCTATGGAGACAGACAGCGTCATCCCCCCCCCCCCCATCCACCTGAGCCCTTCGCTCTGAGCCAGGTCTCCCACCCTGGGGGAGGGAGGGGGCGCTGGGGTCACATGGCCGGCCATGCTTGCTGCCATGTGCCAGAAGGGACAAACAAGCACATGGGCTCCACGGGCAGCTACAGGCAGCTATTAGCTACTTGCAGCTGCTCACTCCCCAGTGCTTCCCAGCAGCGTGGCAGGAGTGTGAGCAGCTGGGGGGAAAGGGGGGGGGGCTGCCGGGCTGGGTGTGTGCGTCCAGCACGGACACGAGGCACAGACGTGCTCCATTGTGTGGGAAGCACCTGCCCGCAAAGCCCAGGTTATGAACCGTGGGTATTTATAGGTGCCTGGGGGAGGTGGCAGGGCTGGTTCTCTCACTGGTTACATGTATGTGTGTGCGCTGTGCAAGGGGAGAGCATGCGGTGGAGGATGGGGGGGGGGCTTGCAAGTGTGCAAGGGCGCGCTGTGTGAGGGTTTGGAGTGTGCAGGTGAGAAAGTGCGAGAATGGGAGGACTGAGGGTGGGAGGATTGTAGATGTGTTTCTGCAGCGTGTGGATGTGTGTCCGAAGGGTGTGCTGTGCGATGGTGCATAGCATGAGTGTGCGAGGGGCTGTGCTGGGCCAGGCTGCACGGGGTGAGTATGTGCGGTGTGGTGGTGCACAGCGTGAGTGTGTGAGGGGCGTGCCAGGGGATGGTGCACACCTTGAGTGTGCAAGGGGGTGTGGTGTGCGTGTGGCAGGAAGGCACGTCGTTTTGACTGTTATATTTATTTCATTTACACATCACAAAGGTCCCCGCTGGTTAATATGGGGCCCGTTTTAGAGCCAATTTTCTGACTGCAGCTCCACCTTAAAGTCTCTTCTTGTAACCACGTCTCTCCCTCTTGGTCTCTGCTCCGCTCTCACAGCCACCAGCTCCTCCACATGCGCCTTCTCCACAGCACATCACGCTATGTCCCCATCTCCGAGTGCACACCCTGCCATTCATAAAGCTGTCCCATGGCGGGCCGAGCAGATGAATCCTGGGCCCAGAAGAACGCATGGAATGGAAAAACACTGGCACTTTTAAAAAGAATAGAGCTGAGGGGTTTTCCAGGTTCTCAGACTTATGTGCTTCAATTTTGACTTTGGTTTCCAAGGGAAAGGGACTTCCTGACTCATAAGAACATAAGAGCTCCTGTACTGGGTCAGACCCATGCTCCATCTAGCCCAGTTTCCTGTTTCCTAGAGCGGCTGGTCAGAGCTTCCTGGGGAATGCACAGAATAGGGCAATTCTGGAGCCATCCACCCCTGATTTCCCCTCCTGATTTCAGGCAGTCAGAGGTTTAGGGTCATCCCCCCCTTGGCTAGTAGCCATTGATGGAGCACTTGTTTGAACCCTGTTATACTTTAACCATCACAATATCCCACTGACAAATGGGAAAAGACATCCCGATTATGGTGAAGGTGAGGATCAATTGTTCTCTATGTCCACCGAGAACAGGACAAGAAGTAACTGGTTTATTTTGCAGCAAGGGAGATTTAGGTTAGCTATTAAGAAAATCTTTCTAGCTAGAAGGCTAGTTAAGCATTAGGGAGGTTGTGGAATCGCCGTCATTGGAGGATTTTAAGCCCAGGTTGGACAAACACCCGTCAGGGATGGTCTAGGTTTCCTTGGTCCTGCCTCAGCGCAGGTGGCTAGATTTGATGATGTTTTGAGGTCCCTTCCAGCCCGGCATGTCTATGATTCTGTTCTGTGACGTGGATGCAAATCATTTCCATCTCGTTGCAAGGGCAGCCGGGGAAATGGACCAATCAGTGCAAACCACCAGCATAGCCACGTTGACACCCCCAGAGTGCTGGCGAATTCCCCCCGCTGTGGAGCCTGCCCGGGATTTTTAAAAGCAGCAGCTGGTCTCTTGTGTTTTGCGAGAGCTGATTGGGACCCACGTGTCCAAGCTTCTCACCCTAAGCTTTCCAAGTGGGTCTGAAATCCAGGAGAACTGTCGTCTCCCTCCCCTGGCTGTCGACTGTGGAACGGGCCAGCGCCCCAGGTGGCATTTTCAGCACATGTCAAAGTTTCAGTCATTATTGTTTGTATTAGAGCTGGGTGGAGAGGCCCCGATTGGGACCAGGATCCCGGTGTGGCCCGGCCCTACACAGATCCATGGTAAGAGACAGTTCCTGCCCTGAGGAGTTTGTGATCTAACTAGCCAAGACAGACAAAGCATGGGAGGAAAGGACTGATTATTAATCCAGTTCCAAGCAGGGAAGCTGAGACAAAGAGACTTGGCCAAAGTCAAGTAACCAGAAAGGGAACCCAGCTATCCTGGGTCCCAGCCTAGAGCCATAGCCGGAGCCACCCTCTCTGCGTTCAGGTCAGCTTTGCACAAAGAACAGTCTGCCTGCAGCAGGGGGCTGGCTCAGTTCTAGTTCCCGACTGCATCTGACAGAAAGCGTCCGCATTTCTTCCAGAAAAGACGGGCCGGTTCCACACCTCATCCAGACCCTGCTGAGCTGAACAACCATTGTTCAGAGAGCAACTGAAAATCTCATTCACGGCTCGCATGGCAGCTTGGTAAAGGGCTGGAGGCCGATCTCAGTTACCCCGGTGCAAAGCCGGAGTCACCCCCGTGACCCCCCCAGATGGAGTCATTAGTGCTATTGCATTGTTATGAAATATCCATTATCAGAATCCTGAGCCGTTGTTTCCTGGTTTGTGGTTACTTCGGGCAATCACAAGTTTATAAGCAGAAATTGCTCAAGACCTCAACATAAAAATCTCACTTTGTGCCCGTGCTGCTCCTGGGTTCATTGGATCAACCCCTCACTCCTCACGGCAGCACCAAGCACTAAGTATTTTAATCTCAACTAACATTCCCACCGCATTCAGTTCAAATAAGTCTTCAAAATTTACATAGATTCTCACCTTTCTTCCATGGCCGATATCATCCAGCCCGGTATAGTCGATAGGTTTTCGAATGTACCTTACAGGACGCTCCATGTTCACCGGCGCTATAATTTTATGAGTTCTTGATGTGGTCTTACTGGTTGTCAAAATACCTCTCTCTCTGCGAGCCGCTTTCTCTTTATGGATGTCCACAGTCTTAACTCTTTGCTGACTGTGGACATCCACGGGGGGAGGCATAGCTCAGTGGTTTGGCCTGCTAAACCCAGGGTTGTGAGTTCAATCCTTGAGGGGCCCATTTAAGGATCTGGGGCAAAAATCTGTCTGGGAATTGGTCCTGCTTTGAGCAGGGGGTTGGACTAGATACCTCCTGAGGTCCCTTCCAACCCTGATCTTCTATGAGTCCAGCCTGAGATTAGCCTCTGGCCCGAAGGAGAGCCAATCAACGTGGCTGTCTGTGGATTCCATTTCAAACCCAGACGGGCACAGCCAGCTGTGAGACCACTGGGAACAACCTGCAGCTGCCTCGGGACGATCACGCTGAGGACCTTGGGCAGCACGCCAGGAACTTCAGCGAGTCCTTGGAACATTGGGACAATCCAACTCCTGCCAGTCAGTTGAAAACCAGACACACCGAGCGAGGCACGGTGCAGTATTGCTGATCACTTGTTTTTTTTAACCCTGATTTAAAGGGAGGGACGGACGGACGTGTCTCCTGGGATGGTTTATTGGTCTATATAAGATCAGGTTTTTGGTGCTAGATGCAGCAATGAGGATAAAGACAACAGACCCTGATTCTTTTCTCACTGGCTTTGTGATTGCGTTGGCTTCAGGGAAGTTACCCTGGCTTTACTCCGAGGAGGGGGGTGAGACTGGAATCAAGGTGTCTCATGCAAAGGCCCTGGGGGCAGCTCGGCTGAGGGGTTGGAATTTCAGAAACGATCACTCCAAAATGTGCCTAAAATGAATAGGCATTTAAGGCTGGAGTTGGGTGCCCAGATCCCCTGGGTGCTGAGTAGTGAATTCCCTTAGGCGTCTTTGAGATTAGATTTAGGGATTGAGAGAAGTAGGCTGATTTTAAAAGGTGCTGCTCACCACCATTTCACTGAGGTCGCTTCTAAAGGACCTCGGCAGATCCAGCCACTTATTCAGGTGCCCAAATACGGACTTAGAAACTTCCCGCATTTGAAAAATATCACCACCGTCACTTTTCAGTCCTTGTGTCTTTTTCTTTCCAGGGTGAAAGCCTGGGACAGCGGCATCTGCTCCATACCCCGTCTCCTGGCTGTATCTGCAGTTATTTTGATTGCTCAGAACCTGGCAGGCAAGGATAAAATCATGACTCCAATCAATTACACTTGAAATAAATATTTATGACTTATTATTTTTTGGCAGGGAAGAGTAAAAAGCCTGTCCTCGGCTCGTTAAAGGAAATTAGTTGTTGATTAGTATTTAGACTAGCACATGGAGCGGTGTTTAATGAAGAGCAGTCATTTCAAATGTTGCAGTTTCTGTGCGTGTATGGAAAGCTCATCTAAAATATGGGCTCGTGGGGAGGTAAGAGGCCAAACAAACCAGAGCTATTGGGTCTGGTTCTCCGTTGACCTGCCCCGTGGGTGGGTATTTACACTATTGCAAAACGGAGGTGACACGCTGCCAGTGAGCCAGTTTGCACTAATGTAAGTGACTACACCAGGTGCAAGGACATTGAGAAGGAGGCCCAATCTAGCTAGCGATCCCCAGTGTTTTCGGATTTCTGGGAGCCAAATTGAGACACCGTTCCGGGTTTGGGGGGGATTGTCCCATTTTGACCCCCACAACCCTCTCTCCTGGTTGAAGCAGAACATTTCCCGCATTAAGCTTGCTGCATTAAAGTAGAATCAGTTACTATGAGGGAACGAAAATACAATTCAAACTGAGTGTGCAAGCATAGCCGCAAAACAGTATTTCACTTGTGCAAAGTCACAACTCCACGTGTTTCTCCTGGGCGGTGTGACGAAGTGGGGGATGTTCTTAATGTTTTCTCTGAATACTGTGTGGGCGCCTCGGTTTCCCCTATGCATTGCTTAAGTATCTAGGTGGTGGGATAAGGGGGTGCGATTGTTGCAGAGCCCTAGAGGGCCAGTGTGATGGTGTCTGCACAGAGAATGGCCGACGCCCTATCTCCTGGTTACTGATGGCCTGGGCCCCTCCCCTGCAAAGGTGCCAACTGAAGGTGTTGGAGAACAAAGAAATCAGGTGATCTCCTGGCCCGGGAAGGAGACAAAGGCCAGAGGAGGGGCTGGAGAGTTTCAGTTTGGAGCTGGCTGGGGAAATGGAGGGGGACCAGATGGGGCTCTGGCCTCCCTGGCCCCAAGATGGACCTGACTGAGGGGTCCTGTTGTCTGTACCTACAAGCTCGGTTTTGGACTGTTTTCCTGTCATCTAACAAACCTTCTGTCTTACTGGCTGGCTGAGAGTCAGGTCTGACTGGGGAGTTGGGGTGCAGGCCCACTGGCTTCCCCAGGATCCCTGCCTGTGCGGACTCACTGCGGGAAGCGCACGGAGGAGCAGGGGAGGCTGAATGCTCCGAGGCCAGACCCAGGAAGGTCGAAGCGGCATAAGCTTCTTGCCCTGGAGACAGTCTGCTCAGAGAGAGGATGCTCCCCCCAGAGTCTGACTGGCTTCGTATGGAGCAGCTCCAGAGCATCGCCTGGTGACTCCG
The DNA here is from genome assembly GCF_027887155.1 of Malaclemys terrapin pileata. Lineage (NCBI taxonomy): Eukaryota > Metazoa > Chordata > Testudines > Emydidae > Malaclemys > Malaclemys terrapin. The sequence goes on from NC_071528.1 coordinate 14,239,846, forward strand.
TGACAGGTGGTCACGCTCATGGGTTTTTTTATGACTCTCACCCTCTGTGTGTCATTAACCCCCCACTTCGGCCGGGAACGCCATGCCCAGGAGGAGTGGAGTTGTAATTTGAGAAGGAATTCAGAAAGCCACAACCGGCCGCACCGCGCGAGCGTTAAAATGGGATTGGGTTATCGTATCGGTAGCGGAGTCTCGCATGATTAAAAATGAAACTTGAGCACAGGCCAGAAATTGCAGGATTATCAAATAAATAAATCAAAATAAAATTCCCCCCCACCCCCCCCGAAAGACTCAGCAACAGCCATGACTGATGAAGACACTGAGGGTTGGTCCAAGACAGAAGTGAAAGTCTTTGTCCGTTTCAAGACACTTGGCAGGCCAAGCACCATTTTCTACAATAATCAAGGGGAGGGCGAACGTCTGCTTTTCATGAGCGTTGCAGAGCTGCTTTTAGTGCTAGTCACGGTGAATACAAAGATTCTTCAAGACATATCGCTATGGAGAAACGTGCGAGCGGTGCCAAGGCTGCGACAGTCAAAATCATGGGCAACTTTGTTCCCATCTGCTGGGTCAAAACTGAGTGATAGCATAACCAAAGCTGCAGTCTGATTTACAGAATGTCTTTTGGAGCATAACGTCCCTTGTGCTAGCAGCGATCGTGTTAGTCCTGTGTTTAAACCAATGCTCCCAGACTCCCAAATTGCCAAGAGCTATGCATGTGCTTCCACAAAAGTGACCCCTGTTATACCAGGGACAGTCGCACCTAAAGCACTTGCAAATGAACATCGTGTGATTGACGGCCTTGAATGATATTTTGCTTTGGATGCTAGTTCGGTCGAGGTCGCGAAGTATTTTCCATTCTTGGTTACATGTAAACACCCAGAAACATACAGTCTCACAGCTACGGAGTTTGTAGATATGGTTACTTTGCACATCAAATAAATCTCAGGAATGTTTCGGAGGGAACCAACCGTGTGCTATCAAAACACAACGTTGCCTGGAATAAACGTTCCACATATTTGGCAGATAATGCTGCAGACATGTCCGGTAAGCACCACAGTGTATTATCTCGAATGAGAACTAAGCGAACAATGAACCAAGGCGCGTATGCCTCTGCCATCTCATGCACTTAATGGCAGAGCACGCGTTGAAAATCATTGGCGAGGAAAGTTGAGGGTTCGATCATTGACATTTACGGTCACTGTCAGGGAAGTGTCAAAATGGTAGCCTCGCTGAATAAATACACGGCATTTTGCAATGCCAGCCTGAAGATCATTGTGAAGCATGTGGAAATGCCCTGGTGGGCGTTGGGGAGATTTGAACGTACCTTGGCTACTTGGGATATGCGGGACTCCTCCTTTGTCAGTACCTTGGATGAGGAAGAGCAGAGAGCTGCTGCAGGACCACGGGAACATTGGTGAGCATCTAGGGTCCTTTGATGCAGGTGCATTTATTGTTTTGCCTGCAGTGTGGTCCACGATTAACAGGTTCACTGCACTTCTCCAAACTGAATCGCCGGAGATTTGCCTTTAGCCCCAGCGATGATGATGCTATACAGAGATATGTGTGCAACGCTCTGGGATAGCTGCACGTGAAAATGTTAGAACTAAATGACAAGGGCTCTTCTGGGCAGTGGCCGGCATCTGAAGTGGTTATATGGGCTTTGGGACACGTAACTCGGCAAGAAAGGAAAACACGATCCATCCAAGCCCATATCAAACATTCTCGGTTGAAGCTGTGCAGTTATTTTTGTGAAGCACTAGGTTACATGACAAAGATGGCAGTGTTGTTAGAAGACCCTGAATTTAAGAGCCTGGCTTTTGTGAATCCAACCAGTCGTTTATCAGCATCTTTCTGCAAAATAGACGTGATAACTGATCGATTTCCTGATGTGATCAGTGCGCACCACATTTCCGAATTTAGAATGCTCAGATCTGTGATGCACTTCTGGAATATGCACTATGAGAACAGATGAATTTTGGCATAAAATATCTCCAGTGAATGACTTAGTAAATGGCCAGGCAAGATTCTCTGTGATTCCAGAACATGTAAAATTCCTGTTTGATCCCCCACAGCCATGCTGTATTCAGCATTGGATGGGAAATAATAACTGACATGAGAAGTTATCTGAGAAAAAATCCTCTCGCCTAGCAACCTGGCTCCCTGTGTATGAAGAGGCGTGGATGGTGAGGAATGCACACTCTGTGCCAAACCAATATCTTTTCCCACATGAAGTGCCAGCAGCGGCAGCCTTCACCTGAACCGCAAAAAGGCAAAACCTGCCACATCGCTCCGTTTGTCCAGCCACCGGGAACACTCTGCAGAGGAACGGAAGCTGCTGTTTCGCTGGGGAGAATACTTACTTTTGTTCTAGCCAAAACGGGCTGTAAAATTCATGAACGAAATAAATCTGGGTGCTGACAGTCGTTTCAGAATTGGTCAGGGGTGCAGACAGACAGAGAGCCATTGGTTGGGCTTAGTTTCTTTTGTTATTTTGAACATGTTGTAATAATAGCCACTATACCAAACCTTCCCCAGAATGTAATTATTTGATAAACGCATCCTGCTTTAGCCACTTGAAATGTTGGTAGCTCTCAGGCACCTGGGGCCTGATTTTCATCAGGGCTGTGGACCTTTCACTCCTGATGAATTCAGAGCTCAGCGATCGCTCAGAATAGACTACCGAGATGTACAGCCATCTGGGAGCCCCATCCATGGCCCGCCCATAGCAGGCGATGCTGCTCGGACAAGGAGAAAGGGAGGCACCCCCTCCTCTCCGGCACAAACCTTCCCAGGGAGCAGTTGACTGAAGGCCACACAGAGGTGCCTTAGCTTCCCGGAGAAATTGTCCACGCAGCCTTGGGTGTTGGGGAGTTCTGGCAGCTTTAGCCATTGCTTGACCAGGGCCAGAGGTTTTTCTTCTCCTTGCAGAGAGGGGCTGCGGTGGTCACAGCTGCAGGTTATTAAATCGCCGTCGTGTTTCATGGCAGCTAGAATTTGTTTCCTATTTGTATTTACATTTCCAGGAGGGTCTAGAGAGCCCAGTCTCTGCCCCAAAGAGTTTGCTATCTAACTAGCCAAGACAGGATCATTATCCCCGCTTTACAGATGGGGAACTGAGGCACAAAGAGATGCAGTGACTCGCCTAGCATGGCCCAGGAAATCTGCAGCAGACCTGGGCTCCAGTCTCTTGGGTTCCATCTAGTCCCCGAACCACAGGGAAGCCTTCCTCCCAGGGGGAACTCTGTTTTTTAGCCTCCCTGTGTGGAGCCTGAGATCACATCCTAATCCTGAGAACCCCGCCTGAGCTGAGCACCGACACAGTTTGTTACACCGATGGACCCTCTCCCTCCCCCACCCAGCACAGCCTGTGAACATTTCCCATCCCTAGACGGCGCCGTGTACCTCCGACCTACAGGGGGCGCTGTGCAGAACAGACCGGCGCTCCGCCTGCCAGCCCCCACTCTGTGGCGGGAGAGCAATGCTCTCTGGGGGCTGTAGTCCAAGCCTCCCCGGCTGCGCTATAGAACGCGGCCAGGGGTGAGGGTGAAGAAAACTACATTTCCCAGGGAGCCTTGAGGCAGTCCCTGCATGCATGCATGGACTCTTTGCAAGAAGTTGTGGGCTGGGGGCAGGCTGCTCCTGCCCTGAGATGGTGCATTAGGGGTGCAGGTTTCCATTGCAATGGCTGAGTGTGCGGGGGAGATAGTGTATCAGAAGGAGGGGCACCAGGTAAGTGATGGGGGGCAGGTTGCAACCCAGATGCGTCAGACTCTGGAACTGCTGGAGATCCCCACTGGGCTTCAGGCCCCTAGAGTTTGGCCTCTAAAATCCTAGGGGAGGTGGGTTCCTCCCCAGACTTTTTTTTTTTGTTGGGGGGGGGGGGAGCTCACAGATAGGACTCAGTGTGGCGCCCCCTCCCCCTTGCAAAACAAGGTGAAGAATCTGCACTTGAAAAAGCTGGAGTCATTTATTTTGCTGCTTTACCCTAAGTTCAAAAGGGGGAAATGAGAGAGCTGAGTCTGCCCCCTCCCCAGAAGGGATTTTAGCTGCTGGGGCTGGTTAGAATACCCTGGAATCCAGCCCTAGCTGTGGGGTGCAGTGGGGTGGTTGCACCCCCTGGAGAAGTGGGAAACCAGCGGATGCAGAAGTCTGGTGGCTATTATTAGCATCAGTATAGTATTTATTTCCTACCCTGGGGATTGTACCCGATGGAGAAATGCCTATAGACTTCTTGGTTTGAATATTACAGCAGTGACGCTGATTGGTTTGTTACAAAGGTTTCAGCAGTGCCAAGCCTTCTTACTTGTGGGGTTTTTCTTGGCTGGGGTTTTAGAGGAGTGAATGAGCCCCTGCCCCATGTTATTGGGAGGGATCGGGGGGGGGGGAGGGAGAAGACTGCTTCCCAGCTTACTTTGTGATTTGTTTACAAGGGGCCCTGATCCTGCACAGAACTAAGCAGGTGCTTAACTTTAAGCCTGTGAGTAGCCCTGCTGAGTTCAGGCAGCACTCGTATTTACAGCATGGCCTAGGGATAGAGCAGTGGCCTGTGTGGCTTTGGACTTTTCCCATCTGTAAAAAGGGAAACGCATACCTGCCTTGTACTGCATGGCAAAGCCTGAGGTGTCATTAATCCACTTCCGGCAGATCGGAGTTTCTCCAGGGGGATGGTTTAACGTGTTCAGGCTAATCAGGGCTGTAGCTTTTCAGGGTAACACTCAGGGGAGGTGCCGGCTGCTCTGGGTGAACTCCCACTGGCATGCCTTTACTTTCTTATCTCAGCATCACCAACCCGCAGCATACACAATCATGAATCAGAAAATGTGAGATTGCCTTAAAAATACTAAGATTTGGGGTCCTTTTCTTTGTTTGGCTTTCTGAGGCTTGAGATTTCTGGGCTCATGCTCTCAAGCTTTCCTCTGCAACTTGGTGGGCTAGAAACAGTTTGGATTTTTAAATGGAAGCCGAGATTCTCTTGTGATCCCAGGATCTCAAGAGCTTGGGAACTTTCAAACCAGTCACGTGAGTTGGCTGGGAATAAAGAGAACGTTCCTACTTGCAAGTGCTAAGGGCTCGATTCTGCGGGAGTTGGCGTTACCAGGTCCCGGTACAGGATCGGGGCATGCGGTTGCCTCTCTGCTTGCCAGCGTATGTCATACTCTCTCTGGGGAGCTGATTCTGGTGGCTGGATGCAGCCCCGTGTTATGTAGGCGATCCTCTGTGACGAGGTGTGTGCTGTTTTCAGATTGCAGACTGCGCCGCGTCTGACGACCGGGCTCTGATCTGCTCCTACGACCGAGCCGTCCGCTCCTATAAGGTGAGGCACTTGGGGTCTCCAAACCAAACTTCTGGGGATGCTTCCCCCCCGTCCCTCCTTGTTGGATGTGCCCCCCAAGCTGCCTGCTCCAGGTCTTGCTGACCCCAGCCCCCATAGGATTGGGGCAGAGGCTGCAGTCTGTGCTCCCTGTGGGGCAGTGACCTGGCTGCTTGCTGAGGTCTGAGAGCTGCCGTTGCCCGCCTGCTCTGGGATGTCCCCTCCCTCTCCATAGCTGATGCTCCCCCAGTCCTTCCAGCCTGTCTCAGGAGGGCGGGGAGACAGAGCAGCTGCTCCTCCCAAATCCCTATCGTTCTCTCAGCTGCCACAGTATCTCCAACATTGCAGGACACCCTGGGTGCTGGCGACAAGGACCAGGCATCCAAGAGCTCCGAGTCCTCAGCCTCCAGCGGGGCCGAGAGCGAGGGAGATGTGGAGGAGGAGGAGGAGGAGGAGAAAGAGGAGGAAAGCTCCCAGGTGAGTACAGAACAAGAAGCGATCTGTTACCTGCTGTAGAACCAGCCCATCCTACTTCTGTTGGCTCCACCAGGACAGGAGAAACTATTGGCATCAGGTAGCAAACTCAGCCTTGGGGTGCTGGTTTCTGTCCCTTTAAGGGGAGGGACTCCGTTTGGCTCCGCCCCCATGGTGAGTGGGGCTCTCTCATGTGCCCTCTCCTGGCCACACAGACTGTGCACACCCAGAGGGGAAGGGCCCTGTGGGAATCTGGAGAGGGGTGAGGGCAAGGAGTTATCCCTGAGGTTCTGCAGGAGGCTGCAGGATCCAGCGCTGGGGTGGGGGCAGAACGTGGAATAGAGCAAATGCTGCACTAGTGTGTGCATTGCACAAGGATGGTTCATGCTGGGTAGTGTGGGCTACCGCCCATCCGTTACTGTGCTGACGCGTGTCCCTGCCGCAGCCCTGAGGCCCTGTCCCTGTGTCTCCCCGCAGTGGAAGGTGGGTGACACCTGCTGTGCCGTCTGGTCCGGAGACGGGCTGCTCTACCCGGCCCGCGTCGTCTCCCTGAGCGAGGAGGGGGACGCCTGCGTGGTAGAGTACGAGCACTACGGCAATCGGGAGGAGCAGAGGCTGCGGGACCTGTTCCCCCCCGATGGGAGCCCGGACAACTCGCTGGAGCCCCGGAGAACGGTGAGATGCTGCAGGGTGGGGCTGCGCGAAGCCACCTGGCATGGGGGGGGACACTGGCGGGGTTAGCCGGGGGGCCTGGTTCACCCCCCTTAACTTGGGCACTTTGCTCACCCTACGGGGGAACCATCTGCTCACAGATTCACCCATCTCAACGGGAGGGGGTGTGGTGTGGTGGTTAGGGCACAGGACTGGGAGCCAGGACTGTTCTCGGGGGTGGGGGGAGTGTGGTTGAATGGTTAGAGCAGGGGAGAGCGTCAGAACGCCTGGGTTCTGTTCCCAGTTCAGGAAGGGGAATAGGGCCTCGTGACCAGAGCCCGGGTCTGGGATTCAGGACACCTGGGTCCGATTCCCGACACACCGCAGAGCTCTGCCTCCCTCTGACGCTGCAGGGGGAGGTGGAAGGTGCTGTCCCGAGCTGGGGTTTGGCCGGGACCCTGAGGCAGACACAGACTCTGGGGCCCCGGGGGGTCCCTAGCAGCCAGGCTGTCTGTGTGATGGGCTCTCGGGTGAGCCCCGGTTGGTGCCGCTCCCCAGTGGAAGGCCGGCGACGCCTGCAGCGCCATCTGGTCAGAGGACGGGCTGCTCTACCCGGCCACGGTGCGGTCGGTGGATGCCGCGGCAGGGACGTGCCTGGTGGAGTTTGTCGGCTACGGGAACAAGGAACAGCAGGCGCTGGAGGAGCTGCTGCCCCCGTGCGGGGCCGTGGATGGGGACCTGGGCAGCTGGAGGGTGAGTGGCCCCCCTTGGGCAGGGGAGTGAGGGCCATTAAAGGAGAGGCTGGGGTGTGTGTGAAGGGGGCTCTGTTAGTGAGGGACTGATTTGAGGGAGGGGAGATCTTGGCTGTAATCACTGCAGCAGCCCCGAGTCCCCCATTAACTTCCCATCCCCTTAACTCTGCCCACTCACGCGCCCTCCCCCACCCCGTTTTTCTCTTCATTTCCCTTTGTCCCCCCGATTACCCCCAAAGCTCAGTGCTAGCAGATGCTGTGCTGCAGGGGGCAGGGTGGGGGGCTCAGTAGGGGGCGCTCTCCCCTGCAGTCAGTGTCCCCGTTTCTCTCCCTTGTCTGATCCCCTGCCAGCTCTGTGCCTCCCCCCTTCTCTGTGGGATCCCCAGGGGCTGGTGAGGGGGGTCGCAGGTCTGGCACTGTCCCTGCTGGGTGGCAGGGGATGGCAGGGGAACACTCTGCTCTGATCCTTGTGTCTCCTTGGCAAGGCTGAAGTGGACACCCCCGGAGTGCCCAGGGGACGCAGCCCCAGCTTCCCCCGCGAGCTGCCCCACGGCTGGAGGAGGCAGAGCACGAAAGGGGAGTGGGCGCATTCCTTCCCCCGGCTGCCCAAGGTGAGTACCTGGGATTGCCCCAGCAGGACAGCGACCTGGGGGAGCTTAAACCGCAGCCCCCTCCCCACATGTCCCCGCCCCCCTCTCAGGGAGACGAGCACAAGCTGCAACCTCAGAGCCTTGCAGCTAAGCAAGGTTTGGTCTGCACAGGACTCGAATGGGAGACTGGGGGAGTCTAGGGGGGAAGCCCTGGCTGCTGCTTGGGAACGAGGTGTCTCAGAGGGGGGAGCTCTCCCTGGGGGGGGGGGTCAGTGCTGACCCCATAACCCCTGGGTGGTGCTAGGGGGCACTGGGCTGCAGGAAGCAGGGCAGGGGACCCAGTAGGGGGCACGGTCCGTTTGGATGCTGACTCCAGTGCGCCGCATGGCACTAGGGGGCGCTCTCCTGTGGCAGTCAGTGCTGCCCCAGTACCCCAGGGTGGAGCTGGGGGGTGCTGTGCTGCTGGGAGCAGGTTGGGAGGGTGTCAGTTCTGTACCCGTGCCGTAGGGGCGCTGTGTCAGTGTTGCCATCACACGGGCGCAGTGCGCTGGAGGGCCTGGGCCCATGGCCCTTTGAGCAGGGGCTTAGCCCCTTCTCCTGCCCTGGCCACGTTCCGCCCCCTGTACCAGGGCCCCCTCCCCACCTAGCCCAGACCCAGGGGGAGGGGAGGGGAAGGATGGGGCAGCCCATTAGGGTCTGGCAGCCCCACTGGGGTTTTGGAACGGCTGACGGGAGATGCTGGGATCACACTGTGGGGCCCTCTCCATCCCTGGCTCACTGGGGTCTCATCCCTGTCCTCTCTCTGGGCTCACGCCCGCTGGGTGCACTCTCTGCCTCCCTTTCAGAGCGGCTCCTGGTGGCCCGGTCCCTTGCTGCCCTTTGGCCCCCCGCCCCGCAGATCCGCCTGCCCCCCGGTGAGTGTACGCGCTCCTCTTCAGGGACCCGTTTCTACGGCAAGCCCAGAGCCGCTGCGAATCCCGCCCTGCGGGAAAGGGCCTGGGTTGGAGGAGGGGGCAAACCAGTGCAGAACCCAAAGTCTGGGGGCTGTTAAAGGGCAGTATTGGTAGCCCACGGCCATCTCTGGTAGTCCATGCTCTGGCCAGACTTCCAGGGCCAGCTGCCATCCTGCAGCATCCGATCTCGGGGTTGCCAGCCCCCCGAGCTATGAAGCCAGTGACCACCCCCCTGAGCTTGCCATGAACCCCCAGCTTTGCCCAGGCTGTCACTACCCTCTGTGGGACATATGGGGGGAGTCCTCCCCCCGCAGGCTGGAGCACAAAGAAGCGACTAGGTGGTGCCAGTGGGCTGTTGATTTGTGGTCACTGGGGGCGGGGGGGGAATCCTGGCAGGCGAGAGGGGGGCCCAGAGCCGCCACTCTGGAGCCACTCGTGCAGGAGGGATCAGGTGAAGCTCCCGGGGTGAGCGACTCCCCTAGGGGACGGGGGATCTCTGCAAGGGCAGGTCCCTGACCAGGAACTCTGCTGCGGCTTTTCCAGGTTGTCCCTCCCCCTCCACCACTGCTTCTGGACCCGCTGTGCGCAGAGGACGAAGAGGGGGGCGCCCTGGCCTGCATGCTCCTGGCCTGGTACATGAGCGGGTACCACACTGGCTTCTACATGGTAAGGCCTGGCCGGGTGGGGATCTGCCCCCTTGGCGGTGGGGCTGTCTTGCCCCTCTCCCCGGTGCTGCAGGAGGGAAGCCAGGGCTGCACCGGCCACTGGCGGTACCACCCCCCCTTGCTGCGGAGCGTGACTGGCGGTGCTGGGCGTGAGCTGTGCTGCCTGCAGCTC